>NC_138667.1:2400000-3000000 GCF_964273445.1 Streptopelia decaocto | reverse complement strand
ACCACATGATCCCTGATCTCTGTTATTATGACCTTTCTCATGGTGAGTAATCTCTGCCCTCACAAGTGCAGATAATTGCTAGATTAGAATAGTGCTCACATATTATATTGCGAGTCTCATGGATATTTTTTCCAGTCCTATGGGTGCACTAGGACTGACTGGGAAAAGCTCTCAGGATCTACAGGGAAGGAGAGGAAAGGGATGGAAGGCTCCAAAGACTGTCAGGGCTGGACTAAAGGGTAAATTCAGCCATCAGCAAGGTGGGGGTTTAACTCCTTATCTTAAGGCACCTTCACATGCTTTACCGAGCCAAGTGACTCCCACTGGAGCCATTGGACTAAAAGGTCAATAAACAAAATGCAGAGTCAGGAGAGAGAAAAAATTCACGAGGGTGAAACAATTCTGTGAAAAGTCTGAAAACAAAACCAAAGAACAATTTCATTGTGCCAGAACAGGCCTATGACATAAAGGAACCAGCACAGCACCTGGAGCTCTTTCAAACCCAGCTGGGATCAGTAATGACTGAAACTTCACTTCTTTAGAGAGACACAGCGAGTGGCCACCAGACAGAGACGCTTTTGGCTACTGCCACAGCAGGTCTGGCTCACTGCATAGGTCTATGATAGGGAACAAGTATTTTCAGCACAAGCCCAAGCCTGCCTTCAAATATAAACTCAGTCTACCCAGAAAGCTGGGTTGCAAGGCTCTGGTCAAGCAAACGCTTCTGAAATTGCATGAGGAAGGGTCTGCCACCCGCTCACCTGAATCCCTGCTGGCACGGGGAGGTGTTCCCAACGTGCTCACGCACACTCTGTCACCACCAGCCCTTGCACTGGTGACACGTGGCCAACGAGGCGGAGAGAACGACTGTGGAGTCCTTCCTAAGTCCCAAAATATTACATATTACACATTTAGGCTGCTTGTGCTCTTGGTAAGGGCTATTCTTGATAAATCAGATAGCCCTTCTGTAAACCACAGCGTGTTTCTACTGGCAGAAGCTGGAATAGGTGACACCTGATTTTAGCTCTGACGACATGTATTTCATCTTTGCCTGACTGATACGGTACTTTAAACTTGTCCAAGTTTTGGGAGACGAAGAAAGTAAAATAGATCCTTTCTTCGGTTTGTTCCTTTCATGTAGAAATGTCTCACCATTTAATTCTGGCGGGGAAACTGCTGTATGTAAAGGAGACCCACCAAAATCCTAACTGCAGCATCTCTAAAGAGAACATATACATTTGAAACGGCGTGAAGAGAGTGGCCTCACAGATGAAGAGTTTGCTGTGGAGGGATTCATGCCAGCTCTCTGCTACCAGAGTCCATAGCAAGTGTCCTCTGCAGCAACTGCAGCGTGAAGGCAACGAAGCACCTAGTACTGTTCTGACAGGGAACGGTAACTCATTAATACAAATTGTATAATTATTTCTTTCCTCTTTTTTAAGAAATCACAATTGCACCAGCAGCAAACAAACAGACCCTCACAGACTTCTAGAGAGCATTCAGATCTTCATTTTACAGTGAGGGAAACTGAGGCACCAAGACTTTAGCTGATGCTAATCAATGGCAAAAAGGCTCTGGATTCCCGTGCAGCCAAGGTTTACGCTTAGTTTTAAACGACCTTCCCAAAGTCTTAACAGGGTGAACCTGCAGCCACTAGAAAGATGTAGATACAAGATCAGCAGCGTCACATCAGAGCATCTCTGCTTTGCATCTGAGGATATTTGCTTCCTCCAAAACGCTGAAAATGCAAAGATGCCCAATCCAAAATGTGCCCACAAGCCTAATCGGGAAAAAGGACGTTTCCATGTGCTTATTCATGTTTTTGTTTGTTTTTTTTTTCACATGCACTGAATCCCACCGGGCAGTTTGGTAATTACTGCAGGAAAAACGAGAAGCCCCCCATTGCCTTCAGTGTTCAGGCCGCAGCCCGAGGTGCCTCAGGCTCCCACCGTGCGCTCTCTGCCTTCAAAACACACACGGACCACGGGGGCCGCTTCCCCAGCTCAGCTTTGCTCTCCCAAAGGTCACTTGGGGAGGGAAAACCCTGAACTTCTGCTGCAAGTTTAACAGAGTTCATGAAGCCTTTCAAACCGGCAGAGTTTAAAAGGTATTTGCTAATCTCCCCGAATACCTGAATTAGTGTGTAGCAAATAACACAAGAAGAGAGGTAGAAGATGATTTGTTTTAAAATACTGATGTCTGCCTCACCTCGAAGAAATCGATGGTAAATTCAGTAACTATGTTTACTACATAGCACCTGGAGAGGTTATTCAGTGTCTGCGGGTGGGTGCGTGTTTTGCTGCAATGCAAAATTAGTGTGTTTAGGAAAAAGGGGTAGCCAGCCCCTTTCTTTTTTTAGATGAAGGGGAAAAATACACCTGCCAAAGAAACGAACCTAGGTTGTGAATAAATGAACACACAGAAGGCAGGGAATATTTGTTTAGCTCTCATTCTCTTTATGCTACACCTGGCTGCCAGAACCACTGCAAAATTTCTAACAACATTACCAGGTTATTTGCATTTAAATCACTTTTTCTGACATTACGTAAACCTCTTAGTAGAGCTGAAGTTTCCTCTTTCTCTCGGGAGCTGCGCTCAGCGGTTTGCTCCCAGTCCTGCCCTGATCTCCTCCCTCTGCACCTCTGGGTTCTATTCACATCACCTGAACCTATTTCTGAAAGACTAGTTCTCGTAGGCTTTGTTTGGAGCTGGGTATGTGGTTTTCTTAGGTCTTCATCACAAAATTACATTACCAATGAATTCACGGTTGGGTCTAAAAGAGAACATGTGCTTAGATCCAATGTTTTCACAATTCAGAGGTGTTCTCGTAAGGCTGTATTTCCAAAGTGACTATTCAGTGGTATTTTCACCACTGTCTACATAAGGATTCTGCTGCCTTGAACTGCATCAGAAGAGTTCTCTTATCGGTTGGGGAACTGTGTGGATATGGAAATGGAGCAGCTCTAGTTCCAGTCTAACTCCAAGCCCAGAACTCTGTCCAGGCCTGTGTAAAACGCCTGCATTTGAGCAGATGCTTATTTCATGCTGAAATTCTGTAAACTTGGTTTTGAATGGTGGATGAAACGAATGGCACAGCAGCAACGGGAGTCTAGAAATGGCAAGCAAAGGCAATGTCAAATGTACCTTCTACTGTCTCTAAGACAGCAAAGCAGGAGCAACAAAGAAGATGTGAAAAAATTATCTCTGCTCCAATTCTGGACATGGCTGGAGACTGCTACAGCCCCTACCGCAAATTACCACAACTTTCCTAATTAACTTCCTATAGTGCCTGCAGACTGCAACCCGGAGACAGAGCATGGAGAGGCTACAGCTCCAAGTCTTTTGATACTGAATGTTCAGGCACTCCTAACATACTTCATTGCTTAAAAGAGGGAGGGTTTGCAACACAAGACCATTTGGCAATCTCATGTTACCAAGAGAATGCCCATGTGTCAGGGAAATTCCCAGCTGGTAGGTGGGATGGGCCACTTTCCATCGGAGCAGCATCGGGAAATGGGAACAAAGACCTGGATGGGAGCCAGGGCTCATAGACGACACTACAGTAAAGTTATCTGGATACTTGGGTGGGCATACACACCTTAGCTTAGGAAAAACAACAAAAACACACAAAACAACAAACAAAGGCAAACCCACAACCTCATTATTATATCCTCTTAACGTTGTTATATATGAGAAAAGAAACATCTTCGCTTTAACACCAGACATCCAGTCAGAGAACATCATCTGGTATTTGTTAGTCATATTAGCGTAACATTTTGCAGCCTTCTCTAGTAGTTGCAATGTACTTTTCACCCTGCTCTCTAGGTACCATCCACTGGATGTACTAAAAGGTTTAGTCTCTCCCAAGCAAACCACTAATGTTTGCCAAGTACTTTGAGATCATCTGATGAAAGGCTCTGTAGAGCCACAATCTATTATTTCTCAGTCAGAAAAACAGATTTGCTGAACAGGAAGAACAAAAGAATGAGCTGTGGGCCCCCAATAAGCATTCAGCACAAGTTAATTTGCTCAGCAGCTGTATTTTGCTGAGACAGATTGCATATTTTCATTGTTAAAATAAAAATGTCCACTGGGCTTGTATCCTTCATGCTTTACATTGCTGCCTGCTACATCCCGAGTCTCATCTAGTGAATAAATTCAATTCCTTTAATAAATAAGAGATCCACTCGAATAATTTTGCCTTTGTCCAGGCAAAAATTAACGAAGCCGGCAGACACATGAGGCTGCAGAACCTCCTCATGGAAAGAAATAGTGGAAATCTGGCACCCAGCAAGGCAAGCGGGGTGTGTGAATCATGCCCGACGCAGGGCAAGGCAATAGAAACGATAATGCTGCGCTACACCAACTAAACTTCAAGCTTAGTCACAGTTTCACACAGCTAATGAGCAGAGGGAGCAATGAATCTTCGATTTATGGTCTTCTGTTCCGATAGATTTAGCCTGAAGACAACAGCAGCATTTCCTTGCATCTCTAATGACTTATCTTGTCTTTAGGTCTCGTTTTTTCCCCCCTTGTCCTCCCCTACATCAGTGATGGTTTTTTTAAACCATTATTGAATTTTTAAAACGCTGGTGGGTAAATGCTTATCATTAGCTCCTATAGTAAAAATATGGAGTAACACCCGTGAATCTGCCAAATTTTGCTCCTTGTTTTTTTTCCTCATCCTTCTGCCTCCCCCACATCAGGCTGTTTACACAGAATTATCAGGGATGTCGTGCAATATTCCTGCTATGCAAGAGAAGATGCTTTGACTCCAAAGCCCTGCTTCCATGCATTCTTCTTTTGTAAATTGCTCTTGGTTTTATTTTTAGCCCGAAGGTGAAGCATTTAGAAAAATCTGATAAAATCCATTTAACCACAGTTAAACTATCAAAACCTGACCAAGACCTAGTTAACTTATAAGAAGTTTACACGTGTTTATCTGAGCTCACATGATTAAAGCGAGCGCGTGTTTATTTTAACTCTAACAGAGTGGCTCTGGACTTTGAACCCATGGAGAATCAGGCATTTAAATGTACCCGGTGTCACTGCATGGAGACATAACAAAGGCAGAATTGTGGCAAAAAAAAGTCCCCAAAAACCCACATTTATTTGGGAAAAGGCAGAGGAAAAACGCACTACATTGACACCAGCAGCTCAAATGGAGGCGGTTGCTTCCTTTGGAAAGGAATTGGGTTTATTTTGAGGACTGCGGTAGTGAGACAGTGATGACGATGCCCATAGCACATGTGAAGCACAGTCGCAGCCTCGAGCCCAAACCTGCCTCATGTCTGCAGAGCAGGTACCTGCTCCAGGTGAGCTCCATGGGACCAGGACAGCAGCGCTGGGGACAGGAAGGCAGAAAACTGTCACCAATTATCTCCAGCTGCCGTTAGCACCATCAGGAAGATAAATCAACTAGGCTCTTCTTTGGAAATACCTGACATGTGCCGCAAGGTAGAAGGGATGCAGGATGTTGAGATACAGGTATCTGCCCCACAGGTGTGTGCTGGGAACAGGCTCTGGCTTCTTCTGACCCTTCTTGCAAGAGGCAGACAAAGCCACAGACCCCATTTTTGTGGTTTTTATTTCTTTTTTTAAGAATATTAGAAAGTCCTGTGCTATTGACAGCCAGCGTCTGTAGAAGAAAGTTGTTCAAAGGGTGCTCTGCATACTGGATGTGACCCATGAGACAATTCTGTCCAGCCTCCACCCACATATAACATTTATATATAGCCCCAGAATAAACTCTTTTGTATAATCCTGCCACAAGCTGTCAAGCAGGGCAGCCCTGGACTGGATTTTGCTGCTGTTGTAGAAAAGGAAGAGCACGTCTCATTTTATTAAAATACTAGAACGAGCCTGCCATATCATAAAAATTTAAAAATAGTGCAGAGTGCTACCTTACATAAAACACTGCCCTGAGCTGCCTTCTATTCACAGCATCCCAAATACACTATAATCCCAGAACAAGCCACAGATCAGTGAAGGGATCTGAAGCTGATGTTTTAGACAGACAAACGCACCCCTTCCGCTCCAAGTCTGATTGTAGAAGCTAAACGAAACAACCATTTTCTGTACAATTAAACCGTATACCCATCTACCCACAACAATCTTTCATTCCATTCCAATCTCACTTTCAAGCGTAATTTAATTAAGTGCATTTTTCTGAGATGCTCAAGGGAATTCCATGCCCTTCAAAAATCAGTGGGGCTCAGCTCCAACCACCATCTGTGCTTCTGAATGGCCTCTTCACACGGAAGGAGCAGTACCTGCACATACCTGGGACGCGTAAGAGACTTCCCATGGCATCACTGGTGCCTCACATTCTGGCTTCTCCAGTGCTGCCGTGTCTGGAAAGGGAAGGCCCTGCCACACCACCAGGTCTCTCAAAGAGCTTGGGTTGACTTGGTCCCTCATGCTGAAGCTCCCGTTCAAGGTCCCTCCAGGTCAGCATGGGACCAACGTCCACTGGCTGCGGTGCCCCACAGCTGCAGGTGTGCTCTGGGGTGCTGCTCTGTTTTAACATCACAGCGAACAACACTCACAAAGCTGTTTGAAAGCACCTGGTCTGCAGCCCCTTTGGGGATCCCCAGATCTGTCTCGATGCAGCCACACAAGCATGACACAAACATCACTGCCAAAACATCTTGCCTGCAGCTCTGGAGAGGTTACCATCCCCAAGCCAACTGCAGTCTGTTTGTCCCCTTCCTATCTTTTCTTGGCAAACATCATCATCTCCTTCCTTGTGTTTAAACTAACCACAAATATTTTGACATAACTGGGCTAGGATGCAATTACACTTACAGTTACGCTGGCACATCAACAGGGGTGGCAACCTCTTGGCCTGACACAGCAGCAGCCACAACCGTGTATCTACTTCGGCCTTCATTGTTTTTTTTCCTCTTCCAACCAAAATGGGATCATGATTCTATGATTCTATCACTCTACAACCTTTACAGGCAGTGTTAGGAAAATCTCTTGATCTGACCACATGATGTGGTTTCCGCGTGAACCCTCAGAGCTGAACCCTCAAATGCGAACTTCCATGATACATTTGCCATGCAGTCTTGAATCCAGAATCCCATCACAGCACGTACGTGACCAGTCTGACACTGGTAAAGGGTTCTTTCCACAGGCTGGGGTCTGCCTGGCTACGCAACGGCTCTGCAGAAGAGGACCTGGCATCCTGATGGATATCAAGTTAAACATAAATTGACCGTGTGCCCGTGCAGCAATGAGAACTAACCTTGTACTGGGCTGCATTAGGACGAGCATAGCTAGTCAGCCAAAGGAAGGGATTATCCCTCTCTCCTCGGTACCTGTGAGGCTCTGTCTGGGGTACTGGGTCCAGTTTGGGGCTCCCCAGGATAGGAGAGAGATTGGCAAACAGAGGACAGTGCAGCAGAGGGGTCTGAAGATCTCAGGGAGCTGGGACACACAACACAGAGTCACAGGCTGAGAGGACCAAGTGTTTCCAGCGTTCAAGTGGAAAGGTTCAGGAGGCATTTAATTGCAGCCTCCCACATCTTATATAGAAAAACAGAGCCTGTCTCCTCTCAGAGATGCACAGCAAGGAGTTGACAGGCAATGGACATACGGTGCAGTAAGGACAATTCAGCCAGAATATATGAAAAAAAAAAATCATGAGAGTGTTTACACTGCCCAGAGAGTCTGTTCAATCACCATCCTTGGACATATTCAGAACTTGGCTGGGCAAGGTCCTGAGTAACCTGACCTAACTTTGAAGTTAACCTTGCTTTGAAGAGGAGGTTGGACTAGGTGACCTTCAGAGGTCCCTTCCAACCTAAATTATTCTATGATTTTCTGGAAAAAGTTCAGATGCAGAAATGATCTTCAAAGCACGTCTCTGAAAGATCGAGCTAAAAATGCAGCAGCTCTCCGGAGGCCATAGCAACCCTGATAAGGTGGTTGGTATCCAGAGCTGAATTCTCAGGGGAACAGCTCGTGGGACTGTACGGCTGCAAAACAAGAGGCTCAGCCCTAATTCAGCCCTGAATGCTGAATCCTATCACCCAGACTGATCCAACTCAATCCAAACAGTGCTCCCTCAGCTCTTCTCTAATGACAATAGGGTTTTTTTCTTTCAAGAGTTCAGTCTACAGAGCTATCACAACAGCAGCGCTTCCCCCTGTCAAATTCACTTTTTAAAAGCCATGAAAAATGGAGTGGAGAGATTATGGAGGGATATCTCTGCACAAAAGCGGGACCAAAGTCAATCTGTTTCTATAGTGAGGCTATGAGGGGAGATCAGGCTATTGTGGGGGAAGAGATCCAAATTCTTTGGCAAGAGCCATGGGTTACCTGGAAGGACCATCTCTCCTTTTCACCCCCAGGCTCTGGAGATCCTCTGGCTCCCACTGGTGCTCAATTCCTGGGGAGCTCTGGTCCCTTGGCACCAGGAAGGCCCAAAGATTTTAGCCAGAAGAATATGAGATGATGATGATGGTCACACATCAGCCAGCATCCCCTCAGCCACTCCCTGTTCTCTGCCCTATTTAACTGACTTTCCTTGAAGCAGAGCTCACAGAGCTCAACAGAGCGGCTCTTTTTTCAGGTGCCCGAGGCTTTGTCACTGCCCAGAGGAGCCACACGTCCCACATGGATGGACAAGGGGACAGCCTTGGCCACCTTCATGTGTGCCACATGTGCAGCACAGCCCTTCACGCAACGCCCTCCATACCACAGGAACATCTCCACCTGCATTTACGCTTTTTGCAGTAAATATTTCTTGCCTTAATGTGAATTCGCTGCTCCAAAAATAGCCGTAATTACCCAAGAAGCAGAGGAGCCTATTTACAAGATTTAAAGGGGAAGAGGAAAGAAAAATCTCTTAGAAGAAAACTTAAAAACACCTGGGCCTCAAGGTACAAAACAATTGAAAAGGGGCAACTTGCTTCTCTGGGAGAGAATCAGCCTTTTTCGGAGGGGCATGAACTTCTTGGTACTTTGCCCATGCCAAGAAACAGAAATTGCTCAGTTCAGATGACAATAAAATATTACATGAAAACTAGTTACTCCTCATGAGCAAACTATTTGAAGAGAGGAGGGGGCTCTGGCAGTACTCACGTTTGTCGACGTTTGTAAAGTCATTACTGGACGTAAGAAAAAGGCATAATAAAGGCATGGGTGTGCACACAAGAGATTGCCAGAAAATAGTAATTTAAAATAATAAACTTGTTACAACAGCAGCAATGCTTGCTGCCTGTCCCAGCTCTGAATAATTCAAAAGGTTCCTGCTTCGCTTAGTATCTCAGGGTATTTTCAGACCTGCAGAATTTTCTGCTGGTAAATAATGCATCTGTGGTATTCAAACACACCTGATACCCAATTAATACTAAAGATTTAACACTGCTGGTTTTGAAATAGGAGGACGGCTAAAGAAAGCAAATTCTTACTGAGCTGCCTGTAGTCAGAGTGGAGATTCAGCTGCCTCTCTGGCCATGAAACCAAAGAGCTGAGAAAGGAGGCAAGAGAGTCAACAGTGCCCTGGGAAATTAAATTAGTAAAGACAAGCAGAGGCCTATATTTTATGCAGTATCTGATTTTTTCTTGAACGCGGACTGTATTTCATACGGATTTTCTTCTAATAATGCCAGAACTTTTCACTGCCTGTTTGTGTTCACCACACTCAAGTCACGGCCTTTGCACGGTGCAAATGCAAACAGTGGTGCTCACATTCCAGCTTCTAAATCAAACTAATTTCAGGATCAGAGTGAGAGAGATCTGGAGATGCTGGTGCCATCTCCTGCCAGGACTCACCCAGCTCTGCTCTGTCCCCCAGATGCTGGTTCCCTGCCCAGCCCTTGCTGGTATCAGGTGCTTGTCCTCTTATTACCCATCCCCAGGGAGACCCGCATCTCTGATTTCATGGCATTCAGTCCAACCCTGGACTTCTTAAATATGTGGTTTATCTTGCTGCTGTGGTTCCTATTGTTCCTAAACTGTTTTTCTTATGAAATTATAGAGGTTTCGAGTTGGAATAAGCCTTCATTTCCAAACACGTCTGCTAGCGATCGGCTGGCTGCAGGGGAGAGATCAAGGGGGAGGGAAAGCAGAGGAGAATTACAAAGGTTTCAGGTTCCTGTAAACAGAGAAACATTTTTCCAGTCATCAGCCTGAGCCCAGTGGAAATAGGGCTTCAGTTTCCTCTCGTTAAGGCCGGGGATCCGGTGGCAATGCTGCCGCCGTGCCTCCTTTTTCTCTAGCGGCTGCCGGATGCTGTTTGCAGTGCAGCTGAGCAGCAATCGCGTGCGCTGGCTGCCATCGCTGCGCTTTCCTTCCCCTTCTCTGCCCTGCTTGCAGCCCAGGAGCAGGTGTCTGCCCCAGGGGACAGCCCTGAAAATGCACCTGCCCTCTGGAATCCTGGCTCTGAACTCCACCATGCAACACAGCAGCTCGGAAGCAGCTCTGAGAGCTGGGGCTGAACCCCCCCAAAGGGCAGCAGAAATTCCTCTGAACCCCCCCTTGTGCTCTGCATCACCCAACAACCCCTCGCTCTGCCCACAACTGCTGTGTCTTGGCTCAGCTGCACGTGGTGTGGGGTCTGGGTGAGGAAGCGTCTTTACGTTCTGTGTAAATACAGCGCGCAGTGCGCATGTGGTTGCACTCTGAGAATGGTGTATTTAGTAATCACCACAGTGCAAACACACACAGTAAGTTGTAGCTGGGCCACCATCACCAGGCTTACACATCTCTTCCCATCAGTCAGTGTTGATACTTTTCCACGCAAACACTGTGCATTTCAGAAGAATATCCTCTGACTTGCTGGTGGCGATATCCTCAGGGGTTTCCCACCAAGCACTAAACCAACTCCATCCAGATTCGCCTGCAAAAGTTGATCAACAGCCTGTGCACAGGCGAGTTTCCCAAATACATCACTAAACAGGAGGAGGTGAGTATAAAAGAACACTATAAATGACTAAGAGAGCAAAACGACAATATGTAGGCATTTGCTTAGACATATGCAATAATAATATTAACTTAAATCTTTTGCATATTGCTAGCACTTGAGTTTACAATCCACAAGTGTACCATTCATAAGTACTGTACCTTCCTAAAAGGGCAAAGAATTATAGTGCTGCATTTGCTGACAGTGCCAGCTGACACATTTAGCAAGAAGAAGTCTTGTGGTTAAAGCTCCTGTCTGGGCACCAGGAGAGGTTGGGTTTATATTTGGCTCTGCTACAGGCATCCTATGTCACCTTGCTGAAATCCCTTTCCCCAGTTCCCTCAGCCATGAAGCAGCCGTTGTGAGGAACAGGGAGTCACCTCGTGACCAGCAAAGGACAGGTGCTATGGAAGTGATCTTGCATGTGCGCATGTATATATATATATATGTACAGGACAAATGGCTTGCTAGGAGGGGATTGAAGCATTCAAGTAACTTCCCAGAAACTTCTGTTTGTTTAGGTGGCTTTACATACTGGCTGAGCACATTTCCTTGCTGTCCCTGCGGGCACAGATCTCCAGATGCACCCCGGGCAAACAGCAGTCTCTCCAAAAGTATTCCTGGTGCACCTGTCAAAGATTACAATTAATTCATGACTGTTTGATGGCTTATGCTAAATGAGTTTGGCTCCAGTCCAGTTTCCATCGGGCAAGTGTCTCCATCTCAGGAACACCGTGACATTTGGCATTTATTGTCCTCTTGGCTGGCACTCCTACCCAGGGCCACGTATGGAATGTGTCAGGGGAACAGGCTCGCTTTTCAGTCCCCAATCTGCATTGAGGTAGGATGGTATAGAGGAGCCTTTTGTTGTTATTCGCATTTAACTTCCCTCTTGAAGACAGATGGAAGAGGTTTTGTTTTGTAGCCATTAATACAGCACTTCTCACCACTGCAAAATCCTCTTCATGCTCTATCTGACAATTCCCAAACCAGTCTCCTCCTGATACAAGGTGTTTATTCACAAAGACTAAACCATAAGCTCTCCTGCAATGCTTAGATTAGCATGATATGATTCAGTAATTTCCTTTGTTGCGATCTCTCTCACACTGTCAGCACATTCACTCAATATTGTTTTAAGCCTAGTCCTTGTGGAGGTTACTGCCTCCGTCCCCGCTCTACACCCAGCCGCACAAAGCAAGCCAGACAGCAGCATTCCTGTGCCAAGCAGCGTTATGTTCTCGTCACACTCCTGATAGCCATGGCAATGTGGTTTTCAAATAGCTGTCTACCTCCAGCCCTCTCCGTAACGCCCCGTGCTCCCTCACAGATGGGCTTTTGGGGTGACCGTACCATCCTGATGCCCGCACCCATCGGCACATCCCACAGATCACGCCCAGGAGACTTTGCCACCTTCTGTGCAATAGAGGAATGGGCAGGGTGAAAGACACCTCTGCAGAGGTGAGGCAAGGAAAAGGAGATGTCTGCAAAAGAGCTTTGGCTGAAGTTGCCTTTCCAGCAATTCCATGGGCAGCAAGGCCCTGGGTACCCCGGGCTGTAGGTGGCAGCTGGACCAAAATGTGACTCAGAGCCAGGGAAAACTGCTCTGATATTCACAGAGGTTTGGGAGGTTGATCTCATTTCCTACCCCTGTAGAAAACAGTCGCTGTTCTCACACAGAATCACAGGATGGTTGGGGTGGGAAGGGACCTCTGGAGATCACCCAGTCCAACCCACCTGCCAAAGCAGGTTCACCAGAGCAGATCACACAGGAAGGTGTCCTGGTGGGTTTGAATGTCTCCAGAGAAGATGACTCCACAACCTCTCTGGGCAGCCTGGTCCAGGGCTCTGGCACCCAGAAACCCTCCTGCAAGGCACCCTTAGCCAGCCCCCAGCGCCAGGGCACAGGTGTCCCCTCTCTCCCAAAGGACCAAGACTTTCCCAGCGATGCTCGGCAGAGCGGGTGCACCCCCCAGCACCCACAAACCAAAGCAGGGCTCTCTCGCCTGATCAAAACCTGCCTCCTACACCCCAGATTCCTGAAATCAAACTATTCTAGAGGAATGCGTCAGCACCCAGCCAGTGGGAGTGAAATGCCGAATTTTTAGCAGATCGGAATTTTTTTTAAGCAGCGTAAGGAAAAAAAAACAACACACACGAAACCAAAACCAACCACCCAAAACAAAGCAACCTCCCCAAACACACACAGAGGAACTAAATCAGTATGTAGAAACAACAAGCCCAGCACAACAGGCAGACCTTGGCACTGGATGGTGCCGGCTTCCCAGGCACGATCCCAGCCCGCTCCAGCCACCTATCTGTGAAATTCCTTGAGAAGAAGCGCGGAGGAGATGACCAGGCGGCTGCCGGGGAGGCGAAGCACCTGTTTGAGATCTCAGTAAACAGGAAAACAGGGAGAGATGTGGGAAATGCTTTCGTTCACCGGGCAGAGAGCTGGAGGACTGTGCCCGCGGCCGTCCGCGTTTCCAGCATCCCTCCTCCTCTGCACCAAACACGAGCCCACCCACATCACAGCCCCTTCCCCAGCCTATGTGCCAGCCATGCCCAGCTCCCTTAAATCCTCCCCATATCAAGGGCAACGGCGGCACTCAGCACCGCGCCATCTCAAGCCTACTGTGTTGGGGTCTCTCACCCTGTTCCTTGCCTTGTACAAACAGTGTGTGCCCGCTCCTCGCTGAGCATTTAGCCTGTAACTACTCCAGGTGGGTCTTATTTTGGCTTCCCCCAGCAGAGCAGGGCCAGGTAAAGCACCAGTGTCCCAAAGCAGTGCTGTGGTGCTCACTGGCGTCACAACGACCCCAGGGCCTCTCGGAGCCAGTTGCAAACCCCTCTCCGGTCACAATGAGGGGAAACCCGATGCTGCTGGCACAGGGGGAGCAGGAGCTGATGGTGGAGGTCTGGCAGGAGTCCTGGCGGGAGCAGGGCATGGCAGGAAGGAGAAGCTGAGATGAGATCTGATCCCCAGCCTTCCTCTGGCAGGACAGACTGGCAGCGCACAAAGGGACCCATTCTCCCCCGGCGCTGTGCTGCAGTGATGGATGTGTCTGTACAGCCAATCCTTGTCCCTCCTGAGACAGAAACCTTCAGCCACGGGCAGCCAAAGAAGCTCTTTCAACCTCATCTGCCACATTGAGTCCTGGCCAAGACCCCCGGGTGCCTCCTTCCTCCAGCACAAGCTAAAATGAGTTTTGTCGTGGCTCTCACGGCTTTGCTGTACTGCAAAAGATCAGGGTAAGCCTTTGCTGCAATGAGATGGAGCTCAGGACTGGGGGCGGTGGGGGGAGAATCGATGGCTCTTCTGTACCAGCTGATACGGGCGTTTTTCGCGCTGCCATGGTGCAGGATGCTGTGGAGAGGAACCACCCTGTGCCAGAGGCTCAGCCCTTGAGCCCCGCGGGCAACGGGGTGGCCACTGGGACACAAACTCTACAGGCCACTGTGAAGTACCTGACACATGCCAGGCTCGTTTCCTCCTCAGTTCTGCAAGCACCATATTTACTCATTCATTTTAAAGATGGGACAATAGTATGTACCGGACTTAATTCTGCCTTCACTGAGGATTTGCCCTCATGCCTTCCAGTTCCATTACCTTCCTTGTGCCACTGTGGATGCTTTCAACTCAGCTTCCATCAGGATAACCCTGATTTATTTGTAAAGCATAAAACTCCCTTGCCACAAGTCCAAGCCACTATTCCCTGCGTTTCCCTTTAAACCGCAATCCGTACATACATGGATGTCAGAGAGGCAAATGCTTTATTAAATCATCCAGTCCACTCCTTTATGTTTTCTTTTCTGGGGCTGCCCATTTTCCCTAGGAAACTCAAGACCATTTGAGTTCAAGCAGCTGGAAAACTGGTCACAAATGGTGCTGATGAAGAGGGCAAGGTTGTCCACAAATTTTGTGGTACTTAATCAGATGATGAGGATTCTTTCCTGAATCGAAGAACTTGGATATTAGCCAAGGTGAACTCTACCTGTATCAATCTGCTACAGTTACCGCTGTAATAACGCTGTAATAACACAGCAGTCAGATGTGCTGCACACCTGGAAGGACGGGAGGATACTTAAACGAGGAGCCTGTCGTGGTTGAGACGGACAAACGACAGGAGCCTCTGAAGAAACGTGTCCCTTTGCACAGCCAGCCTGCTGCAGTGAGGGCTCATCCTAAGCCTTGTTGGGGCTCTTTGCTAAGCCGCAGCCAAGCCAAGGCCAGAGGCAAATATAAAACCTCCAGCAGGAAGGGAGAAATAAATGTGTCTGGAAGTGGCAGGCGTGAGGGTGCAGGCTGTACCGCTCCTGCTGCCTCCTCCTCCTCCTCCTCCTCCCCTTCCACGGAGCAGCTCCCAGAGAAAGCTCAAACCACACGTGGGGCCAGGAACGTTTCTACGGGCCTGCAGATCCCTCCAGCAGCAAAATCAGTGGTGCAGACAGGACATAAATAACCTCCTCATTAAGCTTTTGCCTTGCGCTACCGAGGCACATAAAGAGCCACCAACGTCACATCCCAGCCACATGCAAATCTGCCTCTGTGCTGCATAAATCACGCATAGCCACATCATCTGCTATAGATACGCAAAGCCGTAATCTCTAATTTATGCCAAGGAGTACACCATCAACTATGGGATACAACCAGGAGAGGCTGCAGTTAGCAACATACACGAATGGCATGTTTCTAGATTTGAATATCACAGTTCTGATTTTTGCTTCCTTTAGTATGTGGTAGTTTATACATCTGGAAGAGGGTGCAGGGACTTTCCATTAAATTAACACCAATGACTTCTGCTTTATCACTCTAGAAAGGAAGCACAGCACCGAAAAGGCCCATGCAGGACCTCAGATGAGCAAGTCCCAGATGTCTTATTACACACAGGCTTTTCCTGGACTATTTTCAACTTGGAAAGCAGCTTAGGAAGCTAAAATTGTGCCCTATCTGCTGATATTTTGTGACATCTACTATCCAGGCACAGAACTGCTGTGAAAAGACCAGAACTTGCATTTAATGGACTCCTAAGGCGTTTTTAAATAACATTTGAATAGAGGTCTGTGTAAGTAGACAGGAGAGAACCAGTGTTTGTCTCTCCTGTGCAGCAATACAAATGCCAAGTGGTGGGTGCACTGGAAACACTGGTAATGTAAATAGCTGGAGCTGGGATTCAGTTCAAAACCTGTAACCCTGTTTAAAAGCTGTGATAAGTAGTAGCAAGGTCCAGTGTGGACTGATGTTCCCTCCTACATACCTGGAAGTACGCACATGCTCCATCTTTAAATATCATGGGAAAAATGACTCGTGTTGAATAGCTTCCCCTTGTAGCAGAATTTGCTTTAATGCTTGTCCCCGGCATCATTCACACTCTGCTGACACTGGTTTCTAGGCTATGGGCACTATGCTGCACTATAACAAATGTTGTATAATGCACAAGGAGTTCTCTCTCCTCTGTGTGCATTCACCTAGAAAGTTCATTACAAAGGCAAGTGATACAGCAAAGATAGTACTTTCAAATTCAAACCCAAAAGCTCAAAACAATCAGAAGAGAGAGAGAAAGAAGTTATGTTTAGACAAATAACTCAATCTGCTGTTGAATACCCCAAAGCGCCTTAGCACACCTCACCTCTAGTGTGCTTAGAGTCTGGGACCCAGCGCTCGTGATCCCTCCTGGCATTTCACAGCTCACCCCGTGGGCCTTCGAGGTGGCCAGGACTGAAGTCCCAGGCTGAAACATCTCCTAATCATTCCTTGTTCACGTGGAAATCAGCCCCAAAAGCTGCACCGATCCACACAAACCACTTAATCGTCAAACACCTCCCATCTAACCTTACAGATGACCCAGATTTCCCATTTCACTTGCAGAGCTCTGCCACTCCTCTTCAGATTGCTTAGTTCTGCCTTTGCAGCTACTCAGTTATTTTCTCCTCATCCACCTATTCAAAGCACAACCCAGGAAAGCAAAGGCCATTCTCTTCCAAAACTATAGGCAGAGCTATATGTCTCTGATGTCCATTTGCTGTGCAATGTTCATTCTCATTACACCAGCATATAAATGGAGAGTTACAGGGGAAATCAGGTGCTTGCTGTCCTCAGACATTTCCCAGGGTCCAAAATAAAGGGACAGTATGTTCCTGATACCATTATATTGCCTGTGAACTTTGAAGGCGGCATAACAAATGAGTCTAAAGCGTATCACCAGGAATAGAATCGCAGGATGCATTTTATATGTATGTAGCTGAAAAGTCTTCAGAGCTAATGGCTTGGAGTGGTTAGGGAAGCTGACAGACTACAATAGATGTGACTTTTTTCTTCCTTCTCCATGGAGATGACATTGATTGACTGGGCTTGGAGTTCACACAGAGCTGGCACTGGCACAGCAAATTGCCTGTTGCGCAAATAGCCCAAACGCCCCGTGAGCTCTCTGGTACACAGGCAACTTTAGCATGCTCAAAAATAGAAAACAAGCTTGAGAGCTGTGTGACATAAGCCGTCACCCCGCAAAAATAAACCGCAGTCTTCCCCATGGCCCGTATGCGCCCAGAGGGTGGACTCTCCGAGGTGCAACCGAAAACAGGCAGCCGTGAAGTAAAGGAGTTTAACCACCTTTGTGCTCCAGAAGAGTCTCAGGCACCGGAAAATTGAGTGGGCTTCGAGATGTGCAAACAGACAGCAATCCCCTGAGGGTCTGCTGTGCTCAGCAAAAGAGAGGGGGGCGAGGTGAGTCCAAAGGTGTCACCCCACTCCAGTGCTTGCTCGGCGTTCTTTGGGCTGGTCAGCACGATCCTCACCGCTGGCGTTTTGTGCATCAAGTGGGGATGCTGAGAACATTTCACAGAAGTTCAAGAGATTAACACGATGTTCGTGCAAGCTCTGGAAGTGTGGCACAAGTCTTGCCAAGCCTCCTTCTGCCTCCAAATTCTCCTCTGCTGGTTTATCCATCATTTATATCCTGTAAGCATGAGCAAAGGTAGCAAAATATAAAGGAAGAAGCTGTTTTTTTTTTTTTTTTCTCCTGCACTCCCCAAATTGTAAAGAAAAGCTTTCAAGCATGAAACAGCTGTCCCAGGAGACAGCCCAAGCACAGCCCTGCTCCTGGGGCAGGAACACGCCACCACGTGCACACACAAGCCTTGGCTGACTCAGGCGAGTTGACCAGAAGCCCTAATTACAACCACCAAGTGCCCAGCCCGTCCTTTGTACAGCAGCGTTTGCTGCCAAGGCCGAGCTCCCGCCGCGCTGGGGCCGGGGTGCAGCCGTCCTGCGCCCTGATTTATTATCCTCACCCTGCAATTCCCTGCCAGGTTGGGGGTGGCGGGACAGCCTCTGATGACCTGCCTCCAGGGCTCAGCAAATGAGATTCATTAGGATATGCAAAAAGCTGAGGGCAAAGCAAGCCTATCTTTCTGTCTGAGCATCTGAGCTCTGCTGATCTGATAAGAGCGCGCTGCTCCAGCATGTCTGCAGAGGAAGATCTGAGGCTTTCTTTTTCCCATGCATTCCCAGATAGTCATTGCAACTAATAGACAAATAGGTCAGCATAAATAACAGCCCCCTCATTTCCCCCAGCATGCAAGTCTGGGTGGCTTAAGTCAAGTGTTAATAAGAAATAAGGCTGCTGTAACAAGATGTCGTGATGCACTGCGAAGAATATGTAGCATAATAGCATCTTTCATACAAACCTTTCACTAAGAGCTTGTCATTACCCAGACAGAAGCGACAAAATTTGCACAGAGAAGCAGAGGAAAAGCAGCTTGAATGAGGTGATCCAAACCTGGAGTCATCAAGTCACTGAATTGTTGTATAAAATAACACAGAAGTATATTTTGGTTAAGTTCAGCATTTTCTTAGCAGCACAATAGGCAAAGTAAAAATACTACACCTAGAGGGAGTGATTGGTTGGAGGAAAGCCAGCTTGTACTCTGCTACTGGATTGAAATATGGCCCTGCGGTGTAATTGGGTGATGGGGAGAGAAGGCTCATATTAACATGTGTATTATCAGTTCCTCATGCCGGGCCACGTGGTTTTTAGATGGAAACGCTGGGCTCACCCCATGGAAATCAGGAGGCAAGGGCTGGGGCAGGAGGGACACTGGAGCGGGCAACCTCACGGCTTCTCCTCAAAGTGCTTCATTGAACCCCACCGAGAGCAGAGGCACTTAAATGTCAATTATGGCTCCTTGGCCTTTTTGACAATACATTTGGCCGCTTTGACAGAGGCGTTCGAAAGAAAACAAAAGCCGTTAGCAAGTACATATTAAAAAAGCAGCATACTCTCCTAAACCAGGGCGGGGGGGAGAACAAGAGCTGGATAACTCTAACTTTAGCAGCCAGCACCTTGGCTGTTGGCTTCGGGCACGGCTCCCCAGCCCCTTGGTGGAACAGGCTCCTTCTGCGATCGCCCCTACCTAGTGAAGGATTTTCGGTAGCAACCATCACCATGGTATCACAGTGCTGCTTCTGTTCAGCGATTTTGCCAATCCCCGTGGGTTTACTGAAACACCGGTGACATTTTAGGTGCAGTGAAGGGGCAGGTGGGTGGGAGAGATGCCTCTTAAAGCACCAGCTCCCGGAATCAAGGGAGGGCAAATGCAGCACTTCACCTTTTTCCATACAAGAAGCATATAGCCCTCCTTGTAGCAGAGCAAAGCTCGAAAGCTCAGGAAACCCAGAACATCCTCATCTGAGGGGAGGCAGGAGGTTCTCACACTGTCGCCCTGATTTTGGGAAGGAAAAGGGCTGAGTCACAAGATATGTGCTCCTGGAACTGGCTGTAGTGAGACGGTTTCACTTCTTGCCTCCAGCTGTCGCAATGTCTGGGTTGCAAATAGCGAAAGCAAACATTTTTAACACCATTTCGCTGTTGATTTTTCAGCTGTGGCTCTCTTAACACCCGCCCCTCCTGGGCCTGTGTTCTGCTCCTCACGCCGTTCCTGCTGCCCGTTCCCGGGTGATGACAAACCACGAAGCATTTCCCAAGAGTGAGAAATCCTCACAAGAATCATCTGTTGCAAGTCCTGTCTGACAAAACCATGTCAGAGCTTTGGGGATTTTCTGTTTTTAATGAGTGTATCTTTCCCTGGCAATTCCCCTGCTGGCTCCCGCTTCCCCGCTATTCTGGCAGATATTGGAGGGGAAGCAGCGCTCATGCCGGGATGCAAAAAAGCGGCTGTTCCCACCTGAGCTGGGAGGATTGTGGATAAAAGGTACAGACGGGGCATCACTGCTGCTGGAGTGCAGGGCTCCCTTCCTCTCTTTATTCCTCCCATGCAATCAGCATTTGTAGTTTAGTCCCTTCTTATCATGGCCTTGCAGTATCACATCTTGGCTTGGTATTTAGTCTTCCATAGGCTTGAAAGGGCAGCTTCTCCTTGAGTTTATCAGCTCAGATGGGGGACACTGCTTGATGGTGTGCCAGCGAGCTTCTGTATGATGCCTTTTATGTCTCGATCAAGTCAGCATGTCTATTTAATTAAAGAGACGGGAATACAAAAGGTTCTTGGATAAAATCTGGGGGAGGAAAAGTGCTGCCTGACTTGAAGGGGAAGGGGGATGGATTCGCAAACCCAATGGAGCCCGATGAGAGCTGAGGGCACGGTAGCATGGGGCGGTTTGACAGAAGGGAAGGCAGCCGCTCTGCCAGCAGAAGCCCGTGAGCAGAGAACCATGGAGCACAAAATTAACACACTGGCTCATCAGGAAACGTTAATGTGGGCAAGATGGGGAATTGCTTCATATGGGCAAACAATCTGTGCAGAACGGATAAGCGTGATCAAAACCTGGTACAAATCTGGGCACGTTTCTCCAAAATCTGCCCTCTACCCTCAGTTTGAGGTTTGAGACGGAAAACGCAAAGCCCTGATTAAGGTGTTAAATCCTTATGGCAGAAAAACAACACGACATTTTGCTGAAATGAAACAAAGCGGAAGCATCCAATGGGGCTTTTCTAGAAACAACTAAGCCACGGCCACACAGATCCCAGGAGGGGAACCTTGCAGCTTGGAGTAAATGGTTTTAGGTTGGAGCTCCATGTCAATGCCCAAGGAGCTGCAAGAGCACAGAAGCTACAGCATTCCCCATTGGGTTTTTTGGTCATTAAATCCCCCAGCAACACTTTTCAAAGCAGGAACACTTGGGTGCCTGGACTTTGCCTAATCCTCACTTCGCCTTTCCCCCTGCTTAGTCCAATGCTGTCAAACCATACCCTCCTCCAAAGGAAGCTGAGCCGTCTCTTTCAGCCATGTCACCATGCTGAGGACCAGAGAGCCTTGGGAAGGGACTGGTAGAGGGAGCCTTGGCTGGGGACAGAAGGGACGCAGCTCCACAGTGGCCCATCCAGGGCCAGGGCTGAAGCAGCAGATACTGTCCAACGGTAGGGCTGATGTACTCACCATATTGCAGGGGCGAAGGCAAGTGTTGCCTTTTTCATGAAACGACAAACATCAGGGTTACATAATTTCCTAAAAACTGTGGGAAATTCCTCGTTTTCATGAGCTGAATATCCACCTCAAAATATTAAACATTTTAAAACTAAATAATTCAGTGTTTAAAGAACAACAGACTCATTCTAACTTCATTCCGTTCAGTCCTCCCAAAACCAAACATTAACTGCTAATGAACTCATTTCCACTACAAATGCTGGCTCCACTTTCATCTGCCACCCTCTCCCAAAAATCAACCAGGCGCTTGCTCCTCCACCATTCCCCACAGCTCCCGAATGTCGTTGCTAACGGAGAACTGGGACCAGCTTCACCCAGCCACCCCCTCACCTCTTTACCCATCGCAGCGCTAAGCAGGGGACACTCCCCCGCTTTGCAATGACAGTAAGAGACACCGACATCTGCAGCACAACCAGATGCTGAATTTGGTCTCCTTGCACTTACAGTCCCACCGGGAGCAGCAGGAGGTCTGGCCTTACTGACACCTTACAGTCGGAAAGACTCTGAGTTCAACACCCCAGATGAGCTATCGCTTTATATCCTGCTCAAAGCCTGTCCGGATAGGGCCACAGGCAAGGTAATGTGCACAGCACTTTTCAGGAAGAAGGCCAGAAGAACATTTTAAAATAATCAAAAGGCCTGGGGGTTCAGGCAAAGACGACGACAAGCTCAAAGAAACCAAGGAAAAACCTGAGGCATGGCAGCGTGTGAGTGCACTTGACTGAGAAGACCTGAAGAAAAAGGTCAGTTTGAAGAAAACGAGCAAACTGTCTCTGAAAGGATTCTTTGAAATGGTAGCGGTGGCAGGGAGACTGTAAATGGCAAGTTGCAAACCCGACGCTGTTAAAAGGAGGGAGTTCGGGTGGAGGGTGCGTCTGCGGATCTACCACAGCGGTGCCTCCCAAGTCAAGGCTGCACAAACCACTACAAGAAAAGGTTGAATTGACTTGTCGACGGTGCAAAAGTAACCTAAAAATATTAAGAGCACATCGCTCCTTGTATAGCACTTAGTTTATTAAACAAATCGCAGAATCACAGAATCGACTGGGTTGGAAAAGACCTCAGAGATCATCAAGTCCAACCCTTGGTCCAACTCCAGTCCATTGACTAGATCATGCTTCCTTTTCATCCAGAAAGACTCTAGAATTACACAGATGGTTAAAACATATTTATAGTAGTGGTAGCAATTTAGAAACCTCTCTGGGGGAAAACAAGGTTTTAGCCTTTTTTTTTTCTTTCAAATGGTAGTGAGCTGGATTTAAGGTGGAGCGACTTTATTTCTGTTGTGGCTGCCACAGAGAAATCTCCATCACCCACAGATGATGCCAGATGGTGAGTCGTGCTCGAATCCATCAGGCTGAGGCCTTGAGAAGAGGTTCAAAGCATAACTGAGGGTTGCATCTCTTGCGCAAGGGGCAGCCGAGGGAAACAAAGCCAGAGCACGTCGGATATAAATGTGGTAGCACAAATCCATGGCTGCTGCTGTGCTCCAAACAGCTCTGGAAGGACAGAGAAGACTCCAACCAGCCTACGGGACAAAAGACAACACAGAGCAAAGAAACCACATGCGTTCAGTGGCACAGCTGATTTAGGGCTAGTTTTATCGAAAACCGTTAACTTACTGGTACATCATTAAGGTGGACGAATGGTTACATGATTCAACAGAGCTGATAATACATTGCCCATGGTGCAGTTGTAGAGGGTATAAAATTTTCTGGAGAAGGTGGAGGGGGCTCTGGATGCACCATATGGTCTCTTGCAGCCCTTGCGCTGCGGCTCGTGCTCTCATGTGACGAACCATTAGCGAGTCACATGCAGCAGAAAGCAATTTTATGGCCAGATCCTGCTCTTAGAAGCTATGATGACTAAACTAGCTAATCAAATCAGCATAAATTTGCAAACACCGTTTTAGCAGCTGTGACCGTAAATATCGTCAGCAGAATGTGAATAATCCCGAGCACAAGATGAGTTGAGTAATGGGTTCCCAATGGGCGTTGAAGCCATCAGTCTGCTGCCTGGCAACTCGGAGATGGGGGCGAGGGGGGAGGTTTGATTATGATGAGCCTGAAACGGCAGATGCAGTTATCACGACAAAGCAGCTAGAGCACACGCACCAGAAAAAGGAAGAAAGCAAAATCCATGTACCGAGACAAATAATTGTGGTGGATGCCCTGTTCTCACCCTGCTGCCTCCCAAACGCAGGCACGTGTGCATGTTCTACGTGGAGGGATGCATTTTAGCATCCCCAAAGCGACTCATTTGGCATTTTCCAGGGACCTGCAATAGACTCCCCGCACACACATACCATTTTGTCAACAAGCCATAAAAATAATCAGCCGAGGTGAAATTCACTGAGAACACAGACACCAAGGCTAAATTTGTTTTTAATTTGTGGCAGCTTCTGCTAATGGGAGCCAGGGTGCAGGGCTCTCAGCACTAACAAAGGGGAGAGGGGGAAAAGCTGCCAAAATTAGCAGTACGCAGCAGCCTTAACCTCCCCTCCGGTGAGGAGCAGCCCCGCACGTGGTCCCGGAGCAGATGGAGCAGGCTGGAGTGGGCATGGCCAGAAATGAAGGACTATCCTGTGAACAGGGGCCCCGGAGAGAAGGTGGCTGCAAATACAACCAGCTTGTCCCCAAGCAAAGCGCTTGGCGAGGGAAGAGGCTTTTGCAGCTCAGGAAGATGAATTTACCGCCCTGCACCTGCCAGCCTGAATCTGGCTCAGCCATATACGCTGTTTCCCTGAAAATAAGACAGGGTCTTATATTAATTTTTGCTCTAAAACTTATTACTGTTCTATATGTATAGCTCCCTGAACACTATTTAAATTGACTTTTTTAATGAACCATAACTAGGGCTTACTTTTGGAGTAGGGCTTATATTCTGAGCATCCTCAAAATTCCTGAAAAGTCATGCTAGGGCTTATTTTCAGGGTAGGTCTTATTTTTGGGGCAACAGGGTATATATGTTTGCAAAAAAAAAAAAAAGGGGGGGGGGGAAAGATCAACCATGATGTCTCAGTCCTGATGGCTTTTGGAAGGCTGGTAAAAATCCTTGGCTATCATGGACCATATCCCGGTCTGATGATGATAACCCACCCTACTTCGAGGCAAAATCCAGAGTCCAGAGGGCAGGAGAAATAGTGTATTGCATCTTGCATTGCATTGTGTAAAGGTAACCTGTGTTTGCTGGAGTCATCAAAATCTGG
This sequence comes from Streptopelia decaocto, assembly GCF_964273445.1. NCBI lineage: Eukaryota > Metazoa > Chordata > Aves > Columbiformes > Columbidae > Streptopelia > Streptopelia decaocto. The sequence goes on along the minus strand of NC_138667.1, from coordinate 2,975,440 downwards.
TGACAAAAAGGCCCGATAGAGGGTATATCTACATGACAGTCATTACAGCTCATGCTGATAATGCAACTTTTAGCTGAGCTTTAAAGCTGATCTGCAGTAGCATAGAAACCAAAATGAACAAGGAATGTGAGTGTTTCCAAGGAGCTGGCAGCCCAGCCTAGGCTCTGCCTTGCTGCAACCAGGCTTACTGCTTGGAGTACCAACTGTGTAGATACCCCAGGCTGCTAGTTTAAAGCTTACATATACACTAATGCATGGTCACTGTGAATTTTTGGTTCGCTGTGTTCCCTTAGTTATGGAGTCATGGTGATTATTTAGCTCTCAAGCATTTCCAAACACTAAACTGTGCCCAAGACCCAGGGGCAAGCTTTCTGAGCTCACAAACCATGGGATTTGAAGACACAGTCTTTCCTAAGTAACTGGAAGCCCTGATGATGCACACAAGTGAACACGTCGGGTTCAGCGCTTTGAAAATGGAAATGAGAGTTGAAAGAAGGAACATAAACCCCTATCCTGGCCAAGAAGGAAAAGGGCAAGTGACAGAGCATCTTGACACGCTGATGGAGAACATCAAAGCCGGGGTGGTGCCGGGTGCTGGTTCCTCAGATCACGGCAGTCTCGGTTTATGCCAGGAAAGCTTGTACAAGCACTGGCACTGTGCAGAGGGAGCGTCTCGGGAAATATGTGGAAACACCCGTAACAAGAGCAGGAAAAAATGAGAAGCCAACGCAGGGGATCCAGCTGCCTCCCATACCAGCGCTTAAGGTGTGTCCCTCAGCAGCTTTCCCTAGAGAAGGTCTGTGGGTTTTGCATTTGTGTTTGGTTTTTTTCTGTTTGTTTTCGCTTGTGTAGCATTTTAAATAACCCTCTTCCTAAAGGGAAGGTTCTTTCAGCCATCTCTATCCGCTGAAGCTGCCCCAGCTGTTCGCTACCCACTGACCTGCGACACTTCTGCAAGACACCAGATGTGGACGAGAGGACGGAGGGACAAGAGCTGCATCTCTGGGTGCGGAAAAGAACCGGAGGAGGTAAAAACTGGGGGAAAGCTGGGCTCAAGTGGCAAAACTGGCAACAGTATTTTTCCAGAGCATGGAGATAATTTGAAACAAAGGGGTGAGTTTAACACATTATACTCTGATAAGCCCAATCTGAAAATATACACCAAGATCTCAATCCAAGACAGTGTACCCATCCTGAGCCAGACTTATTACTAGTAACCAGTTGCTCCTTAAAAACACAGCCCAGCTGGAACTCCAGGTTACTAAAGCCAGGATGGAGAATTAATGGCAGAAGCAGTACGAAGTCTGGCATGCAGTTTACAGCCCTTTTTCCAAGGTCCAGAAAATTCCAGTTCGCTCTCTTCAGTGTTTTTCACTGCAGCATCAGCCTCCGCATGTCTGCATTGTGTCTGGGGCCAGGGCCAGGAGATGCCAGCTACTACAAAAAATTGTTCTTGCTCTATTCCTGGTTTGATCCAAAACAAAACGTACTAGAAATTTTGGAAGAACGTCTGTTCCAGTCAAGCGTCCAGCGCAAGCCTCCCGGACCCACAAGGTCTGGGTAATTCAATGAAAAAGCGAGGGAATGTGTCAATCTGTAGATGCAGAACTCTTGGCAGCGTTTGCTGCTTTCTGCTGCGCACACAGAAACTCTGTCCTTTGTGACCCTCTGCACACAACAAGCTCAGTTCGTGGGCTTTCAGGGGGAGTAGAAAAGAGCTGCCTTTCCCATACACATTTTTTCCCAAAGAGACATAAAGACGAAGGACGTGTTCCCCAATTCTGAGAATAATTTTACACTAATTTTAATTGATTAATGTGCTTGTTCAAGGGGGAACAAATATTTTTTTTATTAATTTATGGTGCAACAGGACATCCCAACCATCTTCCACCCCAAGAGCTGCCACAGGGCCAACGTGATAGGATCCTACCCAGCCTCCAGCCATCGGACTCATGAGATAACAGAACTTTTCTTCTCCATGCCTTCAGGCCGGGCATGACTTGGAGCAAGCCCACCCACAACCAGCAGCACGTCCATGAGGAATAATGTGGCTGCGGTGCCTTGTGATGCTTTCCCCTTCCAGGGGATTTCAGAAGAGCAGCTCCCCCCGAGCCCTCCCCAGCCCAAGGCTGACGTCCAGCTGAACTGTGCAGGGACAATTCTTCCTGGGATTACAGCAGCCCCAGACTGCACAGAATCTGGATATTGCCATGTTGCTGCAGGGACACGGCGTATAAAACAGTAATTTGTGGTAAGAGTTTAGAGCTGAAATAGATACGACAAACAAAGCAAGAGAAAAATCTATTGCTGTTTCTGCTGCAGCGTGGAAGCACTGGAAAATATAGACAGTACCTCGGTTATAGTTACAGTTATACTGTTTGCCACACTCTAGTGCCTGTAAAGCCAGTATCACAGCCAGTCCCATCTGGGTAGATGGGGAATGAGCAGAGTGAACCTGCATCCATCCACCCTCCCCTTGGGAGCTGTGTCTGACGAGCAGTTTACAACCAGTGTCCAAAGATAAAGCTAAATTAGGTGACAGTTTACCTCAAAATGCCACAAACCCTGGCAGTTTGGGAAGTGGCGGCACAGACCTCGCGGTGGGGTGGGGATCCCCAAGAGGGGAAGGGCTGAAGGCAGGAGCATCCTTGGCCAGGTCACGCTGGGACCAAGGGAAGGGGCTGGTGGGTCAGAGCCTCCCATTTCCCACATGGGGGTTAATTCTGGATAAATCCCATTGCCAGAAAGAGGACGTGAAGTGTTCCTGCAACACCTCAATTAGAGAGAGGTGCACGCAGCAAAGTTATCTGCTTCACACTCCATATTTTTTTCTCCACAGCAGGAAAAAGGATTTCCTGCAGCCCACTAAATCATCCGTGTTTCTTGCCTGGCTGTTTCAAGTGCAGCTTTATTATCTTTACACTAACTTTTGGGGACACTGTTATTTTTTTGTAAGAGAAGACCAGAGTTTGAAGTTCCATGATTGTTTTTTTGTCATCCACTCTGGTTTTGTTTCATTTTATTTTCCTGAGAGGGGAACCAGTGACATTTCAAAGCAGCACATTTGCTGTATGCTTGCTCAGAAGAAATTAAGGTCCTGTCTATGCGCTTTCCCTCAGAAAACGCCGCCCAAGCTTGCGGCATTAAAAATAAAAAATCTGATTTCACAGAAGCACAAAGACACAAATTATTTCAAAGCGAGGCCATGCAAAATAAAACCTACCATTAAACTCAAAAGGCTGGAATCAGAGATCTAATCTCTGATTATATTCATTCCCCAACAGAAGTTTTGCCCAAGTTAGAGCTGCCAGGTCACGTCCACTATTTTCTCACACATACCATTAAACCAAGCGGGCTCACCAAGGTGACATCTTGAGGACATATGCAAAAGGCTTTGACATCACATCTGCTTAATCCTCATACACAGGGCCATCTCATAACAGGTATAACTGCGCAAGTGGTGGGCTGGGGTCAGCTCTAACCATCTCAGAGCAGAGGTACCTATGGGGAGAGGCTGAGGTAGCTGGGCTTGTTTAGTCTGGAGAAGAGGAGGCTTAGAGGTGACCTCATCACTCTCTATAACTACCTGAAGGGCAGTTCTAGCCAGGTAGGGATTGGTCTCTTCTCCCAGGCAGTCAGCAGTAGGACAAGGGGGCATGGGCTTAAACTCTGCCAGGGGAAATTGAGGCTGGATATTAGAAAGAAATTCTTTACGGAGAGAGTGGTCAGGCATTGGAATGGCTGCCCAGGGAGGTGCTGGACTCGCCGTCCCTGGAGGTTTTTAAACTGAGATTGGACATGGCACTTAGTGCCACGATCTAATAAACGGACTAGAGTTGGACCAAGGGTTGGACTCGATGATCTCTGAGGTCTTTTCCAACCCAGTCGATTCTGTGATTCTGTACAGAGACACTGCTGGTACCTGTCTGCCCCAGACACGGCTGAGGCTGAACACAGCCCACGCTCCCGTCTCGCAGGCGCTGGGGTTGGGTTTGGAGCCCAGCGTGCAGCCCCAGGGCTGGCAGCGTGTCACCAACACCAGCGCTGCTGCGGGAGGGTCGGGACGCAGCCTGGGGAGCGGGACAGTGACGCTTCACTCGGGTTAGAAACAACACGAGTCAAACCGAGCTCCAGCACAAGCCGTCTCCACCCAAAGCGAAGCCATATGCAAACTCAGCTCAGGAATGAGAACTATGCAGCCAGAGGTTTCCTCTAGTTATTGTTTGGGGTTTGCGCTGCAGCGTGCAGGGAGGGGAGGGACAAAACACACAGAGGGTGCAGGAAAGGAGCTGTGAGGCACAGCCGCAGCCCAACCTCAGGCCCTGGCTCCAGGACGCAATGCAATGGGCCGTGATGCTCCCTGCAGCTCTTTTCTCTGCCCCCCGCTGCTCCTCCCTGTGCCTCAGCTGCACCAGTACAAGAGTTTGGGAGACACTGATGTTTGTGTGCCACGCACATGCAACATCAATTTGATTTGCACAGGCACCTATCAGTTTTGCACGTTCACTAGGCAGCAGAGCAGGCGTGGCAATGTCTGAACAGCAACTGTATTAAAAAGAGCAAACTTCAATATAACTATTTGTTTTTTTCCCGGGAAGATATGCCCAAGAAGACCCCAAATTTTCAGCTGGCCATTGCAATTTAAACGACGCAACCTGAAGCATGTCGTGCGCTGGGTGAGAGATGCTACAGTTCTTCTTTCCCACTTGTCCAGATTAAACTTTACATTTTTTCAGCCCGATATACAGACATTCACCGCCACACTGGCTCCTTCCCAGACCTTCTGGGAATGCCAGGGCTGTGGAGCAATCAGTGGAGATTCATGGACATTGGCCTCTTAACTAATAAATTTCACACGAATTGTGCCTGAATACAGAGGTTGCACTGTCACTTTCCAGCATCACCACGGAGCTCCCGGCAAACACACCAATATTTCACCAGGTGGAAAGTCAGCTCACTATGCTCCTCATCCCAGCTCCCGGCTTTTTTTGGTGCAGGCAGCAGAGACAGTAGGTTTGTAATTAAGCTGATTTTAGTTCAAAGTGCCAAGAGAGGAAGTATTTTCACTTTCACCCCACTCCTGTCCCTACCTTTGTCCTTCTGTTGGCATGAGCATCAGCCAAGCCAGTGAACCGATCCATCTGGAAACTCTCTGTTTGTCTTTTCCCTTTCTACTGGGTTAGTTTTCAGAGGGATCAGATTCCTAATCTGGCAGATCACTCGAGAGCTGATTTTGGCACCAGGGAGAGCACATGCCCCAGCAGCACAGACTTAGATCAGCTGAAAACAAGCACAACCCGCAGAGAACACTCATGGCCCACCCTGTACGCACCCATGGAAAGACCCTCTGTCTGCAGAAGGAAAGAGGCTTTTTCCATGATACTATTCTGCTCCCAGAGGGAAACAGGCACATCTTGGGTAGCAGTGAGACACCACCTCCTGTCTCTACCTGCTCCACTTGTATTGCCCTTGGCACTGCTCTGCTGAACCCTCTCCAGGACTCCACTCCAGCCTTCCTCTCACATCACTTTAAACAGTACCATGCCATTTACCTGAGTACTTGCTGTCCTCATGGGCACTCGTGTATTTACCAGCAGCCACAGACATGTGTAACACATGCATGTGCGTGCCCAAGCACAGACCTCAAATATCACCAAAATATTCTGGTTCTCCCAGGCTGAAGAAGTGGGCTGCATTGCTTTGAACCATCACTACCAAGCACAGTGTTTCTATGGCTACACCTTCCATGGCTTTCACTCCCGCATTCATCAACATGTTCACTTTGTCTGTCTGTCTGTCTGCCTCTCCTGCGCACACACACGAAGTATTCGTCCCTTCTTTCCTCGCTCAGCCACCCCCTCTCTGCTCCACAAAACACCTCCGCTCTTCCTCCTGCACACAGCCCAGAAACTCAGAGCCGAGAAACCCAGAGGGGGCAAAGACTTCTGATCCAAATGGATTTCAAATGCCAGCAATCCCACAGCCAAGTCTCCTGAGCCTCCAAGCCCACTTACAGCAAAGGTGGGGCTGGTGGTGTTTACTGGGGATCTTTAGCGTTATTTATGGTGGTGTAAAACCAAAGCAGCATGCAAAGAGCAGGCAGACCCCTCCATCCCTGAGCCGCTCACAAGAGGCTGGAGAGCTGGCGTGCTGAGTGATAATAAAGATGAAAATCTCTCCCAGGACTGCTCTAACAAGAAGCCTTGTGCACAGGGGGTCAGCGGCACCTTGGCCTCAAGGTGACTTGCTTAGCAGTGTGAAATGAAGACATCAGTCGGATGTTGAGAAAATGCTAATGGCTGGGAGCAGCTCATGTCAAGCTGAATAAATCCCTTGCTCTCCATTCTGAAACACAATGGCACATGAATGACTAAGCAATTCTGATAACAATTCAACAGACAAATGCCAGCTTGCTTTGATTAAACATTACTTCTGGAGCTTTTTCAGGGCAGCTAAAGACACATCAGCCTGGCTCTCTCACCCCAGCCCTCCCAGCAACCCAGCCGGGGCAGAGAGGCATTTATTACACAACAACTATAACTTATTATTTTCCGAAGCAATTGGAACTCCTGTAACGCCTGAACTAAGTCTAGATTTATGCAAGCACAGCTGGAGGGAAAAAAAAACAGGCAAAACAGCCCCTCTCTATTTTAAGATCTCAGTTCCACTGTCACTTCTCCCTTGCTACATCACAGTTATCCCTTAGCACAGTAATAACACAGTCCGGTTTGGAGATATAGGTGGAACTGAGCCATATAATTACCACATTTCCACATATATTCTTGTGTATTTGCAGTACTGAAATAACACTCCTCTGGCACACGCGTAGTCCAGGCAAACAGTTCAATTTAGGAATGTGGCTAAAACATGCAGCTAGGCATTTTTTTTATTATGCCCATATCTGTGCTGTAGGTTGGGCCTTTAAAAATGACAATTAGTCCTTTTATTTTTGCAGAGAACATCTACGCGAGCAGCTTTTCCCAATTTGAACCTTCTACCTTGCCAAGGCCCGGATCAGTTTTGAACGATGAAAGGAATAACCTCGTACGCACACACAGGCTTTTACCCTTGTCTTCAGTCAGTTGTGAAATAAGCTGCTCAGCGCTGCATCCGTAATGGGGACTGCAGTGCAGATGGCAACGGCAGAGCCACAGCTCGTGCTGTGCCTCGCCAATGGAGGTGGGGAACGCGAGCAGAGCTGTTCAAACAAGCGTGACACGCTGGCAGTGAGGAGGGGAAGAGTGACTACTACTCCTGAAGCATTCTCACCTTTCTATCTATAGGAGATGCAGTAACAATAACATGGAATGATGTCCAGACGATCCTGAGTGAAATGCTGCCTGCGCTGCAGTCTGTGGGAATGAGAATTTCACCCCACGATCAATTCTAGGCAGTGTTTTGGTGATGCTTATTGCTTTGTAGTTTAGAGAACAGAAGGAGGAAAAAAGAAAGAGCAAGAATCTCCTACACTTCCACCCTATTTAGTTGACCACTAAGGAAAATCATCCCTTGCAAATATCTACCCCCACCACCAGTCCCAAGGGGCCTCATTGCTGCATTTTACCACAGTCTAGAACAGCAAGTAACTGTGTTATTTCTCTAATACCACTCTCAAGAAAGTCCCTTGGCTGCTTTCGTTTCTCCTGGGTGGAGGATGGGGATGCGGGAGCAATGTGCCCTTGTGTACACACAACCCACGTCTCCAAGAGTGAATCTGTGGTACCTGGGCTGTTTCCTCAGGCGTGCTGATTGCCAGATGCTGTGTCCTACAGGCAGAGGTCTCAGAGGTGACATCTACCCTGAGTACACACACAAAAATTCATAGGGACAATGACTGCACGTTTGTGTATAGGTGTATATAGACATACATGCACAGCAAGTAACTACAAGGTAGAAGAGCCCTGCTTGCCCTTAGCTGCAAAGGGGAGTTCTCAGCTGGCCTTTGCAGCTCCCATTTGATAGCACAAAGCTGCTTTGCAAAATCAGCAGGTTGGCCCTTCTAGCTTTGTTGTTTTCAATATTCTTCGAGAGTTTCCTCTGATGCCTGATTTGCTTTATTGGAGAAACCTACTCAAAGGGATTTGTGTGCATGCTCAGCTTGATTTGTGAACTCCAACAGGAGGGGCAGCCAGTAAAATTAATGAGGTTCTGGGCAAATGATTGCACATGCAGACCCACAGACATGAAGCATTAACTGACTGTCTAATTAACAAAGGCCACGTGCCCGATTAAGCATGCAAATGCTGCTGCTTATACATGCACATTGACAGACATTAATGTTTCGGTGAGGACACATTTGCAAGTGTCTGTTTGGAAGGATGCTAAAGCACGCAACCCGCTTCCATAAACACTTTTCAGCATGCAGAAAATAGACACATGAAATAATCTGCTGCCCGTTTATGTAATGAGCACGAATTCTTTCTGGAAAGCAACACAGCAGGTCTCTGGGCTCACGCAGGCACTGCTTGAAAACCACCTTCTAGAAGGGGGCAAACGAAGGACAACGAGGCCTTGAAAGAAAAGTTTCAACTCTGTTTCAGTCATCTTGTCATTGCAAGCGAGGTGCTGCTTTCATGTTACCCCCTCGTTGTACTGGGTGGTGAGAAGCCAGGGGCACATGGTCCTGTTCCTAACTCTGCTCTGCTCTTACACATTAACACTGACCCCCTAGGTCGCAATCCCCTGCCTGATTAAAGCTCAGGTTTTTTAAATTCATGACCATAAAATTCAAAAGAAGAGAAAAAAATAATCTAAAACCTCCAACAAATGAGAGAGGAACAGTGAGTGTGGTGGTTACAGTACAGGGTACCTGTTCTATATCAGTACCCTTAACTCAATTAACCATGCTGCCAGATCACATCGTTTTGGGATATGATCACTCAGCTGGGGAGGCAAAATCCTGGAAAGCCAGAATCAATCTCGGGGTGCCAGAGAAGCTTTTGGCACCCACGCTTGTCACTCAGCAGGGTCAGCGCTGCCCAGGGCAGCAGCCGACCTGCAAAGGGTATTCCTGAGGGTCTATAAGGCTCAGGAGGTAAAACAGAGCTGCGAGGGATCCTGGTCTGCGTGAAACACAGAGGCAATTTGAGCTTCTCCTCCCCTCTGTGGCTGGAATGACCAAATCCTGCCCCCCGCTCCTCGCCGTGCACCCCTGCGCTCCGCAGCGGGAATTGCACAGACGGTATCTCAGCCTTCACTTTGCATTTGCTCGTGGCTGGTGGGTTCACTGAACTGAAGCTCAGGGTTTCCCTCAAGCCCGTGACTCAGCCCTGCTCCCCCCTAAAACGCTCAGAAACTCAGTATCTCCAAGGAGACAAGGAGGCCAAGGGGGGTGTTAGAAAAACTAGTTATGTTTGCTGCTGGAAGGTCTCCAAAGACATTTTGGGTGCTGATGAGACCTTCCAGCACATCCATTTAGAGTCTGCAGTTTCCCTTCCTTCCTGCATTATTTACCACACAATCTTCAGGGGCTTAAAGGACTGTTGCAAGCTATTTTCTGAATCATCCTTTCCTCTCCGCCCTGTTTCATGTAATAATCTCCCCGAAATCTATTTTGGGAGTGATGTTTTGCAGCAGAGGGGGGTTTTTTTGTTTGTTTTCTCCAACTGTTTTGTTGCAGACAGAGAAAGTTGGTTCATTAATGTGAAGCTGCTGACAAGGACAGGGTTAGAGAGGCTGGACCGTCCTCTCCGGAGGAGGGATGCGGGATGCGGGATGCAGAGGATGCGGGATGCAGAGGATGCGGGATGCAGAGGATGCAGAGGCTCAGAACGACACAGGCCAGGCTGCGCCCATCAATTTGTGCTGCAGGATTGCTCCTGCTTATCAGAGCTGCAGGAAAGGCTTTGTTTTCAGAGCTGCTTGGGGATGGCAAGTCGTATTGATTTCTTAGAGCAAGGTCCCTGATAAAGGTTTGGATAGCTGAGTTATTTGTACACTATGCAGAGCATCTTGGCAGGGTGACTATTAAAGGAAAAAGAGCGTGGAGTTTGCAAACAGCTGTGTTAGAGAATGGGAAACACAAAGACAACAACGAGGAGTATATTCTGAGCTGACCAAATCTGAAAATTCTTTTTTCAGAAACAACCAGAAATTCTGAGTCTTTATACCCCAGACATTACCCTGGAACCGAAGACACATTTTGCATCAGAGAGCCTACGCTTAATTTGCTACCTGAACTCCAAAGTTTCTCAACCATCCAACATTCATATTAGCTTATTATTTCAAATTTAGCTGCCCTGCTTTTGCCCTGAGAACATCTGACTGGGAAGCAAATGCGCTTCCACGCCATGCGTTCAAAGCCAGAGCGCTTCGCTTGCTTCAGCTGTTTTTGGCAAAGCTCAGCGCAGTTCTCAGCTTTGAAGCATAATTGCCCAACTGCAGCAGTGACTCCGGTCTCCAAAGGCCAAAAGGAGAAAGAGAAAGCAGGGAGGTGGGAGGACAGCCGAGGATGGCACATTTCAGATGTGGGATACAATTATTTCTTTTCTGGAGGCCTATTTCTGGATGCTGCCAGAGAACTAGACAGCTAAAACAAGAAAGCAAATATAAAACGCAAGATCGCATTAGAAAGCACACACACCCAGACATGGCAGGCAGGGGCTGCGGGACCTGTGTGATCAGAGCTATAATGATTCCATAATTTCACATCCAAACATAATTAGTCGAGGTACATTCGTTGACAGCTAGAGATTTGCAAAATTAGGGTCAAGCAGGTTCATTTTTTTAATTGCTCTCATTTCCCAACTCTGTGTTGTTTCTTGTCACTTTATAGCCTCCTCCCCGAGCCAAATTCACCCTTGGGGTAACCCCATTTAGAAAAAACTCCATGAATTTGATCCTTTGTACCTTGGAAGCTTGGAAACATGGCAGCAAATGACTTACTGCCTGCGTGCCTGGCCTGTCCCATGTCTCAGCGCATCTGAACGACTGTGTGTCCAGTTTGCCAGCCACAAGAACCCCATTCCCTACAAAACAAATCAAACCATAGGCTGCTCACTGCTTCATGTATTATTACCATCAACTGCAGCAACAGCAGCTGGTAGGAAACCAGCCTGCCTAATTCCAGCGAGATCAGTGTACGCAGTTTCAGATGGCAGCAGAATGTGCAAGGGGCAATTTAAATATGCAGCCAGATTTCATTAACTAGTTTGATTCCACCAAACTGAATGAACCAGGATGAAAAGTCTTCCTTGTTTAGACATCCTGTGAAATGGTCCATGGCAAAGATGATGCTCTCTCAGTTTAGGCGCATCAGACATTTGAATTGTTTATATGTCTGCACACACTGTACTTTTTTGATGGCCCTCACTTATCTGAAACACAACTGTATCACGCACAGCCTATCAATAGATTTAAAGTTCCCGTGATTGCCCAGAATTGGCATCACTCAAACTTATTATATCCCTGGGAAGCGGATAACACCAACTCCACTAAATAAAGCCTATGTCTGTGCAAACAGCTCCCCAGTCAGAAGACACATCCCAGATTAGGGCTAGTGGAGCTAAATTAACTGGTGCAGTCCCAGCTTACATAGAAACAGCTGAGAAGAACAAAGCCAACAGCCAAAGATGTGCCCAGCCACAAGTTGTACCCACCTCCCTCAGCACGCTGCACCGCGAACAGAACGGCTGGAGGTTAATGTGAATGTGCACACACACATACAGGTGCGGATGTTCTGTGCCCTTCGCCACGACCCCCTGCATCAGCTTCATAACTGGGTGACAGGCAGAAGTACCAAGTGATGGAAACTTTACATAAAGACACCTGCACACAGCGAACGTTTCTATGGGTGCTGCTTTGCCGTATTTTATGAGTCTGGGGAGGTTTTGGTTTAGGAAAAGCAGAACACAGGAGAAGTGATTTTCTCTGGTAGATGCTCTTTGTCCAAATCCTTTTAGTGATGGACTGGGACACCTGAGGCCACAGTAAAGCCTCAGGTAGTTTGTATATGGGTCACATGAGGTGTGATGGGGGCAGGAGAGATTATATTTTTGCAGCACACACTGCTTTGGTATAAATTATATTAATATTTACATAATCTATAAATACGATAATTTTATACATGAATTGTTTGTCCTCCAAAATAGCAGAGTCCTCCACGACACACGAGAAACAGAGCTACTTAAAGGACACAGCAACCCACACCAAACGGCAAACTGAAATTTGTGGCAAGGTCACCACGACACAAGTTTTACTATTCAAAAACATGTAACGATCTGTAACGTCAACGCTGATTGCCATTCTATATCGTTATTCACAAAACGCCCTTTATTCAAAGAAGAACCACGTGGAAGGAGGATAAGTGGCAATGAGCCTACAGAAATTTGAACGCTACTGTTAGATGTCTTGATTTTGAAACTGCCCTGTAAAATCAGAAAATACGTGGGCATCGCAGGGAAGGTTTGTCTTAGAGGACCTGAACAGGCGGTCAGTATCCAGGGCCAGGCTGTGAGTGGCCACGTACTATCTGTCCCTTCTCCAACCACAACCTTTCAGTATTGCCGTGAACAGTGACTGTCACACGTCCCCTGGTCCCCGTGGTGGCAAACCCAGCAGCCGCAGAGCTCCCGAGTCCTGCCGCACGTGCAGTTTGGGGATGTTCATTCCCTGACATTGCTGAAGGGCCACGTCTTCGAGCTGTTGCTTGAGTTAGATTAACAGCAGCAGCCTGCACTTGTTCATCTATAGAAGCCCTTCCTCAAGCCCTATGGACTGAACATCCCTCGAATGTTCTTAGCTTCAATTCACCAAGAAATCTTGGTGCAGCCACTTTCCCTTGGGGTCGTTCCACGCTGAACTGCCCCCACACCCACTCTGTGTGCTTACGGGCACCCAGTACAGCTTTCAAAAGCTGACACAGAACATAACGACACGGATTTGAATCAAGATCAAAGTACATGTTTCTTCAAACCAGCAGGAACGGCTTTTAGAGGCTGAGTCTGATCTGTCACCCTAGGATCCTACAGCCAGGGTTGCCAGGACATTTTGTAGGCTGGTGAGGGAGGTCGCTATCTGTTCCATTAACAGAAGTGAGGAGCCATCCACTGACATCCCGTTTTACAGGGCAACAACATAAACTCCATTAAAATGAAAACTAGGATGCCAGGGGACAAGCCGAAAAGACACACCGTCTGGCAGCAAAGGCAACAGAGTTCCGAAAAAAATAAATCACGTTAAAGCATATGCAGCCAAGGCGAGGACACCTGAAGTTTGCACATATGGCTGCTCCGCTGGGACAGCCCGTTCTGCTGCGGGCGCGCAAATCAAAGCGTTTGCATCTCATTACCCAGGCTGGGAGACATCAGCCAGGGCCAGGATGAATGGCTGAGATTCCCCCAGTGCTCTAATGGGGTGACAGTTTGGCAGCATCAGCAGTTGGATTGGCCTTTATCCTTCACAGATGTTGCTGTGCTAAGGACGAGGAGGTGTTTATTTTACAGGATGGTGGTGTGTTGGCCTATGGCACACAGCCAAAGAGCCCAAGGTCAGCTCTCCATAACTTGTTGGGTTTCTTTGGCATCCCTGCAAGCAGCTACCGCATCCTTGGTGGCAGCACTGGTGAGACAGAGGGCAGGTGGGGAGAGTCCCTGCTAAAGGAATCCTCCAATTCAGCAATGCCCAGGGTCTGCACAGCCCAAGGCAGCGACACTGGAGCTCCTCAGAGCTTCCATGTCCACATGGCAGCTGTGGATTAGGTGATTTAGATACAATAAACAAAGTCATGTTAATATTCTCGCTTCTCCTCTTCTTGTCATAACACAATTCATCTCCACCGATCCCACTTCAGGTGCAACTAGATTGGGGTATGTGCACTGGGGTCCACCTGGGGAAGCCTTGGGAAAGAATATTTCCAATCCACTAAAAATTCTTCTTTCCATGTGTGCTACAAAGCCATAATAATGTTGCCTTAAGGACCAAATCTTGTGTCACTTGTAGCTATGTCAATGTGGAGTAACTGCACTGAAGGAGTTGCTAATAGCATTGATTTCTAGAACAACCGCCAACTCGCTATTTGAAAGTAAGTATTCAGAATTAACAGCTCTCATGATTTCCAGTGGTGTGAATGAAATCAGAATCAGCCTTCATGTTAATATAGAGAATAGACGAGGGTCACAAAGAGCTTGACACATCTCCGCCTTCGTGGAAAAGTTCTATGAGGTTTCCAATTTCTGATTTTGGGGAAAAAATGAAAGGATGCTGCTCCAAGTGACAGCTTTCCGTTTGCATTGCACTTTTGAACACGCAGCCCACAGAATACAATATTCTCTAAACAGTACATGCGGAACACCAGAACATACATAGGTTCCTGTCTGCTTATTTTTGATACCGCATTAAGCAGCGTTCCCCAATATCTGCTACTGCCCATTTTGCACCAGTTCTTGAGAAAGTCAGCTCCTGGTCCTACACCTACTCTCAAATTCCAAGTTTCTGTCTCAGTCTGTGATAACCTGATACAGTGACCATTGAGGTCTTGCTAAGGAGACATACCTAGAAACCCTCACCTTGAAAGCCATGGATTTTAACAATGGAAACATAAATACTGCAAGAAGCACTGAAGCAAACAGCATCTTATTACTCTCCAGAGAGAAGCATTAGGCGAAAATAGTTTAAAATGCAAATTGGCTTTATGTACCTTTGAACTGGAGTATCCTCCCCTTCAAATCCCTCCCCCCTGCAAGCTGTAATGGTGACTGATAGCCCTGCGTGCCAAGACAGATCACTGTTCTTAATCACATCTCACAACCACGCTGTCCCAAATGCTTTGTGTGACAGAGCAGCCAAGGGAGCAGAATGGGAGAAAACCGTGATGCAGAGCCACAACTCAAGGAACAGATTTGTGCTTCGGATCCAAATCCCTCATAGGAAAGAGTGATCTCAAAAGGCAGAGGCAAGGAAGAAAGGAAAGGCTCTAAGAGACGGGGCTGGAGCAGAGCTGGACAGCTGACAAGGCGGAGAGGAAAAGGAAGGGAACGTTTTGTGAAATGGATTAAGCCGTAGGAGCCGAAAGCATGAGAGGCAAAGGCTTGGGGAGGAGGGAGGGCACTCAAGGACACTGCAGCAGGACTCGCAAGTGCTTGAAGCTTGTGCTGAACTTTCTGTTCCTGGCTGCCTGTTTTGGAGCGTGTTCTGGGGATGCCGCCTCTTGGGAGCTCGCCCGCTGGAAGGAGGTTACGGAGCCACGGCTCGGCAGCGCTTATGTTGTAGCGTGACAGCGGCACATAGGCATGCTGTGACGCAGCATCTTTATATGGCGCTGAAAAGTTGCGCTGGGGTAAAGGGATGGGATTTGCAGGTTGGAAAACTCCAGGGACCCTTTGTGGCCTGCAACGGTAGCCACTCAGTGCATGTGAAATTCGACTGCTTCCTTCTGCAGAGGATTGGAGCAGTTTCCTCAGGGCTGCTCTGTGTGTTGCTCAATTTTACCCCGCTCTGCAAATTCCCCTGAGCTGGGATTTGAATCTGCTCTGTGCACAATAAATCTCAGCCAAAAAAGAAGCCTCATGTGGTTTGCCCAAATCTGTTCAGTGATCCCAGAGGTCATTACAGAAGTTAGTAAATATTAACAATCCCTCCTGCAAGAGAGAATGTGCAGTCAGCGTGTCAAACCTGGCAACTTTCTTCTTCTCCAAGATGTAAGGTGAGGGGCTATGCTTGGCAAGTGGGTGCTGGGATGTGGCAGGGGACCCCAGGGACAAGCCGGAGCTGCAGTGTATGCTCATTAACACAGCCCTGCGAGAGCAGCGGGTGCCAAACGGCTCACCAGCTATTTGCACCAGCAAGTTTGACTCCCCATTTCTGCACAGCCCCCGTGCCAGAGGCTGTTCGGCAGCATCTCGAGCTCAGGATCATGCAGAGGGAGGGAAGTGGTTGTGCTGAGCTGCAAGAGGCAGCGCTACGGCAAGGGGAAGGAGTTGCACGTTTGGTCTGGGAATGCCAACAGGTCCATCCTGTGCAGCGTGTGGATGTGTTGCTTTCTCATGGAGCAGGAGATCCCCATGTGTGCCTCTGTCTGCATATTCAACATACAAATATGGGATGTGTTTTCACCCTGAGGATGGGCTAGTGTAGGATATAGATAGGCTGGAGGAAAGAGGAGGTGGAGCAGATGTATCGCAGGAGCAGAACAAGCTCAAGCTACCCTGTGGTCCCACAGACCTCCAGAAGCCTTTGAATCAGGGCTGCAATCTGGGACAGACTTAAAAATGTGCACTGAAGGCCTATAAAGTCCAGCCACGTGTGGATAATAGAAATGCAAGTGTTTCCCTTCCATCAACCCCAGCAAGGAGGCATCAAATCCAGTTAATGAGATTTAGGAACATCT
The DNA here is from genome assembly GCF_964273445.1 of Streptopelia decaocto. NCBI lineage: Eukaryota > Metazoa > Chordata > Aves > Columbiformes > Columbidae > Streptopelia > Streptopelia decaocto. Next base: position 2,959,116 of record NC_138667.1, on the reverse strand, counting down.
TAACCCAAGGAAACCCTAATGCCAAGCATCTGGCAGGGGAGTCACCCCCCCATGCGCATTTGCCACCTTTGCCATAGCAGCACAGGGAAAGCTCCTGTTTTGCAAGCTCAGTGCTGGTTTCCAAGGGCTCTGCCTTTTCCCTGGTGCTCCCTAATGCCACGTGAACCCTCGAGAGAGGTGGGCCAGGGGCAGTCCAGACTCAGCAATCCTCGCAGCTCTTTTCCTGTGTGCCAGGGGCTCATCCTCCGTGAAGGAGTTTCTTGCTGTTGCACACAGGGCTTTCCTTTTCCAGAAAGGAGCTAAAAGCCAAGAGTTTATTTCTTGGGAAAGGGCAAGGGGTGTCTGTTCAGTCGGCCAGCAGTGACCTGAGCTCTGGAGACTGAAAGGAGCCTGACACTTCTGCACTGCTCCTCACCTTCTTAGAAGCAAACTGGCAATAACCTCACACACATGTAGGATGGAGATGTCAGGGCAGAGAAAGCATGATGGCTGTGTACAGCATAAATGTCAGAGCATCTCAGTCCTGCGGGATGCACAAGTGGCTGCTGCTCCCGCCCAGATGCAAACTGTAAATCCCACAGAAGGGGTTCTGCCTCTTCTCCCCCGCGCCGCATGCAATCCCTCATCAAACCCTGCTCCTTTGACTCACTGAACTCCCCTTTGCTAAAATGATACATCTGCCTCTAAGTAAATGCCATGGAGAACGTTTCAGCCCTAGGAGAAGGATTCTGAGACCACTGTGCTCAGATAAGCGGTCTGTACTGTATCCTAACTAGAACATCTCATGGGCACACTCCTGGTAATTATTAGATAAGAAGTAGTTTGATATGATATTAAGTTCCTGGATCTTTTGTACTCCACAAAGTACGAGGCAAGGCAAGGAAACAGAGGAGCTTCATCATCGTCCCACGTCCACATATGACTGCAATTGCTGCTCAGCTCTTAAACAGCGCAACACAAACCATAAGTCAGAATTCCCTGCACGCCCAGTTCTTGCATTAACTTCTCCATCCAAGGAATGCAGGGTTGGACACCATCACGCAGGGCCAAGCCAGTATCCTTCCTGTGCTCTCCGCTTACTGGGAACCCCTTGAAAGGCTGAACCTGAAATCTGTTACTGTAATGAAGCAGACACTGCTGCTCATGAAAACCAAGCTGCACAGGCTGCTTTGTGTTTGTGGAGTTGCTAGGGAGCACTGGTTACTATTATTGATTTCTTTTTTTAAGGCCTCTGAACTACTTATCAAAACAAGTTATTCCATGTGCACCAGCAGTGCTGCAGCCTGGTTCCCTACAGCTTTGTGGCCTTTGTCCCCGGACGTTTTTTCCCAGTGCAATGCCCCCTCACCCCCCCAAAAGCCAGGCTCTCCCTCCCACATCCCCCCGTGCTGGGCAGAGCCAGAGGCAGCAGAAGCCATAGCCGGGTCACAACTATAAACTTGTTTATTGGCTGCCTGGGAGCTACAAACAGTGGCTAATTGCTAAATTCTGCCTATTTTGCTCTCGCTAGGGGACTAATTTTGGACTTTCTCTGCTATCCAGTCATCAGTTTTCATAAAATTTGTAGGAACTCGGTTGTCTCTGTGATTTGATGAGTCTAGCTGAAATCTGGCCAAAAGCTTGTTCAGAGGGGAAAAGGAAGCAGGGGATAGGCAGACAGGCAAGCTGCACAGCCTGGAAATCAGGCTGAAAGCACATGCAGTAAGGAACTACCTAGATTTTGCAACCACATACACAGGGCAGGGAAAAATAACCTAAGTCCCAGATACTCAGTATCATATTTGCAGCTGTATCTGATAATGTTTCTTCTGACACAGACTATTTAATGAACACACCTAGGACCCGGCAAGTGTGACTGTCAGAACACTGATGTGATGAATATTCAGACATCAGGATGTTGCAATTTAAACGACATAGATCCCATTAAAGTGCCAGGGCCCAGAGTGCAAAAGCAAATGGAAAAGGTCTGAGAAAACCCAGCCTTGAAGCTGGACGTTTGTTAATGGCAGCTTTGCACCTTGTCTACATGGCAAGAGAGTTAAAAGAGCCTTCGCTTTCTCAAGTTTTCCTTTTAAAAGGGCCCTTTTGGGAAAATTTCTCATGGTTGCTAACAACCATTCAGCTGCACCAGCACTAGCAACACAGGGAGAGCGTAGGTGCGATGCACTTGTGAATGCACTGCAGTCGCGCGTGTGCTAGCAAGTGTTTTTGAGCAAAGCACAGTGCACGTGGGTGCAAAGAGGAAAAGACAACAAGGCCAGTGCACCTAATTTGCTCACCTGGTCACCTTTGCTACAGAGCATGTGGTTAAACATGGAAACAAGCACACCCAGGAGAAAGCAGGCCCGTGCAAACACACAGCACAGAGTCACAGCCCGGTTGAGGTTGGCAGGGACCTCCAGAGCTCGTCTGGTCCAAGCTCCTGCTCAAGCCAGGCCACCGACACCGGGGTGCTCAGGATCACGTCCAGACAGCTTTCCAGTATCTCCAAGGATGGAGAGTCTACCAACCCTCAGGCAACTTGCTCCACTGCTTGGTCACCTCCAAGAAATTGTTTCCTGATGTTCTGATAGACCCTCTTGCATTTCAGTGCATGCCCATTGCCTCTTGTCCTACCACTGGGCACCACTGGGAAGAGCCTGGCTCTGTCTTCTTTACACCCCCCCTACAGGAATTCGTACACATTGAGAACATCCCCTCTGAGCCTCCTCTTCTCCACGCTGAACAGTCCCAGCTCGCAGCTTCTCCTTAGTGGCCCTTTTCTGGACTGTCCCCAGTAGCTCCACATCTCTCTTGTCCTGAGGAGCCCAGAACTGGACACAATACTCCAGACACGCTTGTGAGCACAAATCCAGAGTGCCTTAGGAACTGTCAAGGGAGGCAGCGCCAACAGCAGCGTGGCAGGCATTTGGTTTTGTGAATATCTTTTTCTTAAACCTGGAGGCTTTCTTCTCATTGCCTTCCTGCTCTGATGTGGTGACTCTAGGATCAAAAGCCCTTGGGGAGGAGGAATTTTGTGACATGGAAAAGGGAAAAAGAACCAGGACCTGGAAATGCACTGGCCTGCAGAGCACGGCCGTGCACCATTCCCAGGCTCTCAAAAAAGGACTGAGGCAAGCAAGGACAAAGCAGCAGCAAATAGATCAATATCTTGAATATGTCTTCAAACATTACTTATCAACAACTAGAATAGTTTCATCTCGTGTGAACAGCTCACTCCCCAGCGTCCCACCACATTCAACAAGATGATATTTATATTGAAAAAGGCTCTTTATTGACTCTTTTCTCTCCAACAATTGGCCCCAGTTGTGCCCAAGGTCTGGTCTAGTTCCAGCCCGTCTCATTATCTAAAGCACCAGAAGCAGGTGGTGTTTACAGGACTTGATAGAAGAAACTGGATTCCTGCACAAAGAATACAAATCTGAAGGCCACACTGAGAAACCAAACTTATTCAGAACAAACACTGTTCAGCCATATTTGATTATGTATCTATTTTTTTCCTTCTTCTTTCTCATTGCTTCTCTCCTTCCTCATTGTCTTTTCCTCTCTGAAGGGCAGAGTCAGCATCCATCAAAGTCAGGGAGGAAACTTCCCACAGACGTGGGTCTTTGAAACGTTTCAAAACCTTCTGACCTCTCCTCCCCGGTCAGCAAATCACCTCAGTTAGTTTCGCCATGTTCAAGTATGGGGAGAGCATTAAATTAGTGAACAAAATGAAAGGCATGAGAGATTAAACTGAGGACTGTGCTACACCAGGATGGATTCGGGGAGGTGTCAAGAAACCACAGATGAGGCAGCTTTGAAGGCTGAGCTTATTCTTTCCAATCCACTTGATGGAGAGGGTGGACTATTCCAACTGCCATTTTTTTTAATGTCAGCTTAACACAAAAAAATAGAAAGAGAGCGAAAGGAACAGGGGTAGACCCTCTCACCAGTGTCACTTGGAACCCTGAGCGCCACCACGACACCTCCAGTCCTTCATCAGCACTACCCCAAATACACAATTTCAACCAGAAGCTTTGTCGCTCATCCAGCTTTAGGCTGTTTCAACAGACACCTGGAAAGTAAAGTTCAGATTCAACATCTGTTTTGGATGGTTTTTCATTCTCCGTGCTATTTTCTTTTCATCCCTTTCGCCCACCTGTACAACTTCTACAGCTCTGCTCTCCCCCTCCGCATCCCCTTCCATTCCTCGCGGGAGCAGCCAGGCTGTATCCCACCAAACTACATGGACCCTGGAGAGTTTGCACGCGCCTGAGGACGGCAGAGGTGACTGGAAACATGTAGTTACGCACGTTGAGGCACCACGTCTCCACAATGGCACTTCCCTCCCTGCTGCTGTGAATCTGGTGGGCCAAAGCAAGGACCTTCGTCCTCAGCAGAGGATGCTCTGCTTCAGAAGAAGCTCCTAATGTGCGAGTTCAGCTCCCCCGGAGCCCTCCCCACGTCACAGATACTCATCCGAGCACACCCCGTCCTCTCCGAGCACCGCTAAGCCCCAAACCCTGAACTTAACCCCAGCTCTGCTTTGCCGTTGCCGCTGGGGTTTGCCAAGCTTTCCATTCAGTCACGCGAAGCTCGAAACTCAGCTCCGTGCTGCGCACTGTGGGAAGCCCCAATGGAACAAAATGGACTACAAGGTTGTCTGACTTATTTTTCACTCCTTACATTAACTAATTAGCTTCCTTCCTCATTAAAGTCCCTTCAAGCATATCAATTACCCAGCTCTGATGGCAGGGATGGTACAATAGCCCTCAGTGCCATCAGAGGAGTCAGAATTCAGCACAGCAGACCAACAGGGTGCAGGATTGGGTTACCCGTGTGTCAGCAAAAGGGCATTATTCTCCTGACCTCCCTTTTGCAACAGGAGCTGAATGGTGGTCAGGAGAGGGGAGAGGAAATGCCAGGAAAACAGCACAATAAGCATCTTCCTCGGAGCTGCAAGGGGAAACCAGCGCTGTGACAGAAGAGAAATGTTTAAATGTCGGGCTAGAATTAGGACAGCCTAAAATTTGGCCTCCGTCCTCTTTTGTTTCTATCAAATGGGAGCAGTCCCGCAATTTCTGTCTTGGTTTAAACGGTTCTCACGTTTCCCTCTAGGAAAACAGAGGGAATGATGAGGGCAGGGTCTGTCTTGGTGATACCGGGTTTAGCTGAGCCCTGCTCGTGGTCCAACACTCGCCCACCGCAAACGCTCTGAGCCCAGCAGCTCAACCACAGCAGATTTCCAGAGGTGAATTTTGGGTCAGTCCCAGCCCATTGTTTGTCGCAGCAATATCATATTTGTGAATTGCTGCTACTGCATCTATTAACTGGGTTCTCTGCATTGTCTCGTACCTGAGCTGCACGTTCCCCATCTGCCAGAGACTATTACAGCTACACTTACCTCAAATGCAAATGATTTCTTGAGCATCAACAAAAAAAGGTAACGGCGCTGACATTGTATCTGTTAATCTTAAACCACCACATTCAGCTGGTTACAGGGATGAAGATGCATTGCTCAGTGCAGCTGAATACTTAAAAGCACGGAGACAATAAGAATGCATTAAACTTTTATCTCCAGTGCTACAGCTACAATAAGCAATCAAAGAAATTGCCACTCTCCCAGGGCTCCGGATTGCCTAAAGGAAACTAACTTTTGTCTCTGTGTGTGTGTGTGTATGAAGAAAGATGGATAAAAGGATCCCAAATAGCAGCTGCAGCGTGTTTGGCTAGTTTGCGTTAGTCAAATGATGAGCGTTGAGCACAAAGCTCAGAAGGAGACGGTTTGATGCAGTTTTACATAGGCAGGAAGAAACGAGGAATCTTTCCCTCCAAGGATTTAATGATCTATAGGAGACAATTACCAATCCGATATTCCTTTCAGAGCCACGTTGTGAAGAAACCCTTTGCACAAGTCTGTCCTTCCCTCCATACAACATTTGGGGGCCTGTATATCACCACGCAACAGGTGTAACTCACCTTTCCACGGGTGACAGCAATAGCAGGATTATCAAATTGCATTATAGTTTCTAAAACGACAGCAAATTCATTTAAAAGCTCTCATAGAAATAGCACATGTTTGTTTTCAATTTATTCTCTGGCCTTTTAATGACGTAGAAATTCCATTTCTCATGAAATATCCACTAACTGGCCACTTCCCTCATGAAATATGAATGAATTATAAAATTCCTCATGCACTTGAGCAAATAAGGCACTTTAATCTGAGAAAACACTCAGTTTTATAATGTCAGAACGCTTTCTTTTCCCTTTTTTGACTTAGAACCAGGGCAATTTCTGAAAAGGAGGTGCCCGACACATCCCAACCTTTTAACACAAAGGGAAAAACTGTTTAAAAAACAACAAAAAAAGCTGATAGAGATAATTCTAAAGCAAATCTTTGCTTTTCTAGTGTTGTCTCCTTGTTTATTTTCCCACATTCCTTCAATGGGCAAAATTCTGTGGTAAGAAATCACAGTATTGAGATAACCTTCTGTTTTCAGTCCACATTGTTTTTCTTGGGTTCATATTTCTCTGTGCGTGGTTTTTCCGTAGTGCAGATAAAACGTGTGAATCTCAATGAGGTATTTGCTACAAGGACTAGAACACCATTTTCTCTAATATGATTAATATAGCTCTAGGAAACAAAAAATTCCCTCATCACCCCGCGTGCACAATTGTCTCGCTTACAATAGCGCCTTTCATCAAAGAATCTGCAAGAGCTTTACCAAGAAGCAGTGTTATGTGTACTTTCCAGTGTATTAAAAATCACCTTTTCTAGAAGCCCTGGATGTAGGGGAAAGGGACCTGGGGGTCCTGGGGACAGCAGGGTGACCATGAGCCAGCACTGGGCCCTTGTGGCCAGGAAGCCAATGGTTCCTGGGGTGGGTTAGAAGGGGGTGGTCAGTAGGTCAGAGAGGTTCTCCTTCCCCTCTACTCTGCCCTGGGGAGACCACACCTGGAATATTGTGTCCAGTTGTGGCCCCTCAGTTCCAGCAGGACAGGGAACTGCTGGAGAGAGTCCAGCGCAGGGCAACAAAGATGATTAAGGGAGTGGAGCATCTCCCGTGTGAGGAAAGGAATAAAGAGCTGGGGCTCTGGAGCTGGACAAGAGGAGACTGAGGGGTGACCTCATTAATGTTTACAGGTACCTAAAGGGTGAGTGTCAGGAGGATGGAGCCAGGCTCTTCTCGGTGACAACCAGTGATAGGACAAGGGGTAACGGGGACAAACTGGAACACAGGAGGTTCCACTTAAATTTGAGAAGAAACTTCTTCATGGTGAGGGTGGCAGAGCCTGGCCCAGGCTGCCCAGGGGGTTGTGGAGTCTCCTTCTGTGCAGACATTCCAACCCGCCTGGACACCTTCCTGTGTAACCTCATCTGGGTGTTCCTGCTCCATGGGGGGATTGCACTGGATGAGCTTTCCAGGGCCCTTCCAACCCCTGACATTCTGGGATTCTGTGAAATAACTTTTTGGGATTTCTGTAGCAACTTGCGCTGTTACACACACCTTTGGGGCTTTTTTCTTTTGCATTCTTTCATTGTTTTCTAGTTCCAGAAAGATCTCAAACTAACATCTTCTCACCCCATCCCCAAATATCGAGGGGATATTTGAAAATTAGAGGCAGAAAAGCATTGCCCTTTGCCAATGAAAGAGGCGTGTGAAAAAGGAGCATCTCCCCTTCTCATAACGGGAAGGGATGAGGAGGGCAGGACACACCAGCCTAAAATGAAAGCCCCAGGAAGGAGATTTCATGAAGAAATGTGGGTTTGTTCCTTGACAATAAGCAGCATCTTCCTGAGACCCATCATGTTGATTCACTGCTTCATGTGTAAATAATTTACCAGGCTAAAAGGTCAAGAGCTGCAGGTCCTTAGAGGAGGGAAGAAAACTGCAAGCTGTAAATAAGGGACAAGTAACTTATACGGAGCATAAAACACGTTACGAGGCTACGCACAGATACACATATGTACATATCCACAAAGAAATAAGCTACAGCAGAGCTCCAGAACCACCATGCAGAGGCAGAAATAACCTCCACTCTGGGTTTGGTCCCCCTTGAACTTGACTTGAGAGCAGGAAGAACAGCAAATATGATCTTTTGGGATAGAAATTACACTTTTAAATTAGATGCATGATGCCCAGATGCGCTGCTGATGGATGCACGAAACAGAGGGACAGAAGAAATTCATTTTCAGCCTACTGGTGTTCATCTTTTCATCCTCTAATGTCAGGGTAATTGCTCCTCTGCTCCTGGATGGGACAGACCAGCCCTTGCCTCCCTGCAGAAGGTGAGTGAATAGCTGGTGTTCTTTCTGACACCAGCGTATTTCCAATCGCCCATCAGACAGCATCAGGTCCCGAAATGGTTACAGCATGTCACGCTCTCCTCCCGCTCAGAAACCCGAAATATGGGGGTTCATTCCCCAGTTTGAGGTAGAATTGGGCAAGGAGAAGCAAAAGTGTCAAACTCTGCTCAGGTTAAAACTATAGAAAATGCCAGGGAAGAATTTCTGGACAGATGATGCAGTAGAAACAAGCAAGGGACCACTGAGTATCATCCTATGTTACCCTGACACAGATATTAAAATGGAAGGATCAGAAATGAGCTGCATTTTATGCCATGCACATCACTCCTCACAATGTTTTTATAGCAGTACTGCCCTCAATAGTAAAATCTGCAGTATGGGAAGTGAGATACTGCTCAGGTTCAAGCAAGGACGGTAAATACTGCACCTTGAGAAATACGATTTTGTCCAGCGGTTTGCACACACAGTCCAGGTTTCTCGCTTTTATTCCCATCTCTGGCACTGCATTCCAGAACTATCACGAGGAATTCATTTTATCACCAAAAAGCCTGAATTTCCCTGCATAGTAGAGCAGTTACTGAACTCATCGGCTTAATTGGCAATGTTTTAATAAACATTTATAAAACATGTGAAAACCTCAAATGAAAGCCAATTATTCCAACATATTATATTACACAGATACACTACAAGGTTTCATTTGATGACCTAGTATGGAAAATTACACCCTTCTGCATATATGGCAATAATATTTATATTATTTTTCCCACATGCTTTTAGTCTTTCATAATAATGGAAACAATGATACAAGAATGAACAACTGACATTTCTGTTTGAGGACACAGCATGCATCTCCTCTGAAAAGTTCTGCAGCAGCTCTATTTCACAAATATATTTTCCTTAGGTACTTAAAGACACATCATGTTGAGCTACCTAAGTCTCTCTATACCTGCTGTTATAACACCCAGATACTTCTAAAGGTATATCATGCATACACACACACACATAGATATTTACATCTAAAATAAACCAATATCTAAATTGTGACACAGTGTTTTGTGCGAGCGATATTTATAATGCTAAAGGGCCCAATCTTAAGCAATATGGAAGAACTGAACCTCAAGAATAAATCTGCTGCACTGGAATCGTTACCATTAGGACATTTACAGGATCGGGGCCTTAGTCTGAGTTGAGGCTGATTCGGAAAGTGTCATATACACAGCGTTTGTTCCACGGACAACACATTGTCCAGCATGAATGGCAAACATGCAGGGAATACATGTTTTCTTCCTTGCTCTGGATCCTCTGAAAGGCTGGATGCATGGTGCACATTCTTCAGGAGAGAACTATGGGCTGCGGAACATTCCTCTGACTTCTCAGCTCTTTCAACAATTTGCCACCTGTGTAGCCAAGCTGTTCATTCTGTAAATCGACAGCATCTAAAAACTCCGGCACTTCCTCTGGCTGCCAAAGAAAGCTCAGAGCAGCGCTGACCCCGATCCACCCAACACGCGGCCAAAGCCGCCTTAACCAGCTCGAGGGTTGATGCAAAGATTAAACAGCCAGTCTGGAACTGGTGACAACAAATGGAGCCAGCTCTCACACACACGTTTTCTCTGCTTCAGAGAGTAAAGGACTAGGGTTATATTCCTGAACACAGCTTCATCTTACCATGTGAAAGGAACAGAATCTGAGCTCCTGCAAAATTCTACAACCCTACAAAAAGCAGGCAAACTTGACCCACAGTGGGCTGTGTATGCTTGTATGCTCCTGATGGAGAAGAGCAAATTTAGTCTCATTGACACTGCTGCTGAATTCACCTTGGTTTATAATCAGCTCATACTAAATTGCACGTTACAGTTCTCATGCACAGATGTATCAGGGCAATATCTAGGTTGCAAGCACACCGGGGAAAACGCTCACCTGCTAATAACAGCAAACCAGAAGTGGGTCTGTACTGCTGGAGGTCCCAGCGCAGGGAGCAGGGCTGGCAGCAGCCCCAGCCCCTGCCCGCGAGGAGCTGGGCTTTGTGCCGCACAAGCCACGGCTGTCTTGATAGCAACTCCACCTTCAGCAGCATTTTACGGGGACCCAGAATTGCTGGAGCAGAAATGTGCCCCATTCATGGTCTTTTCCACCTCCCGTCACCCCATTTCCATCCCAGAACGCCCTTCCTGCAGAGGAAATGGAGGGAGGTGGTGAAGAAACCTCACGCTGATGTTACTTTCCCTGGCAAAAGATACACATCTGTCAGACGCCCATTGTGAGTGTGCCAGGCTGGGTAACACAACTCAAAATGCAACTTCAGTAAGACCCTGAAATTATGTCTCTTTATTTTTTGATAGCATGGCAAGATTCCCAGGGGGTTTCTCCTCCATGAATATTAGAAGAGCAATCTTTAACCTTTTTTGTTCATAAATAGGTTGGATTTACAGAGGAAAAATTCCATTCAGAGAAGGGAATGCCGGCCTACCTACAGAGCTTTATTTAATCTCCTCTTTGGGTTAACCTGGACTTCCTCTCACACTGTCCTGTCCTCCAGAAGAGGAGGTTTGTCTGTCTGTCTTTGGCCCAAATCCTTCCCCAGCACTGAGCTCTGCAGAACTAGTAATGAGGGACATCTTGGAGCACCGGGAGTTCAAGTCTCCATTCATTGTCTTTAAGATGGACATCTGAGCCTCCCTCTATGCCGAGGGCATTAGCTGCAATTTCAGAACCTCACCAGGCAGCCTCTGCTCCCAGACACCACCCCCAAATTACTGATACAGCTTGTAATTTACTATTACAATTTTGACATCTGACTTTTCCCAAACACATTGAGCTCCTTACCTTATTCCCAAACCCAAACCACACAGAAAACGCAAAAACCTAATCCCCGTTCAATGCTCTGTGGCCGAGCCCATCCGGACCCAGCACCGTTGCTCGAACACTACAATTTTTCAGTTACAATGCCCAGAGTTCAGTCACTTCATTGGTAGCGATATGTGTGTGCGGGAGAGGGGCAGTGGGAGGGTGTGAATATGTTTGTTCACCCTCCGCCTCCGCAACAGTCCCCACAACAATTCCGTCTGCGTTTCAGCACGTCCAGCGCCTGCCCACAGCCACCTCGCCCAGGTTTCTCTGTCTGATCATCGGCAAGGGCAAACCTGTTAGAAACTAGACTCGGTAACTGGCTTTTTTAATTTTGTGGCCAGAGGTTGTCAGGACGAGGAAGGAAAAACTGCCAACTATGTCTCCTTCATACAGTCTGTGTCTTAACAACAATGCAGGAGCTGGAAAGCGTTGCGGGAGGAAAGCGAACCTTGCCCTCTCTCCAGCCACGGCGATTGCCCCCGCCCCAAATCCTCATGATCTCAAACCCTTCTGTAAGGAAAAGCTACACACACTGTCTAAGGAAGAAATCTTGTCGAACACGCACAAGCCAACAATGCTGTATGAAACGGGGTTTACAATATACTCTGTTTTTTTCTGCCTCTCCAAGAGCTGACCTGTTCCCAAGCTCTGGAGATGGGCAGATTATACCAGGCCTGGCATCAGGCAAGAGCACAACGGCAGAAAGCTGGACATCGCTGCTGAGGAAGGGAAAGAGAACAACGCATCTCCACAGAGCAATAAAACACAACGCAGGATACGCCCCTCCACGGTAATTGCATTTCTGCAGACTTAATGAAAATCAGAAGCTGGGTGGACAGGGACCCAATTGAGTGTTATCACTGAGGGAAACGCAGGCAGGACTCAAGCGCCGTGTGTTCTGCAGAGCAAGCAGCAGATCGCCTGCTACGCCACCTCCTGCAGGACACAACGACCATACGGGACCTGCAGAAATGACTTGAGCACCCGTGAAACCACTTTTATGGAACGACGTGGTTTTGTCAGCCAGTTGCAACATCCATGAGCTCTTTGTGGGCAGCTGTGGCAGAGGGTAAGTTTTTCCCCGCGATATCAGAATTTCCGTGGAAAGAGGTGTTGGTTTACAGCTCTTGTGATAGAGGCGACAGGAGGGGGAGTGGAGAACAGGGGCTGGGAAAGAAGGAAACCTGAAAGGAGTGGTAGCAAATAATGAAGAAAATGACTGAGCGCTGGCATCTGTGGTAGAAAGTGTGACTCTGGAAGGATGGTCCTTTACAAATTGAAATTAAAATTAAGTATCCTCATGTCCCCGGTCAAAGGAAGAGTTTCTGGGCATTGTAATATAGGAAAACAAGACAAAAAATCATTGCTTCTTGTCATTTTGATCTAAATAACTTTCTAAGCATTTTTTTTTTCCTATTTATTTCTCCTGAAATAAGCTTTCTCCCTAAGTTTACAGGTTCACTTCCCCCCACAGCCTAAGCATTTATTCCATCATGAGAACTGCATCTTCAAAAGCAGCAGCAAACACGTGAGATTTCTCCCTTCCTGAGTCTCCTACTGACCTGAACTGTGCGAACTGCCCAAAGTTTTCCTTGAGGGCATGGATACAGAGAGAGTTCACAGATCTCATCAATTTTGTACTAGAGATCTGATGCAAGGAGAGGTCCAAAGCTCTCCTCCCTGGGGGATAGGCTGCTTTATCTAAGACACCACAGTTTATTATGCTTGCCTGTGTGCTTATGATGTTGGGCAAAAATACCCAAATAGATTAGATTAAACACTATGTTTTTCTTGTGCCACAGCTACAGATCTCAAAACTATGAAATGCTGCTTGACCGAGGCCACACAGCCAGCCAACTTGAATCCTCCTTATCTCTGCTAGCGACCGGGTTTACTCCTTCCCCACCACCTGAAACACCAGTTGCATGTCCCTTTGTGCCATGCTGAGAAATGGATCACTGCATCCACCTGCAGATGAAAGAAAAGGTGGAATGCAGGGATGTGAGCAGTGCTTCTCTAGAAACAGCAGCATCAGTGCTGCTCTCCCACCTCAGCACCATCAAAGCAGCTCCAAACAAGCTGCCATAGCTGGGGGCGGTGACAGCACTTCGGAAACAGAGGGAATGGCAGGAGATGTGCCAGGGGAAGGTCGGGTTGGACATTAGGAAAAGGTTCTTCATGCAGAGGGTGCTGGACACTGAACAGGCTCCCCAGGGAGGTGTCACAGCCCCAACCTGACAGTGTTCAAGAAGAGACTGGACAACGTCCTCAGACACACGGGGTGAACTGTGGGGTGTCCTGTGCAGGGACAGGAGTTGGACTCGATGACCCTTGTGGGTCCCTTCTAAGCTGGGACATTCTATCATTCTATTTAACTGCAGCAAGAAGCAGCTCTGGGTGCTGCAGCAGGAGATTTGCGCTGAGGCTTTACCCCTCCTGCACCACCGGTACTGAAGCCTCTTTAACTCACTGGTTAATTGGGAGGAATTTAAACCTGTGGCAGTCCTCAGTAAACCCTGGGCCGAATCCTCCCGAGCGCTGTGTCGTGCTGAGCGGCTGCATTTGCCGTAGAGCTTCCTGGCTCCCAGCGCTTCAACCCTGCAGACGGCAGGAGCCCTTCCCCGACACCCAAAAAACCCCAAAATTAAAAACCCCACAACAACCACCTTCTCCTCCGCGACTGACACAGGGGACGTGGGGACCGACACCCCTTTCCCCCGGCCCGGTTGCTGCGTGTTCCCCAAGCGCCGAACCCCCCCCGGGCCCCGCAGGCATCGCCTGCCCGCTGCTGCCCCCTGCTGGAGCCGCTCGGCCCCGCCCGGACCCCCCTAGCACATCCCGCCCCCCCGTGGGGAGCCAGGGCCGTGTCCCCTAAAATGTACAGAAGGAGGGGGTGCAGGCTGCCGGGGGATTTTTTTTCTAGTAAAAATAAAACGTTTATGTGCTGGTCGAGAAGCCTCCAGAGCCTCCTGCCGATGCTGTGGCGTGTGCGGCATCAGCGCCGGTGTAAAACGAATAACGCGTGACGATGAATGGCGGCGGGGCAGGGTGTTGGGACAGCCAGATTAGGGCATTCCTGTCCGGGGTTATCTCCCTATGATGCCAGTGAACGGCGGCACAAGTGGTGAGGAGAAAGGGCTGCTGGCAGCTGTCAGGGGAAATGTGATTCCAGGGATGCTTCTGAGTGACCGGATGAGTTGTGGAGGTTTTATACCCGACTTCGAGATAGCCCAGACGGACTAGTGACAGTGACAAGGCAGCTGGCCACAGAGACAGCCTTCCTGCTCCAGCTGGACAGCCTCACGTGTCTCTGCAGAACACGACAGTTGCACAAGATCAGAGTCATAGAATCACAGGATGGTTTGTGTTGAAGGGACCTTCCCAGCTCCCCAGTGCCACCCCTGCCATGAGCAGGGACATCTTCACCAGCTCAGGTTGCTCAGAGCCCCATCCAGCCTGGCCTGGGATGTCTCATCCAGCACCTCTCTGGGCAACCTGGGCACCCTCAGTGTCAAAAAATTCTTCCTACTGTCCAGCCTGAACCTCCCCTTCTTTAGCTTAAAACTGTTACCCCTTGTCACGTTGTAACAGATGCTTTTGTTGGTGTAAAGCTCAGCTCTGTACACGCTGCCATTTTCTCCTCTTCTCTCCTCAAAGCTGCCAGATGGGAAGGGACAGCTTATGCCTCTCCTCAGAGCTGCTGAATTTTAATCAGGTAGGGAAGGACAATGCATTGCACACAAAACGTTGCCATTTTTTCACTCATTCGGCAGTACACACGAAGGTGAGGATGCAGCCATACCGTGCACCTTTGCACAGGGCTGAGCACATCCACATGCAGCTTGTCCTTCTGCAGGTAAGGTGGAAATACCCTATTGTGTTCAAGTCTTCTTTAAAATGTGGCTACGAAGGAAAGAAAACTAATATATAGAATTTGTACCTTGTGGCTTGCAGACATAATCAGAGCAATAAATGACAGCAATGGTCACACACAACAGAGAAAGCACCTTGAACAGAGTCCCTGGCGCATTCATGCCGCAGGGATGGGTGTCAGGACAGGCCTGTGGTGCTGCCCTTGCTTTTGGGAGCGGTGTGAAAAACGAAACCGAGTTCCTAGCGGAAACCCAGGATGATCACACACAAATTGATTTTCTCCCCAATTTACACGACTGCTGCCCTCACTACACCACTGAAAAACACACTCAAGTCACAACCTGGCAGAAACCGTCAGAGGAATCCGAGATTCCCCCACGGGGACAGGGATCCCAGGCCCTCAAGCCGCCCGTCTGGAGGGGCCTCGGGGCGCTGGTGGGAACCCGGGGCCTCTGCCCCAAACGCGGCACTCGCGGGGCCGAGCCCTGACTGACTCTGCTCGGGGTGAGCACTCGGAGCCGCACGCTGCGTGCTCAGCGTCCTGTGACCGACCCGGCTGGTTCAGAGAGGCACCAGCATCACCCTGCCCGCGGGGCAGCCCCTTCCCCGGCCGCCGCTGCTGGTGGGGACAGCAGGGCCCGCATGTCCCCCGGGGCGAACTACAATTCCCAAGATACATCGCGAAAGGGCTGCGCACACGCTGCCTGGTGGGCAGCCCGCCGCGGTGCACCCTGGGACTTGTAGTTCTCCGAGCCAGCCCGCTGCCCGCGGCCCATAACGGCTCCTCCTGCGGAGAACTCGCCTCCCCGTGATGCAGCGCGCCAGGGTGACGCAAACGCCGCGCGCCGCCGGTCGCGGTGCCGGGGGCCGCGGGCGAGCGGGGCGCAGCCGCTGGCGGGCCCCGTGCGCGGGCCGTGGGCCATGGCCGAGAGCGGCGGCTCCGGCGGGGCCGCCCCGGGCGGGGGAGGCGGCGGAGCGGGCGGGGGAGGGGGCGCGGGTGGCGCGGCGTCCAGCTCGGGGCCCGGCGTCACCGACCCGGCCTCGCTGCCGCCCGGCGACCCGCAGCTCATCGCCATCATCGTGGAGCAGCTCAAGAGCCGCGGCCTGTTCGACGGTTTCCGCCGGGACTGCCTGGCTGACGTGGACACCAAGGTAACGCCGCCGAACCGGGCCGGAGCTGCGGGTCCCTGGAACCCGCTGCCCGAAGGGGCCCCCCCCGTCCCGTCCCGTCCCCTCCCCGCACTCGGGCCGGGGGGTTTCCTGCCCCCGGTGCCACCGGCATCGTCACACCGGCTGCTCTGAGGTGGCCCTGGCTTGTAGCGACGCCCCAGGGGACAAACAGGCAGAGAACAGGCTCAGAGGTTCATTTTCCATCCCAGGCACTATTAGGAAAACTGTTTTCCATAACAACATTGCTTTTCTTGAGCATAATTCCCCCATTTCCAAAGCAAGTATTTAACCTTCCTTTCTTGGGTAGATATTCTCAGACTATTGTTCAAAACTATTTTCTTCCTCAGCCGCAACACGAAATCGTGAGCGTTTGTTGGCGATGTTGAAGTTGAGTTGTTCATAATTGCCCTGTCAAAATCAAACACAGGTGCTTTGCTTTCCCAAGCTTTTCTGCTTTCTGCAAGAGTCCTGTTCGGGGACCTACAATTGCCGGTCTAGGCCACCCCAGCAGGTATCGCGAAACCATTCCTGAAGCTGTAAGGTTAGCTGCACCCAGCAGCCATAGGGCAGAGCAGCCTTGTCAGGACAGACAGATGCTGCCCGGACAGACACCGCACCTCTGTGACCGACCCTTTCATTCAGCCATCCATGTGCATATCAAATTCTGAAATATAAATGTTGCCCGCCTCTTGTCTTTTCCTTGCACGGTACCAGGATCTGGATGGTCTTCTGTATTTATATGGGGTTTTTAGTTTAATTCCTGTTCATTGGAATTAAGTTTCCACTGATAAAACCCACATAATTCTCATCTTCCGTGTTAGTATCACAGAAGCAAATAATTCTTTGTTACTGACAATATTACTCAGGCAGTTTCCTAGGAATTCTGTGGTGGAGAGTTTACAGACAATAAGAACCCAGCTTAAACAACTCCTGTCTGCACGGGCAGTTTGCATCTCACTAAGTAATATCACGAGCAAACAATTTTGAAGCCAATCTATCCAGCAATTTAAATTATTATAATAGCACACTGACCAGCTGCTCTTTGCAACTACCAGTTGTGTTCTTAGGTAAAACAAGCTTACCCTTATTCTCTATCCTTCCACTTTCTGAACACAGACAACAGGACACTAGCGTACATGACAAAAGATGTACTATGAAGGACTCTGGCAGAGAATTGTTTTGGGATATTTTAGCTGTTCGAATGGATTTTTTTGTTTCTTTTGTTTTTAGCCAGCCTATCAAAACTTGAGGCAGAAAGTAGACAACTTTGTGTCGACCCACCTGGACAAACAGGAATGGAATCCAACAATGAACAAAAACCAGCTGCGAAATGGGCTAAGGCAGAGCGTGATTCAGTAAGTAAGCAACAGCCTGTAAAATAATGGTAAGGCTATTTGATAAGTAATATATAACTGTCTTACCACCTAAGTCAAATAAGAATTTGCAGAATTAAGTTTTTCACCAAACTTTCTGTTCTGGTCTCCTGAGTTTTGTTATAACAGTGGCTGCAGTCTTAGCTCCCATTAAAATGCATACATTACTGTTTTACCTGAAATTTGTACTTTTGGGAGTTGAGCAGCATGCTGAAGTACTCGCATTTGTTATCTAGCCAAGTTAGTGTTGCAATTAGCCAATACTGTGCCTGCCAGCAAAACTGTACCTGATGTACTGAGCTGAATGACCTTGATCTTTATTTTCAGAAAAACACCTACATAACTTAAAGAAAAAATCCCAAAGATGCCAAACCTTGTTCAAGTAGACTCCGACCACTAGCAGGCAGTAATCACACAGGGCTAGGCTGATTTCATACAGCTTTTGTACAGCTACCTAAGATATTACATTTCCAGCATGACAGGAGAGCCAGCTTAAACTATGCTGCCTAGAGATTTAGGTTTAGTATCTCTTCCTGCTGACTCACTGAAGTCTGCAGTGTGAGCCTTAGCTTGTTTGACTAAAAGTCACATATAAAAGCTTGAAGGTTGTGGGGAAGAGGGGCAGTAGCGAACTTGATAATGGCATTTATGCTTATAAGGAAAGCTATTAGAATGTCTCACACAGAGAAGAAACTGTATTTCAGAGCACTTCATAGAACCTGTAAATCACTAGTATGTTACATTAGTTTGTTAAATTTGTAATTAAAGGGAGTGTCCACTGGAAGTACAGAATTTCCTGTCTTTACGTGGAGTCCTTGAGACACATTTGTCACTCAACGCTTCCTCTTATTTCGTGTTACTCTACCACTAGAACGAAGCAGACAATTGAGAAATGTTGCATCAGAGAGCCTGTAATAAGAATTCAAAGTGCTCCCTTTCCGTAGGCTGTAAGTATAAAGAATGGACACACGGTACGAGGGAGTTTGAAGAGTCCCTGTAGTTGCAAGACCGAGTGCCGAAGGTGTCCAGACACGTATGTCCCTTGCTGCAGACACACAGATGGGTGCTGTCACCTGAGGGTGCCACGATGTGCCGTGACCCTGCACCAACCAGCATCCACGACCGTACAAGTATTGTGGCCGCTTTTCCGAGCGCCGGGCAACGTCTCCATTTCCTGTCCCCGCTCCTTTGCAGACATGACTTAAGCCTGCCAGACAGCCCGTGCCCCACCGTCCAAGAGTCTGACACAGCCCCTGAAGTAATAAGTCTCTTCAGTTGCTAGTGTTCAGTTCCAGAAACTTTGCTGTGCGCTACATGTGCTTGTTTTTATAATTAATACCCATCTGTCTAGACTAACAGTTATAAGGAGCGAGTGACAGCAATGTTATGAGGAGGCAGACCTCTTCTCCCTCCAGTCAGCCAAAAAAAAGACTGTGCTCTCACCTGCCCTCCTCCTCAGAATAGCTTGTTTCCCTTGTTTGTGCCAAAACGTGGTTGTTTGCTTTCATGTTGGCCTCGTTTCCACATAAGCCCTATTAAAGTGGCTCTTGTCCAACATGCCATTTAAGTACCTGGGAGACCAGATGTCAGTTGTTAATTTTGTAGGGCAAAGTGGGAGGGGGTGGGGGAAAATAGGTGAGTGAAACAACTCCCTGTTAAGGATCTACTGAGTGGGCTGCAGCTCTCACCATGTTAGTGCTAATTGCAGTTGACAGGAGGGCTCTGGAGAATCACTGGAGGAGATTGGGGAGAAGTTTTTCAGAGGAGCTGAATGACTCCTTTGTCTTTGTTCAAGGTCAGGAATGCTGGAAGCTGGAGTGGACAGAATTATTTCTCAGGTGGTGGATCCAAAACTAAACCACATCTTCAGGCCCCAGATAGAGAGGGCGATTCATGAGTTTTTGGCTGCACAAAAGAAAGAAGAAAGTGTGCCAGCTCCTCCTCCAGAGCCTGAGAATAAGGATCCTCCTGCTCCATCTCAGGATGCCTCCTAAAGGTCTTGTATCTCTGCACTTACTACCTAACATTTTTTCATGTACCTCATCTCTGTAGTTTGTATAATGCAAGATAGAGAAGACATCATATTTTCTTCCTGGCTTGACAGGGAGACCACTTTGATCATCAGCATGTTGTCGATGTCAGACAATCATCTGAGCTGCTTCCACTTAAGCATCTCCTAAAAATACATTAGAACTGAAGACATAGGTATGTTGTAAACCAGCTATCAGGGAACACTGGACTCTGCCAGTGCTGGTTTGAATCAGGCCAAAAGGCCTTTTATTCCAGTAAAAGCATATCCGGCAGTGATTGATATGGAAATGGCTGGATAGCTTTCAGAACAATATCAAATGGATTAAAAATATATATCCTTTACTGAAATATAGCTGAAAGTAGAGTGCTGACAAGTTATTGTGCTTTAGCATTGTAAGTTTTAGATATCTCTGGGAGTAAGTAACTGTTGATTCCAAATAGCCTGGTTTAAATAAAGCAACCTATATCTTTCCAGCTGAAAGGGCTGAGGGTGCCTTTGTCAGAAACAAGTTTATTCTGGTTTTTGTGATTAAAATACCTCCAGGGGTCTTGGGGGATGTAATTGCTACTCTGTCTTAACAGCAATGACTATGCACCCATCTCTACTAAGGCCCCATATCTTAATGCCAGTTTGAATATTGAGGCCTGTGTGCACATTGCTGAGGAACCACTGTCTCGATGGAAAACTTCAATCTGCAGCTTTCCTGGGGAACTCACAACCACATTGCATGAAAGGAAGTTAATTGTGAATTGTTCTATCTGCTGGGGCTTTCTGAAAGCAACATTTTTTCTTATAATCCACGGGTGATTTATTAAAAAGGAAAAAGTAACCTACAATAGCCATTGCTGGGCTTGTAATGACTAGAGCAACTAGCATGATTTTTAACTTAATAGTAGAAGTTAAAGCGCCTGTAGTATCATGCTGAGTTACGTAGTTATCTGTGACTTGCAGCCTTAATGCCTTGATAAACCTTTGCATTTGTCTGTTTCAAGTAAAGTCCATTATAACCTGCAGCTAAATGCAGCTGTTAATTAATATATTCTAATCTATTCTCTATTCAAATGTATTTACTCCTCAGGAAGGTACCGTTCTCTAAACTCTCTTTTTTCTTGCAGTGGGTTCCTGATATGAAGTGGCTGCAGTTGCAAAATACGTGTCCTGGGAGACTGACAGTGGATTCCTTGTTCCATTTGGGGCAGGATTACTCTCTGCCAAAGATGATTAACCTTTTTCAGACCTGTGGGAAGGCACTGAAATCAGTGAAATTCAGATGCACCCGCGTGTGGAGGGGCAGCCAAAGCGTGAAGATATGTTTCTATTAACTGCAGTATGGAGCGCAGCATGTGTTATGTATTGTCATTAGTCACACCTTCAGGCAAAGGGGTGGGAAGAAAAAAGGGAGTTGGCTCTTGTCTGGAGGGAGCGGGGAAGTGGGTTGAGATGATCCCAGGCTGGGCAGTGGGGAGAAAAGGAAGATGTTTTGGGGGGTGGGGTAGTCTCTTGGAGACCAAGTAAGAGCTGTCAGATTTTCTTTGAAGCGTCACACACCTGCTGCGGAACGCAGCACTGAGCAGGTGCTGCCAAGTCAGGCGTAACTCCCGGCACCGCCTGCTTTAGGAACAACATTTCCTGTTTAAAACTGGAAAGAACACTTCAGGATCAGTTGTCTAGATAATTTCTGTTGCATTGCAGGAAAATGTTTACAGTTGGCTATGACTATAGCTGATTTAACTCTTATTTCCCAGGTGACTCTGGGAAGCAAAGGGCACCAGCATAGGTGATCAGTTTGAAACTCTTTCGACTTGAAAGACTTTTCTTTCCTGTGAAATTTCTCAGGTGCTGGTGGAAACTGTCCTATGCTTTCAGCTTGAATGCATGCAGTGTCCTCTGGATGACAGTCAAGTAGAGAATGTGATCAAATATTCTGCCAGCAAACGTCCATACCTTTTGCAATAAAAGACTTCAAAAAGCATCTCTGACTCTTAGCTTTTTCAGAATCTTT
Organism: Streptopelia decaocto; assembly: GCF_964273445.1. Taxonomy (NCBI): domain Eukaryota; kingdom Metazoa; phylum Chordata; class Aves; order Columbiformes; family Columbidae; genus Streptopelia; species Streptopelia decaocto. The sequence continues at coordinate 2,937,526 of NC_138667.1, read as the reverse complement.
TTCTTAAGGAAAAACTACTGTAGAGAAATCCAGGAGTCCTGATTGCAGGAACCCTAATGGAAGTGTGGCCTGACAGAGTTCAGAGATTCATCCAGGTCTCACACAGGGGTTGTTGGTAGAAGTTACCATGAAATAAAACGGATATTAGTATTCCTCTCCATATAAAAATCTGAAGTGTCAAAGAACTGGACTGACCTTACCTCACATCATTTACGAGCTATAAATCCTGAGTTCAGTCTGGTGCTAGTGATGGTGAAGAAATGTTCAGTCTTGGGAAAACAATGCACTGCTGGCGATAGGCTAGAGCTATTCCATCTTTTTCCTTTCACACAGCAGTCTTTGAAGCAGCTAATAACTGCTTATGTCACTGAACAACGCTTGATGTTTGAATCTTTGCTGTTCATGGCTACACACCTCAGCTACAGCCTTACCCAGGGACTTGATGTGTGAACAGATGCAACTCCAGGTATCCTCAGCTCCCTTTTCAAACCAGGGAATTTGCAGGGAAGATCGATGCTGCGGTTTAATCTTGCAGCTCACTTACTTTGCTTAGTACCTCTTCTCCACAGAATTATCTGCAGAAGTGGAGATGACAGAACACCGGGGATTTTAAACCCTTCTCAAGAGACCTCTGTGAGCTTCCCCACTGCAGTAAGTTTGCACTCTGCACAGCGCTGTGTAGTGCTGCTGATATATGAGTCTTCCATCATTGTTTTTATCCCATTTAACGCTGTTCCTCTCAAAACGGACCCAATACAATGAAAACACAGAACAAATGGAATGCATATATCTGTATACACACACACCAGTAACTTGTGATACACCGAGCAAGTTTTAAGGATTAGACGTTACAAGTCCCACAGAATCACATTGAAACTCATATCTTGCTGACCAGACTAAAGGTTTTAATTACGCCATTTAGTGTCAGATTGTGACCCCAGAATCAGAAGCAGACAGATTAAACTATGAACCAATGAACCCACTTTCACAAGCCCTTTGAAGGAGGAAAAAACCCCACAAAACTTATCTAGTAGGATTGCATTGCCGTGCATCAGTCAATCACCCTGGCACTTGTGGCACTTATATGCCAAGTGGCATATGAGGCAGTGCCTGAAATTCTAGCTGTTGCTTGGCTATTAAAGGAATTATCACATATCCCATATGATTAAAACACAGTAAAGCAAAAGACCTCCCTGATCTTGGGGGTGAGGGGTAGGAAGAAGGAAGAGCAGGATGCCGCTGAGGGTGGCCACCCAAAATGTCAGCCCGTTCTCCCCCGGCACTGCCTTGGCTGCTCTGATCATTTAAGCCAGAGCACAACGAAGGGGGTTGTATTAATTAACTTTCTCCAGCTGACCCTTCTGGCAAAAGCAGCTGGAGAAATGAGGCTGGACACTAACCACATGGCCCAGGTTTTGGTCACTGTCCTGCACACCCTAGTCTATCAGCAAGTCAGGCACTGACTCAAGTAGTCTCCACCAAAAGAAGCAGAACCAAAATTGCCATTATATGTTTAGCCTCTGCCTAAACCAGCCAGTATTTTCCAGCGACAGTTCTTCCATTTGTAACCGTATCCCATCCTAGAGTTAGCACAATGACTCTGTCTGGTAGAGCTGAACCCAAACCAAGCCTCCAGATAATCCTGGAGTAACTGCAAGCATGTTTGTTAGATCAGACCCTTGAAACTGAACACCTAAATCCAAGCATATCTGGTGAAGGGAGGACAGACAAATGGGAAGGAGGAATATGTTAAAAGATCTCTCATCTCTGGTTCCTTCACTCATTCGTACTCAGGCCTCACTCATCCATCAAGTACTCCCACATCGTGGTAATGCAGTTCCAAGTTTAAGATTTATTACAGAATTCAGAACCAGCCCAGTTTTGAATCCTGACACCAGATGAGTGAGACACACATATTCACAGCCTCCAGGTCAGGCAACAAAACCCCTCTCTGGGAAAAGGGAATAATCGTGGCTGGCTGGAGGCAAGTCCAGAGCACAACCCCGAGTCCTTGGCACAGAGAAGGATCAAACTTGGGGCCCTGTCAGGACAGTGGGTCAAACCAACCCCTGCCCCAAACACTGAGCTCATCATTGCCACACTGGAACCACCAACACAGGGCTCTTGAACCCAAAACACATCCAGCTCTACTCCTCCCATTTTTAGGACAAGCGTGACCAGTTTTAACGAGACACAGACAAAAGTGCCTGGAAGAGAGGGTGTTCAATATATCATCTTGATCTTGACCAGAAAAGGGGCACCAGGAGGATTAGAAATCACACCTGGGACGTTTAATGAAGTGTTTTACTCTCTTTTCACCACATCAATAGAAGGAGCAAGTGCAGCACCCACTGTCACAATGCGGCTCGGATGCCACCTGCTTCAAGGACACCACTACTCTGGGACCGTAGGCATCACTGGATACCAGCTGCATTTCTAACAGCGCTTTCTTTTTCAGTGTACAGGGTATAGCTGCAATTGCCACTGAGCAGGATCCTGTCCTCTAGCTTTTTGCTCAACTGTGGACCAGTTTATCCAGTTCCCAGTTCAAACCCACAAGGAACTGGAGCAGTTTAAGTCTTTCACAGTTATTTTCCTATTTATACTGTAGTAAAAATATTACTTTATCAGCTTCCATAAAGGGAAGTCAGCTTAATTCCTTGTGAGCAGTCAGGGCCCCCCATCTCCACAGCCACCAACGCTTCCAAGTGCAGGGACTCGCTTCTCCCTTTCCTCCCTACCAACCAGCTTGTGCAGCCCAGCCATTCCCAGTCTGGCCATAAGAGGGAGATAAACCATTGCTTCATTTCTCAGTCTGGATGCCTTCTTCCAAAACCTGAGCAGATCCAGGACTCCAAAGCCTTTGGTGACTACTGAGTGAATGAACTCAGCAAGGTGTGTAACAGCTCTCACCAGGCGTTTCCATCAACTCTGACTGTGTCTAATGCAAATCGCACAGCAGATATTGTCATTTCTCAAGAGGTTAAATAGTAGGAAACAAATACCAATTAGGATTAGGGAGAGTTTGGGGAGAAAAGTGAGCAGCCAAAGTGATCAGGGACGGAAACATAAGATTTAGGATGTGAAACAGTAAATTCTGACCTTCCTTAATCTGTAATTCACCGATCTGGTCTGGTGCAACAAGGTTGAGGCTAAAACGCAAGCACTAGCGCCTGCGGCCCTGAATGGTGGTGCCACGAGATTGCATCAAAACCATAGCTTCAGTTCTTGCATTTTTTGTGATTCACGTGCTGAGCCCACATCAGTGCCAAGTCAGCCTGGGGAACATGACCAGGCAGTAACCAGCCCAGCAATAACTGCCCTCGTCTAGACACCATCAGCAGCCACGGTGCAGAGAACCAGCGACCTCACCCCTCAGACTGGGAGCCGGCTCCACCGAAAACTCCCTGCAGCACTGGGACAAGCCCAGGGAAAGGCGCTGTAGCAAATCCCAAGTCCAACCCACCTGTCCGGGTTAAAGAGCGTGAGGACCTTGCACTTGACTGATTTCATCTTGCTGACTCTCGTTATGAGAAAATGAGTGCCTTTTGTGTTCTTGTCTTTATAGCAGATCGACGTCCACTTGTTAAAATAGCAAACCCCCAAACCACTTCAGGTCTTGGCCATACAAAGAATTCACATAAGAACAGAAGGCCACAGTTTGCCTTGCAGAGTTGGGGCCTTTGGAAGTCCCAGCAGCTTCATACAGTAAAACGCAGCCATTTTGGAAGGGATTTGTGACAGAAATAGAAAACCATGACATCCCTGAGTTTCATGTTGCGTTGCAACTCTGCAGAAGTGAGATAAAATAATCCTGCCTCAGAGAACACTCACAAAGTTTCACATTTGCTACATGGGGGGAGCACAACTGTCAATGAAGCAAAAAAAAAAAAAAAAAAGAAAGAAAACACACAAGCCTGCAAACCAGCCATAAAACTGCCCCCACAGCACTCCCTGTGAGACACCAACACATGAATCACCCCCTTCCATCTCTTCATGTAACAGCATTCAGCTCCTCCTGCCAAGACTTAGTCCTCCAGGTAAGTTATCTCCAACTTCTACCATCAAATCACAGCAAAACAAGGATTGCCTTGACCGAAATAACCAGGCTCCTGAGCTGGTCTCCAACACCAGCCTGAGCTCCACACCTTCCACAAGCAATAATGACCATGCTACAAATGCAAGACCTCAAAAAAAGCATCCTACCAACACAAAGGAAAGCAAGGAAACCCAAATAAAATCCAGTTCAACCTTACCTTGCTCTGCAGAGCCATCCACCCCGCTCAGCTCCGGCACTCACTGTGCTCCCCACCAGCTCAGCCCCAGCTGCAGGGGCTCTGCCAAGCAATTGAAATCACCTGCACCCAGCACACACCTGAGCTCCCAGCACAAAAGCCACGCAGCTCCACCTGCTAAAGGATAAACAGCCATCTCCAACACTGCCCAGTTTCCACTTTGTAGAATCATAGAATCATTTCAGTTGGAAGAGACCCTCAGGATCATCGAGTCCAACCATAACCTCACTGCAGCACTAAACCATGGCCCTAAAAACCTCATCTAAACGCCTTTTAAACCCCTCCAGGGAAGGTGACTCCAGCACTGCCCTGGGCAGCCTGTTCCAATGCCCCACAGCCCTTTCCAGGAAGAATTTTTTCCTAATATCCAATCTAAACCTCCCCTGGCACAACGTGAGGCCATTTCCCCTTGTTCTGTCACTTGCTACTTGAGAGAAGAGACCAAACGCCTCCATGCTCCAACCTCCTTTCAGGTAGTTGCAGACAGTGATAAGGTTCTCAGCTCCTGTTCTCCAGTCTAAACAGCCCCAGTTCCCTCAGCCGCCCCTAGTAAGACTTCCTACAGGGAGCCTGGATGTAGCCATAACCCGATACAAAAGCCCATCTTTCCCAAAATGGCACAGGAAAGTGGGATTTGGCAGCTGCTGGCCCCACAGGTGATACCTGGCAGTTCCAGTTCACTACTGGCTTGAGCACACAGAGTCAGCAGGTCCCCAGGTCTGACACTGTTCCCCAAAATATCCCACATGCTTCATCCAGGGATGTCATGAAGGTGCAAGGGCTGGGGGGTGTCCAGCAGCCACCCTCAGTGGCTTGTTATGGGAACAGATTTATTTCCCCTTTTTAAACAGCGTCCCAGTGTCATCTCTCTGGGTACCAGGAGGGCACCAGGGCAGCCAGGACATCGCTCCATCTTGAACAGATTTACAACAGCCTCCTGGACCCCCATCGCTGTGGGAGCCGCTGGGGTCCGGCAGACACCCGCTCCAGCCCCAGCACGCATGGGGAGGGGGTTGCTGAGGCAACAGCGACGCCTTATTTAACCGCCAGTGAACCCAGCCCACCCTCCCCCTCGCCCGCCACTGCCGACGTGCGCGACCGAGGGTGCAGCTTTCGTTAGGGTGGGAGTTTGCAGCCGCTGGATTTATGGGACATCCCCCAACGCCTGCCCGTGCCAGCGGCCCCGGGAACGCAGGTTTGCGAGGTGGCCAGCGGGTTCCCCACCCCACAGGTTGCCCTCTGCAAAGGGCAGAGTGAATAGGGGAAGAAGAGTTTTATGAGAAAGGCAATGCTGGCATCATTCAAGACATGAGATTTTTGGTTTGTGGTGGGGGTTTTGGGGGGTTTTTGGTTGGTTTTTGTTTTGTGGTGGTGGGTTGTTGGTTGGGTTGGTTTTTGTTTTGGTGGTGGTGGTTGGGTGGGTTTTTTTGACACACAAAAATCACAGTTTTTCAGACTGAAACCAAACTCCATTCTCAAGATTCTGCTATTTTGCCCTTTGGTATCACCATCACTGCGGGGCTGCTTAAAGCAGAGAGGGGCTGAGCTGGGCTCGGTCACCCCAGCGCACAGCTCTCCCAAAAGCTACAGTTCTTTTTGGGTGGAAAGTAAAACTTTTATCTGCTTAGGAGACTCACTGACTCTGAAATCCAATTTTCTCACAAATCACGTGTTTTGGGAAGCTGGTCTCTGCAGAGAACAGGAAAAGAAAACAAGTGGAGGCTCAGTGAATAAACCTCTGGTTGAGCCAGGTTTTTACAGGTTTTGTATCTGCTCAGGTTTTGCTGTCAGGGTTTCATGGGCAGCACAGGCGTGTCAGAGTCCCTATCAAAGTCATGCTGCTCTGCAGAGCAGCCGGAAGGAAATTATAGTGGGAATTTGTGTGTGAAAACCAAGGAAGCACATGAATGATGTTCTGCCACGTGTGGAAGAACCATCTTCATGCCGTGGCATCCTTAGGGATAAGGGCCAGCAAGTCTGCACCACCGCACTGAGCACAGTGGAGCCCACGTGGAACCCCCGAGAGCTCCCTGATAAAGAGACAAATGAGTTCTTGTCCAATACTGCAGACACAAGAAATTCAGGGAAGCATCCATGTGGGCATGTTTTCAATTAAATATTAGGTCCCTCTGCAGCCTGTCGATCCCCAGCAAACAGCTATTTGAAAGAAGTGCTCACTAGCCCAAAGTCAGGGAAATCTTCCAAGATTGTAATAAAGAAACGTGGCCCTGTAGGATTTCCTGAATGGGTTAATTCCAAGTCTAAGGACAAATCTGGGGTTTGCTTTGGTTATCTGTCATCTTCTTAGCTGCCTTGAAATCTGGTCTTACCATCACAGACACAAAACCCTCCAGTCTGTCCCTCTCAACCCGTGCCCAGATGAGAAACCTCTGCCAGCCAGAAGAACAGCTTCACTGTGGAGGTTTCGGAATCTGGAAGACGGCAGCTCTGAGAGGCAGCACAAGGACAGACGACAAAACCGCCTTTATGGGTTTGCTTCTAGCTGCAAAGAATAATTAGTAATTTTTGTAGATGTAATACATATGTCATCCCTTACCTCTGTGAGAGCTTTCTACTTGACTGCAAACGGTGACATCGAAGGGATATTAATGAAACTGGACTGAAGCGAAGGCAGAGCTCAGATACCAGCCTGCAGTACACCGAGTCACTGGGAGTTGATCAATGGAGAAGACTCCCAGCCAAACCAGCAGTTCAGACTTGTGCAAGCGTTAACCCAGGGCAATGTGAGACACCATCCAAGAGAAATAAAGGCATGGAAATAACGTTCTTTGCAACTGGAAAAGGGTTCCAAGACAAACAACTTCACAAGACACTGGCTCGTGATAGTAATTAGATCTCTTTTGCTGAAAAGCAGTTAGGTGATATATAGTAAAGAATTGGGCAGAAACCCAAGACTTCAATCAGAAATAACTGGAGAACCTTCTACCAGTTTCAGTGAAGGGGAAAGAACCTGAAAGGGCACAGATACCCTTAAATGGGGTCCTTCAGATAGAGGTCTGAGGAATATGAGGAGGAGGAGACTGAGAAGGAGAAGGTTGAAACTGCCCGTGCTGCAGCAGCACCTCACCTGGGACCCATCTGTTCACACCCAGCGCTCGTCTCACTCTGCAAAATAGCACGTTAATATTAATACTGCTGGCACCACATCGGCCTGAAGATCTGGATTTTATTCGTACAAAAATCAGAGGCAAGCATAAGTGACAATAAAGTTTCAGAAGGTCTTAAAAAGTTCTAGGAATTCTGAGCATTTTATTAGGTGAACTAGCAACTCTGCAGTAAAAATAGCTTTAGGTTGCGCTGTTCAATCTTACTTTTCCACAGTGCTTTGAGCTTTCAAGATGTTAAAGAGTTCAGCCTGCAATGCGCTTTGGGCTGCAGGCAGGGAACAAGTTTGTAAAACATTATGTGCCACCTCTGCAGAATATGGGAGCCCTTCCCATCAGCCACACTCTGTCATTTCTAGCAGAAGATGGTAATAAGCATAAAATAAGAATAAAATCTAACTAATGGGCCTTTAAACAATCAGAAAGCAAATTATGACAGCAATTATGACAGCTCAGTGCTTGGCAACACCTTCACCTTTCCCAGATGTCAGAGGATAAGCTATTTTTACTGAAAAAAGATGATAGAACCCAGGGCTTATTTGGACACCTGCAGCAGAAATTGATTTAAAGTGACTTGAGCTTTGCGAATGCAGCTTGGAGGCAACTCACTGGGCTTTGTTTTTCGGGAGGAGGGGACAGGCCACTTCACATTCTTCATTCAGGATCAGTCTCTTCACTGGAATGCCTGTCAGTCACATTTAAATATGTGTAATATTTACTTTCTTCACTCTCTTGACCAAGACATTTAATAGGTTTTAAGTTTAGACGCTGGCGTTGCACAAGATGAAAGCGGCGCTTCCTCCTTTCGGGCACATCAGGGCTCCTTTTTTTTAATTTTCATGTTTTTTTTTTCTTGCTGCATATAGAGCAAACTATTCCCCAAATGTCCACATTATACTTCCCTCTCCCCCTTTCACCCCAGCCAAGCCATAGTTCCATCTACCACCACCACTGTCCTTCCACTTGCAGCTGGTGACCACACCAGGGCTGGTCTAAGTCCAGCTCAGGTTTATTCATCCGTCAGCTCCATCATTCCCGCGCAGCCCCGTGTTTGTCCGTGGCCAAAACCTCCGTTCTCCCTGAGCATCTGTCGATCGCGCCGAGTCCATCAGGGCAGGAGCACTTGAGCCATTGTAAGATTGAGTTTCAACACGCAGCCTTGGGTTATGTGACCCGGAATATTTGACCTGATGTCAGAGGGGGCCTTGGGCTGTTGAGATATCTCCCCGGGACACCCTGCCCTCATTCTACTAAAGGAATCTGATCCAGCAACAGGAAGGAGTGAGAATTTTCAGCTGTCTCCATCCCCTGCGAAACAGTCCATGCTACATATGCCTAATGTAAGGTGTCCCTTACTCACTTACTTTCTCCACTTTCCCTCTCTAGGTACTAATCCTGCACTAATTTCTACTAACAACCGCACAAGATACTGTGATAAATGAAGTTCTTGCAAAAACAATGTATTTTTCCTTTTCCGTAGCATCTTTTGTAGCCAAAACCCCACGTGGACTCCAGACTTACAAGATGCTCAACAACCAAAGACCCATCTCTCCACAGAAACCAAGCCTGGCCAAAGGCGTGCGGCATTTTGCAGGATCAGACCGCACTTGTGGGGTTTGCTTCATCCTTCAGGGAAACTTGGACACCTCTGGAAAAAGAGGAGGGCAGACGTTTAGCAAAAATAAACCATAACACATGTAAAACTGTTCCATCAGGTTGGTACCTCAGCTGTACATCCCACCAGAAAAGTGGGTTCTCCCACAGGTAGGGTCAGCCTATAGACACCCCTAACCAGCCCTGAGACCTGCTCACTTCAGCAATTGAAGGCTCCCTCTCCCTTATCTTTGTGTTTTCTAATTCTGCTTATTACAAAAGGCAAAGTCCAGAACTCCACTGGCTTTAGGAGAGGCGATGAACCTTTTGTGTATGAAAAAGCCTTTCTAGTTTATTTTCTCACCATCTGCTGTTTTCAAGCAGAGGGTTATTTTTAAGGACCAAAGGGTCTTGAAAATAAAGGTATCTGGGTATGGAATTATTACTGCTATTATTTAAACATCAGCACAGAAAAGAAAAAAAGGCTACTCTTTTCAGGCTTTAGTGACTCAGAGGGGAAAAGCCTTCTCAAAGTTTTTGCAGGGGCCAAAATAAGCCTGGCTTCTGCAAGCAGCCACCTTGAATGGGCTTTTGCCCCTAAGTGATACACATTGCACGGACACCTGGTCTGTGTCCACTGTGCAGGCCCACGTCTTGGTCCAAGTAGCAGAGGCTGGGGTGATGTGGACAATCCAAACGTTCTCATGTTACTGATGGAAAAGTAGTTTTTTGGCCTTCACAATATTGTGGGTGAGAGTATCTGCTAGCAATTGTTTGATCTGGTGCATTTGTCCACATGGCATCTAGAAATTGTGCTTCCTTAGGCTAGAAGCATACGAAAGCAAAGCACAGTCTCAACGCTGAGGATAGAGTTGGGATCTCCTCTGTTCTGACTCCAGCCGGGATGCCACGCTTGACTTGGGCTAAAACTTTTAACTTCTCTGCATCCAATACCCCAACTTATAGAAGCAGCGACAGCCTTCTCCCAAAATCAGTTTTGTGAGAATTAAGGTTGGAGGAACGTTCTGAACATTAAATCCAGCCCTAACACATACCCCAAAATGTCACAGTTGCTTCAAACTGAATGGCATAATGTAGATAAGTACAGCCACAGAGTCATTGGGAAAGTCCGGACAATGAGGACATCAATCAAGGTTGCTTCCTGAGGCAGACATCTAAATAAATGCTAATGAAGTCATTTCTACAACACCCCCAGCCAATGGGGGCTGCAGTCCTTAAAAGTAATAACAGCAGCGAGAACAGACTGTCCGTTAAAAGACAAAATAGAACATTGAAACGCCAAAAAGGAAAGCAACAGTTTGTGCATTTCAGAGCTCTGAGAAACATTGTACCTTTGAGCTAGGCTTTTGTTTAAGTCAGGGCTTTCTTTTCTTTCAGCTCTCCCTTATTTCACTGCCTGCTTTATCATTTGTGCTTTCCGCTCACCGCATCCCCAGATGCCACCAGAACAGGCCTAACCGAAGTCCACTGGCATCAAAAGGCTCCTGTTGACTTTAACGGACATTTAACTAACCCTCTATAAATCACGGGAAGTCAGTGATTAAAAAGACAGCCCCTCCTGAATAGTGGAGAGACTAACACAGCGCCCCTGAAATTTAGTTCCTTTATTAACACCAACGCTGCATGCTTGGGGGCAAATCTGCGTCTGCTTTATCTCATGACCTCCATGCTGAACATATTTCAAAGAGAAGGATAAATAGTTTCTCTTCAAGACAGGGGAGAACTTCCATAATAACGCCCCTATTTGGGGAATTATGTTAGTTTTGCTGTATTTTCTGAAAGTCGAGAGCCTCACATGCCAACCAGCTGATCCCCAGATCCTGACGTGGACCATGTTCTGTGCAAGAGGGGGTGTCTGGAAGCTGGTGGATGACTTCAGGCAACCGATGGTAGAGGTTCCTCTGAGGTCCATGACACACGCTCTGAATCCTGGACCTACTTCATTAACACAAATAACTAATTGACCAGGTATGTCTTTGCTCACAGCCTTTCCCACATCTTCCTCAGCTGGTTACATGGAAATCTTTTGCAGTTGCCTAAAGACCAGCACTGACACACACCTCACCTCCATGGAGCTGGAATGTGACTAAAGGCACATCTTGCAGTGCTCATGGTGTGCATATTTGACCATGTCACCTGCCTGAGAAGTCACTGCCCTCCTGACGTCCCCTCTCTGAGCAGGCTGGGAAACCACCTTTCACTCCTCTGTTAACACCTCCCAACCAGTCACCAGCTCCTTCTGCACAAAGCAGCACTGGGCTGACAGGTTTGATGATCTGCAGATGATGTTCAGCCTTGACTCATAAGCCAGCTATCTCCAGGAAATTTTATATCACTGAAACGGCAAAATGCTCAGCTCACTAATGGGCCACATAACCACTCCTGACCCCAGGCCGCTCCAGAGTTCTCTCTTTTTCTTTTTTAAATACTTACAGCTAAAGCTTTTTTAAACCAAGTAAAACAAAAAAGTGAATGCTGAAGAATACATAATATCTCAAAGATCTTTTTTGAAGGAAAAAAATCACCCAAATGACTTGATTAAAAACAAGGAAACAAAGGTGCTGACCCACGTTGGAGTGTTTGGGGAGGTGTGCTCGGGGTACCTGCCCCTCGGCACTTCTCCGCTGCCAGATCACTCCTTCGAGTCCCCTGGCAACTGGAAGGGCCAGCAGCAGCCCCAGTGTGCTCTGGGGGCCACCAGTGCCGGGACAGTTCTGGGACTGAGGTGGCCCCAATCTCCAATTTTTTGCAAGCTCTGCAACATGTGGTGGGTACTAGAAGACCCCAAGTCTGACTGGAATTTTCAGCATTAATTTGGTCCTTAAAACAGATGACAATAATTCCTAGGGTTTTCACTACCCTTTTATGCTTCCCAGATGTCTTTGGTTGCAAAGAGCAAAGGGGGAAAGCCAGGTTCTGGCATCAGGGTCAGACTCTGGGATGAATCAGTGAAGTTCCCATCAGGGAAGGAGAGCCAAAGCCTGGTGGAAACGGACCAGGACCCATCATCCAAAGTTTTCTCTTCTAGAAAGTATTTCTGCTAGCTATAAAATTTGCAAGATGCCCCACATATATTTGTCTACCTTCTTCCAAAACATTACATTTTGACCTTAGCTGAGGGTGCCTTTTTGAAGATATTATTAACCCAGTCATATTCTCCTATGAGATCCAGCAGATACAGCACACTTGACATTTGCTCAAGCAAAAGACACATCCTAAAAGCAGCTCCCCAGTAACCACTTTTATACCTTGCTCATGCCAGTTCTTGGCCCTATAACTCTGAAGAGCCTCAGTTTATGCCTCAGGCCAGTTTTGGCCTTCTCTGTGCTGACACTTTTGCCAAGTTTCACCGCTGGCATGTTCCTGTGCTACGAGCAGGTCCTCTGCTCAGCGAGGTCTCCTGATGCTCCCAAGGTCCCTCCCTGCCCTCGCTCTGTCCTGTGCCACATCTGAGCATCCCAAAGCGCCTCCCCATTCCCAGCACAGCCGTACCTCTAGATGGCCGTCCAGCAGCGGGAGCCGGCCCAGACACCGACGGGGATGTAAGAGATTAGGCCAGTATTAGATTTCGGTCTTCCAGACATACATATGAAGTGTCTTCTTCCGCTTTAATTACTCTCCTCTTTTTTTTTCTCCAAGGGCTGTGTCCAGACTGTGACCAACACAGTGCTGCACATATTAAATTCAGCGTCTTAGAAAGAGGCTGCATTCACAGCTGAGGTCCGTGGGCAGAGCTGCACAGCCGCCTCTTTTGTGGCATCCACGAGTGGAGCCCACAGCCAGATCTCATGCCTGCATCTTCAGCCAAAAAGCTGCAGAGCAAGTTCACACTCTCATTCCTAGGAGTCCTCATGCTTTCTAAGTAGTGCTGACCACCAGAACTGTGACTTTTCATGCTAGGATGATTCTCTATTTTTTTTTTTTTTCAGTATTTCCTGCTCACACAGTTTGATTTTATCTTATCCTACAACGCCTCCCTCCTCAGCACCCTTCGCAGTGCCTCCCCCACTTCAGTATTGGCTGGAAATTTAGTTATTGTGCTGCTCACCCATCTCTTCTGCATCACTCATAGAGATGGCAAACAAAATTAGGTCTAATGTTTTAGAACTAAAACATGAAGAAAAACAACCTCCCAATATCTTTCCCCTGGCTGGGGGGAAGCACAGGTTCATCAGCCACGGCTATCAATTTAACCTCTATTTTTTCTGCCAGCCTTTCTGCGCTGCAGAAAGGAAGCGACCACATCAGGAAAGACTTTCGTACATCGAGGCTGAATTCCTCCCTCAGCTGTACAAAAGCAGCTTTATTGCCTAAGGATTCAGGTGATAAACCTAGGAGGAAGAATTTGTTTCAGGTGCTGCCTACGTGATAGCCTCCAAACCCTCGCTTACCCAACCAACGCTATTTGTTCTGCTGTGTAATCCAGGCAAACAATATGGAAATGTGCAGCGGCGAGCCCTCCCCAGAGGGGACCTCTAAAAGCTCAGCTATCTTTAACATCATTATGACTAGGATTTGGGAACAGCAAATATTCTGATGACTTTCTGCACCAGCTCCTGTGCTCCACACAGACGCTGCTGCTTCCGTCCAGTGCTCAGCTCTTCTGGGTGAGCGCCTGCAGAGCACAGCTGGCTTCACCCCTTTCCTTCCAAGGCTGCAGCTCTGCAGCGTTCAAGAAACACAATACAAGGGACTTTGCAACTTTTCTTGGTATTTTTCACAGCAGGTGTAAAATGGGCCCAGCTTCTCTGGAAGTCCATGCAAGCTCAGCCCAGCTTTGGATAATACAGCCTAGCTCTGCAAAAGGATGGCACATCCCTCATCTCAGGAGCACTGCGGAGCCTCAGATGAAGAATACATGCTGTACTTTCCCAGTGCCAAGGGAAAGTGGTTTCATCGAGATCATCGGATAAAGAGAAATGCTTGGAAACACCTCTGAGCAGAGTCTTTCTGTCTCAGCCTCGCCATCCTGATGTCTGTTTTGCACAAACACAGCTCGAGCGAGCGGCAGCGCAAGGTGCTGTGCAATGGGCTCCGATGTTTGTGTACCTTTGGCAAATTTTAAATTGGGAGCAGCTGCTAGCAAACTAGCAGGGATGTTTTATAGCTTGCTGACAATGCCAGATTCTGCAGATATTACAGTCTGTACTCAGTGGCATCTCTGGAGTATTCGGTTTTTACAAGCGTTTCCCAACACACCGCCAGGAATGCACAAGAACCGCTCACATTTACGCCATCGGGAACCAGGGATGGTTTGTCCCCTCGCACAGTTGGCCCGGACACGCTCCCTGCGCTGCAACCAGCCCGTCAGCAAGAGCTCGCTGGGGAAGAGCCGCTGTCTGTCCTCACCGGGGCTTTTATGGTTGGTTCAGGACACCAGCCATGCATCTGTTATCAGACCTGCTACTCCCTCACTTGAGAAGCTATTTGTCTCACCAAGGCACAGTTTGCTTGTTTAGAGGAGGAGATTATAATATTTATTTCCCAGCAGAGATGGGAAGCCTCATCAATCATTACTTAAGCAACTGCAGGTTTTTATTTGGATGAGGCTAAATAAGTGTAAAATTATAGAGGGGATTAAGACAGATTAGGGGGTGCCTGTTAGTCAGCAATAACTCCTGGTGGGCTGGGAATTCTTCCAAGAGGGTAAACTTGACTTGCAACACCACAACGTGAGTATCTTCTGCTACCGTATCACCCCCTGTGCTTGGAGTCAGCAGCTCCAGCAATGGCTTAGAAATCTGCTGCCCAACCTGCTGTCGGCAGGTCCGCACGGGCTGGCAGCTTCAGCAGCCACTGGGCTGTCTGTGGGAGTGAGAGCTGGCCGGTCCCTGCTCCTGGCTCAAGCGTTTCACCCAGAACAAAGCGGAGATGTGTCTCAAGCCCTGCTCACTATCCGGTCTGGCACTGCCATGAGCTATCTCTTTCAGCAGCTTCACTGCCCACAGGTCCTTATCATGGATCCACCACCTCCAGGACAGCATGCGAGTTTTTTAGCAAAAGTTATCACCATCCCCAAAAAAACCCACATCACATCCCTGGGTGCTGTCACAACAGCATCGCTGCATCCCCTCAAAGGGATAGTGTGCAAGTGCCTAAGTATACTTTATCAACACACGTTTTCATTCTCTGTCACTTGAACTCATCTTGAGGGGTTTGGACAGGGGTCTCAGGACTGTTCTTTCCATTAGGAACTGGATAATGTCACCTTTTGCCCATCACAAAGCCCCAATACCTTATTTCTTGCACCTCAGATGTCTCAAGAGTGGCAGCAAATCAGAAAGTGCAAAGACTACACACACCGCCAAGAAATAATATTGCTTAAAAAAATAATCCCAGCATTTATTTCCTTTCCCTCAGTTTGCTTGAAAATGGTGCAACAGACGACTATTTAAGACCAGATAACATATAAACTACAGTTTCAAATTGCAAGATAGCCTGGATTATCTCTGGATTTGATGTTAGAAAGGAGACTTTGCTTGTTTTTTGAAAGAACAGGAAAAAATATTATGCTATGGAATATTTTAGAAGTCCTGGGCCTTCTGGTTATGTAACAACCAAAATTTCTCTTGAGTCATTATACCGTTCTCTTGTGAAGTTCTCATTTGTTTTCACACATATGACATATTAGCTTCCTACACCAGTGGGTAGGAAGATCGTACCTGCTTTATTATCCTTTATAATGCTGCTTCTCCTTCCCTCAAATAATTTCTTCCAAAAAAAAACCTTTCAGGTAATCAGAGTCTGCCCACGGAACTAAAGAGAATTGCTGTCTCCTGACAATGATGTATTGCCTGTATTTTAGGAACGCTAAAAAAGTCACGGAGTATATTTACTGAACTGATCTCTACCTGGAATTCTCCCTTTGGTACTGCAAAGGCACATAGTGCCTGTGGTGAAGAAAAACCCAACGATGTGAAGTGAGATTCAGAATAAAGGGCAATTTTTTTTTTCCAGTTTTTAGGAAGCACTGATTTATGACTCTCCCATCCAAAACCTTTGCCCATGGAAAAGCTGTTTGCCCTCAGGATGGGATTCAGAACCTGGGGTGGGTACAGCACGCTCCGTGTGAAAGAGGAACCGCAGAGCGTGGCAACTGCCGGTGAGAGAAGCAAAGAGCAGGAGAAGATCCCAGGATCAGCAGCAGTCATGGATATCTGCCCTCTCCTTGTCTCTGCTGTTCTTGAATAAAAACATAAGGCTTTATTTGTATTGTTGTTTTGTGATTCATTTGGGGGGTTTTTTAAGTCAGTCTTAGAAAGAAACAGGTTAGCGCTTGGTTCTCGGGAGGCAGAGATGACTCCAGCTCAGCTGCTCTGAACGGCCACAAACTCACACAAAGGCTCGTGATGCCTTCAGATCTCCTCCTCCTCCCCTCAATCGCTCAACGCTGCACAGTCACTGTCCTTGGTGTACCACAGGCTGGCGCTCAGGATATAATTAGTTGTGCCTTTTTCAATCTTAACACTTAAAATGTAATCCTTGAATACCCTCAATGCAATCACCGTATTTCTGTCTGGAATTAGGGAATTGGGACAGGAGTGGTGGGATGGGCATGAGGATGGGGCACAGTTGTCCATGCTCCCTCATGGTCCCCGAGAGAAGCTCTTCTCCACAGGCCACCTCTCAGAAGCACACTGGTCTAAAACAGCTGGAGCAACCCAGGAGCTGGATGCTGCCCTGTGGTTCTCCCTTTCTGAGCTAAACAGCAGCCATAGTGTGATCGACCCCATCCAAAAGCAGGGTAAAACAAAGCGCCTCCTTGCTCCGGTACAAGACAATCTGCTGGCAGGGAAGCAAAACCTCATCTTGCAGGTGGGCATTCAGCAGTGTCCGGAGCCGTTTCAGCTCCCTGCAACAATGTCCTGAGGCTCCGCTCAGTGCCGGCACAATTCATGACAAGGGTTTATCTGGGACAACCAAGAACTTGTGCCAACAGAAATCAGACCCAGCTCAGAAAGGGCAGGGGGGGTCCCCCGTGTCCGTAACACAACCCCCGGCACAGCCAGGGGTGTTTGGTCTGTAACGAGATCCTCTGACTGCAGCAAGAGCTGCAACCAGACTCGCCTCCCTCCACCTTCCCCTTCTCCCTTTCCAATACAAGAGATCCCCTCTCACCCCAATGGATCTCGGCCATGCACAGTCCTGCTCTCAGCACCGCAGCCCCGGCTATTCCCACACAGAAAGGGCTACAGAATTTCAGCTCCTTCCCTTACAGCTCTGTAGATCACTTCCAGCTCCTTAAGGACTATCTTGAATTTATCCAGAAGAGAACATGAGTTTAAGTGAGAGCTCACAGCTAAAACCTATATTTTTTGACATTGAGGAACAAGTACTAAATGAAAACTCTCCTAGCTGTTATACAGCTCAATACTCAAGAAAACAGATAAACAGACCATGTTCCTCATTAAATAAGCCACAGTACAAGCATCCCTAGATTCTGTTAGCTTCGTGCTGCTAGAGGATGCTCCCCGTCCCTTTTCTTGACCTGGAAATAGCCTATGACTGCAATTGCAAATTTAAAGGTAAGGGTTAGAAGTCATGATTTAGTCATTGACTTATGGGCTGATAGGCCAGTGCAGAAATTGATGGGAAAAGAAGAACTTAAAACTATTGCTGTATCTCTCCCACAAGTGGAAGTCTGCATACCTGCAAGATGGAGTTGAGGTCAGAAACAGGCATTTGATGAGTTTAATTTGATCCTTTTTTCTACCTATTTGGATGTCTTCCCAGAATTTCTCTGTCTCATAGACACTTCCTTTTTCCTCTGATAATCCCTTCAGGCTAGTCCAGAAGCTTCCATTTAGATGTCTCTTGAAATAAGCACAATCGAGTGACCCTCACCCACTGCCTGCCAAAGGGTCATACACAAAGAGATGTTTACATTAAACCTTTTGCCAAGCACAGCACTCCTGCCGGGATACGACAGCACATTTGCAGATGTTGCCTTTCCTTCAGCTGGGTTAAAACCTGAAGTTTGTGCTTCCCAAACAAACCAAAATATTCTGTGCTGCAACCCTGAGCTCGCAGTTGCCAATCCTTTTAGAGTCACCATATTATATCAGTAAGAATTAATGCTGATGGCCCAAACCTTTGCAAGTCTTGGAGCGGACTCAACTTCCCCCGTGTTCTTCTTCCCCCCAAGATCAAAAAGTAGTTAGATGAAAGAGAAGTGCAAGCATCACGCCTAAAGCTTCGATAAATCAGCTGTCCAAAAACTGAAGAGCGAGATCCCAGCATCCTCAGAGGTCTCATCCTGACACCGAAAGCATTTAAGTGGCAGGAGAGGGAGCCCACAGAGCACTGGGGGTATGTCTGGAGCACCGCAGTCAGCTGCCGCTCCCCGTCTGCCCAGCGCATCCCATTGTCTGCTGGGACCACAGAAATACTCATCCTGCCACACAGCACATCCCAACTGGATTCCCAAGCCGCTTCGCGCACTCCATGCTGGCTTTGGAAGTTGCCAGTAAAACAGAGGAAACCCATGCTAAAAACCAAACTGATGCCACCCAGTAAGAGAAAATGACCAGTTTCCCCAAGGAGGTGGCTCAGAGGGGACCCAACATTGTATAGATAATAGGGAGGAACAAACAACAAACCATAGTTTAGCCCGTAACATCCATTCCAAGATGGGCCAAGCATTTATAATGGCTCACATCAACACCCCTTTGGCACTTAGCAGTAAATAAGAAGCAACTGCAATAGCCCTGTGCCCTTTTGAATGTAGGGTTAGATCACTATGTACTAAGGGAACTGTACCACCCATTACCAGTTAATCCTGCTTTAAGGGCCCTACAAGGAAGAACCCCTATGAAGTAATGAGAAACTTATACTAAGCAGGAGGCTCTTTTCTAAAGGGTCAGCTATCCCCTGAGGGGGAGCAGGAAAACACACATGGGATTGCTAGAAGCTTCGTGCTGCCTGCTTGGTACTTCGAGTCCTATTTTCATATTTTTATAATTATCGCATAATGCATAATGTCGCACAGTCAGGAGATGTCAGCTCTGTGCAGAGCCAGATCGAACATGGGCAGGCACTGCACATTCCCCGTGGGGTCAGCCAGTCCCAGGCTGCCCTTCCTGGCCCCATCGCACAAACACCAGCCATGTCCCCCACACCCCAAACCACCTCCCTGAGAGCAGGGGTTAAACCCCTTGGCACTGCACCTAGTGGGTTTAAATGAGATGTTGGAGCCTTAGGTGGGTCGCAGCCTCTCACCAGCCCACATGTGGGTTTCCAAGCCAGGCCCGTGCGCTCTGAGCTTTCCAAATTGAGGGGGTCCAACCCCAGCCGGCCCCACGGGGTCTGGCCAGCACCCCGTCCTCAGGGCACGCGCGCATCCTGGCAGGACACCCACATCCTGCTTTTATGCCCATCTCCAGGGCCGGTGTGCCCCTTCCCAGGACACCAGCCTTGTGAAATCCCCAGGATCACAATTCTTCTTCTCAGGGATCTGGGATAACTGAAGTTTGTCACACAAAAATTTTGCAAAAGGTTAACTGAAAAAGATATTCTCTCTTCCCACCCCCACCAGCTCTCATAAGAATGCATTGCCATGCAGATTGGCCAGATGCTGCCTGTCATCCCTGCCTTGCTTTCCTCCCCACTCCCAACAGCTGTGTCCTTTCTGGGGCTCCAGCACCCTCTCCTGAGGGTCTCTCCCCAGGGCCCTGTGTTCCCCCACTCAGTTCAGACACCTTTCTCGGCATCTCCTTTGCCCTGCCGCAGCACAGGCCAGCAGCTCCCACAGAGATAAGTGGCTTCTTTGGGATGGGGAAGATAACATGGGACTGGGACTTCCGAAATCCAGCGAGATTTGCTCTGGGCTAACAACAGAGGATGGAGATTCCAACTCCATGGAGTACCTGTGGTCTGGTCTTCCCCAGTCTGGTGATGAGGCATCCCACACACACCAGTGTGGCTCCAGCATCCAAAAACAAGCATGTTCCTATCATCAGGTTCACTCACACAAGAGTCATGGCTATGTTTTTCCATATTAAAAGGGCATACATATGCTTTTCATCATTACACTTGATCCCAACAAGTCAGCCTTTCCTCTGCTATCAGAACTAGCTGGCTGAAAGTCACTCTGTAAAAGCAAAGCCTGCAGCAGTACGCAATTGAGGTTAGCCACGACTGGCAAAAAGCAGCAATGCTGAGAGATTTTGCAGATCCTGTTGAGAAGAACAGAAATTATCTGGAAGAGAGAGCTTTCTCCACAACCGCATGAAAATATCTTTGTTTCTTCAGAAGCAAAAGGTTTTGTTCTCCCCCCGCAACCTGTGAGATAACTTTGCCAAGCCAGACACAATTAGAGATCCCTAGCACTGTGAGGCAAGGATGAACAAGAGGGAGGAATAAAGTATCTCTTTTCCCTGCTATAGGAAAGTATTATACAAGTACCCAGCTGTGCTTGCAAGGCAACTCTTCCAGAAGCACTGGCATGCTCTGCCGTCACTAGACTAAATAGATTGTTGGACTTCTCCATCCGAAGCTTCTTTACAGAAAAGCTCCTCAAAGTAAATATAACTCCTTCCAAGGCCAAACCCCTTCTCGTGCCAGCTCTCGGCTCGCAGCAGATGTCCGCGGTTGGGCTGTGAAGCCCCCGAGGAGCAGGGGGTTTGCAGGGGGTTTGCAGGGGCCAGGTGTCCCCGTCTGCGCGGCGGCAGCGCGGGCTGGGGGCAGCTGGTGCCGGACAGCAGCGCCAACGGACCGAGAAGCACCAGAGGAAATTCCTCGCTGCCACGGAGATGGGAACGCAATCACCACGCCATCGATCGGGGGGCATTTCGGCGGCTTAGTGTGAAGCCGAAGAGTTTGCTGCGTAGCCTCGGGTGAGCCGCTTAAATTTTATAGAGAAAGGGTTGAGCAGCGCAGCGGGTCTCTGAAGCAGTCTGCTGTGGGAGGGAGTGCTCTTTGTCAGAGAAAGAAAAAGGGGATTCATTATTAGAGAGAAAGAATCGCAGAATCATTTCGGTTGGAAGAGATCCTCAGGATCATCGAGTCCAACCATAACCTCACTCTGGCACTAACCCATGTCCCTAAGAACCCCGTCTGAACACCTTTTAAACCCCTCCAGGGATGGTGACTCCAGCACTGCCCTGGGCAGCCTGTTCCAATGCCCCACAGCCCTTTCCAGGAAGAATTTTTTTCCTGATATCCAATCTAAACCTCCCCTGGTGCAACTTGAGGCCATTTCCTCTTGTTCTGTCACTTGTTACTTGGGAGAAGAGAGCAACCCCCTCCATGCTCCAAGCTCCTTTCAGACAGTTGCAGACAGTGATAAGGTCTCCACTCAGCTCCTGTTCTCCAGCTGAACCCCCCAGGTCCCTCAGCTGCTCCCATCACACTTGTGCTCCAGCCTCTCACCAGCTCCGTCACCTACTCTGTGCTCTCTCTAGTATTTCATTGTCCTTCTTACGATGTGGGGCCCAAAACTGAACACAGTATTCAAGGTGGGGCCTCACCAGTGCCGGGATTCAGCACTACTAAGGGTGCTTCTAAACCTGAATCAGGAAAGAGCCTGAGGCTGGGTTAGTGCTTGTCCTCCTGTGCCATGTGTGAATGGGTGAAGTTTGACTCAGGAACTTCCCCCGGTTCCTCTGGCACCGCGATCATCGCTGCTCACAAAGCTCTCTGCGCTAACCAGAGATGTGGCACGGACACCAAAGCATCAGCTTCTCACTGCAGGAGACCCAAGATTTCACGTGATCTCAAGTGGGGAGTGAACTGTAAGGAAATCCACCCTGATGCAGACAAAACAAGAGGCCAGTTCATTCACAGGACACATACAAAGGGAAAAAGCCAGCAGTCTGTACACCAATCTCTTTTTCGCTGCTTTTAAGAAACTTGCAGCGTCAGGCAAAATTGGAGCTTTAACCCGGCAGCAATGAAATCGCCTTTCACAAAAAACTCTGCGTGCATCTGGTGGCTGAGGACATTGCCAAGGCTTTAACCCTCTGATATTAACAGAAAGAGATATTGATGAGTGTCCCTCCGGCGAAGGAAACCAAATGGTGTTTTTAACTTCAGCGGATTCTTTACAGATTTTCAATTCCTTAGCAAGGCTGTTGCTCCAGACTGGGGTGTAATTGAGATGCATTAGCCACTCACTCAAAAACTTTCCCAGGAACACACGTGCACCCACACAGACTATGCATTCAGATATAAATACATAACGTACCTGCATATGCATTAAGCTGCTGTTCATGGGTTGTCTGGACATTTCTGCTGCCAGCTCGGCTGCTCAGTCAGTTATGTCACTCAACACTACCAGCTAAACACGAGAAATAAAGTCAACTTAGAAAAATGGCTCATCACTGCTGAATATCCGACCACAGCCACAAAAATCAGAAGAGGATGTTTTAAGGACCAGTCCTCATGACAGACAAGGGGGATTCACCCCAAGAGAGATGGTGAACTTCTTAAAACCGGGCCACACTCTTCTACAAATGAGTGCAGCAATTTGTGACGAACCACCCAGCCCACCTGTTTGTTCTGTACTGTCTCCTCACTGGGACCAGCCGCCACCTGCACCCAGCACAGTGGAAAATCTCCCTCCAAAATATTCCAGCTTCCTTTATCATACTGATGTTGACAAAAGGCCAAATTCCACCAGTATAGACTGATCCTATTCATAGCGTAGCATCTGTTGGGACAAAGAAAGTGTATCCTTGAAGGTTTTCCAGTTGTAGAAGGACCTGAAGCCACACCATTGATTTGAGCACACCTTGGCTCCAAAAGGCTGGGATGCTGCCCAGATGCAGCTTCTGGAACTCTAATTAATTGTGGGTTTCAAAGCATGTATATATCTCACCCAAAAAATGGCTGTTGCTGCGAGCAGTGGTTTTTTACAGACCAGAGGAGGCTAAGGTCAGCTGTACTGGAAACCTTTTAACGTCATATTCAAGACCAACTCTAGTCTTGAAGCCTTGCCTAGGTAGTATCAATGGGTTACATTATAGGTCTCTAGTAAGAGGCAGAACAGGGTGCAAACCCACCTTTCCAGAGCCCTGTATCAAGATAAGAAAATGTATATCATAAAGCACTTAATGAGCGCTAAGCATCTACACCACAACCATCCCTCTGTCCATCTGCAGCAGGGACAACTAATACACAGAAAGAGAAATGGAGGCACACCTTACGATTAGTGTCTGAAAACATGATCATGTAACCAAACCAGTGCGGCAACCTAATCACTTGTGTGCAAAGAAGGTCTCTTCAGCAGGAGAAATTATACTATTTCCAGCAGAAAAGGGGAAAAACTTATTCTTACGGGAACCAAAGATTTTTGGGCATGGAAATAAAGAGTTTACAACTTACCATTGGCAAAACCTCACAAATCTAAAGAGTAAAGATTAAAAGACTGTAGAAACAGTAAAACTGATAAACAGATATGATTTTCTCAGCTTTGTACAGTAGTCAGAAGTCAAAATGTTAATCCGAACCTTTAAATGTTTAGTTGAAACATCCTCTAGAGGTCCTCAAAATTTTCCCATCTGTCAGTTTGAGGACCATCATTTTATTTCATTTACATTGTCTTCCTCACACACACACACCCTTTTAATGAATTGCTGAAGCTGCTCTAGCACATAATGAAACCTGACATGGCCAAATGTTTTTAAAAGTCTACGCCCAGCTTAATTTGAAGGTGTTTTATCTGGACATTCAGCCACCAACCCACATGCTCTTCAAAGATGAGAGAAACTGGAGGTCAGACTGGCTTATTCAGGGAGGAAATAGCTTATTCTGAACCAGCCAGTAAAGTGACCACTTTGATTAGCTCCATGTAAAATAACAGGATTTGGCCCAGTCATTGTTTTTCCACCTAGCATTTCACAGAAGCCAAGGAAAACAGTAGTTATATCAATTTGAGACAGCTAACAGGTCACCAGGCATCTTTCCCTTCCAGGTCTCCAAAGCACCGCAGGCTTGGAAGAGCCCCGGTGCAGGCACCTGATGTGTGAGCGCTGTGCAAGCCCCGGTTCAGACACCTGCACAAGGGACGGGAGGAATTTGGCTTTGATAGGAAACATCAGGGGAACCAAGGAAGAGGCTGGAAAACTGCTCAAGTCATCTCTCAATGTTCAGGGATGTTACTTCAGCTGCTAACTACTATTTCCCTATACAGCGTGCCTCCTCCCTGCGTGTCTTCAAGTCATAGATAGAGAATTTTCCAACAAAAAACAAACCTACAGTTTGTTATTCCCTCTGGAGCCAGTGTAACTTCAGAGAGGTCAGGGTGCTGTTTTTCTTTCTGCATTTCCAACAGGATCACGGCTGATTTCCCTCGTCCTCAAGCACAACGGAGCCCGCAGGACACAGCTGAGTGACTGGGACCATATCGCACAGAAAGTAATAATACTTCTCTGCATTAATGAGGTGCATTTGTTACTAGAGATGATGGTAATTGATTAAAGATGATGAAATAATAAAAGAAAAGCTCTGAAATCAAGAGTCGCGGGCCCAGCTCTCACACATGCAGTTGGAGCTCCGCGGATGCCGTGCCGGGAGGTCTGGCAAAGGTCAGGTCTGCGGTGAAATGCCCCCTTCCCATACAAAAGCCGATTCGCATCATTACAGTCTGAAGGGAGGAGGGGTATGGACAGTCTGACTTGAACTAAGCTTTGGAAACCTGAGAAGATTGCACAGGATTAGTCAGTGGGTAACACAAAACCCAAAAGCCACAATTACCAGCCAAGCAGCAGCCGCTCTGCCCAAATTGCTCTCAGCCATCCCAGATGTTGTATTTGTGGGAAACAACGAGCAGAGAGCACCTGATCCCTCCATCTACCCCAGAAAGCAGCTCCTGGCTGGCCCTGACTGGGGAAATGAACAGATAGGTTTTCAGCACCGGCATCTCTTGAAATATGTGTCAGGAAACCCATGGGGTGGGCAGTGGAGCAAGGTGGGAGAGGGGTCTGATATAACCAAGTTAAAAACCCTCAATGAGGGGAAACCAGCCCACATTTGTGTCTATTCTTGGATACTAAAGAGCCTTTTAGACATCTGAGACATTAGGGATCACACTTGCTTGATGCACAAGAGATGCTTTGAAACAGCTACAGCCTTTTTATTCACATAAACTCCCTCTGAGTTGCCGTTTCTTCTCTCTGGGCAGACGTTTGCACGAAGGTTTTATTTGGCTTCAGGGCAAACACGAGGCTTAGCAGGAAAGCACTGTCAAACAGACCCCTCTCCTAGACAAGTAATTTTGAGAACAAATAGCTCCTTCTTAACCCACACGGGAGTCTGCCAACCCCTCTCCCTGCTATTCTCGGCTTTCCGGCTTATAAAGGGTTATGTGCGACCTAAATGACTGGCTTGTCCTCCTCAGGCCGGTTGGGAAGCTGCACAGGTTTCAGCTGGCAGAGCTGTGCTGCGGATCCTCACTGCAGGTTGCCCTGTGACAGCAGTGGGAAATGTCCTGTGACCTCCCAAACGGGACTCAGGCTGGTGCTGCGGCATTGCAGGGCAGGTTTAAATACCTCAGGTGCTCCACAAAAAAACCCAAACATGGCAGTCTCTGCCCTGAAGCCCCCACAGACTAAATGCAAGATGATGCTACAGGCAAAAATAAAGGTGCAGACATATTTTTTAGGTAGTAGGATGAACATCTGGGTAGGACGCTGTGAGCTAGGAGGCTGTTACGGTGCCAGACCTGGGGCAGTGGTTGGAGCACGGGGACAGCCCAGCAATAGGAGCTCCCCGGTCATCTGTCCCTGAGCGCAGTTCAAGAAAGTAGTTTCCAGCTGAGATTCCTATAAGCCCTACCCTCAACTTTAGTTTCAACTAAGCAATGCAATGTTTTAGATTTGCTGTGAAATCTTTGTATTTTCTGCTTGCTTTCATAAATCCACATGGAACTTCCCTAATACTTCAACTTGAGCTACAGTTCTACCGTCGTCTTTGTGAAACAGGCCTGACCTTTATCTCACTTACCTGAAAATAGCCAGTGTACATCAAAATCCACAGGACTGGTTAGGGCTCAGTGCTAAAACATGAAGTGTTGTGAGCTCCATAGATCCATAGATAGCCAAAGCCAGCAAACAAGATGTCATATCCTTACATTTAAACTTGAACGGAACTTCACAAAGCAAGATAATTTTTTTTTAAGTATCTATAACATGCAGTGAAATTAGATTAGATTAGAAATTATATTAGATTCACTTCAGTGAAACGAGCAGGACAAGGAGAACTGGTCCATCACATTACAAGTTGCATTCGGTGTTGTGTGAGGCACCTTCTATCGGGTATGAATTTGGGGCGTACTTTAGAGATGGGTAGCACCCAGACACTGAAATCCCTGACTGCACTGGGCACTAGTTATGAACAGTGTCAATGAAGCGAAGTTCTTAAGAAATAATGTACAATCTGATATCAGTAAAACTATCGAAGTCTGGCCCTTCACTTGTATTGGCCAACAACTGTGAAAGAAAGAGGTGCTGATGTTCTAAGAGAGCATCTTGGATTCGGTAAGGAGAAGAATAAATCATGCAGCAGTCACTCATTAAAGGAGTTAAAAGTCTTCCCCAGAGCTGTACGACTCTTTAGAGAGCAAATGGGAATGATCACATATTTCCAGAGGCATCTGATGAATTCTCTATTTTTGTGCACTTTGCTTCCTCCCTCTGCTACCCGGAATGCCCTTTTTCCCCTAGAAGAAAAACTGTAGCCTTAAGGCTGAACACTGAGAGAGAGTGGAAAAAATAAAAGAGGGGTCATTTCAGGGAAGCATCCCACAGTTCAGCTGCTCCTCATAATGCACCTCAACTATCAGGACGTCATCTAACCAGAGCTCTGTGCACACCCGGAGCACCAGGATCTGTGCTCCTGTTCAAGCAATGAGTCACAGGCGCTCATCCTCAAATGACCATCAGCTTCATATGCTTTAAACCTGATGCACATGCAGAAGACTGCTCTGACATTTCCAGACAGTGTTGCTTGCAAAACATCTTGAGACTCTCTTCCCATGACATTTGAGACTCCTCACAGAGCATCCTTGTCTGTGGCCTTCTGGCAAAGAACAGCACACATAGAAAAGACGTGACAGGACGTTCTTCAAATGAAAGGTATAACTGAGAGATAACAGGATGAATGGAAGCAAGGGAGAGTCTTATGTTGTACTTGATGACTTGCCAAGCAACATGAACACTTAGCAAGACATGCCTTATCCTTCCACTCGATCAGAATAAAACATATGCAGCCTTGGAAATGCAACAGTATGCAAAAACTATGAAACTATGCTCTTGCCATTCACATTTGCTTCCTGAACTTTACCCAGCAATTTACAGGCCCTGTTCCTAGAAAAAAGGGAGATTGTCTCCTCTTTCTTTGCATGCAGATTACATGAGAATAGGGGGAAAAAAATCCTTTGACCTTTCAAGATGTGGTTTGTAAATCACCTCTCCATCTGAGAAACTCTGGATGAATAAATATTAGTAATAACCTCTCTGCCTTGGCCAGAAGAAAATGAAGAGGTAGGAGAATAAAATGAACCCTTATGTTGGAATCATGGAACTCTTTTGCCTCTGCCCTGCCTGTCCAACACAGACGCCTTGGCATGCACACAGCACCCAGACAAGCACTCCTGCTTCCCATCTTCTTCCTGATGAGACCACCCATGGGCACTGGAGTACCATGGATTCAAGAGGAGTTTGGAGGGGTACACAGGCCATACACCCCGTCTCCATCACTGGAAGGAGCTCATGGCATGGAAAAAACAAGAACACATTCCACTGGTGCAATCAAAAGAACATTGACCTCATTGGGACCTAACATTGGTGCTATTATGATGTTGGGGTGAGAAGTGTCTATTTATTCTCCTTTCACTTCTTGTTAAAAAGCACAGCCCATGTCAGAGCTGAGGAGAGCTGCAACACAGAGGAGACATTATTCTCAGCTTTGGATTAAGATCAGTATTTTAATGAAAGCACTTATTAGACCCAGCTGGGGCTCAATTTTCCAGTGAGTTGGGAAAAAAAAAATATTGCCCTGGCCATTCTTCTCTGGGGATTGTGCAGAGACATCTGAGAGTATCAATTACTGATCATAATACTCTATTGGAAACCAACAGCTGGGGAAAAGCCGCTGGCTGGAAGCGGCTGGATTGCTTTACATTTTAAAGTATAGTTCTTGAATATCCGATGCCCATTTTTTCCCCGCTCTGGGACCTTGACCACTCTCCAGGAGCTGCAGTGACTGTGCCCTTGCCACTCTCTCACACCAGTGCCACCGTACCAGCCACCAGAGGAGGCTCAGCTCTCTGCAGAGACCACAATTGGCCTTGGGCTGCCTGATGCAGAACCAAACACAGCCTCAGGGTCCTCCTATGGGCTGTGCACATAGATCAGAGCCACCCAAATCCTTCACCACAGGCAGAGAGATGCTCGGGGTACTCTGTCTCCCAAAAATCACAGAAACCCAAATGGTCTCTTAGCTATTTGTGTGTCAACACAGGTCACTGTGGGAGATGTGCCAGGGTAATTTCTGATTTTAGAGCCCTCCAAGAGCCTTAACTCTGAATTCACAAGCATCCCATACTGCCCTGGGGGCAGAGGGGAGGATGCCCAGGCATTTAAAGCAATCTTGTGCTGGCCAGGTCTGCTGCAGCCCTGTACTCCCATGGGAACATGTCCTGTCACCCAGGCAGGACAAGGGTGACAAGGGGAACTCACTGCTACGCAAATAACTTGGTTTTGACAAAATTACTGTGTGGGAAGGGAAACATCATTCAGTCAGCTGAGCATATGGGCCTCCTCCTTCCTCATGCGGTTATGGGGTAGAGGAACAACTACATGGACATGAGGTTATTCCTGGAGAACACAGATGCTAACGTGCCCTCTGAATGTTTGTACCATCTGGTACCAAGGCCCCATTGAAACAGGCTTGGGAAGATTTGTAACTTAATGCAGTGGTGAAAGAAAGGTGGGTAAGGAAGGACACAGGAGCAATCATGCAGATCTGTGTGTCCTTGTGGCATGGAGAGCTTTGCACGGGACATATGGAGGAAGACAGACCCTGAGCTGGGATCTTGCAGTGCAAAATAAAAGACGATGGCATCTCAGCACCTTATGCAATAGCTGATCCAGGGTCTAACACAAAATCAGAGCTGAGGGAAGCTGTTATTTTGAAGTTAAACATCAGTACATGCACAAGAGGTTCATAGCAAGGAGCCGATCTCTGCCTTGTTCAGCAAGCAGGGTATGGAGATGTGCACATGTGATGTTACATTTACAAACTGGCAGAAGGTAAAGTGGCCAACAGCAGTGGGTGGGATGTGCCCAGAGCCACCAGGTCGCTCCTCGTGGCTCCCAAGGGTGCAGAGGGTGGCAGCATTTGCTCCGGCCCTGAGGGATCGAGCAAGGGGCAGAGGGAGAGACATTCACAGATGTGTGCCAGCGATTTCTGGAAGAGTTTAAAGCTGTCTGCACGTGAACAGCTGCACTGAACCATAATGGATGGTCACTCTCAAAGGCAAGCTGTACGCTTCCCAACAGAACAGGCTGTGTGTGTGTGAACCACATGTCACCCCAGGGCTGGAGGCTGTGGGGAGGACAAGGGGGATGGGAGGGACGCCCACTTGCCGGGTTGAAGGTTTCACATTCTTTCAGTTGTAGTGGCTGGAGTTATTTTCCTCCACTTGGAATTTCAGATCTGGGTGGATTTTATCAGAATATCAAATCAACGAAATGCTCTAAATGCTGTTGGAAAACAAACTCATTCGAGGAGCTGATCCCCAGTGAGCCTGGGACCAGGTAGCCTGCGAGTTTCAGGAGAAAGCAAAGGAAATCACAGGCACTTTGGCTTTGGGAATAGAGATACTCCTTGAGATTTGGTTAACTTTTTTATTCCCTTCATCATTCCCACAGCCAGTCCATCCCAGCTGAACTGGGAGCCTAATTCTTCACCAGGAGGAGAAGAGAATATGCATGAAACCTTAAAGGCCTTTCCCACATCTTAAAAGAGAAGAAAAATCCTCCCTCCCGACTCTATGCTATTTTCACAGCCCTGTGATAACACAGGGGCTGAAGGGGCACCTCTTCGGACCCAAACCCAGCCTAACATGACAAATTACGTCTCCCACAAACACCCTCCAGCCAGGGACACAGCGCAGTGTTCGCAGCTGCTCGAAGTCCAAAGGCAGATGCTAATCGTCATCTCATGGAAACAAGCAACGAGCACCTGAAAAGAAACCGAGTCTGAGCATCACACAGACCAGCCATTCAGCTCCGGCTAGCCCCATTAGATTTGGTTGACAAAAGAATCCAATGTGCACATTTATAATTTGCCAAAGAGAAAAAAAAAGAGAGAGAGAAAGGGAAAAAAAATAGGAAGAAAAGCTTTCCCTTCTGAATGGAGAGTTCCTGTGGCCCAGCCTCCCTCCTCGTCAGCAGACAGGGTGGAATTCCCAGGCTACGAGGGAAATCTCCTGGGGCTGATCATGTTCTTAAAGGCATGTTCCCAATCAAGAAGGCTGGGATGAGGCATAATAATTGCATAGGCTTCCTGAGAACTGGCTTAATATCCCTCAAGACTGATTTAACCTAGTTTTTCATTCTGCTTTCACATAAAAAAAAATAAAGATCTGTCTATATCTTGATATACTGCAAATCAGGAAATGGAGGCGTATGGTATATCTCATCCTCCCCTGCCGGCAGCTCTTGGAGGCACGCTGCCAAGGCAGAGCTGCCTTTGCTTCTGCAGACACTTCCATTGTGTCAGCAAAGCTGTGCCGATTAACACTGGTGAGAAAGAGAACCTAGTGGCCTGTTAAAGGTCTGAGAGTCAGGAGCTATCTAATCCTGTGCTGGCACAGGCTTTGACGTCCTTGAAATTCACGTATAATAATTAGTATCATTACTAGCCTACTTTACACACCTATTGTTCTGTAAAGTCAAATGGGGATGGAAAACTTCATAAGCTCCGGGCCATAGCTGACTATGATTATCGTTAACACAAGGATACTGGAAACTGTGCTGATATTATTGGACAAGTGCCAACCCCGTACTTACCTTTGGAGTCTCTGGAGCACCTTGAGGCAGATCCCCAGATCCAGAGGCACACGCTGGCATTTCCCTTCCCAGCTGAGCTCAGGCTGTCAACCTTCTGCCAGGCAACCCCACGAGACGCTGGGAAAGACCCCAGACCGCTGCGCCCGCCTGATGCTCTACATGTGCTGTCACTGCAAGACCAGATGGGAGAGACAGAGGTTATCAGCTCTGAGCCAGGCAGAGAACCTGCCTGCAGCAGATACCGCGCTGCTACGGGCACTTAAAAGCAGAGGGCAGACCCACGGCTCCATCCCAGGGGACCGGCTGGGTAAATCCCAGGGAGCACCCACAGATAAATAACGCGGTCTGGCCGCAAAGCCGCACAGCGGCGTGGATGCAGACATACTAGTCTGGCTTGCTTGCAGAAACACTGGGCTTTTCTGTCCCACAAGAACAGGGTTAGCCTTTTCTGCAGGGACAGCTATCAGCCCTCGCTTTGACATTAGTACAGGCCATGCTGGACTGATGTCAGAAGTGAGCTGGTTGCTGTAAAGTTATCTTTAGACTGTGCTACACATGCTTATAGAGAGACTGTAATTGCAACTGGCCTTCTTCATTACAAGTGCTTTTAATCCTGTAATCATTGAATGCTCTACAGACAAAGAAACAACTATTTCACATCAAATGCTACCAGTTTGGACTCCCAATTCCAGCTTTAAAGATACAGATCTCTGACAGCAGAGTAAAAAGATTTCTCTGGGGTCTATAGTAACACATACCTTATAGCTGTACTCCAAATATATCCCCAAACGCTACATAACATCATCCCGGTACAAGATATTTGGTAGGTTGCCTTCCACTGCTAAACTGGCTCAGCATGGCAGACATGTCTATGTGACAACTGGGCAAGTCACATTTGATGCCACATGTTTGTGACACAACAGGCCATTTGCAAAGCCCAAAGTGTAAATTTTGTCTAAAAAGAAAAAAAAAATATATGTGTATATATATATATATATATATATATAAAAAATAAAGGAGCGGATGAATTAAATTACGGGACTTAGGGTCATGAATCGCACCTCTGATCCATCCTGCTCCTCGGTCAAGCACAACCCCATATAAAGCTACACCTTGTCCGGCTCAAGCAGCCACGCGAGCCCTGAGCTCCCCTTGGCTCCCTCAGACCCAAAGTAGAAGGAAACAATAGTCCCTTACAACCCTTGGGACCAATTCCCAGGTTTCTTACCCATTCTGAGCCCAGTCCTTTCTCTCGCCGCGGGCAGCGGCAGCTCGTCCTGAGCGCACAGCACCAGACTTTGCCTGCTCTAGAAGTCACTGTCTTCAGCAAGAAATCGGCTCGGAGTCTAACGGCCTCACTTAATTTTGCTGGAATCACTCTCTGCTCTTTGACGCAGGGCTGGATCTACAGCAGCTGACACAAAGACAGGGCGACAGAGGATGAAACAGGCAATTTCCATCAGTCTCTTCGGCAGATGCGGGTGAGCGCAGGCTTCGCTACAGAAACTCCACAGGCCACATTTTTGGCAGGTCCTGGGCTGTATAAACAAACAGGCAACATGACCTGAGCTCCCATAAATTTCCTGAAAATCCTTAATGACTCTAAAGACTTAATAAAGTGTTTCACAGCAGAGGCAGCAGCCAGTAATTATGGTTTTGGAATCTGCGAAGTAGCAAGTCGAAGTCCAGCTCTGTGATTGAAAATGCAAGCAGTAATAATAGCTCTTTCAGAGCACAACCCACTTCTTTTGCCATCATATACCCTGCTCTGTGAGCTGGTGTGTCCCCAGCCAAGCACGCAGTCAGCAGAGGTTTTAATCAATTTGCAAAATACATTCAATATAGGGACAAATTCTTGCGGATGGAGTTGCAAAGCATTGTGAAAGTGTAAACTGTATGCTGGGAGACCATGATTTAGCAAAAATTATCATTTAAGGGGGCAGCTACAAGCTCTAAGAGACAGTCTTCTCCTGGAAGCAGGACACGCAGGAAAGGTTTGGGACCTGCCACCATGTGCGGGGGTTGTCACTGCCGTACCCCACGTCCAAGATCCATCCATGGGGACATCAATACCACGTCCGCAGGCAGGTGGGTGCGTATGAGCTGAAGCAGGGTTAGAAGAGGGGAACAAGAGGGGTCAGAGCTCCCACAGACACCCCTCAGATTCAAAGAGAGCCACTGTCCCTCACTGGTCAGTCAGGTCATCGTGATTCTGGGAAAGGCACTCCCAAAAATTAGATGTAGGAAAACACAGCCCCACACATTGCTTGGAAAGGCTGCCAGTTCCGACTTATTCATAGAATGTCATCTATCACATTGCTCTGACTCCATTTAAAATGCTTTTCATCAGCATTTCGGTCATCTTTCTGCCCTTATACTGTTAGCAAAGCTCCTCTTCAAAGCCTACTGAAGGATTTTGAAAGAAAGCAAGCCTGTTAGTTTTTCCTTTTGCTTGTCATTACACAAGAGTAGTGCTAGAGATCCAAGTTTCTCTTAAAAAGAGGACTAAGTTAAGCTCTTGCATGATGTCTCTAGGGATGCATCAGTCAGAGCTTTCTTACACATTCCTTGTAGAGCAAAAGGAAAGTTTGTATACCAACCCCCCTACAGCTATTCAACTGTAAAATCCCTTAGAACAACATCTATCCACAAAACAGCAACCAAACTCCTTTGAAACTTCTGCAGATAGGCACTGGAGAAGAGTTTTATGTTTGATGCCTTAAGCGTTGGAGGCCTCCACTAATCCGTATCACTGACGGCGACGGGAGAGTCCACACCATGTACAGAAAAGAAGAAAAGCCAAGATACAGGGAACTCCAAGGAAACAGAACTGAAATATGCAGTGAGTCCTATACTGCCAGCCATTGTGTTAGACTACTGGCGAGTGTCCTATTTCATAGATCATTGCAGAATTTGTTAGTTGTTTCTACAAATTTAGAAAAAAAAAAATTATCTCATACGCCTACTGCAATCAGTAATGTTCTAAAGCAAGTAAACACTGCATTTGTTAATGTTTCCAGAGATCTTTCCATTCCATTTGCTCAATCTGTAAAACAAGAATGAAAATAGCTGAGATTACTTATCTCATTAAAAGTCTCAATTCTGCAGCTACGCGGCCCACAATCTGTACAGACAGCCCTGGGATACTAGTGAATAACACAACCTTCAGTTCTTCACCAAACAGATGAAGTTTTTACTTGTTCTTCTCTTACCGGTGTTTTTGGAAAATACAGAAAGGAAAACACTGTCAGACAAAAATAGCCAACATGTCACTTCAAACCAGTCACCTGGGACCTGGACTCAAAGCCCATTAAAGTCAGTGGAAAGATTCCTCCCGACTTCCACGGCGTTTGGCTCAGACCCACACAAATGTGCTTCTTGCAGGTGTAAGTTTACATGTTTCTTTTTAAATTGCCTGAACAAAGACTGCCCTCAAGAACCACCTTAACCACAGCTGCATTTGTCTCTAGCAGGGAGCTTCAACCCTGCCTTCAGCAATGTTCTTGGTCCGGGGCCAAACCTCCGAGCCAGCACATCCCTCTATCTTCTTCTCCAAACCTGTCATTTTTGTATGGCCTAAATGTCTAAGTGTCCAGACACACAGATCTGGCCTGTCTGTCCCTGCATTTTTGCCTACACGGCTAACACCTCAGCCACCCAACTGCCTGGGTAACCATCAGAGGTTACCCAGGAACTGCAGAATTAACCTCCTGCATCCCCCTTCCTTGGGAGATGGGGCTGTCCTGCCATCCAGCAGTGGGGAGCAGGGCAGGGGAAGAGCTGTGCATGGCAAAAATCTCATCATTATTCTCATATATGTCTCTATATATGTATATTAATAACAGCACTTCTTTCATTTTATCCTTTTAGATAGCCCCAAGTAAACAGTCTTCCAAATTCACCACTTCACATTCTAGAATATTGAATGAGGAACTGGGGAATTTTATTCTGACTGGAGGTAAAAAAAGCCAATTATTCTCACTTATTATAACTCCAGGTGTATCAGGATCAGTGCCTAGAAGGCTCCACCACGTAATGCAGAGATCAGTAACAACTAAGAAGTAAGATAACCTCCTGCCAGCAGTTCTGGAGTTTGATGCAGAAGAAAAAGGTGCCTGTATTAGCAGTAGTTCTGCAAACCAAACAGAAAGTGAAATCAATGTGAACCTTGCCTAAATAGGTCACTTATCTGCTTGGGTTTCCCCCTCCACCCCCCTGCTCCCCAAATGGTCTTTGAACATTCAGAGTTCTTCAAGTCACCGAAGGGACAATTACACACTCCACTAAGCACAAAAACAAAACTTGCATAATACAGCGTTGAACTCAGAGGGTTAAAGGACGCCCCTGGGAGCAGCAGCAGTGACAAATAAGCGTGTTGAATGTTCCTTCACCTTTCTGATTGCTCATTAAGCTTTGGCATGGCTCCATGTATGAACTCACTGCACCAAAACAAGCTTACTCCCCACTATTGGGTTTAAAAGTACAATACAAACAGGTCCTGGGATGGGCAAGCACAAGGGATCCAAATGTGCAAAAGGTAAGGCAGGCTCTGCAATCCCCTGTGCTGCAGAAGGCTATCTGGGGCTCTTCACAAGCTGAGAATGAGTATGAAACGTGCCAGGGACAACACATGCGAGAATTTATTAGTTTTGCCAGAAAAGAAATGGCATCCATCTCCAATGCTTGAGCACAGGACAAGGAATGAGGAGAGACTGGCGCTTTGCCTGGTTCTGCTGCTCACTCCAACACCAGCACCATGCCCCTTTCAGCACTGGACCTTCCCCTCTGCCTCAGTTTCCCCAGCTACGTTCTGCAGGTGTGTGGATCCAAGCTGCTGCATGTGTAGTGCAGGAGCACTGAAAAGAAAGCCAAAGGAGGGAATGGAAAGGCAGCCATCACTTTGCCTGGGTAAGAACCACGGTGAGAGGCTGGAAGCACCAGGTTTCAGACAAGTCCACCGTGACAACTGTGCCCCTTTCATAGAAGGGACGGTTCAAATCAGCAGCCGTAAGCTTGGTCCTCCTGGGCTTTGCTTCCTGCCAACAGTATTCAATGTACTGCTTTGTCTTTCAAAAAGAACATGTAATTGCTATCGTTCATTATTTACAGATGTGCACATATCTCAATCTACTCAACAACCATACTGAGCTGCTGTCCAGAGCCAAGAAGTTAGGTTCACAAAAGGCTTAGGAAGACTATCCTGAGAGATGAGAACTGGGTTTCTAGTGTTCAGTTCAAGCCATTTGCCCCTTGAAAACACCTGCTGGTTTCTTCCCTTGCACTCACAGGGAAGCAAAAGATCATTTCATGCTATTCCTTATCTGTCTCCTCTGTATCCTTTTGTCAGTTCCCACCAGTGGTTTCCCTATCAGGTGTCACATCTGGGAGGGATGTAAAGCTGCCAGGCAGAGAGATGACTGCCCAGCCATCTCAGATTAACCACTTCCATGCTTTTCCCTCTGTAAACGTGAGTTCACTCACTGGGTCAGTGGTAGGTAAATAACTGGAGAGTGTGGAGGTTCTCCCCCAGCTGGGGACGGTATCAATTCGTACCATTCTGGCCCTGCCAAAGCTAACATCAAACATGTGTTGACTTTAACTCTCTTGCAAAATGACAACACCACAATCCTGTGATATTTCCCAGAGTGGCTCCCTTCCAGACCGAGACAGGGCAAAGACGACTAACGTCCATCTCTACAGGAGCTCACCAAGCACGCTCAGGAGGAAGGGAGCAGGAACCCAGCAGCTCATAAACAAGCGGGTTGCACAGTGAGAAAAGCTGATGCAAGGTGAGTATCTCACTTGTGCTTCAAAGTACTAAAGTATTGAGAGGATGGGCTCACAACCGTGCAGCGCTGCTCCATCAGCCCATTTTCTGACAAGAGGGTGGGGGATCACTATGCACAAAGACAAATAACTTCTAAGAGAAAAGAGGACTATTCCATGGCAAAGAAACCCAGAGCAGGTCCCGAGGACTGGCAAGGACCAGTTCTAAGTGATGAATGGCATATGCAAATCACCAATATTAAACAATTCTGATAATAAAAACCACAAGCTAAGAAACTTGGGGCATCTCCAAATTTCTGTGCATTTATCTAACACTCGTCAGACAAGTTGAGACTCCTGTTTTACATGTGAGCACCTAAAAACACAGGAGCAAAGCGACTTCAGCGGATTTCTGAAAACAACAGGGACCTGGAAATAATAATAAAAAATGCTCAGCTCCTGGGCTCAACAAGCAGCCACTTCCTTAAAGCACAAGGCAGCTAAAATACTGGCTAAGTTACAATAGTATGGGGTAGAAGACAACAGGATTTACAGAGTTAGGTTTAACAGGATTGAAGGTTAACAGGATTTTAAGGTTAGGGTTTAAAGTAACACAGCAAAAATGGAAAACCACAGTTATGAAGAACAATCTGTATTATTCATCTCTTTCTCCCTGAATCTGCACAGACTGTAAATCAACCCAGATGAGGAGCCATCACCAGCCAATGTCCTCTCCAGCCCATAGCACTGGACTGACAGGCTGGACACACAGGGGCTCCGGCACTAAGCTCTTATGTGACCCCTTGAAAGTCACATCTCATTTCTGCTGCTTCTCCCACCAGCTGTTGGTTTAGGTTATTATTATTATTACTATTATTTCTACTCCTGCTGCTACAGGCACTACCACAGGAACCCGCTCAGATACCAGTATCTCATGATGCAAATCGCTGCGCACACAAAATTCTGAAACAAAAAAAAAAACACAAAAGAAAAAGCCAACCTCTTCTCCCAGGAGGAATTTATGCCCTAAACCAAAAGACAACAGGTGGAAACCAGCAACGGGAGAGCCCTGGCACTGGGGAAGCAGGGCTGCCCAGAGCAAACCCCCTCGCGCTGGGCTCCCAGCAGCCTGACCGCAAGGGCTGTCCCTTTTGGGGTTGCTAATCGTCACCATGGTACCGGCAATACACAGTTCACATGCACAAAGCTCCTGGGACATACACGGGGGATTAAAGCACAGGGAAAGAGATCCCGAACGACCAGAAGAAAATGTTCAATTCACGCCTTTAGGCTTTTGTAACAACTGCACTTCTGCATGCTTGAGCGTCTCTCTGAATATCACTAGTTGCAAGTATTTGACACAAAGAGATGCCAAGAAGCACTTCTGCTTGGTTTTGTTTTTTCTGGGGATGCAGAACAGTGCCTAAAGAATTCACTAACTAGAAATCCTGGGCTCTTGTGGCTGCGTGGCCTGGATTTTTCTCCAGCACCATGAGGTTTCGGATGGGTGTGCTATGCCTGGTACATACTGGATTTGATTATAGGTTTTCTTGCACTTCTATCTTCATTAGTTCTACACCACAGAGAATGTGGAATGCATGCATTTCCAGCCCAAGAAAATTAAGATGTGACATTGTTTTTCAAGGACATATGCTTGGGGCATATGTTTTCCCCTACTTTTCCTCTATCAATGCATAAATCCCAAATGGAACTATCAACGAAAATAAAAAGAGAACTGTGCTGACCCAGTTTAAAGGTGTTTTTTTTTTTTCTTTCCTTCTTTTGCTTCTCAAGGCCAGAGACAGAACAGAGGCCATGAGAAGAGCTGCCAAAACACATGTGCCTGTTGGATGCTTTTGTCTAAAGACACTATGAAGTGCTAAAATATTAAATACAAGCAGAAAGGCTTCCTCTGGCCTTCAGAGGAGTTCTGCAAATGGCAATAAAGATGTAAAAGAAGAATGCTGAATAATCAAATGTGGTTTCTTTTTTAAAATGTAAATATTAAAGGTTGAGTGTTAGCGAGCTGGGGCTGAGTCCTGGAGCCTCCGTGTTTAGGAGCAGACACAGCCCTGGGCAGAGGTGGGACAAGGATCTTCAGCCTTGGGATCATTTCTAGGGGTAAGAGGCCCATGTGGTCCCACTAGCAAACATTCTGAATTGTGAGCTTCTGGATCAAATTTCTTGCATCAGATGTTTTCTTGGACCATCCAATCCAGGCTCTGAAAATTCAGAAGAATCTTGGCCTTTCAGTCTCCCTGTCCCATTCTAAGTTGTTCAGAACCAGACTTTGGATGGGGGGCTGTTTTCCAGTCCTAATGATCTGCTCAGATCTGGCGGGACTGCTGGAAAGGAGAGGATGCAGAGAAGAGGCTGTTTGAAAAAGCCAACGCTCGCCTCAGGTGAACTCAGCAGTGACCCCCGAATTCAACCCCCAAAGGTCAGTAAACAGCCACTGGCGGCAACAAACACTGCTGACGAGTTCGAGGACAAGCCAGGACATAAAGTCCACTCTCACTCCCCAGGCATGCTGGATTACTTATCATCACTGCTATTATTTAGCCGCTTGGACCGCGCTTCCCCCTCCACCGTGCGGTACCAGAGACAGGGCACCCTGAGACACCAAAGGTCTGGGACCCTAACAGAGTCCCTAAGCTGTGTTGGTGGCACTTTA
This sequence comes from Streptopelia decaocto, assembly GCF_964273445.1. NCBI lineage: Eukaryota > Metazoa > Chordata > Aves > Columbiformes > Columbidae > Streptopelia > Streptopelia decaocto. Next base: position 2,898,039 of record NC_138667.1, on the reverse strand, counting down.
TTATTATTATTATTATTATTTTTGTGTGCAGAACCCACTGAAGTAAATACCGAGTAATTATGGTGTTCTGAAGTGACCTTATGGAGCATGTGCTCGAGTCCGTGGACCTCGGCCAAAGCTACTATTGTGGATTTCATGCCAAGGCTTGGGAGAACCCTGGCTCCCTCCCATTGTTTTCTTTGGCCAGGCTCTATGGATTCTCAGCCTGGCAAGAAAGCCCCATTTTAAAAGTACTGGCAAACATCGTGCAGTTTGTCACACCACGGCTTATGATTTAGGACCTTGATTTAGGCTCAACACTGGGCTCTTTTGTTTAGCTGTGTTGGTACATCATTTGCGACTTTGTATTAGTTAATAAACGTCAGTCTGCTAAGAGCGTGGCATGTCCAGTGTTGCGGTGAGGATTTTCCCTTGAATATACAATCCGTAGTGGGAATGACTGAAGGAAATTGAAACAGCTCTGTCCATCAGCCAGGGGCTTAAGCTCGTGTAAATAAGGCTTTCTAATACAATGGATGCCTCAGTGATAAAATAATCTTGCTGCATACCTGAGTAAACCCAGACCTGGAGGATAAGGATTTGCACTTCTCTTTTTTGCTTAATAGAAGCCCTTTTTGTCTATGAGTCAGTCTCGGAAATACAGGTGAAACTGGAGGGGGTTAAAGAACAAAAAGAAAACCAACCAACCCACACCTCTCTGGCTCCACAAATCCATCTTACAGCTCCCTCAGCCTCTGCTAGTGCACAGTTATAAGCAAAAAATGACTCTGCAAAAAACAGCCCTTTGGTAAAAACCAGCTCTTGCGCACTTTGTGTATTTTGGAAGGCATATTCGATCGTTTTACTGGCTAAGGATAGCAAAAACCAGACTGCTGAAATGCAGACTCCTCCAAATCCTCCGCGCATGGGGAGGAGTGGGAAGAGGACAGGCTGAATACTTCACATCAGACTAGTGTGAAGGAGAAAAGTCGTCTTTCAGAAATAGAGTGAAATAGCCCAAAATCTCTGTACCTTTGTGACTGGTACTGCTGACACTCAAACGAAAATAACAGCCCTCTATGCTACTTACTGATTAGAAATTAATAAACCGGCCAGCTTCTCCTTCAAATAGCTGTCACTTTTTTTGCTGCCAAACTTATCAAGAATAACAGAATACAATTTTTAAATCATGGATACAAATGCAAATGAGTCAGTAAACCAACTAATTAATGACCATACTGGATCAAATCAGCAGTGAGTGAGCTGGCCAATAACAAAGCAGAGATGAAACTTAGGCCAGGGCCAATTCCTACCAACACTGAGCCTAGAAAAATCAAGGCTGGTGCTACCTCTTGGCCCCTGCAGCCATTACGGATTCCTCCTGGGTCCCAACAGACAAGGAAATGCTTCATTTCCTCCATCTTTAAGTCCAGTGTACCTACCTTTGCTATAGAACACTTGGCAATTCCTACTTTCTCACTAGAGAGCTTTGCTGGTTGTATTTTACAGTCTCTGTGTGATTCGAGGGAGAACTGCTCAGAATTTGGGATGGGAAATTACAAGTGGTGCCACTGTAATACATGTATCTGTACAAAAGGCTATCAATTCCAACTCCTATTGTCTCTTTAAGACCTCAAAAGTATAAGTGAAAAATATCAGAGGGAAATGCTTCATGGTGTACTTTCTATATTGATAAATCTAGGGGAAAAAAGGAGTAATGTTACTCCATGACAAACAAGAGATAAGCGTGACACAACCCACTCTCCAGTCTTACAGCATCAACATTTGGTCACGTCTGTGTCTCAACCAACAGTTTCTCTGGGCTCCTGGCTGATCTGCTGACCCAGCACAGACATGTTTTTCTCCTTTATATGTCTTGTCTTGGAAAGCACAGAAATCATCCTTGCTTTGTGGTATGATGTTGGAAGTATAGGACTAAGAGTGTATTCTGCTTATACCCAGCCGTGGTTATAACTCCACCTTGTTCCAGGCTCTGACACTTCTCCAGAGCATTTCTAACCAAACCAGGCTAGCAAAAGTCAATTCTGATCAGTACGTAGCAAACCGGATCCCTGAACAGCGTGGAAAGCCCCTCTCTTTACATTGACGGGCCTTTCACCGTATGTCAGAACAGCCACAAGCACCGCAAGGTCCAAAAGGCACAGGATAAACCAGAGCCAAACGCATGGAAGGCATCTCAGCACCCATCTCTGGTGGGCTGGGGAGGGCTCCCATATAGCTCAGCCTGAACATAGTCATAACTCCTGACCTGATGAGCTGCTGCAGTTTCTCACTCACAGTCTCAAAAATTCTCTTAAAATACACCTTGAGGTTCCTTTGCAATCAACTGGAAGCTGATAAAACAACCACAACAGGGTAAAGGGTCAACCTCCAGTCACAGAACCCAGAGTCAGACCCATGCTACAGCTCGTTGGTACAAATCCCATTTAAGCTAAAGAAAACTAAAATGTGTGTACACCCAGGCCCACTCTTATGTCTATGTACACTTCACACCAGCCCCTGAGATTACTGGCCCCAAATTCACACCCAAACAGGAAAAGGACTATTTTTTGCTTCAGGTGTGATTGAAATCTCACTCAACTCACCGTGCTCATGAGAATTCAACGCTGGATCTCACTGAACAGCTGACCTGACTTCAGTCTTGCCATATGAGGCCAAACCCTAACAGAAACCACCCGCGGTATTTCAATAATATTAAATCCAAGCTGAATTCAGCCATGTACCTGACTCACATCCAGCATAAATTTCCTTGGCTCACTTTTAGTCTCTTGCTGTCAGCACTCCAGGACTGAGAGTCATGGAAGAATAAGCTGCATTCTGTTAAACCTCATGGCCAGCGCTGCCAGCTGAAGTGTTATCCCTGCTATCCGTACTGGGGATGGTGATGGGCTATGAAACAGAACAGTTTGTTTTCCAGATCTGATGCAAGGTTTCAGTTATTCAGCTTGCAGTTTTGACTACAAGGGGAGTTAGCCAGCTCTGACAACATATGGATGTGGTTCATAGTACTAGCTGTTTCCTATAGGATCTGGAAAGGTCTGAGGCATAACTTTCTTACTGCAGCACTCGGAATTGGCTGTGATGCACTGGAGGAGGAATTCCTGGGAAAGGCCGGGGCCTCTCCAAGGATGGTCCCCAATCCTGGCACTCACTCCCTTTGTAGCACATCAGCTTCAGAGTGCAATACTGCAAGGTCTGCTCACTTAGCCAGCATCTGGCTGGCTGCAAGATATATCACTGTTTGCTAGTGACCGAATAGGAAAACTCATTTATTGTTATCTCTTTTGGTCGGATTTCTTTAACTATTTCTAATCTCTCAGCTGCTCTGTACCGGACAACATCAGACCTTGTGCTACATTAGCACGTTGAACATATGCGCTGTGTATCTCCACAGAGGGGAAACTGTATGAATGGAAGACATGCCGGTCATTACAAACACAGCATATAACTGAAGCCCCACCAGATCATACCAATTATGGAATTTAAACAGTAAACACAGTCCACTGATCTGCTGTTTTAAATACAGAATTTTTCAGCCTCATCTTCCCCAGGTCCTCTAGAAGCTTTCAGATTTATCCTTGAGGGAAAATAATATCTAACATGCTTTCGCATCTCCAGTCTTCTGTTCACCTTCCCATACTCCCGCAAATCTGGACTGTTCCCAGAGCCCATGCCCACGCAACGGGGCAGGTGTAGCTCTTCTGTGCACCGCACAGCACAAGAGTTGCCCAAATGTCAAGATAAAACCTCTCTCTATGGTCTTGTTTCTTTCAGAAAGACACCCAAATGCACACAAAAGGAAGAAGTTGAGATGAGTCCAAACAACTTCTCCTGGTTGCAAGACCAGAGGATCAAAGGGAAAAGGTGCCCCCACCCACAGCACGGGCCCAGGCAATAGCTCCTCATATTGTCCTTCCACATGTCAACACCACAGCACAAGGGCAGAAGAAGGTGTCCACCAAAGAGAGCTGGTACCACTGTTTCCTCAGTGGGAGGACAAACCTTCTAGCACGTAGCCCAGATTCTGGCCCTATTGCTGCCAACACCATGAGGGAAAGTTGATGTTGGTGACCTGAAAATGAGAATTTGGATGTGTGGTGCACATCTCACCAATACAAGCAACATTAGCCAGAATCATTTATGATATGAACAGTGACCTGGCATCTGCAACTTCATCATGTATTTCTGGTAGAAGAGCAGCCCTTGCCCCTGTTTGCCACAAGAACAGAGTTTTGCTTCAACTACTTGCATATATCTGCCCAAAAAAAGTACCTGTACGTATGTGCACGTGCGTCAAAATAAGGGAGAGTCACCAGAGGTTCTGAGGACAGGGCAGCAACTTCATCCTTGTACAGAAAAGATTTACTAAGATAACAAGAGCTAGAAGATCAGTAGAAGATTAAAGGAGAACACATTGCCTTCTTTCCCCTCAAGGGTCTGATACCACAACCACTAAATCGATGTTAAAAATCCCACTGCATTTAAAAAATAATTTAAATATTTCAGAAAAAAAAAATAGGTTTTGTACAAAATGTCTTGTGTTGAAAGAATGTTTGGACTAGAAAATAGTAACTATTATTATTGGCATTATCACAGAAATAAGGCCCCAGTTGTCCTTTCTTAGAAGAGTTAAATTTCTCCTATTATGAAACAGGAAAACAATCTCCGTAAGGAAAAATTTTCCAGCCAATGCCCATCCAAAACTCCAGGTCACCAGCAAATATATCCAAATACACAGTAAGGTCACACAAAGACAGAGAACAGCCCTCTTTCTCTAGAATATTAAGTACTGGAACAAATAACAGCAACATCCTTATGAGCTGTTCACATTTTTCCCAGCACGGCTGTTCCATGCTGAGGGTTGCTATTTTTTCCTTTTTTCTATTATATCACACTGTATGGATTTTTCTCTCTCATCATCCATCTCCCACTCCATCCCAAGTAAAGCAAGTAGTATGTCTTCTTCTGGAGTCACCTATTAGACTGCACATCTCTGGAGTTGCAAATACTCATAGACCAACTAGAAGCCTTTTTTTTCTTTTCTCTCCTTATTTTTTGTTTGTTTTGTTGTTGTTGGTTTTTTTTTTTTGTTTTAAATGAAAGAGAACATTTAACAAAAAACCCTTCACTCCTTCCCGTCCTTCTCTGTTCTGCTTCCTATGACGCTCATGCTACCCAATCCCACCTCTATAGTGCTTTTACTGCTTTCATCTTCTCTGCAAACCCAGCAAACACCTGTCCCAAGGAGGAGGAATCAAAGCAGTGTCTCGCAGAGAAGGATGATCCAATGTTGCACGTACCGAGCACTATCCAAATTCCAGACATGTCCGTGCTCCCCATAATCCTGATGTTTGTGAGCGTTCACTCTAGCGGGTGTTTCACAGGGTAATTTCTACCCTTCTTACCAGTAACTCTATCTTCAAGTCAGGAAGCGAGCTGACAATTGAACCAGATTCCCCATCATTCAGTAAAGTTCACTTAAAAATAAAAAAGTCATCTTCTCTTGGAGCAGAAACAATGACTAGCAAATCTTCAATTGTTCGCAATTGTTCAATTGTGAACAATTCCAGGGCTGAAGTCTGTTCATATCAACCATCTGTCTAACAAAAGCTCCATGATACTCCAAGGAAAAATATGTGAAATCTGCATCCCTATTATGGCACCTCAGTAAGACAGCTTGCTTTTCGGAAGCACTCCATACCCAACAGCCCTCATGGAAGTCAACATGGGCAGGAGATAGCAACAGTGGTTTGGACAGATAATAAGCATGGGAAAGAGGTGACCTTTGCTACATCTGCCCTCACCAAGCTGAGCACTGATTTGCCCCCCACAGCCAAACCACAGGACAGGCAGAACCAGCAGAAGGGAAACTGCCAGGACACAGCATCCTAAAAGAGCCCCTCTGGATTACTCTGACATATTCCTGGGGGCAAAGGTGGCTGCAGAGACCTCGGGTGCACATAAAACTTGCTCACTTCCTCACAGCTGGGTTTGTTATCAGCTTTGTATATCTGTATTGCTCTAAACCTTGCATTCAACTGACATACTTCTAGTAACTGTTTCTAAATTAACAGCATTTAAATGCTGAATGTGGGCAGCCTGCAGCTACGTGTGCTGTAGAAGCAGATCTTGCAAGCCTGACTCATAGCAATAATAGCTTTGGTATCAGCTTCTTAATTATGACGGAAATTACTGGAGCAAATTACCATAAAGGTTTAGGAACATTCAGTCCATTCTGACCCTTCCGGATCTGTTGCAATATGTATTTGCTTTTTCTTCATAAATGTTAAAATGCCTTCCTTTTTTTACCAGCCTTCTCTTGGGAAGATGGAGAGAAACTTCTTTTCACTGTGGCAAGGTACCAAGAAGACAGGTGGCTTCATGGGGAAACAATGATAATTGAGAAAGAGGTGATAGAAATGCCACCCTGCACCCTTCCAAGTCTAGCACACAAGTTCTCCACAGTGCATGAGGTTGCTTGAAGCAGAAAGGGGTTACCCACTCCACTAAATCCTAATTCAATAGCATTAACAGGTCTTCAACCCACCCGTGGACCTTTATCCACAACAATTTTAGAGCAATTAGTTCACAAATCTAAGGTCACATACCCCACTTAAAGGGAGAGAAAAGTGAGGACACCCCTATCTGAAGAAACCCATCTTTTGTACCAGTGTAGCCTCTACAGCCTGACCAAGGGGGCAAAGCCTTGTACTGATGTATGTGTTTGCAACTGCCAGCGTTCGGGAAAGATAACAGCCCACATAATTTATAGCAATTATCTGGGAAAGAACTAAAGCACCATCAGTTTAACTTTATGTCTTTGCTTTTGCAAGCATCATCTTTAAAGGAGTTTAAGTGCTTAAAGATATCATTTTGCTGCTTTTGGAGAACTGACATCGCAAGATAGGTCAGAACAAATTCAAGGCATTAGTCCATTTTCAGTAGGGAATTCCTTCAGGTTGGATTAACCAAGATTTACTCGGTTTGCTTATGTTCTGTCTGCTCATGTTGTCTTTGTACGAGTTCCAGTGAGCTCCACTGGAATTAATGCACTGATAGGGTCATGCCAGGGGAGCCTCATCTGAGATGAACCAGATTTCCACTGGTGCTTACTGGATATTAACAGCGCATTTGAACTTGCATGTACTTACATATATAGGCTGAAAGAGGGGGGCTGCAGGACCAGCAAACTGGCCTTCAGCTTCTCACGTGAACTCGTGTGGTGTGATCAGTCACCATGGCTTTTTTTATCCCAGAAACAAGCACTTCCCCCTGTGTTCTCATACCTCTGTGGATTCAGAACAGAGTGTTCCTTCCCATGCTCCGACCAGGAGGACAACGAGGGGCGATAATGAAAATGCCTTGGTAATGAACCCATCTGGTGATGTCCTCACTGGCCTGGCTTTTGGTGCCAAGAAACTCAGCAGGGGTCACCCGCTCTTTAAAGCAAACATATGTACAATACGTACGGATTTCACTTTCTCTGCAATTTCCACCCCACCCCCCACTGCTAATGTTTTAAATGCTTTCCCTGAAAATACTGCTCCGCAGGAACGGCTGCTAAGCAGATCTCCAGCTTTGCTGCTATGCAATCTAGCAGGCTAACCTTTTGAAGGGAAGAGTGCCCCAAACAAAGCCAAGAACTTGGCGTGACGGGCCCCACGCTTCCAAACCAACACAAGTTAATGGATATCAAGGCAACCACCACACTGTTAATCTATAAAGGCCAGGACCTGCTTTCTGGTCCTGAGGCTAGGTGACACCACACCACTCACGTCCACAGAAACAGATGTTCTTCCTTACCAAAAGAGTGCAATATGGCAACACTACCTACTGAAAACATTCTTTGGCCATGTTATCTCCAGACATAGCTGGACATCATCTAGTAGAGCAATAACTGGCCCAGGCCATAAGCTTCCTAACACTGAAACAGCCAGTTGGGTGGCAGCCCAACTCTGTTCTAGTTCAGCAGTGTGGAAGTACCCCAGGACATCAGCTAGCCCACCCATCTGCTGCAGGACAAGCTCTCAGCACCCAGAGCCTAGAAAAGAGGCACCAATGCCTTCATCTACACTCAAACCCTGCAGCCCAGGTCCATCGCTATCCATCGGCAAGGCATCGGCTCATGTCACCTCCTAAAAGACATAACCACAACTGGTGAGCCAACAGGATGAAAGGTCTGAAAGGGAAAGGACCCCACCATCATCTGTATCAGGGGACAGACACTGAACCAAGCCTACTGCTACAGGATTTCAAGGAAACATCCAGCAAATGAAACTAATGGGACAAGTAGCACCTTCCACCCCACTGGCCAGGAGGTCTCCCATAGCTCAAAAGTGCCCTCCTCTGGCTGATCTTGACAGACTCAGTTATAATTGCCAAGACAACACGTTCTGTGGGAAGGAATGATTGAAAATCAGCTACAGAGTGATCACTGAAGAGCAAGATCTCCTGCAAAATGTTGTGAGAGATGGGCCAGCTGCACCATGGGTCCCATCACAGCCCGGGTGCAGGAAGCAGCTCAGACCTGCGGGGAACAGCTGCCCTTTGATGAAGTGCTCAGTCAGGGTTTTCAGTTCGGGTCACCTTGCAGTTCTAAAACCTCATGTTTTACAGCTCCCAATGTAGGTATTGAAAAAAAAAAAAAAAAAAGAGTTTTCAGAACTGAGTTCTGAATTACAGAAAACAATTTTCTGGCTCACGGATTTCCATCCTGCTAAGTCATCTTTGGACTTTTGTCTCCAAGCAGTTGCCTGGCATATCCCAAATGGCTATTTTAGGAGAAGGCAAATCATGACCTAGAAATGACTATTTTCTCTTTGCTGACTGTAGCGGCAGTCTAGACACCGAGCACAGATGGACATCTCCCTATTTGGGCAGGTGAATCACACCCCCACAGACTCTGAGTTTCAAAACTTCACGCTTCATCCAAGCTTAAAAGTTGCTTTACTGGCTAAAGTTGTTCATGACAGAAACTATCCATGGATATCTCAGGAATCTCTGACTTACCTATCTGTCACTGCATGTGTATTTCACCTAGGTATGTCATGGCTTTTTATTTTTACATTTCATTTTAATACCTTGGGGAAGTTCCCTACTTTCCTTAAAAGACAATTCAACAGACTAGTGAGTCTTGGATTTACTCTTTCTTATAGCATATCTTGGTTATTTCCTAAAGAAGATGTGTTTGCATATAAGGATACTTCATATATAATCAACATTTATGCTTATATACCTTGCCTATTTTTTGTTTAAATAAATGTATTTATTTAAATCAATCTAGAATCGCATTACTCAGTTCAGTTTTGTGCCATATTTTTGAACTCAGCCTCCCTGATTAGCTGATGTCCATAAGGAGCTGACCAGAACTACAACTTATCAGCCACTCTCCATATATTTAAGAATGTTCACGACGATTTAAGGCAATAAGAATAAAAACACAGTTTTGTCAATGGAAGTATATATGCAAGCAAGCCTTAGGCAACCCTCAAAAGGTTTCTTTAAATGTCATTAACCTGTTCCACATGATACCTACAGAAAGACATCACTAATTGCTTCTGTACCAAACCAGCAATCAATGGAAGAGAACATATTTTCAGAAATGAACCGATGAAAGACAATTAACAGTAATATTGAGACTTCTACAGCAAGGTGAGGTTCACAGGTCACAGGCTCATTGTGGAAAGCCCTAGAATGCTCTTATGGTGTTTCTGTAACACTACTGATTTGAAAAGACACCCTATGTCGCAACACATGAGCAGAGGTAACTCCACCTTTTCCCAGGGTTTATATTTGCCAGCGTGAGTTAGGGCTTGGCTGCCTGAGTCTCGCTGTATTTAGCCACATGTCCTTCATCACACACTTGGGATTTGCCTTCCTAAGCTCCCCTCCCATTTGAAAGTGGCATTCATATCACCATCATTCTGGCTGAAGAGACCTTCCAAAACACCTTGATTACAGATTTTTTTCCCCTAATAAGTCGCCTGTCCACATGGCAGGGAGTAGTCCTGTTTTCAGGTGGTAGGTCTGTCTGGCACGACACACAAACCACCCAAGACGTTTGCTCCAGTTCCCAGCAGTCAGGACAGAGTGTATTTGAACTTCTTGGAACGTGCCAGACTTTGGGTTTTCTTGCACGTAATGGTAAGTTGGCTTCCTCGCTTTGATTTCTGCACCAAGTCATAGGTGACAGAAATACTCTTCATTTTTCACTTACGTAGGTAGCTCCACTCTTAGATATAATTGCATCAGTCTGTTTGGCCAGCTCAGACAGCTACCTTGTTCTGTTAAGATCTCTGCCCACACCCATCCTCATAAGTTTGTGTCCTGGCTTGGACTTTTCTAAACAGACTATTAAGGATTTATTCAATCTAGTCTCTCAAAAAAAAAAAAAAAAAAAAAAGATATATAGATATATAGGTGCTATAAAAATCAACTGCCTGACTTCATTTTTTTTCCAGTTCGGTGATATTAGAACTACATCACCCAGTCTGCTGTCCCTCACAGTCTGAAAGCTGCCTGGGTGTAACTGATGCTTCAACTCGGCACAGGGTTTCTGTTACCAGTGGCTACTGCAGAGGAGGATGCAAGCCAATTATAGCTGGCAGCAGCAAGTCTTCTTGCCTTACCATTAACACTGGAAGCTTCACAATTATGAAACATCTTCAATACAGCATTGTCAGAAAACCAAGAGTGGGGCTCTTCGGGCACTATCCATCCACAGGGAGGTAGATAGTCACTGCTTAACTTGTAATTAAGAGACAAATAGTGCAGAGAAAGGGTGTTCTAGGTCTTATTCCAAGATGATGTGAACTATTTGTGAACTTCTCTTTCCCCTGAATGTCTCTTGAGTAGCTTCTATGGGAGTATCTGTGTCTGTACTTCTGACAGTCTGTAACGGGTAATAATAATTCAAGCACATTTTAAATAGCAGATAAGGGTATATTTCTCAGAATCCGTACCAAGAAGTGCGGTGGTTTGGCTTGGCAGAGTGGAAAAAAAGCCTGGCATATTGTGTCAATATCACAGGATCTGCTTTTCTTTAAATACATAAAATCTCTCACCATTACAGTTTAACATATAACCATTCTCTTTCAAATTCTGCTTTCAATAGTTTCTCAACATTGAGATCCAGCTTCTTCTATTCCAGTCCTTTTCATAGCAGCCACATCTACAAAGATATTTTAACACTTCACATTTTCATAATTACTTTAATCACAGAACTTCAGAGAGCTCTGCAAACATTTATTTACACTTGCAGCAGCTCCGCAGGTCTGTTGTATGGCTTTCTCATTTTATCCCTAATGTATAGACAGAGTAACTAAGGTAACAGCAGGCAAGAAGTATTTGCCTTCCCAATTCCAAGCTGTAGTGTGTTAACTATTATTCTACTGAGAATGGCTTAATGCTGTAACACTGCCTGTGCTCAAGTGCCACTCAAAAATCTCCTTCAGAGGTGGCTGCATTGATTTGGTTTGGTTTCCTGCAGAATTTATGGTCCATTTGCAAAGTTCGCACAAGGATTTTTGGTTGCCAGACTGTGAGGGTCTGGACTGAAAGTCCCAGTTCAGACCCAGTACAAAAGCAGCCCTTGGTTTTGAGGTCCCAGCTGAAGACTCCCCTCATTAAAAACCAGAGACCCTATAATCCACATTCCCACCTTCTGCAGATTGGAAAAATATCCTGAAGCGTTGCCTCCCTTTCACTCCATTACTAATCACTAGAAACAGTTGTTTCCTTTTGTTGTTCTTAAGAACATTCTAATCAACTGTTTCTGGCAAAGACAGAACAGGAGAAAGAAAATTCTATACACCACTCCATGCAGCTGAAAAAGGTAAAAGGAGCTAATTGATATGATTCTTCAGCTCCTTAGAAACTGAACTGAGACACCTCAAACTCATCTCTCATAATCCAGCAATACTCAGACCACCCTGTATTCAAATCCACACCCGTACCCAGAAAAGGAAACAACTATTCTTCATTTCCAGCCCTCTGACCCATCCAGGTCTCATGAAGAACAACTCATGGAGTAATAGGTTCAGATTTTGCCAGTAGCTACTAGAGTAGGTCAACCTAGAACAGCTTCAAGCTATTAAAATGGTTCTATGTATTTCTGTGAACACAGATATCATAAAGTCAAAATGATGAAGTGCCCGGTACAAATAGATTTTGAAAACAGTCAAGAACTGATTGTTCCCAGCCCTGAAGGCGTGATGGATCCCTTAGACGGACAATAGCTGCCAAACAAACCTAGAGATGATGAGAGCCTTTAATCTCCATCCCCTTCAAGATTCAAGGGGGATGAAAGTCCATTTTCAAAGCTGAAGGTGATGTGACCTGTATACTGCTTTAAAAAAAAAATAGATTAAAAAAAAAAATCACCATACAGATGGCAAAATACATGCAGAATGAAAGAGCCAACTGTGAACTTGTGTGTATATGGGCCAGAACCTCAGCTGGTAGGAGCAAGCCCAGTTTACACTAGGCTGACAGCCTGACTCCATGGTTGGGGTTTTATTTGTATAGTCGAGAGTTTTGGAGTTGTTGGTTGGTTTGGGGTTGGTTTTGGTTGGTTGGTTGGGGATTTTTTCTTTTTCTCCAAGAGATGGTGATAAAGCTGTTCAAGGTTATTCCCCCCCCGTCTTACATCCATTCTTTTCCTCCCCAGATCAAGCTCCCATAAAGCTGAACAGACCCTCATAGAATCGTTTTGGTTGGAAGAGACCCTCGGGATCACCAAGTCCAACCATAACCCAACTCTAGCACTAAACCACATCCCTAAGAACCTCATCTAAACGCCTTTTAAATCCCTCCAGGGATGGTGACTCCACCACTGCCCTGGGCTGCCTCAGTGCAAGTAGAGATGGAGTTCTGTGCCTGATGGCAACACCTGAATTCTGTGGCAAGGAGCAGGGTAGGCTGACAACACCACATGTCTACCCTTCCATAGTCTTCAGCAGCCTCATCACCATGGCGATGGATAAGGAACATCAGTTGGAGGAGAGCCCACAGCAATAACAGTGCAGGGATTCAACCTGGGAACGCTGCCTGGTTAGCACAAATCCAGCCCAGAGGCTCCTTTGCAGGTAATCCTCAAGCTGTTTCTAATCAGCCTCTTGTACCTAATTTCTGAGCTGGCACAGGAGATGTGCCTGGGAAGCCACACCGAGCAGAGCACTGTGTAGATCAGACTCTTCCAACACTTTGAGACATCCTCAGGGTTTTTTTTTTAAGCATCTCCCTATTGCTTTTTTCTCTGTGGGAGGAGGACAGTGAAAGGGCTGAGGTCCCCAGGTGTTGCCACACCAAAATCACAGAGAGTTGGACAACACCAACCCACGCACCTGAGTGGACTCTTAGAATGGTTTTATCCCCGTTAGTATGAACAGTACCTGGGAACAGCTACTAGAGCTGAACCCATCATGAGAACAGACAACATTGGTTTATGGTGACTTGATATTTCAACATAACTGCAGGGACTAATGAAATGAAGCAAAATCACATCACAGGACCATGCTGCTTTAAATATATTTCTAATTTGCTTGGTCAGGTCAGTGAATTGGCCCAGACAAGGAAGAAATCTGTTCAAAGAAGGAACTGGGGTTTTGCAGGAATTGTTTCTTGATGGTCGTCAATCCTCGATTCCACGTGTTCTATCATGACAGCCCTTTAATATGAGAACAGTAGAGCAGGGGTCTGCTTTTGAGTTAATAAAGGAATGTGGCAATTCTTGAGAGACTGGCATTAAAATAAATCAATCAATCTGGATTTCAACAGCAGGTCTTGTAGTCAGGGAGCACTCAAACTAAAAAGAGTACAGAGCTGGGTTTTTTTCCCACTGAGCAAGGAACAGGTGTTCAGCTATTTCATAGCCAGGAGCATCATTCCAGTCAGAGATGCCTCTCCAGCATCCAGGGTTTTCCAGGAACACCTTTGCACTCGTTAGCAGTTATTGCCACAATGGTACAAGTCAGCACAAGCTTGGGGTGATGGCACAAATATAAACTTGGTTGCTGGCCAGAAAAGCATATTAAGTTTGTTTGAATGAGGCGAAGGGAGCTATAGTGAAACAAAGCATCCTCCAGGTATCTTTGGCTAATCATAAAAAACTAGAGGAAAAGGGAAACAAAAGTAATTGTGTGTTGACTTGCATGTCCAAATATCATAATTAAAAATACTTTGCCAGGCCTAATACTCACACTCACACAACAGACTTGCCTATTCAGGCACTATGGGTATATACACCAGGTACCACTCAGGAAAATGCATCTAGTTATCCCTTTCACACCTCTCTCCTCATTACGTGCTCCAACTTACAACCCCTGCACTCAGAAATATTCCTGGAACACGCAAGTGAGAGACTGTTTCAGTATCTGGGCCTGTATTTTCACCGATTTTTGGTGTTTATTCAGTAACACTATATCTCATGCTCAACCAGCAGTTCACATTTTCATATCCTTCAGACAGAAATCACTTTTCAATGAGTATCTGAGAGCATCAGCTTGTATCACTCCTCAGTGTGCTATTTTCACTAGGTTCTAACTAATTTTATTTATGCATTAACTCATTACATTAGCGAATCTGATTCATGGCAGTAATTGCTCTCTAACGGCTGCTGTCTGGCCACCCTCGGCTCTGCATCTCCTCAGCAGCAGCCTCACGGGAGAGGCTCTGGTCCTGATGGACATCAGAACCAACCCTTCCTTTCCTGCCAAGATACAGCTCTTGTCCACGTCTGCCAGCAAGAAGCTAGGCCAGGAACTACAGCAGAGATTGAAACATCAGAAGCAACCAGACTTCCTGGAACCATTTTCAAAGCCTGTATTTTGGATAAATGAATAAACTGCTTCCACACAAGCTACTGGTCAAGAGCATGAGCTCCACGTTATCTGCAAATGCTCCTGTTTTCAGCCTGCCTCTGAACTTCACCTCTGACGGAAACAACAACCGCACCTTCCGCAGCCTTTGAGGAGATAACCAGCTTTTCCCATTCCCTTTGGGACCTGAGGAATCCCAAACCCCAACAGTGGGAAATGGGGCGGATTTGTCTGGAAAGCTTGTGCCCAAGCAAGCAGCTGGTTTGCCGGTCTGTTTGAATGGCACATCTAAAGGCCTTGTACACTCTCTGAGAAGCCAAGCAAGCTGTAGCAAAGTGTCCATGCTCTTAATTATGTTTTTATGACATAGAAAGCGTGGAACAGCACTAAGTTCTAACAGGGCTATGGATACACGGGGACCATGAAGGCAGGAAGGAAATATCTCGCTAAGCTTAACAGCTTCCTGCAAAGAGTTATGATGAGGGAAGAAGAGTTAGACCTCAGTGTATGGTTTGATGATACACTGGGTTCAGTTTGTATCACGACCAAAAAAGCCACAGCCACATGAGGCAACGTGCGGCACAGGTATTAGCTCCGCTGGTTCAACTGTGTTCAAAACATTTCAACATGTCAACTTTGTACCATCGGGCTTTATGCCAGATCAAATATCACCTGCCTGCACCACTCTAACTTTAGGCTGGATCAAGAATTCTCCATCCTCCCGCCACTAGCATAAAGCTGAAATAAAACGGCAAAGCCAGCATGGATTCTGCATCCTGTGCTGCATGGGAAGGCAACTGCATTCCCATCTCTGACCTACATCAGTTTACTACTTCTGGGTGCACCGATCTGGTGCTGTATGACCACAACCTGAAGATGTAATTACACAATCACTTTTCCTGGGCAGGGGGAAGAGTTTAAGAAGTTCTCACTTTCCCATCTAACCCAGGTCTCCTGCTCCCATCCCTACACCTCAACTTACCTCCCGTTTGCTTGTGCTGATGCAGCTGGTTCTGGGGCTCTGCGATAGATCAGGTCAGGGAAACTTCTTTTGGATAGTAGTCAGGTTGGTGGTTGGGGCTTTTTAAATTTTATTTTATTTTGAATAAATCCATGTCTCCACAAAGAGCTGCCTCAGCACAACCGAGGGGGCAATGAACTGTGTGGTACAGCGCCAGGAGCAAGTGGCCAAAGGTGGGGGCAAAACTTTTAAATTGCCTCTGCTGCTGGGGAAAACATTCATGTAACTGCACTGTGAGCAACCTTGGCTGCCAACCTCCTGAGCAAGCTATCAGCATAGCATTTGCATCTGAATTGAGAGAAAAATCCCCAAGGAGCATGTCTAGGCAGGTGGCTAAGTCTAGAGTTGGTCAGAGGTGGGATGGAAGGAGGGCATTCTTCATGAAAACTGGGTAAACAGTTCCCCAGGCTGCTACACACGGCAAGGATTTTAGGTTGTTTCCAAAACTTTTACCTATCTATCTGTACCTTTGCCTTAAGCTTTAATAAATAAATCTTCCCTTTGCTTTGCAATGAAACCTGTCTAGGGTCATGGGACCAGACTCTGCACAATGGAAAAGCTCATCTAGCTAATTAATTACTGCTCCTGCCTCCCTTGGCATCAGAGAACAAACCCAGGTCCTGTGGCTCCAGCTACACGAATAGGAAGGCGCTTCTAATTACAGCTCGGGACTGCATCCTCCGCAGTTCGCACTCATCCAGCTCGGTCCACGGTGGGGAATTTTCCTTTCCCTGTCGTAGCCTGTGGAAAACTGATGGGAGCCGCAAGCCTGGGCCAGGCTGTGGGAAACCTGGACTCCCAGTCTATCCTCAGCCTTGCCGAGGATGGTAAAGGCACAGAGCTGCTGCCAGCCAAGCCTGGTAACCCCGCGTTTGATACTGCCTGCTGCTGGATTTTTATCTGCTCGCCTGTTTCAGGGGGTAAAGGGGCAAGAGAGGAAGGGGGAGGGTAGGGTGGTAGCAGGATTACCACATATAGTCATTATAATTATTAACCACAGCACACTAAATGAATCATTAGGCATCACAGCAGATCCACACATGCTTTACCTCTTGAAGCTTCCTGACTCGCATCTCTGCTTTCTGCACAAATGCCCAGTGATTGTTTCAAGCAACCCAGCACATTCCCAACGTTACTGCTGCAACTCCTTCCAAAAAATAACTAAACAGATGAAGTTCTGCTGAAGGAACAGATCTGTTTATAGAACATACTTTGCTTTCACTAGACCAAATATATTCAGCCTTCTCAAATAAATATGTACCTTAAAAACTTGATAACTGGCTAAATCAGAAAAAGAAATAGCAAATGGAAAATTATGTAACTAAGAGCAATTTCAATGAGAATATGCATTTTTAAACACTTTACTCATGCTTTTTCCAAGCTAAATCTGATTTTTTTTTAATTCGAATATCTAAGATTGAATATGTGGTTCCATTAGAGACAGAGAGCAAAAAAAAAATGTGAAGGAAAGGGTTTTGTTGATTTTTTTTTAATAGTAAATAAGTCTTAAATCTATAGTAATGCAACCTAAATGTTGTCTTAGCCTGGAATATAAGAATCTGAAAGCAAATCTAACTAGGCAAATAAAGGAATACTAACTTGTTTGGTTTTATTATCCAAGAAAAAAAAAAAAAAAGATAAATAATATAAATCATAATTTTTTCCAAATTCTATTGTTCTTATTACTCAAGCAGTCATTTCCACAGTCATATGCTTGCAACAGTACCTGGCAGCAGTTTCAATAAGTTATCCGAGTATTACAAAACGGCTTTACAACAGCAGACAAAACCACTCCATTCAACCCTCCTAAACTGATCCCCTTTTGGCTTCCATTCCGAACCAGCCCCTCTGGAACAGCCCTCCCCATATCACAAGGCAGCTGAGATCATGCCAACTGAACCAAAACCCCAGGAAATCACAATAGGATTAAAAAATCCGGAGGAAAGGAGCCAACCAGCAGATTTTTCCATAGACATTAATAAAAGTAGAATCAGGCCATAAACACACCACCGTAATCTCCCAACCTTTACTCAGGTGTTGAGGTCTGGACTGTGGCTTCATGTGTGTTTGCACAGTACTTAAGAGGCTGAAAGCAGCAAGTAATGATAATCATGCAAGTAACAGTTGGCTTCATTGATTCAGCTCCACTGAATAAAGGTTGCAGGAGCAGACTCAAGATTATGTATCATATCTTTCCAATCCTTCAGTTTATTCTGATTGAATAGAGACGACATGTGCAACATTCATCAGCGCAGAGCCCTGAGCACACAGGTAAGCCAGCAATAATCACTGCAGCTATATCGGTCCAGATAATATCGTCTTATCCATCATCTGTCTCTGCAGTTTATATGAGCTGCTTATCTCAAAGAGTTGTTAGATCTGAACCTTAGTTCAGTCTTTTGTTTGATCTTGTTTTCTTCTGCACTCATTTGAAGTTCCGCACATCATGCTTTTAATTTCACATTGAAACGCATCAGGGCCTTTAATTTTATTCTTGCCACTGATGCAATATGGTCTTTAGCAACAATGAGAACAGTGAGCAAGTCATGAAAATAATAAACCATGCTAGATCTGGAGGCTATGAAATCAGTTCACACATACTGCGGGGAGCTGTGCTGCCTGCACTGAGACACATGGCTTTCCATGGGCACCAGCCCATTTATGAGTCATGAAACATAATGGAGTATTGTTGAAAGCTTTGGGACCATGAGAAATTATCTACTGCCCGGCATGGGGAATGGTATAAACTGGCAAGGAACTGGAGTTACATTCTTTTACAGAAATGAAATCAGACAGCCTTGGCCTGCTTTCCAGTATACGAAACCACAAATCATGAGGATAACTCCTTAATTAGGAACTTTTTTTGCCACTACACTAACCAACCAGGGAAGCCAACGTTTTTCTCTGTCCCTAGCAGAGTTGTAATACAGCAGAGAACACGGAGAAGACAAAAAGGAGGGCTAAATAAGACTAATGTCTCAGCATGAGCTACAAAAGCAAATGTACCATTCTCACTCTTGCACCAGGTGACATTCCCTCGCACCGAGGGTTTGGTACATATGGCCAAGTAGAACAAAAGTTATTTGCTTATTATCATGATGCGATAACAACACGGTGCCATAGGTGTGCATGTCTCCACGAGGAGCAAAGCTGTCAGTGTGGGAGGCAGCACCTTCTGTAGGGAAGAGCTCAGGGCTAGACAGCATCTTTAATGCAAACCCCATCTTCCTCCTAGTGCCTGTGCCCTCACAGGAAAAAATATGAATAGCCCTCTGACTGCAAAAGGAAAAATCCTATTTTTAAATGAATGTCAAAGCGCTTAGGAAATTGCATAACTACAGGAACACAGGGCTGAGTGGATAAATACCTGATATGGAAGCGAAGATGACAAAGTCAGACTCTCCTCAGCGGTATCCAGTGAAAGCCCAAGGGGCAATAGGCACATTGAAATACAGGAAACCATTGTAAACACAAGGAAAAGCAAAATTAAAAATTGTTCCATCGGTTAACTACCCTCCTAATAAAACAAGTTGCCCTGAGATGTTGTGGAGTCTCCATCCTTAGAGATGTTCAACATGGCCCTCAGCAACCTGCCTTAGTCATCCTTGCTTGGGCAGGGGGAAAGCTGGACTAGATGATCTTCAGAGGTCTCTGCCAACCTTAACAACATCGATGATTGCAGGAGATACTCTCTCCGCTCAGTGTCCCCAGGACAGCGTGCTACAACTAAAAACGCAGCATTTAGGTGCCACAAGCCACTGTGCTCACCCAAACCAGCTGACTCCATGGAAGCGTGAACTGGTAAAGCCAGACTATAATGGGCATCTAAACCAGATGCTTTCACAGACCAAATGCCTTCCTAATCAAAAGAAATGCAGAAATCCAGGAGAGCTAAATCAAGAGTTAACACTGTGGATGTTCATTTGAATATTTATATAGATGCGTTCCTTCCATGCTGACACATCTTTCGTACCAGCTTGCCATGAGTTTTGGAAAGATCAGATTTTACTGGCACAAATGTTCATGGAAAGCACATTTGCATTTACTTTGGAAATGCTCACACACTCATCCAGCCAGGGAGACAATTACAATATTGTGTGGATTCTCTAACAAATTTCAGTTTGCTGATATAATCTGGAGACTGAGGTTTTATTATTTATTCAGTCAGTATAGAAAGGTGCAAAACAATAGCATAGATTAACAGCTTTTACAAAATAAGTTGCTAACCCAGAATTAAAATATACTAGAGGAAATTATGGTCTGCATACCAGTGATGAATGAGCAGAAAAGGACAAAACTAGATGGATATTCAACTGTGAATCATTCAGTCTAACATACAATCTCATTTTCCATTGTGTAGGCAGTTGTATCACATTACAAATCACCAATAATAAATCAGGACCTCACTTCCATCCCTCTGCCATGGATTATCTGAGATGGGAACAGGAATGGATGGGCTCCATTCTCTTCCCTTCCCCAAGGAAATCTAACAAGTTGATCAAAGGATAAATGCTGTGTGAGGCATGTGATCATATTTGACATTGAGGACATTTCTTCCAAGTTCAAGAAGGTGTCAGTAGCCCATAGGGACTGCAGTTTGGCTCCAAACGTACAGATCCCCGTGAGCTGTATAGGCACAGTGCGTCTACTAGACTTCAAAACAGAGCACGTGTTTTGCGGAGGGGGTGGGTGGGTGCCACCCTGGGAGCTGGGGACAGGCAGCACTTCTGAAAGTGGCACTCCTAAATATGACAAAAAATAAATGGATGCAACTCACTGCTGGCACCCAGGTTTAAGAAACTGGGTTTGAACTGCAGTTTTAACAGAACGTTATTCTTCTGGAAGATTGTGAAGTCCTCTGCCTTCCTCTATAAGTAGAGAGAGAACTTCACCGGGATTCAGGAGACATGGACTCAATTCCTAGCTCAACTCCAGCTGCCCAGGGGTCCCTGAGCAAGTTGCTCCAGCCAGCATGTGTTTTGGGTCTGCCTGTAAAGCAGAGACTGCAAGCTCTGTGTCAAAAATTATCAGAACAATATGCCTAAAATAAAGAGTAAGTCATTCAGAGGTCATGGTCCCCAGCAAAAGGAGAGATACAATTTGGTGCAACACCTGAAAAGAGTCTAAAGAAAGAACGAATGGAAACCCCTGTGAAAGGCATCAGCTCAAAGCTGATGCACTGACACTTCATGTGAATCAATCTCTTGGAGGACATGTACAATCTTCGGGGACGGGACATTCTCCATACTTGCCTATACTCAAAGCAGCACAGCTTTGATCCTTGCTGCGGGAACTTCTGAAGAGACATTTATGGTCCAACTCAAAGTACTGGCATCACTCTCTTAGACATCCCCAAGGCAGTGTTAACAATACCAGATCAAGTTAGCGTAGAAGTATGGCTGACAGCAGCGGGAGTTGCATCCCAGGCTTTGCGAATATATTGGGCAATTCAGCATCTGTCAGTACCGCTACAGCACTATGGGGATGGGTACATGAGGTGGAGCAATCACACCTTCAGTTGGACAGCAGACATACTCTGCGAGGCACTATAAATGCTGGAGACCCAGCAATCAAGCACCTATAAAAGGGAGAGTGTGAGTTTGGGGAGGCCTTAAGCAAACTCTTTGGATGAGTGGATGTCTGAGTTTCATTCCAAGAGTGAGATATCTTTCCTTTTACTGGAAACCATCACTACATAAAATTTTATATTCTCCCCATATACATAACTAATGAGAACTGAGAACTCTTGCACACTACTGTTGTTCCTGGATAACCAAAATGTCACCTTTGTACCTGCTTGTGGGTTGCAGTTCCACCTCATACTCTCTGAAAGTGCAGCTGGTTAAAAACCTCAATGTCTGTGACAATCACATCTACCTTAATGTCTTCCAGGTTCTTGGCTGGGATGGCACATCCCAATAACGCAGCAGAAGAAAATGCCCTCTTTCATACAAACTAGACTTTTGTTTCCACAGAACTTTTCCAAGTCCTGGACACATGGTCATAGTAAATTCAACCTTTCTGACTTCACATCTCTGATCCAGCAATAATTGGGAGGCAAGATTAAACCAGAGTTTAAAACCACATCATCACCAACCATCTTTGGAGAAAGACCAAGAAAAGATCCAGAAAGGATTTGATGTCTAACCTACCAAGTAGGGTTGTGGAAATAAAATCTGAAGCCCTAGAACTTTGTGAATTTGAATAAGTAGTGCAATTTGGCCAAGGAAAGCAATGAAGGTGAAAGCAGGACTTCAAAACAAATATTTTCCTGCATTCCTAAAAGGCCTTTAGTTTTAAAAAAGCATTTGTCATAAAACCTAAAACAAGTTTTAAAAACTTCAGAAGCCAAGGGCACAAACAAGTTCCAAGACAGTCAGGAGAGCTGTATCACTGCATAAACTGTGGGGAGAAAAAACACTAACTTAATGACATTGGTCAAAAAGTAAAGTACAAAATCAGAGTGGAGTTTGTTTGCAAAAGGGCACACACGTGCTAAAGTGGTATGGGCTTTGGTTTTGTCGTTGTTGTTTGGGGGGTTAGTTTGTTTTTTGGGAAGGGGTCCTGTCTTTTGAATGTCTGCCTTCTCTTCCCCCAGCTATTTTGTGCCACTGATTACTCTGGAACAAAATCTCACCTTACTGAAATAGAGCACTTTTATAAGTTATGCAACATAGGAAGTAATAGCTCAGTAATTGTCAATATTGAGCCCATCTTGTGGGAAACCAAAGAAAATTATAAATGGGAGAGATAATTTATGAAAAGAATGTCCATTGCATCAGCCAGTCCATCTGTGAAGTTTTGTTCATTATGTAGATTACACCACTGACATATGGAAGAGACATTTTGCTGTTGCAGTCCAGATGAAAGAAGTTAGAAGTGGTTTATTTCTCAACCAGAAAAATCACATGTGAAACCTCACAAGATTGCAGGCACTCCTAACATGCTTTGCCTTTATCCTTTTGTATACCCTTTTTTTTCCCCTCAATACGTAGACTAATTAGAGTGATAAAACAACTCATATAAGATGTGACTCACACAACCCTTAAGAGAACAATACAGCACCACCCTCAGACAGAGCCCAGCTCACAATGGGCAATAACTTCAGGTCTGGGGATCATTCCCACGGATACTTAGATATCGAGCTTAATTGCAAGGTCAGGTTAGACAAGGCTAAGTTTAGCCTGATTTCATCCCACACATCCAGGTCCAAGCCTTTGTACTTGGAAACTGCAAATAAAAATGGCTTTGTGTTTTGCACTTGCATGTATAGCATTGATAAAAAACAACCCCTGGTGTTCATGAGCAAATTCTGGCCCTGGGTGTGGCCAATGCCTCCTGCATGGAATTCGCCCAGAGATACCAACCAGACAAGATGCAACTCATTCGGTTCTTAGAAGAGGAACACGAACTATAAGTGCATTGCATATGATTAAGATATAGCAACTTGGCCTTGTCAAAATGAAGATCAAAACAAGCTAACAACTTAATCAGTGATAAAACCCAACTGCAAGCATTAACAGCAATACTAAAGCGGTCTTGAGTCTGCTTATCCAGCCCATGCTCCTGTCATACTGTTGCAGGACAACTGTTCCAGTGCATTAGGCCACCTACCACTTCAGGACAGTGCTGGACCACCCAATGCTGAGTCTTGTGATCACTCCCCATGATGACTGAGGAAGAGAGTGTACAAGTACCTCAGACCTTGACTTACTCCTTTTGCATGCATCCAGCTTCCCAGCTTTTGGCTGCTACTCCAGCACTATAATTGCAGCCCACTCATTGGTGTGTGGTGTGCCAAGTGCACCTGCCGATTGCATTTCTTGATGATAAATCCACAGGGAACGCTTTCCCTGTGTATGATTGTGAAAGGACAAGCATGCAATTGTACTGTGGAATGGAAGATGAAGAAAAAGTGAGAGAGTTTATGCAAGCTTAATATAGTACAAAGCAAATCATGCTAAATTACAGACCGTATTCCAAAGCCTCTCATTCCCTTTGCTACAGTCATCAGATGACAGCTCACTGCCATTCCCCTTGATTCCCATCCCAGCTGTTGAACCACCCACTTGCTGTCCTTCTGTTCTGTGACATGCAGAGCAGATGCCAACGGCCCCACATCATAAAAGACTTCAGCCTAAGCAGGGCCTGAGGTTTCCCTGCTCAGCTGTCACATCCATAGATCGCTGTGAGACAAACTATAGAGTTCTTTTCAGAAATCATGTATTTCACCCAGTTTCTAAAAGAACATTCGTTACCCTCACAGTAAGAAGCAAGTCAGTTAAGATTACAAACCCAACTTCTCTGCACATGTGTTTACCTAACTAATGAGAAATGAGGAATGTCTAACTGTATGCAAAGTCAAATTCCTCCAGAGATCAAGCATGCTTAGATCTGGCCATGAGAGTAACTAATAATATGCAAGTGTTATGAACTATTTACAGGCATAACCCAACTGCAGTGAAGTCAATGGTTTAACTCTCCTTGACTTCAAAGGGAAAGGGATCTGGGCCTCAGCACATACTTGCAGCACAACTCACTGCCAGGCTGGCTCATCCCTGCAATGAGGTTTGTAGCTGTAGCCTCTATGGGATAAATCTCCCAATTATACCTGCTTCCCACTACAGCTAATTCCAATCATTCTGTGCCTTTCCCCTCCCTAAATGCCTTCATTTGAAATAGAGATACTAATTCATATAACTAGATACACAGATACCCTTCAGGATGAACAGAAGGACTGGAAAATCATGAATCCTTTCTGGACCAACAGATGGAAATCCTGTCTCAATCATATTGTGAACCAAGCAGAAGTCACACCAAAGCATCCTGTGACCTTCTCTCTAGGTGTTGCTGTAAAGAACAGCAAGCAAGAAATACCACTGCAGCACTGTACCCTGAGAACACACAATCGAGGTGCCTTTGCATCTCTACTGCATGCTCACCATCATGAGCTCTTTCTATAGGAGAACAAATTTAATTCAGCAGTCCGAGTGCAGGAATGGCATCCAGAGCTCCTGAGCCTTGCCAGCCATTTGTCCCATTTGTTCAACCATCTTGCACAAGTCACTTAATCCTTTTTTTTTTTTTTTTTTTTTCAAGCTGGTTACCTGAAATAGGGCCTGATCCAATCCCCAGAAAGGCAAATGGGAAATTTCCAGTCCACTTCAATGGTACCCAAAGGCTGATGGGCTTCTACATCTATACTTAGACACTTAAATATAGTAGTCCGGGCTTGAGAGATTACTAAGCATCCACAGCTGCCAGTGATCTCAGAGAAGGGAAAAGAAGAACAAATCTCCAGTTCAAAAAGTTTCTCAGTTTCAGACTGCTGCAGGCTAGGAAGGTATAACCAAGGGAAGAATCATTGCATGCTTGCTGTGTTATAGATTTCTCCTTACACAGCTGCTGTGACCCAAATCAGACACAAGCTAGAGGACAACTTGCACCTCTGGGACAACACAGTACAGCCCTTTCTCTGCTCCTTCCCACAGACTCAAGCACTGAAGATTGCAAGTCACTGGAAATAAAATAAAAACACCACTGCTTATATTCTCCACTATATGGCCGTACTGTTGTTGTGGAGGTTTAGAAAACTTCACATAGACAAACCAAGCAAATTCTCAGAGAAATTAAAGAAACTCCATTCTCCAAAGACCATCCCGCCCAGTTCTGTCCAATTAGAGTGGTATTCTTCACAATGTCCCTATTGCGACAAAACTCCAGAAATCCATTGAACTGGCCACAGTAGTCAGAGCACATCCCCAGCACCGGCACCTTCGACATTCAGAGTTAGGGGGGAAAGTGATGGATGCATCACTGGAATCACTCCATTGCCAACAGAACCAGCACAGCAGAAGAGAAATAGGCAGAGGTAAGGAAAGAGACCAGGCTCAAACTTGATTAATTTGTCTTATTCCTTAAGGTAGAAATAATGTAACTTCTTTGCACCTCCTTTCATTTATGACATTGGCAATTTGACTATAAATGGTTTAGTTATGGAAATATAAGTCACCTTAGCTTCTATATGGTTTGCTTTGGTAGAATTCGCAGAGGTAGCATTCATGGACCCTAAACATGGAATAATAATAATAATATAAAAATCACCAGAAAAAGCTTGTGTTGCTTCTTACTGTCTGCCCATGAAGTTTTCATTTGGGTTGATCACAATCTTCAAGTTCACATTTGGACTCCTTCCTCATTTCTGAACTTCTGCTCAACTTCAGCAGCAAAAGAGAATCCTGAATGTCTGGTGGACTTCAAGAGAAATCTGTCTGGAATCTATCTCAGATAGGAATACACTGCATTTTGCAAATAATACATATATGGTGTAGTAGTCATGATGCCAATTTGTAAAACTGTATTTGTCCTATATACAGTGCAATTCTATAGACACTTCTGCCTATGCATCTAGTTATGTCTCTCTTCAGGAACACTGGACACACAAAACTCCCTTTCCAACTTTGTAACATAACATATTTTACTTCTGCCATTTTAGGGAAAAGGGGAAGGCAACAAAAATCGTATTAGAAAGAAAATAGTAACACATTCCCTCCTGAATGGGAATTTGAAAGCTGATGGACCTGTAAAACTGAAATTGGGCAGATTTTTCTAAACTGCCTCTGTTCTACCCTGTGTCATTTCCGCAGCCATGGCATCCAGAACACTAAATCACAGCAGTCCCCAGATATGCCACCATTTCTGGAGAGCTCCAAGGGGCCGAGAAGCCTAAAGCAGTTACTACCTAAAGGAAACCGTCAGAATCTGACCGTCGGTATCTTCAACCGACCAAGTTAACTGTCTCCTCAGTGGGTTCACGGCATAACTGAGCCATTTTCTGCTAGTAGAGGCAAAAGCTGCTGCCACAGGGGAGGGAGGGAAGCCAAAGCACATGCTCATGTGGAACGTGACCTCTGGGTAGCAGCAGATAGACTTCAGCAATTTCACCTTGCCTGATGTAACCCTGCCTCACAGCAGTGATGAAAGGAGCGGCCTTGTGGTAGAACTGGCTTTGATGGGCAGATTAGATTTCATGCCAACACGGTTCTGCTGGGGCAAGGGAAAAAAATAATCATGAATGAAACAGTGGTTGTTGTTCCCTCTTTATCGTACAAGAACTTTGATTGTCAGCTGACCTGTTCTTTGGTTAAACATACCTTGGACATTAGGCCAAGGTGAGCACCCTATTTTTTCATTTACAAATAACAACAAATTATCATATGCATAGAGACCCTTTAGCTCTTTTTGTGCATTTCTGCTTCCTCTAAAAACCAGGCTAGCAAGAGACATATATATATATATATATATATATATATATATATATATATATAAAATCTAAGAAAAAACAAAGCAAACCAGCAGCTTTCAAGGGCAGAGTGAAAGTCTGGACTTGTAAAAATAACTGGGCAACTGTCCAAGCAAAAGGCCCAATCTTCAGAACAACTAAACAAAGGAGAGCAGGATCTTGTCCCACATCAGCCTTTAGAGGACAGTGAGAATAGGCAGAACTGTGGTCCCAAAGCGTTCAACAGAGGGTGTGAAGAACAGCCTCCTCCAAGAAATTTGGAGGTGCTGCCCAAGAACCCGCTGCCAGCTTAAAGGAGATGGAAGGAGAAAGGCAATCCAGATACAGACCAGTGAACATCAACTTATTTTTAAACGTGCTCTATGATAACTGAAAGCGGAAATGCACCAAGCAAGAACAGGTTACATCACTTGGGTGTGCAGGAAAAAGGCTGAGATCAAGACAGACATAATGAGCGCAATCTACCAAACACAACCTAAACTCAACCATGTTGTAGTGAAGGGAGAAAGGCACATTGTTCCACTCCACAAAAACCCCACTGGCCATGACTGACAGATGTTCTAAACCCTGAGCTGAACAACAGAGAGCCAGGCCATACACAGCCAGTTCTGTCAAATTCCATTTGCTGGTAACCTGTGTGCTCAAAACACCAAGTCATTCACTTCTAGGGAGCTTTTTTTTCCCTCTTTGGAGAATTATCTGCTTCTGTGAATCCTATTCATTTTCCATTCAAGTTCCAGATTGTGCAACTTCTCCAATGCACTTCCTTTTATAAACTAGAAAGGACCAAAATTACTAGCAAAAGTACAGACAGTGGTTTCCTCATCTGCCTCTTGCAATCTCTTTAGTTGTTGTTGATGTTGAGTTCTTACGACTGATTCAATTGATGCTCTTTGCTAATTATTTTTATTCAACCAAATCAAGATCTGTAAAACATTCACAAGCAGAAGATAGGAGCATTAGTCCTGCAGAGCCAACTGCAGCCGAGCACTGGAGAACACTAAACAACATTTGAACTTCACCTCCCCTCTAATCCCTCTGGCACTACCAAAGGTCCCAGTGGCCATTCCAAATGGCTTGTCAATGCAAAGACTCCATTTGAAAGGATTTCATGTTCTCGAAGCATGGACAATGCTCAGTTCCCCTGCACCATGAGCCCTTCAGATCCTGGCCAGTCTCAAGGTCTTTCCCACCCACCCACCTTCAGTATAATGGATTGATGGATTTTCCTGCATCTATTATCCCTGCTCACAACAGAAATAACAAAGTCATTAAATAAGATTACAATCCCTGTTCCTCCATCTCTACAGCAATTGTATTTTAGATTACAATTATATCTGCACCAGGAGTACACAGAGTGAAGCTGTCCCTTGCAGTGGGTCTAACGCCAGTTGGAAGAGACCTTGGGTGAGGATCCTGGGAGTGTCCTTTTCCCCCATCCTGACCTACATCCAGCCTACTGACACATCACCCTTCCTGACAAAAGGAAAAAAAATGGCACAGAATATCAATTGAGAGTGGAGAACTTCAGGAAAGAGTGTTTATTGTGAGCAGAGGGTCTGCATCAGGCAAGTGGAAAGTTATTAGGAGACTTTTCTGTCCAGAGAACAGGGCTGCAGTGTCCCAAGAAAATTTAGATCTTACTCGACACTGGTGCCACTGATGTCAGAACTGGGCTGGCATGTGCAAATAAACATGAAGTATTTCGTTGCTATGTCACAATGGCAGCGGCATCTTCTCCATATTTATGCCTGCAAAATGTTGCTCCACAGGATCAGAGAGGACTTCTGTGCAATCCAGGCACCACTGAAAAGCTTTCTTTACTTGCACTCAGAAATGTATTTTTAGGAATAAGACCAAGAAGTCAGTGCAGCCTCCTCCTTTTTAAAAACTAAAATAAAAACCTAAAAGTGTCTGATGGGCTAGGAGTGAAGACAAATGGAAGCGTTGATCAGCTCAACAGATGGAAAAGCGACTACTGGTACAAATACAATTTTTAAAATCCTGTTAATATTTTAAGCACTGTGAGGATTGAAAAAAAGCAATTTTTTTTTTTTTGTTACTGCTCAGGATTCACAGCTGCTGGAGAATCAGGTTTCCATTAAAACCTATCTGCTGTTTAATGCCACCAAGAGCCTGGTAAATTAACTTCTTAAATACTTAACATTTATAGATACTTGCTCACTGAAAACCCAAACCAAGCTACAAAGGAGATGCGATAGCTACATCAGGGATTTTATTAATTTCAACATGAGATATGTTAAGAAGGCTGGAGGGAACAACTTGTTTTCTTTTCAAAGAGAAACCCATTCTTGTCCTTGACCCCAGATAGCCTTCAGTCCTAACCACCTACCCACAGGGAAGAGCAGGCTACAAGAGAAAGTATAGGAGACCTAGGAAACTGGGTTTTTGCTGTTCCAGCTCCGACTGGCCTCATAACATGAGCAAGTAGGTCAGATATGGCGCTTAAATACATCTCCTCATTCTGAACCACCAGCCCAAGGGATGGAGCAAGGCCTGGTTTTCCCAAATACCCACCAGCTAAAGTCAAGGGAAGCTGTAGATGCTCTGAATCTCAGCTCAAGCGCTTCAGAAGAGAGGTACACAAAACCAAAGGCCATCTCTGAAAAGAATTTCTATTTCTGTGCAGGTTCTCATAGCATATAAGATTTCCAGAGCATTTGTTTTTAGAATTTCAAGTCACTTTAAGCAGAGCTAAATGTCAGCTTTAATGGACTACAAAGCCTCCTCTCAATTCCAGTGCCAGCAGTCAGAAAAACGGTGAAGCAAAACTGCCATTGCCAGCACAACTCAACCCTCATGTCTTCAGAGCAGTACAGCAAAGTTCTAACTTTACTATTAAGTACAGCTTTGGCTGCTTTCTTTAGAAGTGATAAATTCCTGATCTATTTGTCTCAAAGTCAATAATAGTAAAAAAAAAAAAAAAAAAAACAACACACACATAAATATAGCCTAGTGATGTTGATCTCTCACTTTCTTCATTTCATAACGAAATCAAAGAATTACCTCAGACAAATAACACTCTTTCTCCCAAATACTTCTGCCTACAGCTGAGTGCTATCTACTGCTTTTCCTGGCTAGTGTTTTACGCCAGTCAGAGAATCCAAGCAAAAGATTCATCAGAATATAACACAGGGGGTTTCTGTGCCATTTGTACACAGAACCATAAATGGTTTGGGTTGGAAGGCACCTTAGAGATCATCTGGGTCCAACCCCCTGCCATGGGCAAGGACACCTTCCACTAGGCCAGGTTGCTCAAAGCCCCATCCAACCTGCCTTTGAACACTTCCAGGGATGGGGCATCCACAGCTTCTCTGGGCAACCTGTTCCAGTGCCTCAGCACCATCATGGTGAAGAATTTATTCCTTATATCTAATCTAAGTCTACCCTCCTTCAGTTTAAAGCCGTTACTCCATCCTATAGCTACATGCCCTTGTAAAAAGCTCCTCTTCAGCTTTCTTGTAGGTCCCCTTTAGGTACTGGAAGACCACAATAAGGTCTCCCCAGAGCCTTCTCTTCTCTGGACTGAACAACCCCAAGTGTCTCAGTCTGCCCTCACAGGAGAGGTGCTCCAGCCCTCTGAGCATCTTCATGGCTTCCTCTGGACATGCTCCAAGAGGTTCATGTTCCTCTTATGCTGGAGGGCCCAGAGCTGATCACAATACTGAAGATGTTAAACAGCACCAATACCAACTCCTGAGGAATGCCACTCGTCTGTGGTCTCCACTTGGACACCAACTCATTGACCACAACTCTTTGAGTGCGACAATCCAGCCGATTGCTTACCCACCAAGTGGTCCGTCCATCAAATCAATGTCTCTCCAATTTAAAGACAAAGACGTCACGCAGGACAGCGTCAAATGCTTTGCACAAGCTCATTATGTCAGTTGCTCTTCCCTTACTCAACACTGTAACCCTGCTGTAGAAGGCCACCAAATTTGTTCAGGCAAAATTTGCCCTTAGTGAAGCCATGTTGGCATGATTTATATTGATGATGTTCATGCTAAAGTAAGAAATAAGGCAGATTGACACTCAGACACCACAACGTTTGCAGCACTGGCATTTATAAAAATTAATTTTCTCCACCTTCCAACTGAGTAAATTTACTCTGTGTTCCACATAGCAAAAGTGAATGAAAAAAGGATGGAAGACTGATGCCAACTTCACATGGATCATCTCCAGATTCCAGTCTCCATTGCTTTGTCTTTGATCCTCATGTAAGTTCAAAAGTACGTGTTTACATCAAGGTCATTACAGCTGACTCAATAATTCAGCAAGACAAAATGTTTGAAAGAAAATAAGTGGTTAAAGTCACTATTGAGTGTTTTGTTATCACTTTATGTCATGCCATAAAGCAGAAAATGGCCTTGAATACCAAAAGAAAAGACATGAGTGAGAGATAAACCATAGGCAGCCAAAAGCACTGGGATTCAGAATAACAATTTACAGCAGCAAAGACTCTTGTAGTTTTACGTGGTTCCAGAGGAGAAAGTCTGCAGCAGGCAGACTTTAACCCTTAAAAAAAAACCCAAAACTGTTCAAAACCATGAGGCTCTTTCATCATCCCTCACGTGATATTTTTTCCCCAGTTCTTTTCTGTGTGAACTATGAAAACTTTGAGGGTTGCCTTTTTCACTCCCCTTCACTTGAACTTTGCAGGCTCTCTCATGGGCAGATCTTCCAGTTTTGCTTGGAAATGAGTTAACAGAATAGATACACCTAAGTTGTCCCCAACTCCCACTGAGGTTTAAGTGACCTACACTCAAAGGCAGCATTAAACTCTAACAAGGAACAGTGACTGTGCCTCACTCATATTTGGTGACAGAGCTTCCGAGTATCCCTTGCATGAAAGCAAGGACAAGGGGTAGCCATACCAAGAGTAATTAAATGTGTGTCGTCCAGAAGGAGGAAAACGAGCTAAAACGCTCCCCGCGTATCCACCGTGGGCTGCAGGGTGTTGCCGCGGCACAAGGCAATCAGAGCTCAGATTGCCATAGCTCCATCATCCAGGTAGCTCAGACACCAGGGGCTTGGCAGGAAGGAGCTTAGAGCCACCTCCTCTGCTTGGCATCAACCACCTGGTATCCGGTCAAAAGCAAACGGATGCGTGATAGTAGCAGTTCTTTTGCCAGGTAACTTCAAATACGAGAACATCACAACCATCATGGCAATATGCACTTACCCAGTTTCAAAGTATTTCACAGCTCAGAATAAAGAGATAAGCCCTCTTCCAAAAGAGTGTAGTCACCTTGTGGGACACTTGCTTCTGTGGCTACATGGGGAGAATATGACTCTCATTTCATTAAAACACAGTACTGAGCCTGCATCGCACTGGCCATCTGCACATGGTGTGACCCATGTGCACACGTGTGCTTCTCTATCGTGGGAAAAGAAAAACCACCTCTATCTCAATTCTGATCAGATTTCCAAGACATGGAGAAACAGAAAATAGAGGGCAGGTTTGAGTGTTGGCAGAACAATTCATTGATTCGTCAGAAACAACACAGGTGCAACAAGAAAGGAGTTTTCTCCAGTAAGAATGACCATTTTTCCAAAAGCCTAACTACACCCTAAAAACTCCTCCAGCCCTGGGTTTAACCCAGGTTTAGCAGCACACCGTGGTGCAGTCTAATCCCTGTGGTTCACCCCATCTCAGCATCCACACAAAAGCCAATGCTCTGATGGAGAAAAGCAGTTAGCAGGATGTGTAAGATGTGGCAGGAGGCAGGGAAGCAGCCTGCAAAGAGTGTGGCCACCCTGGCAGCACCTACAGAAACTCCTCTTAGGTGGAGATTTAAAGTCAGCCAGGTCTTGTGTCATCTTCCAGTCTCCTTGGCTTTCCCCTCTCCGTGAGCAAATGATGAATATGACCTTCTTTGAGTTCTTGCGATGAAGCACTGTTTGCATAAGGCTCTTTTTTTTCCCCCTGTAGCTTGTTGACTTTTATAAGACATTCATAAATTTTTTCTGAGTGCCAGTGAGATGCTTAATAGTGCTAAAGGGAAGGTATTAGGATAGTCGACTCATGTTAGAACAAGCCACTTGAAAGTAGCTATAAATATTTGTCTGGATTTCATTTTGCTAACAAACAGCTTCTTTTCTTTTTCTCCCCCACCACCTCCCGTAAAGATTTGATTTCATAAACAACAGAAGAATTTTCACATTCATATGAAAGTGCATGTCTGTGTTTGTTTTTTTTAATAGAAACTTTCCTATTGGGGACATTCGAGTCCTTGTACTCTGTCTGCATGAAATCGGCTCCCTTTTCAGGAAAACCTTGGCAGCTCAAGACCTCCAGGGTGAGCTCATGTTCTTTTGCACTCCCTCAAACTCATCTCTGTTCTTTCATTGCTCTGGCACCGAGTTTAGGCTAGACTTAGGGACTGCAGTGTCCTAGAACGAAGCCAGTAGCTACACATTCCTCCTCATTTTGCTCATAGGCATACTGGAGGTTTTGGGATTCTTTCAGGACTGTAGCCACTGGCCACATAATTTGGAAACTCCACCCTCTGGTCCCATTGCTCTAAGGTCACATTGACACAGGCGCAGAATATTCTGATCTTATTGTCTTTGGTACCGAAGTCCCTCTCGTTGGGAACTATGACTGCTAATTGGGGACTGCCACTCATGTCTGGTCACTCTCCAGATCCCTGTCAGCTCCAGGGCAGCAGAGACAGCTTTTTGCACAAGAATAGTTCAAAGATACTTCTTGGAATCAGCAAGCAAGGATGAGGCCTTGTCTCTGCCTCTGGCTTCCGACAGACAGAGCCCTGCCCTTCCCAGAATAGTCTCTGCATGCATTTCAGCCCTTAAAGACCCAAAATTGCAAAGGGATTAAGTGGCCTGAGAACCTCCAAATAGCTTCTGCTTGGACAGATGAGCAGAGGGCTCAGTGCTCAGCCAGCAGGAGAGAACAAGGGGTGCCCAGAGGTGCCAGGTGGGGAGGAGAAGCCTCCCCTCTTCAACCAGGAGTTAGGGGACCAAAAGGACAAGGAGAGTAGGGTCTAGGAGGGTCTCTTTTTTGCTTGTTTGTTTTACCTGTGTGGCAAGAATTAGTTGTAAATGATTTTTTAATTTCTTTGGTGCTTTCATCCACCATAGCTCATTACAGCAGTTCAGAAAGCACCAGCATGAAAATCTTGAACACTGTCATATCATAGGAGGGTGAGTTTTATCCCAGGAAGGGCTGTCCGCTTCAGTCCAAGCTGGCAAACTGACCGGCGTTTTCAGCTTAAAGTCACTTCTAAAAACATTCAAAACTAACAATCCCCAGAGAACTTCAGACAGCAGAGAAAAAATAAATTCCAATATAAACTTCTAAACTACCTCCACTGTTTTTTTTTTCTGGATACTTCTGGGTTTTCTGCATATGTGCACAGCTACATCCCAGTACTCTCCACTATAACACATCACTGCCACAAACAAACCCTACACCTCCAGCACAGTGATGGCAAAGACCTGGCAGATGGTCCAGATCAGCAGAGATAAGAGTAAACTACCACATAACTAAGGTACCTGCCTGGGGGAAGGATGCAGTTACCTGCCAACATGCAGCTCGCTGCTTCTTTTGTTCTCCCTCCTCCCCTTTTTTGAAAATGCATGTATATCATTCAACCAGGTTTTCCAGTCCATGTAAATGCTAATTGCCATGGTTTGAAACATTCTGTACCCCACTAAAATTAAATGGCAAACCTGTAGTTCTGATGACATTATGGTGAATGATTTATCTGGTGATATACTACATTCCTACAGTGTGCTTAAGCAAGAAGGCACACTGGGGAGAACATTTGAGTGATTAGTTTGCCTCTACTGTGGGCTACAGTCAAAGGTTAATGACCTTGAGCACCCAAGAAGTTCAATTAATGCCTTGAAATGAATTACCTAGAAGGCCTGACGGCTATTATTAAATGGAACATAAACACAAGGAACACTATTTCATGTCTTTATAAGGCTTTGTAAGCATGGGTAGAGTACTTCTCACATCCAAAGCACTCTAGCCATGTTTCTACATTAGCAAGCACCTGAAGAACTATTTGTTGATAGGTGGGCCCCAACTGCATTATGGACACACGCTTCCACCATCACCACAATTTTGGGCTGTTCAGAGTAGTGTTTGGGTCAAAAGACTTAGAAGAAGCTGTGGTTTCCCAGTACTGTGAGGAAGCAGGAAAACCCAGTTTTATACCACTCTACCAAAATCCCCAAAAGCCTGAAAGGAGCAGAGATGTTTCCTCTTTCAGGGTCCTCCTGGGGAAGGCACCGGAGAGGACTGCTGGCACTCCTTGAAGTGACTTGCCTACTTCAGCATTACTAATAACTACAGGGACAGACCCATCCCATCCACCACAAAGATTTTGCCACATGGACTCCTTGCTCTGCTGCATCCTTGTCACACTGTTTGTGAGAGGAAGAAGTGTACAGTGGCAAGAACCAACAACTAGTTCAGCAGATGATTTACTAAAACGCTCTGCAGAAAGGCTTTCCTGTAAATCCATCTAAGCAACTCATCAATACTTCCAACTGATGCCACCAGCAGTCACAGAATCATTTCAGTTGGAAGAGACCCTCAGGATCATCAAGTCCAACCATAACCTCACTGCAGCACTAAACCATGTCCCATATTCCTCCAGCCTCTTTGAGGGCTGCAGAGAGAAGCAGCCAGGTCTTAAGCACTAGCAAGAATGGACCTAGGAAGAGACCCCCAAGGATCACATCTTGCACAGAAACCACCCACTCCTGCGGTGCCCTTGAAGTCACACACACATTACTCTGCCCCTAGTTGCCCAGTTCTAGTTTCTCCTCAGCTGAAGACTGATGCAAGGCCTTTGCTCTCAGGCTATCCATCCATTTTTAGTTCATTTAGAGACCTTAACCTGCACCACGCTCTTGGCCAGGACCAAGCCAGCTGTGATGCAACAAGGCAGAGTGTGCTACAGCATGGCCAGCCCAGGTTTACTCTTCTGAAGCTGCCCATCCCAGCCATAAAACTCCCTGCCAAGACAAATTGGATTAAGCTCAGGTCAGATTATGTGAGAGCTGGGCTGCAGGGACTTTTCGCTCCAGCCTTTCTTCAGTAATAAGAGCTCCGCAGGCTCAGCATGACAACAGGAGAAGAGAGAAAGGAGACTGAAGCTGTGAAGAGATAACTGGAATCCTGGGGAGAGGAGAACAAAGAGAGATAAGATGCAAGGTAAATAAAAAGGCACAAGGGCTTAGTTGTGACTTCAGAGAGAGAAAGTGGGGGGCAGGGGGTCAAACTTTATACTAATTAACCTTGTGTCAGCAAACCCTGAACAACTACAACCACCTGCATGACTGCAGCATGGGCAGTCCAGCCTGGCCCATCATCACCTTTTAAACTAAGGATTAAGAAAGTGACAAAAAAGTGACAGTTCCACCTTCAGATCTCAGGTAGTTTGCTACGCTACAGGTCTGACCTGAAAATGGAAGTTTGCTTTGGAATCTCCCCACGGTGTCATTTTAACTCTGTAAGAAACAGCACTGTGAAAACACGCACCTGCTCCACCAAAGCGCAGACAAACGAGCAAGTCTTTAAACACAGGAGCCTCTGTTAACCCAGTATGACTATCCACACTCTGAAGTTATTAAGCATTTACTTAAACACTTTCCTGGATCAGGAAAAGTATTATCATGGGTGTCCTCTAGCCGCATGATTAATTGAAGCAGCACCCAATTCTGACAATGCTATTGACATCCAGCAAGTAAAACAAATGTAGAAACTATGAAGACTAATACATAAAATCAGTTGAATGTCCATGTCTCGTATAGTGTATATATAGCATTCAGAAAAAGAGTGGTTTATATCACTGTCCTCAATGGCTAATAGAAAAATAGTAACCCTGGTTTGGGTGTTCTGGCAAGTAGAAATGTAGCGTGATTGCCATTTAATGCAGTTACTTGTTGGCTTGGAAAGAGAACTCAAATTCTTGGTGTATCAACATTGAAAAAGCATCATAGGAAAAGGTGCTTTCTTCAAACACTGAACAAACATCTTTATTCTGATAAAGAAAACTGATCTCCATGGCGCAGGTCTGTCTTCCTTACTGCATCCCTCTAAAGCAGGGGATCCCCAAGAACACTGGGGAATCTACTCAGAGCTTCTGCATACAGCCTTCAGAGGGATTTAATTGTTATTTTCTTCCCTAGTGGAGTAGTACTGCATTACAACCACACATACCTAGAGTTACTGCAATACAAATTAACTCTGTTATACAGTCACCAGATCTGCCGCCACTAAAAAAAGCCCACAAAGAAAACTGGGGGGACCTCCCTCTTTTTCAAGCTTCTGTCTTGAAACTTTGCACACCTGCTACAGAATTTTCAAGCAAATTTCGCAGGACTTGGGGAAGGCAAAGCCAGCTCTGCCCGGCCCTCAGCACACACACTAATTAATAACCACAGCACAAGAAAGAACATAACTGCATTCCCGTCCTCTCAGTATGAGAGATCGGTGATTGAGAACTGCCTCCTGAAACGTCTCTTTTGCTCCCCAGTCCAGTTTGTGTTTGTTTAAGCCTGAGGCAGGCAAACACGACACAAGCCCCCAGGAATCCATAACCACTCCGATGCTTCTGGGTTGCAAAGCATCTCTGCCACCATCTGTTTCCAGTCACTCCAAAACGAGTTCTGAAGAGTCAATTGTTTTCTTCTAGGAAAAATAAACATGCAGGCTGTTATTCTCCTGATTTCCAGCAATTTTCTGCTGTGGGTAAATGTAGCTTCAGATTTTTAGAGCTAAGTCTCCTTCTCATCCAAAGAATTTTGCAATATAATTACCTCATTTTTACTGACTTGGATTACTGCTGCCCTTAGAAAAAAATAATAAAAATAAATAAATTAAAAACGTGTATAAAGTCTGAAAGACTAATTCCTCCTCCTGCCCCTTCGTTATAAAATCTTGGAACAATCGATAATGATTAATCTCACTTGATATTTCTTTGGTTCCCTATTTGTTGATGTAAAGGCGTTTTATGACTGATTGTTTTCACTTGCTTGGACAGCTGTCAGGTTTGGCTTCCAGGGAGAAAAAAATCATCATTTTCTCTTATTTTTCCAGCTCTACTGCATAGCGGCTGACAGAAATGGTCCTTCAAAACCATATATGTGAAACCAAAACTCCCACCAGATCAGGAGAAGATTGTCTAGCGATTCTATAGGCAGATTACACAAGCAAGATGTGGAAGGCAATCAGTCTGTTGGGTTTTTTACTGGTTTTCAAGATGCCCAGCTTGCGCATTGAATGCACATACTCTCAAATACGCTGGCAAAATCCACCCCTAGGTGTAATATCATTGGGTTTATAGAAATTACTTGGGACAATACTGGCAGAGCTGGTAGAGGCTGCATTTTGTGCTTGTTTGGGGGCTGAAGTGCTCCAGCCCAACCAGTGTCCCCATCCCTGGGAAAGGCTGCGGTCAGTGGAAGGAGCATTAAACCAGGTCCAAGACTGCAGACAACGACATGAGGCATAAAAGAGTTAGCAGAACATAAGCAAGAGGCACGTTAATGCTGAACTGCTCAATATCTATCAGCTTTACCCCCATCTTCAATCTCCTGTCTCCAACAGTGTCCTATACCCTTTGACTCTGAACCTAACTTGAATTCCATTTTAGCCTGTTTTCAACTCTGCATCTCACAGCCGTGTCCTCCATGTGTCCACTCTCTCTCCTGGCTCTTCATTTTTCTCATGGTCCATCTATAAACGTGACCAACACCACTTGTATGTCATCCCTGGCTCACCCTCACATCTCTCTGTCCAATTCCAAACTACAATCTCACCAGCCGCTATCTCAGACAAATTATGGAGAACAACAAAAGTTCCCCCTCCAAAATATACAGAATAAAGTTTCACCAAAGCAGAAAGCTTTGAAATTAGACAGTGCTTTCATTGCTTTCACATACTACTCTCACAAGTTTTCCTTGTTTTCAGAAAGCATCTGAAAATCAGGTTTTATCCTGGATCTTCAGGGCTCAGCATAATCATAACTGCTTTTCTCTACAGCCTGCTGTGCCCATTTATACACAACCTCAGTGCTAACAACATGACATAAAGCAGAGCTTAAAGTCACCTTCAGTGGATGGAGAAAGCAACTGACTGCTACTGACCACAGTTTGCTAAAATTTAAGAACTATTACACAAAAGAAAGAATTCTGTTACTGCCAGGTGCCTCACTGGGCAGATTCTGTGATCTGCTTAACATGTTTTCACATTTGTCCCTGTGCAGTTAATAAACACAACAAGGGGACTGCATGAAGCCAAGCAGGAGATGGTGGTGGCTCAGGGTCAAAGCCACAGCACAGCGGTCACACTTAAGCTCTTCCTCCTTGTTTGTGATCTGTTGCTTCCACTACCCAAAGTTAGCAGCACATGAAAATGGAACACGTGCCCAGAAACACAGTGAAATGAGGGACGAGAGTCATTATTTTGCACGCTCCCACCTCCTACAAAGGAAGGTGCCTCTAGTTCTCTCCACCACTCTGAGACACCTTCTCCTTCCACAGGACTACGGTTCTCAGTCTGCCTCCATTGCCGTTGCTAATAGGCTGCATTACTGTCAGCTCTCTTAATTAAAAAAAAAAAAAAAAACCACACAACAACAATGAAAAAAACCTTACAACTCTTTTTTTCAGTTGTCAGATTGTTATTCACTCTTTCAGCTCATTCCACAGCACCTTCAATGACTTAGATGAGATGCCCGAGTCTCTTCTTGAGCCTACAGCCCTGCTACTCAAACTTCACACATATTTTTCTTGGATTTTTACTTTTCCTCTTCTAGTCCCCTCCTCCACAACACACTGTAAGTAGTGGAAATCAGTCCCATATTCTGCCCTGAGAAACTGTTTGTAACAATAGACTTGAGCTTGGGTTTACTAAATTGCTCATACTGACATCATAGGTCCTTTGCTTTCTAAACCATGGCCATAAATTGTTGGGAAAAGAGCACAACAGTTGTATCTTCACATCTATGCCCTCATAATCTTCTCTAATATCCTGCAGATATGGCCCATCAAACCCACCAGGCCACATTCAACCATGCACACCACACATGGCGAACTATGGGTGAAGTTTCCCCCACCCTTGCTCACATACAGATCTTTCAATTCCTTTCCCAGTTCCACAAATCCCAGTGTGTTCTTTTTCCCTCCATCCCTGGTCATCTTCTCAGGGTACCATCTTCTGCAGATGTGCTCTTCCAAGGCACTTGGATGCAGGACGGATTGAGACCATCCTTGAACAAATCACCATAATGTTCCCATCTCTTCTGCTTTCCACCACTCTGGTCTCATTTCTGTCAGCTGATTCCTCTTTATCCACATGGCCTATTCTCATACCCACTCACATCACACATTTAAGAAGGTGACAAAGAATGTCAAATGTTTTCATAATCCAACTAAACCACATCTGCTGCTCCAACCACCAGCTTTGTTCACTGTTCTCCTTTTAAACAAACACAAACAAGTCCAAAAGATCCAGCAACAACGGCAACAGGCGGGCAGCAGAGCAGTACATGGTGAAGCTCAGCATGGTCCCCCATTAGGGGGAAAATTTCAAGTGCTTTAATCATGACAAACAGCACCACGATGAGTCAGTGGATCTGATGGGTCAGCCTCTCGGCTGGTGCTGCGCCAACAGCTTCCACAGGGGTTCATCAGGCATGAATTGGCCCCATATGTGAAAAGCCTCTACAATTTGTCCAGTTTCTCCCATCCCTGTGGAGCGAAGTCTCCATATGTGAGATCCCACAGAGCTGTCAGCCAATGTCACATTTCAATAACAGCAAAAACAACCGGGGCTGCATAAACCAGGAAAGCAATCCCATTGCTCATGAACTGGCAAGTGACCTCGGTTGGCAATGTTTTTGTTGATCACAACCCTCTTGACGGAACAAAACATAAGAACTATCACGCCAGAACAGACTCAGTGATCCATCTTCTCGTCTCCTGTCTCCAGCAGAAGCCAACATTGATGCTTTAATGGAAGATTAAAAGTGGATCTACGAAGCCTGCGAGGCACCTGGGCCAGTTGTGCAATATCTCGCCCTTGACCTAGGGCAAAACTCCACTACTATTCTATACAACTGTGCAATATTATACTATGTTATCCCAGGTATGAAAGACTGTCTGGTGCTGTCAGAGAAATAGATGTCAGGGATTGTCATTTCTTCTACTCTCTTCCTTTCTATTTTAGCTTAATATAACTGCACACCCTCTTCTGAAGAAGATCAAATCTTTGTCTTCTCAATAGACTGGACTTCACAAATTAATCCAGCTGTGCATCGAAAAGCAGTGTTATTATTCTTACTTATGTTAATGTCTTCTCTTACAAAAGAGGAGGTTTTACAGGATTCTTTCTTGAACTTCTCCCTGTTTCACAGAGCTATAATCCCTTTCCTTGCCCTATTCAACACCAAATTAACCTCGGTCTATTTGATCTCCTTTACAAGAGATTCTCTCACCCCAAACTTCATAAACTCTTATTATTTTCTACCTTTGTTCCATATTGCCTTGAACAAGATTTATGTAGTTCAGCTACAAAAATATTTAGCTCTACCCTAAACCAAGACTGCATTCTCAGTTCCTATAATGCAAAACAATAGATCAGATGAAAATTAAAATAAGAAAACTGAAATCATATTTCTTGGACTGTTGTAGCTAAAGTAGAATTTTGGGAAGTTGGCTCCAATGATAGCTATACAATGAATCATATTCCTTCAAAACTGCTGATATTTATTTCAAGTACAAACTGTGCTTCATTTTGAAAGTGAAGATTGTGATCAGGGGGCTATTTTATTTGTATCTCTCATTTTGTCACAAAACTAATTATTTTGCAAATATTAAACCAAAAGAAAATACAATCTGATCTATTATTTCTTTTCTTATCTCTGAAAAAGTACTTTTCAAATGGTGTGTCTGTCAGCCCGGTAGAGCTTGCCAACAGGAGTAGCTTCTAAATCAATTTTAAAACCACATATAGACACTTTCATTTCAAGCTACGAAAAATGAAAACATTTGCCTCACTCAATTTATAGATCATTAATACTCAGAGCATCTTCTGATTACAGAGCCTGATTTATAGAGAGAAAACGCTTGTATCCCTCTACAAGCTAAATATTTTCTGAAGTACCAACTGCCAATTCTGGCAGCCCCACCACCCTCATTAGGTGATAAATTAATGCTCGCAGTCCCACTGCGCGCCTTGCCAAGCCAGGCAGAGCTCAGGCAGCCAAAGCTTCGCTTTGTCCAAACTGCACCCACCCTCTAGTGGGATCAGGAAAAAGTGCTGCTCCAGGATGCTGCACAGCCCTGCTCTCCCAGCCTGGGATCCTCTCCTACACGCATTTCATCCTGCAGCACCGGCCAATTTGCTGTAATATTGAAACAGCATTCATATAGGATAAGCATGCTAAGAGTTTTCTTTCTTCGCTTCTCTCTACCCTCCACGCATCGTCTGCTAGATATGCATTAATAACGTGTATTATTCCTAATAGAGGATTACAGCACTGATGAGCTTCACCAAGAACCTTCATGGGCAATCTGTTCTTTCTAGTTTTGCCTTGTACTCTTGAGAGTCAGGGCTTCTTTCTAGTTTTGCCTTGTACTCTTGAGAGTCAGGGCTGTTTTAACTACCACTTCATAGGTGACTAAGCAGTGGTTAGTCTAGTGAATCAGCAGCTGTCATTATCATGATATCATTCTTTTGCTACAAAGAAAACACAAACAAACACAAATGCTTGGGAAAAAATAAATATCCAGCCTGTTTTCCTCTATGTATTAAATAAACCAATGCGTTTGACTCTAAAAAGTATAAAAGCAGAATATTATTGCTAAACAATTAGCACTGCAGTTATGGCACAATCTGTGCAAAAGCAGCAGAACCATAAATAGGTTTCAAACCACGACCTCAATCAGCCATACAGAATAGAACAAGTGAGCAGCCCTCGGGGCAAACCACTCCAGAAAGCATTT
Source organism: Streptopelia decaocto (assembly GCF_964273445.1). NCBI lineage: Eukaryota > Metazoa > Chordata > Aves > Columbiformes > Columbidae > Streptopelia > Streptopelia decaocto. The sequence continues at coordinate 2,854,892 of NC_138667.1, read as the reverse complement.
GCACCAGCTGAAGGCCAGATCCTGCGTCCTACAGCCCAGGAGGAGATGGAGCAGGATGCTTGGCAGAGGGTGGGCAAACAGGACCAAGGAGGAGAGCAGAGCAGCACCCCCAGCCAGAGGCACAGCCCCCAGTACCTGGGTAAGAGCTGAGTGGGTCCAGTGGCCACAGCCAGGGTCAGTCACAGTCCAGAGCCACAGGCCGGTCCAAATCAAACCAGAAGGACAAGGCTGAGCACAACAACCCTGTAAGAGCAAGGGCTGAGCCTAAATGCAGATCTGGCACAGGTGGAACCACTCAGGTCACTCAGAGCCTGCTGGCCCACTCTGCTTCACAAACAGACTAACGATCCCCAGTGAATTCACATGAGTCTAATTAGTTCCAAAAGAAATCAGTAAAGATTCACAGCAAAAATGCAAAGTGAATAAAAGACTAAGAAATATATTCTGTTCTCAAATACAAAGATGGAGCTTGCAGATATATTTACTGCCTTTAGTAGTAAACCGTGATGAAAGCTGGACATAAAGAACTGACTCCACAAACAGTGATGCCTTTTCTAGCCTGTTTTGTGCACTGCATGCAAGACAGCAAGGTGAAGGCCAGCAATGAAGCAGCCAAGGCCATTGAAAGTGAGACAGGACCTGAAACAATGGAATAGGACTGAGGAGAGTATGATCCTTTCCCCAACATGATGCAACCGCAGCCTGCTAGGCAGACTCAGGTCTAGAATGGAAACAGCGTGAAGTGAAGGAGGTAGGGGAATGAAAATACAGCTATCTTTCATACATCACATGGTCCTACCAGGAAATACAGAAACCTCTGCCTTGTCTGGCTCTGTGTTTCTCCCTCGCTTCGAGTCTCCTGCAGAAAGCATAGCATGCGTGCCCAGGAGGTGATGAAATCCCTAATGCTGTATGGCCCGTGGGGAATCTGGGGGATTGCAAAACAGGATGTTTCTTGGAGGAAATACAGTCTCAGCAAGCAAAAGGTTCAAGTACGGTACATCTCACAATGATGTAAGAGCTTGATTATGCAGCTTGCTTAAAGCCCAGCTTAGGGTTTTAGTTCTAGTAGAACTAATAGGCAACACCTGCTGCGATGAAAACAATTTCCGTCCCTGAACTCTAGCAGAAGTGTTTATCTTTTGGGTTAGAAAATGTTTCTGTAATATCTGAACAAGACTCCAGAGACGGCAACATATGCCCAAAACTTATGTTTCTACACGTTAGAATAGCTTATAAAAATGAGAATTAGAAAAACCTGGTATCATCAGACATCCCGTCCAATAAAATCATTAAATGGAAAGTACAGAAAGTTTCTTCTAATGTTTCTTCTCCCTGCCACTGTAATCCTAGTTATTCATTGTAGAGCAGCAACAGAGGCTACTGAAAAAGCTTGCTGGGGTAAATTCTGAGTTCAAAACTCAGAGCTTTTCCAGACCTGTCGCTGTCAATACTGCCACTGGCTTCAATGGAAACTTCACCCAAATATGGGCCTCAGCACTTGGGCCTCCTGGTTTTAGTCACTAATTTTATTATTAAAAGTTAAACAGAGCTGTTGACAGTACAAACGATTTTCTTATGCAAGCAGTGAAAGCAAGTGTGTCAGATATACAAGGTAAAACAATACTGCCACGTCACAGCAATATAGGTTATGGGTGAATGGCCTTTCACAGAACATACTGCACCAAATCCTGAGTTTCACCCTCTCTAACCCCTCTAATCAAGAGAGAAAGAGCCTAAGAAAGCTGGGTTCAGCCATGGTTGATACAAGGGCTCTACGAGACTGTAGCTGTTGAAAACACAAAAGTTCTACCTTTACAGAGCAAAACCTCTGAGCAGTGAAAGTTCATCAAATACCACACACTTTGTTTTTCACTGAGAAAGGAAAAGGAAAGGTCCAAGGCTTGATCAACAAAGCTGAAGGGTGAAGCATTGCTTCATTTTGAACTTAAGGCGACTGTTTGTTTTAATAATGTCCTAGAATGGTAAGACAGACCTGCCCTGCAGATGTAACTGCTGTACAGATACGTTATTTAACACCTATTAACTTCTACAACTGCAAATTAAGTGTTTGAGCCATTCAGTTACACACACGCAACCCTTAACAATTCTTCATCTAAAGCCTGGACACAAATGAGAGACTTGTTTTTAATTCTTGACCAAAACTAATCACAGCAAATGATGTGACGCTTAAAAAGAATAACCATCCAGTCAAAGGCAAACTGTTCTCAGTTCAGTCTAACAACACTTCATCGGTTTGGTGATTAAGTGGCAACCCAAAAGTTAACTTCCTGGAAAATCTACTGTTGTTATAATGAAATTGCACTGTCAGAGCCATACGATAGATCTGTCTTTAATAACAATGCAACAGACACTGAGGGAAATTCCTGTGGTCGTCTATCCTATCCAGATACAGTTATCATCCAATAGATCATCAGCTGTACAATAGTCAATGGTGTCGCAAAGTTTTTGACACAGTTAACACATTAACACATTAGACAAATGTAGGATTGGAGCCAGTTCTCACCAAAGCCAATTATAAGCAAAGCCAATGGAAAAACTCCAACGGAGTTGTACTGGGCACAGGGACGGTGTCACACATGTTGTCAATCACGTAGGAAACAAGACAATCACAGCAGCATTCTTCTGACATCAGCGTCTGCCTCGACTTGAGGCTTTGGCAGAGCTTCACCAAGGACTGTCTCTCTTCTGCTTTTAAACAGCCTGAGAATCACTGGGCTTTGTTTTTTTGGCATAAGGCACTCAAAAGGGCATTGTCAATGTTCACAGAAATGAAATCTAAGTCACTTTTGTCTTTTATTCTTAAACTTCATATACTTTTAAAAGTGTGATTTGACTTTTACCCTTATGCTCTATCCAATGCTTTTTTGTTTAAAAAGCAACAAACCCTTGTTTTACAGTCAACCCAACGATCATAAATCACAGGCCAGCTCTCACTGTGTGCTATTGAAGCGTGGCCATATCAGCAAACATGTCAGTACATCTAACCACGGAATGTATTCTCTGAGCAAATGTTTAGTAAAACTCACATCATTTGCTGAGTAAGAGTATATTGGGATTGATCTGCTCAGGAAAAGAACATCATGGATGAAAACATACTGTTCCTTTACAGTCACAACACTAACACAGCAATAAACACTATCTCAGCTGACAAATGGAGCTTAAAACAACAAAATCATTGTGCAAGCGGTGCATGGAAATACCTGAACTCCCAGTTTAAAATAAAAACCTAAAAAAATAATGAAAGAGAAAGAGTGTATATTGTTATGGCACTGCTGGGCTGAAGATCCAAGTGGGCAAGAGAACCTGATGATGGAAATATGCTCATGGAGCCTAAATCCAAGATAATTTTCTCTTTTTGTAAAAGCAGGGCTTCCACAGCAGAAACCTGTCCATTTTCCCATTAATACTGAAAAACGCAGGCACATCTGCCCAGCAGGGAGCTTCTCGCTCCCCATCCTGCTGCCCGAGCGCCTGGCAGGGGCAGGAGCGGCGCCGGGCGAGCAGCAGGTTGGCAGCTGAGCTGGTGTTTCCCGCGGCTGTGCTGCTCTCGCAGATGCTGCCCCGGAGTCGGCCCCGCTCCTGGGGGGGCTGTGGCACATCCCCCCTGCGCTGGCCACACTGCAGGGGACCGTCCTCGCAGCGGGTGCAGCCAGCAGGAACACGCTTCCTCCCCCCAGTGCACCGTCCTCAGCAGATGCTCGCTGCGTCGCATCTGTTTCCGACAGCGATCTTAGCTTTTGGCCTAACGCAACACTTCAACGGCACTGGATTAAGCTGCCCTGAGAACAGAGCCTGCGCAAGCGCTGTCTAAAAAGAGGTTTCCACTCTCCTTGTCTCAGAGCCTTCAAAGGACAGTGGTTGAAAAAGATCATAAGCAGGTAAACGGCTGCCTAGTTGGTGATGGTCCAGCAGGATCAGCCGCATAACACCAGCACCCGTTATCGAACCTTGCCCAACATAACACCCTTATCCCCCAAATTTAAATCACTACAAAACTAATCTCTTTTAATAAGGTAGAAATGTGTTGCGAGGGACTTCTTTTTATTTCACTGCAAAGAACGCAATGAACATACTTTTTTTAGCTGAAATTCATAGAAGACTGCCTGGTTTACATGAGGAAACGGGGAATAAAGATTCACTGCAGTGTGCCTGCAGAGCAAAAGAAATTGCTTCTCAGAAAGGCCAAGACCAGAATTCCAGCTTGCACTTTAAGCAGGGGCTAAGAGTAAAGCCCTGCCTGCTGGGATTGTGCAATCTCTGTAAGCAAGTTCTGAAGCAAGTATTAGCCCAGCTGGCAAAGGCTTTCAGCAAGCAAGAAGCTGCTCTGCTGGTGAAGATGTGCAGGACGGAGCAGAAGAACCAGAGTCTGCAAAAGCACATCAGATGAGGGGGCTGTGTGGACTGGAGGGTTGTTGAGAAGCCACTGTAGTATTCATGAAGGATTTCAGGTCCTTATGCCAAAGTGCTTTACCCATAGCTACCAGTAAAATATTTTTGTTCTCTGCATGGACTCGAGTTTTGCAAACAGCTACGATGAAAACCTTTCAAAATGCCAGACAGAGGGAGGAGATGGACCTGACACATCACATGCCATGAAGAGACTGGTTTGGTAGGTCCTGATGGAGCACTTCAGCCCAGCGATGGATTTCGGAAGCAAAGCTTGTACCGAGCTGAACGCAAAACTTGTAATGGGAAAAGATGCCTGTTCTCACAAGGGCTCCATTTAAAAAGCTGTTATGAAAAGCCAGGTCATAAACTGAACAGAAGAACTTCAAAATCCACATTTGTGAAGAAAAAGAAGGTATGAAATGAATGTAAATTAGACAGATTTCCCCCAGAGAAGCAGAAATAAGGGGTCTTGTTAAAGCATCAGCTGTTAAGTCCCACCTGTATGTCATTTCCATTCCTGTCGTCTGTGTAGAATAAAGCTCTTCCAAACACGATCATTAGTGAACTGGCTAAAAACTGGAGGAGGTCCAAGTACAAGCTTGCGGTGGGTGCCCCACAGCCCAGAGCAGACCGTCTGCTTCCCACGTGGGTTTGAGGCCAGATGCCATTGCTGGGCAGCACAGAGGCAAAGGTCACCAGTGACAGGATTGCCCAAGTGCAGGGAAACCACATCAGGGAAAACCAGACGTTGCTGAAGCAGCAGAGTCACCATCAGCAGCTCTTGCCAAGGCCCACGCAAAATGCTGGCCACTCAGCTGCCATTGAAGATATGGCACTCGCAGCCTGAAAGCCACACCACCCATCAGAAATAACCCTGACCCATGGAAAACGTGCACAGTACATGGGAACTGCAAGAATAAATTATAATTATCAGCAATATCAGAAGAAATCCAGCTGTTAGTGAAGTTCATGTCCATATAAGGGGTGGACTTTGAATAAAACGATCGCTGTCTCTAGTGATGTTGGGTTTTGAGTGACCTCCACTTCAGCTACCTGTTGCTTTACCACGGTGAACTGTAGCTGAAGTAACTGAGTAAGGTGCTGGTTTTGGAGTGGGTTCATCCATCTGTTACCTGTGCCAAGATGTTTTCCCCTGGACATTTTTCAGACATTTCCAGTGGATGGGAATAAGAACAAGTGCTGACTCTGGGGGCAACTCACGGTTTCCTCAGCATTCCTCCAGGATGACAGAGATGAACTGCTCCCCATGTGGGCTCCGAGTACAATTGTGGTGAAGCGTGTTCATGAAACCCATTCACGACGCAAAGGATTCTCTATGCACTGATGCCATTTCTGTTGGCTGGTGGGAATCAGCTGATCACTGCTGAACCAGAGATCATAATCTGCCCATTGATGTTGGACCAAAGACCATATTCTGCAGGAGGAGTTGCAGGTGTGGCTGGTGAAAAGTCACATCACAGGGACAGAGTTCAGTGTACCTGCTGTCACAAGAGAAGAGGTTGGCTCAGAAATAGCTTAGTGAGCTAAAGGCTGGCAGATGTAACAGCAGAAGAAAGAGAAGGGACATAACGAGAGGAGGAGCTCTCATGAAACACAGAAATGAAGAAGATACGACCTAGCCCTCATCCAACATCACACTGCACTTAAACCAGACAGAGCGCTCCAGAAGCTCTGTCACCATCACACTGGTCAGAGGGCAATGAAAGAGAATCAAAATCACATCCTGGAGCACAGCCAGAGCAGCTACCTAAATTGCCCTCAGCGGACCCAAGTGCAGCAGTAAGAAATGCCAAGAGATACTTTAGGCACAGGCACTGACTATTGAAACTTTCATTTACAAACAAAACTACTGTTATCTCCACGTAGCAGACACCCAGGATGAAGCATCAAGAGTGAAATGTTTTCCCAGTTTGGGTATGGTGCTACCAGACTAAAACAGTACCCAAACATCAAGGCAAAACAAATAGTGATAGCCCAGTCTACTGACTGGCATTCAAACCCATAAATGTTCAAGAGATATGTCAGAGAATGTCACACGATCTAATGCAAGATTTGAGAAGTGAAAACATCTTCAGTTAGTTGTTTGTATCCTTAAAACGCAGAGGGAACTTTTGGTAGGAGGGTAACGGACTCTTACCATTTTAATGAGATAAAGTTTAAATTTGAAGGGACTAGACATCCATTTGAGAGAAATCATATCCACCTGGTGGGACATTTCATTATGTGATTATTCCAGGACACAGACTTTGGCACACCAAGGTGATGGAACTGTTTGTAGGCTTTAGGAAATTGTACAGGTTTGCTCCAAACTTCACAGAAGAGGCATAGAACTATTATGTCAGCTAATTAATAGAGATTTTTGACCCAAAAAAGAATACTCAATGCGTTTTAGACAGTTTAAGTTGCCAAAAATCGGTCCCTTCTCATTTACCTGAATTCAAAGACTTCAAAACCAAGCTCATCTCAAATCAGCAGTCCATCTCATCTCCTCCAAAATCCCTTCAAGATGCTGTTGATCTGCATTTGAGCAGTTGAGGTGATTGACACACCTCACAGTGGTTGTGTCACCTAAGGAATCTATAAAGGTTTTGAGAGCAACATCAGTATTCCACTACTAAACTGCAAGATGTTATATGTGAAGACCAGGAGTAAGTTTGGAGTTGCCTGGGGTGTGACATATTCCCTCTGCTCCCCCTGTTTTTTGCAGGCTGGGTAGCGCACACAAACTCAGACGCGCGGAGCCACCTGAGTCTGGGTCTCTTGTGTCAGGTCTGTTGATACAAAAACCATAACTGAGGCTCCCTGATTTGCTCTTGCATAACACTGTCACAAGACCAGCTTGAATCTCTTCTCACTGCTCTTTAGCCAGCTGAGAACATCTGCACTGGATGCTGCTTTCCAGGGACATGGTGAGGAACGTATACACGTGCAGTACCTATAAAGATGTGTACCCATACATCTCCATGGGTGCCCTGGATCGCGCTGCACCAGGAGAGCTGTGCTGGGGGTACACTGGCCTTTCTGTGCCTAATAAATCTTACCCAGCAATGAAGGAAGTGAACAGCCTATTTTTTCCAAATGCAAACCCAAAGATTTTGGCCTGCTTAGCACATCGAGACTGCCGCACACATTCATTGAAAGAAAGGCAAATGCTGAGGGAACTCTGTAACCCTCCCAGACAGATGCAGAAAAGAATTTGGAAATACCCCAGTGTGTTCCAGGAGCCTATAATGGGAGACTGGCTGTGGAAGAAGAATTGCTGGTATGATCTCAGGACTCAACCCACTGTAGTCAGACAGTCTGCCCACAATGATGGGCCCAGCAATGACAATACAAGCTCTATACTCGCTGATAATCTAAACCCAAATACAAACAACATCCCCATGCCTGACTACACTATTCAAGTGGGCAGATGAACGTGGAAAGGTAATGTAGATAGCAGGCTACCTGCTCTCCTAGTTTCAACACCTGAGAAATTTCTTTGCTGCTTTCCAAAACTGCTAATGGGGCCAGTTGAAATGATGGATGTAAACAGCTCCTCACAGTGCTGCACAGGCAGTGCTGGGTATTCCTACGGGTACTGAGCTCCTGTGTGTATTACACGGCTGCCTCTATTCAGGAGGCTAAAAAGAAGTTCAGTCCTGCTTGTATATGCTGGAATCATTACCTCCAGTGTTCCCATAAATCATATAAATGAGTATTACTATGTCACTAGTGAGGAAGGTTGCTGTTATTATTAAAAAACCTTCTGGCAATGCAATCCTAGTGCCATCCAAGCCGAGTCTGGCCTCAGTGCAATTTATACCCGTCTCCAGTCTGTGTCCTGCAAACAGTTTCCCAGAAAGACTCTGGCAGCTACACAGCCAGCGCTCAGGCTGCTGTGCCCCATCTCCATCACATTCCCCAACCCAAGGGTGAGACAGGCTGACACCGAGTCGTGTCACCAGCCTCGTGCCACCAGGAGCTGTGTCCTCCTTGGGGCAGGGTCTGCTCCGCGGCCACTGCACATCCCAGCCACACACGGCTTTCTGCTTGGGATGGAACATCTCACGTGTCACAGGAGACTGGGGAGAACCAGCCCCAGCCTTCCTCCTGGGGACATCAGACACACAGATGAATCTCAGCGGATGCTCCCCGGGCACCCAGCAAAGCCGCCGGTGAAAGAAGATGCAAAAACATCAGCAGCATTGACCTCAGCCCATGTGCCATGAATTATCGGGACAGAAACTTGACTAAACACAGAGATTTGAAAAGGCAGAGGGAAGAGGAGTCCAGGGAGGCGGCAGAAGATCATGGTCACTCTGTCTGTGGTCTCGTTCTGCACATTCCACCCTACCCAGAGTCCAATTTATTCCTGTGGATTTTCAAGAAATACGAACCCTAAAACAAGACGTACTGAAAGTTCAGTACATGGTATTAAAGCTAGTATCCATCATGTCAGTTCTGTCTCTTGACTTTATTCATTCTGCTTGTTATTATCATCTGACTATAATCTACTCATAAACAATACCCTTATGATTTTTTCCATGCCTATTTATTTCCTCCATCATTGACTTGGTTTCCTGAGGCTATTAAAAAAATATAAATATTTATATAAACAGATCTCTATTTTGAAATGGTCCATAACTACTTATAGATGCAATATGACATCAACCAAAAATCAAAGCATATTTGGCACATGGAACCCACTGCTGGCTATGAAAATGGGTGTAGCTGAAATAGCCCCAGGAAAGGATCCACACAGCCCATTTAAAAAATCCATCTGAATAAATATAAGGTCCAGTCTTGGTCCATGGACAAGCAAAACTCTTCAGCAGGTGGGAGAAAACCCACCTGAACAACAGCACAGGGGGACATCCATGCACCAGCCAGATGTGCAGATACAGCTGTACGGTACTGCAGCACCACAGCTTATTTATAGTTGGACAGATGAAAGACTGGAAGACTTGAATTCCATTCATGGACACATTTCCAGAATAAAATCTGATTACACTAGAACAGAGAAGACAGCAAATATTATCTCTCAGAAAACAGCATCCAGCAATTCTTTCATTTTGGGTTATAGATTTAAAGTAATTTAGAATAAGAAGGAAAAAAAACCTTCTGAAATAATCCTTTTGCAGACATGAGAAACTACCATGTACGGTCCCATGCTAATGAGCCCAGCTATAATCCAGTCTTTGCTTTCTGCTGACTAGCTGAGCTCTCGTGGTTTATTATGTCAGTGGAACCCCTCAAAAGAATTATAGCCTTTTATTCAGCTCCGAACCATGTACTATTAAGAACACTAAACTGGTTCAGTCAGTCTATTGGTCCTGCTATAACATTAGACAAAGTCTTAAGTAATTACCTATCTCTTCAAAGCATATGTTTTCCTTGGCACCAGATCCCGCTGAACCCAGGCACGCATGCTTGTGGATACCCAGTGCACAATGTACCCAGAGCAAGCACATGGCAACGTATAAGCAACATCACAGGGCTCCTGCCACCACGGCACAGCAAAATAAAAGGCTCCCACAGCAAGCAAAACTCCAGTCTTGAACGAATCATAATCAAAACACATTAAATGATGCTCAGAATAAATACAAATACGGACCGTGCAGGCAACATGCACATCATAGTGGCAAACTGCAAGTTCCTTTTTGATAAATAATAATTAAAGGTAGTCAATAGAGCTACTTTGAAAATAGATATGAGCGTCAGCCCTGCAAAAAGATGGGCTGTTTTAAAAGTCACCAGTTCCAGTTCTGGTAACTGCTGCTCTAATGCCCATGAAGCAGCAGGGCCGTGGCTCTATGACTCTGCTCACTACGTTGAGCTCTGGTTTTGTCTGCAAGTCCTGCTCATAATTGATAAGTTTTGGGGAAACTGTTCAGTTGCAACGGCCTGGGCTTGATGATTAACTATTCACTGAAAATCTGCTTTAAAAAAAAAAAGTGAGTTTCAATTCACAGTTGTCATGATTTCACAGGAAGAATACGTACCCATAAACTGTGTCATGTAGGTCGCAAATGCAAGTATCTCTAAGCCAACATGATCTACAGGCTGTGCTGTGAGTCAGAGCGTCTGCCTGGATCCCATAGGAGTGAAACGAGAGGTGGGGGGACTAGTCTTGGTCTAACCACTTGTAGTTAGACCGCGTGAACAGTTCGACCTGTGGATTAGCTCATCTGATGTGCACCCAGAAGTCCCAAAGCATTGGGAAGACCATCCACATGTACAAAGTGAAACGGCATTATGAAAAGCCAAAGAGAGCCCAAGATGGCACTGCAGAGGTGCTTTCCTGTCTCATTGCTCTTATCCACTGCGCAGAATTGCATTGAATTTGTTGGGTCCAACATGAAAACAAAAACTGACCCTTAATTTCAGCATCAGCTGTTGTCTGAAGAGCACGCCAGGACCGGCAGGTAGGGAAATTTAAGAGCATTATATTGTTTGGACTCTGATTCTGGAATCATTGTACTCTACAGCGAGTCGTACTTTGTGGGCGGTGACTACGGTGCTATAATTACCACTATAATTACACTGGCATGTTTCCTTCTTGGCGAGCCCCATGGAATTACAGTCCCGTTACCTGACCTGGGTTTCTGATAGTCCTAGTACGATGGACAATAGCTCTTTTTTTGGCCTAGCCACAAGCTGTTGGCGTTAGTATGAACTAGAAAGCCAGACATGCCGAGGCAATTTCTTCCAGAGCAAAAAAAAAGAGTCGTCAATGCCCACTTTGATGGCAACAATCACTTGTGGCTCCTTTAGGAGGTGAGGTGGAGGAACCAAGCAACCAGAACATCAGAAGAATCTGGCACTGCAAAGCAGGACACCCTGGGACTAGCGAATCTCACCCATCTCTAATTTCTGCCTCACATAACTGCATCATAAACACACATAAGCTGGGTGTGTCCAATAAATATGTCAGCCGTGACACTTACACTTAATTAAATTATTTGCATTGGGCTTTGGCACTAATATGATAGTGGTAATTCTCATCTCTCCTACAGCCATTGCTTCAGGATTTGGCGGGTTCAAAAATGCAAAACCATCTTGTGTTGCAGGTGGAACCCTGTTCATCTCTGGGTTTTGATCCTGTGTTAACCTTGAATCACGTAAAGCAAAGAGGAGACTTTATATACCAGATGGTCTTCTGGTGGGGGACCCAGATAACTCTTTCTTCTTTTATGCAAAAGCACATTTTTTCCCCAAATCAAAGAGAATTTCTGCAGAGGAGCTGTGATGAGTTTCCATGCTCTTCCAAGCAGGGTCTGACACCGCAGCCCCCGGTTGGGAGCTGGAGCTCGCTGTGTCCCAGCAGGCTGGATGAAACCAGAGACTCCACCGCAAATCTTTTGCAGATTCTTCTTTTCTTTATAACACACAGGGGGATTTGGTATTGGTGACTTCACTGAACAAACCTCTCAATCAAATCTTCTTCTCGAAACTCTTTTCTCCAGTTCCTGATGTGTTTTCCTCTCTGCTCATTTGTGGTCCGACCTGGGAATATGGGTGTTACAGGATGTTCAGCACTTCTCTGCGTCAAGCCGCAGCTGACTGAGGTAGCCACTTCACTCAAGGAAATTATTTGAGGTTTTCTGAGAGCCTCTTGACAGTAGGCAAAGATTGTTCCAGCTTGTGGGAGTGCCAGCTAGAACCCTTTATAACCTGAATGACATGTACTGTCATAAAAACTCCTGCTAGAACTCACTCTGTCCTTTCAAGACAGCAATTTTGACATCAATGTCTGTCTTTTGAACCATCAGATAGCAGCTCATCGGGATAAGAACTGGCAAGTCGGAGATTGCCTACAAGTATCTCCTAACAAGAGTCTCTCCCCTGTATTATTCTAGTTAAGAATCTAACTCAACACATCTTGCAGTTCTCTTCCCCATTCTCTCGGGGGAAAAGAAATATGTACTACTGTGAGAAAAGGGGAGAAACAGATGCTTTTGGCCAATGCTCTTACTGGGTGACTAAGCAGACTGCAGGCTGACATGTCTCAGTCAGATCAGCCACATTTTGACGACCCTTTCGTGCATAATTACCAACAGAGCCTCCATTTCTCTTTAGCGAGTGCAGTAGTCGCCGAAATCACGACTGTTTGGCATTATCTGCCTTGTATTAGTTGTAATCACATCACATTTTTGTTTATATCCACAAGTAATAAAAACCATGCATATCTTTAGTTTGACTTAAAGAATCAAGTAAATACATAATTCTGGCAAATTGTTTGGAATTATAGTTTAACAGCATCTGGTTCAGATATTCTCCAGTAAATTGTTGGCACCGACGTTGCCCCTTTTTCTTTTTTATTTGAACCAAAACATTCTCAGAAACATGTGTTTTTCGTCCAGCTTTCATGTAATCCATTTTCCGAAGGCCGCAAAGCTTACGGAGTTTGAAACTTAAACTACCTGGGCAGGAGGGATTGTTTCTGGACACTCATTACACAGCTGATTAGCTGAGGAATAAACAATTCTGGCATGCAACCCAGCGTGCCTGTTGCTTCGGCTTTTTGTCTCAAGGAGTTGTCTTTCTCGAAATACCTCCCCAGGTACAATCTGTACGTTCCACCCTGTTTTGCTCACAAATTACATACCTCTCTTTTATGTCAAGTCCAATATAGCTGCACCAGGTTTTCTTATTCCACATAAAAAGTAACCAATTACTTGAGTAAATACCTGTTTTAAAAATATCACAGAGTGGTTTCCTGCTGCTCTAAATACTAAAACGTTCGGCAGGATTTCTGACCCTTATAAATCTCTCAAATAGTTCATATTTTATCACACCAGCCAGACCATCTTTAAACTTGGTGCATAATTCATTGAGACCATTTCTCAAATACTTGATTTTTACACAAGCAATTAGGAAAAAAAAAATGGCTGTACAATTTTTAAATCTAATTAGCTCTGACTTTTCTTGTATTTCATTCTCTGTGGCTTTATTGCCAGCTTCTGCTCGTTCATCATAAAAATTACAGTTACCAGAGATTCAAAAACACTAAATCGATGATAGATGGGGGAAAAGTGACTTAAAATACAACCCTTTGAAGCTTCCCAACAGACCTACATTTACTGAGCCTAACAGGTTCTCCAGTGTCAAATCCCATTGCAGTCACTGTCAGCAGCTTCACTCGCACCATCCGAGAACCAGCTTGTGGGAATTTAAATCAACGTGTTCCCAGAGCAGGTCCCAAGTCCAAGAAGCAGCTTCCTCCGCTCTCCCCGACCGCTTTCCCAGCGATGCTTTGCAGCTCCGAGCTGCCTTCGTAATGATGTGTCATTTGCAAGTCAGCGCTTTGCGCTAAGCCCCGAGGTGGGGAAATTACCCAGGAGAAGAGGCAACAATAAATTCCCCTGTCTTGCTTATTTTCTCAAGTCTGATGAAATCCCATTGCGCCGCTGGGGCTGCACAGAACAGCTTACTCTAACTCTACTGTGAAATGCGTTTAGTCACAGATAAAAAAACCCCAGAATCCAGACCTCGGCACACCTTCTCACAGCATCCTCTTCCCTTTTGAAGTCATCGGCCTCTCCGTCCTTCATAACTGGGCGTGCTCTCCCTCTCCCTGTGTGCCAGAGCCTCTTGCACAGCATTTCTCAGCCTTCGCCTGCCTGCAATGGCCTTGCAGGGACACAGTCCTCTTAATAACCATCTCCCTAAAAACCCCAAATAATTAAACGCTTCCCATTTAAAGGCAGATGGAAAATGCTCGTGCTACTGCTTGATCATATAAAGTTTTAATCAAATTATGAAACACTCTTTAAAAGTAAAACCTGTGTATGTTAGCCAAAGGGAACTTGAAAGCATATTCTTAAAAGCCATCAGTCGTTCAAAACTGCTGGAAGTAGCCGTGATCCTCTCCGAAGTGTTGCTCCTCAAACACGTCATCAAATGCTTCGCAACCAGACACCATCCTGCAATCAGGCGCCTGCATCCACGCAAGCTCCCTGCGGCTGGAGCAAAGCTGCAGGCTCCGTGCCTCGGGATTCAGGCATCCCAAGTCTCCTGGAAACCAGCCCCTAGATCGCTGGAATTGGTAACTATTCTGTAAAATTACCTGGCACTCAAACTGGCAGCCGATGGCGCTGCCAGGGAGCGAGTTACACCACGTTCCAGAAGATGCCAAATTTGCTAGAGCGTGACTTGTGTATCACGCGCATTTCCCCTGACAGGGCTCACCTTTAAAATGCAGGCGCAGCTTCTTTCCTTGCTAAGGAAGGGCTGAGTGGGATCCTCTAACCCCGGGAGCACCCTGATGAGTGACCCCAAGAGGGAAAGGCAGGAAAAATCCTACAGCTCTGAGTGCCACCCACTGCCCAGCAATGTCTGCTGAGCAGAAGAGACAGAAAATGCTCAAGGTAGTGACAGCCAGCAGATTTCTTCACCAAATAGTGACACGAGGGGGTGCTATTTTAGGGATGGTTTTGGTAAGGAAAAGAGCCGTGAAAATAATCTTGGACGGAGCAATGAATACAATATGGGCTGCAGGGGAGGCCAGGGCTGCGTGGTTCAAAGGACGTGCTCTGAGGAATGATGAGACCTGCCTAGAGAAGCCAACTAGAGGGAGGGACCCGGGCTCTGGTGCATGGAGGATGCACAGAATCCCTTTAAGTCACAAGGCCAAAACCCCATATGAAAACCGTAACTTTAAAAAGAAGCAGAAAGATTGATGAGAAATGGCTGCAGGAGGGCATCAGACCTAAAGCAGCAAGGAAAGGGCATTAGGAGAAAGTGCAATTTGTGAGGCTCAAGAAAAAAAAAAAACACTGAAATATGTATTATATGTATAATGCAGACTTGCTGGTTATGAACAATACATTGGTTGCTGCCTCCTCCAACAGAAAAAAACTGCTGTCCCTTAAATCCTCCTGCCCAGACTCCCTCTCTG
Source organism: Streptopelia decaocto (assembly GCF_964273445.1). Taxonomy (NCBI): domain Eukaryota; kingdom Metazoa; phylum Chordata; class Aves; order Columbiformes; family Columbidae; genus Streptopelia; species Streptopelia decaocto. The sequence goes on along the minus strand of NC_138667.1, from coordinate 2,839,576 downwards.
CTGCTCCTGAGTTCATTCAGTCCCTGCTCTTTGAACACTGGAGATGAAAATTGTTAAAGTCAAGCTAGTCAGACCTAGCAAAGGCAATTAAATAGCAAAGCTCTTCAGCAGTATAAATAGTAAGAGAACAAGGACAAAAGAAGGGCCACCAGGCACTCAGGGTGAGGGAAAAACGAAGAAGAAAAACCTATTCCTTTAATAGCCCTTTTGTCAAAAAGGGCAGAGCCCATCCCAGGGGCACAGGGGCTTTGCAGACATCCGCACTGGCACAGAGAGTTCCTCAGAGGAAAGCTGCAAGTTGCAGCTTACAAGGCAGCGGCGTATTGATAAAAGGGAATTTCCACACGAGCTTGGCACCACCGTTAAGAATTTCAATCTTAAAAAAGATGTTTCAAAGTCAAACCCTAAAGAACGATAAACAAACTTTGCACCGCTCAGACCCAGCAAACAAACCTCCCGGCCTGGGACACGAGCAGGGAAGGCCCAGGCGAGTGGGGATGTGCTGGGGGCTGCAAGGGGGGTGTCGGGACGTGCCTGCTGGTGCGTAGCGGTGGAGCCATGGTCCTGCGGCGCGGTGTCACGTCCCGCCGAGGAGACCCCTGCTCGGGGAGGTGTGAGTGGATTTCCTCAAGTGCATTTTGACAGCTGTGGGGAAGCGGGCGGCAGCGGCAGCTGGAGACATTCCTGGCTGCGCCCCCCCCCCCTGCGCTTCGCGGGACCCCCGCCCCCAGCACAGCGCGCCCTGGCAGCGCCGGGGGCTCGGGGGCTGCTGGGGGAGGCGGGAGCCGCATGGGGCCTGCGGGGTCTGATGAAACATCTGATGTGCATTGCGGCAGGGCAAGGGGAGACACGCACGCCCCCTTCCCCCCTACCCCCAGCGAGCGCGACACTTCTCATCACCTGCTAGAGATTTGCCTACGTCCTTCTCCTCGCTCCAGCTACTGAACAGAAAGGAGCAGCCAGACCTGGCGGGGGGGTGGTGTGGGGTGCTCCGGGGGGGATTGCGAGGATGATGCTCTCCCCCGGTGGCGGGGGGGTGTCAAGGAATGCAGCGCCTGGCCATGCTCACCCAGCCGGGTCCGCGCTCAGGTACCACAACCCCCCCTCCCAGCACAACCCGCCACATGTGATGGAATTGGCCCAAACCCCGTCGGAACTCGCAGGGTACAAAATCCCAAGGGAAAAAAAAAAAAAATGGGGGAGGGGGGAGAAGGGGGAGATGGATGGAGTAGAGGATTTCCAAGAAAGTCAGTGCAAAAGCTTCTTCGGGGAGGGATTTTTTTTTTCTTTTTCTTTTAAATCAAGTCTCGCAATGAGGCGGCAGTGCCGCAGGACGGCCGGCGCGGGCAGCCGGCTCCGGGCACCCCCGCGGCTCCCCGCGCAAGGGCAGCGGCGTCTGGAGCGCCCCGAAGTTGCAGCTGCGGGGGCACCAGCCGCTCGGTGCTGCCTCCCTCCCTCCAAAGCAGCCTGCTTGTCAAAATCCCGCTTTTTCACCTCTTTTTTTTTTCTTTTTCACCTTCTTTTCTTCGCCACCACCGGGGGTGCAGCCCCTTCCCGCTGCCCCCCGCACGCCCATCCCCCGCCGTGCGGTGCCGGGGGGGGCCGGGGGAGGCGGGAGGCTGCAACCTGCCGGCGGGGCAGGGCCGGCCCCCGGCGGGCGGTCGGAGCGGGGCGGCGGCTGCCATTGGCCGCGGCGCGGAGCGACACCTGCTCGGCTCCCTCATGCGAGTGACACCGGGGCTCGGCGGGGATATTTGAGGCACCCTCCGGCGCCTCTGCCGCCACTCCGCGCTCGCCGCCGCGCCGGGCACATGCGGTTCGCAGGGCCGCAGCGAGGAGCGCGCTGGGCCCGGGTGCGGCACCCCGCGGGGGAGGACGCGGCGGCGGCGGCGGGGGGAAGGCGCGACCATGTGCGCGGAGCTCCGCGGCAAGCTGCTGGCCCTGGTGCTCCTGCTGCTCGCCAGCGCCCGGGCGGCGGCGGGCACTGAGGCCACCCACCCGCCGGAGGGGCCGCAGGACAGGACCCCGCAGCAGAAGGGGCGCCTGTCCCTGCAGAACACAGGTACGGGCAGGGCGGCGGAGGGTGGGTGCAAAGGTGATGTGAGAACCCCCACCTCGCTGCTTCTGGAGCGCCGGGGAAACGGCCGCGTTGAGTTATGCCAGGCGTTTTTATTTCGGTGTCCGACTGTCAGGCATAAATCATCAGAGGAAATAAGACCTCGCTCCTAATTACCTTTAAAGCCCGGCTTTGCCAAGCACGTGTTGCCCTTGCAACAGCCGCGGCAGCGCTCCGGGCGAAGCGGCTCTGACGCCTCGCCGGGCACAAAGTGGGTGCCGAGCGGCCCCGTGCCGGGGGGAGCGGGGCCGGGGGGAGCCCGGTGGAACGGCCCCGGCCCGGGGATGCTGCTGCCGCCGCGGGGATGCTGCGCTGGGGAGGAGAAAGTTTCTCGGCGCAGCGTTTGAAACCGGGTCGAGGGGTGGGGGGGGTGGGACGGGGAGGGAAGGGGAAGCGGCTGGAAATGACTGGTGCTTTGCCTCCTCCCTAGGGAGTCGTGCAATGATGCAACGGACCGGGGGTTTCTCTCCTCCTCTCCCGCCCCCTGTGCTCCCTCCCCCGGGTATTATCTGTCTAGAAAGAGAGAGCTGAGGCGTGCACTTTGCTGGATCGCTTCCCAGCCGTGCAAAGAGAGACCGCGGGCTCCAGACTTTTCCCTTCCCCCCCACCCCCCTTTCTTTTTTTTTTTCTCTCTCTCTCTTTTTTTTTTTTTTTTTTTTAACACTCAGTGCTGCGAGACGTGTTTAAACACACACGAGCAGGAATGCACGAATGCCCATTAGGGACTGCCACATGTGAATCACGGCACTGTGCAGTTCTCAGCACGCTGGAGCCAGGACATGTGATCCGGCAAAAGGGTTTGCATCCGGATGCCAACACAAGCACTACAGCTGAGCTCCCGGCCCCAAAAAAGCCCAGCTCCGCGCTCTGCAGCGCTCCACAAAGACCTCCCTTCCCTCCCCCCCACCCCCCTCGGTGCGTGTGTGTTTGCGCAGCTTTTTCGCGTGTGGCTGAGACAATCTCAGGAGCCGATGCGGGGGCTCCCGTGTCCCACCCCCAGATGCGCTTCGGGGCAGGTAGAAGGGGAAACAGAAAAAGAAAAAATGTAGTGGTTTGGTTTCGAGCTGCCGGGGGTTCGTGTGAACTCCGGCGGACTCTGCGTTTCCATCCGCGGCTCCGCGCTCTGCCTTGCGGAGGGTTGGAATCAGACCGAAAAGTTGCTGTGAAGATTTGCAAATGGACCGCATGGCAAAGGGGGAGGCTGGGGATGTCTGAAACATGCTGCGGTCGGGAAGGGGATTAGGCTGGCTCCCAAGGGCGAGCTTTAATTAAAGGTACCACTAGGGCACAGGGTACAGGAATTCTTAGCATCCTCAGTTCTGGTCTAAAAGCTGCCCCTGTTTAACTTTATCCCCAGGCTTTTCCAGCAACCACCTTCTCTCTGGCAGTACTACTACATCCATTTTTTTTCAAAGGACCAGAAGCTGTCTTGTTAAGAATTAGATTTTTAGGGTTTTTTTGGTGAGTGAGTATTAGCATTTTTTTTACAGTATTACATAACATCTGAAAGGGCAGAATAAACATATATGTAGCAGCTAGCTCCAGTAGATCTATTTTATGTACTATGTATATAAATATATGTATTTTCAATTGATTTCTGCATAGGTGAGGACATAGTTGTGGCTTTATGCAACACTCAGTGCAAAGGACTTTATTTATCAGTGGGAGTTTTGCCATTAACTCTGTGGACATCACAACAGGGGAGACCCGGTGGTCTGTAAAAAACATTGTGCTAAATCGCCAGAAACTAGCTCAAAGTAGCAGAAATGAGACATTTTAGCTGCCTGGGTCACGGGCTTCTCGTTTTGGCACTTGAATTTGATGGGGGACTTTGTGCAAGTCAGACAGCCAAAGTCATGCCTGTCCTTTGCTCCTGAGGAATGCAAAAGCATTACAGTTCTCAAGTGAAATAGTTTGACGTAAGCATAGTGGATTTGACATTTGCTTCTTGGATGTCACTTTCATAACATAATATACCCAAGTTTAGGTGTAATTTCTGCAAAGAGTGGGCATGCTGGGGGTACGATTACTGTTGTCACGTGGTTTTTGTTTCTTTTGAACGAATGATGTTAGCAAAATAACTCTTTCCCTCCCCACCCTACCCACCACCAACTTCTATGAACAGTTCTTCAAACTAACTGTAATCAATGCTCATTTTAGCTGAAATCCAGCACTGCCTGGTTAATGCTGGCGATGTGGGATGTGGAGTGTTCGAATGCTTTGAAAACAACTCTTGCGAGATCCGAGGCTTACACGAGATCTGTATGACATTCCTGCACAACGCTGGAAAATTTGATGCCCAGGTAACACAGCGAAACGCACTACGTATCTGCTTGCTTCTAACATACACGTGGCACGGGGTTTAGTTCTTTAACACATGGAAAAAAGTTACCGTTATGGAGCAAATGTACTTTTGTGCATGCGCAGCTTCAGTGAAGGTTTTCCTGTGGAAGTGTCCAGAATCAAGCCCCCAGACCAGCAACAGAGCAGCAGGAGATGTGCTGTCTCCAGCTACAGCTCCCTGGATCGCTCCCACCTACTGTACCCAGCATAACTAAATCAGAACACTAATGTAGCCGAACATGGTTTTGGAAACACTAGGTGGCTTTAGCTTCTACACCATGTTTGTTCAAAGCCGATTCAGAAATGCAGCTTCGGCTCCCCGTTCGTTTAGGCGTATCAGAATATTTCCCGATGCGCAGTGATTAAAGTTGGTTCTCACGACTTGCCCACAACCAGCACAGGCAACCTCCTGAAAGCTGCTGTGTTCAAATAATGCTTTGGTTCAAGCACTGACGTTCGAATACATTACTTAGATGGTATGCGGTATTAAGTTTGTCTCCTTCATTTTCTCCCCAGACCATTTATGCATCGAGACATCCTGTTATTATGTCTTGTAAACCTACTCTCCCATTACAGTGTGGAGAGAAGAGAACATTACGACAGGCCAGCGGCATTTGGCTTGACCGTGCAGTTTACAGTATAACTTGACTAAAAGCACCAGCTACATGGCACTGTTAAAAGTATGGTATAAAGTAGAGCTGTCTTCAGGATCCTGCCTGTTCCATGAGGGATGGTACGACCAGCCAGTAGGAAACACTTTTGAAGGGCTAGAGTTTTAGGCTCACATTCTCAAGGACATACAAAGGCTCTGGCTAGCCGTTAAAACGGGAATCATTTCTCCTGTGGATATCTGAAAACCTTCAGCTTAATTTCCAAGTGGCTTACAGAAAATACTCGTTTATTTTTGCACAATTATTCTTTCAGTGAACAGAGTTGACCAAAGAATTAAGCCCTGTTGGGAAGGGTGCCTGCAAAGGCTGAGCGTAGCCATTGATGCCTGTTCCCCAGATATTGCTGATCAAATACAGCCCGTTTCACATCCAGGCTGTCTCCACTGTAGTGCATAAGTGTTAAACCCCTGGAGCTTTATTTCGTATGGAGGCGACTTCACCTTCTGCTATGACTTGGCTTTTCACGGCTCATCTCTGTATTGTCTACAGTTATTTCAGGCTGCATTAAATGACAAGAGTAACACTGGCCATTTTCTGTTCTCTGCTTTCTGTTCTCCTTCCCTCACTCTGAAACCTAAGAATTTATGTCAGGTTTGGTTTATATAAGAACGTTCTTTTTTATCCTTATTTGCCTACTGTGTGTGAAGGGGAAGGGCAAGTTAGTGCCTTTGATATGGGGAATAGAAAGGGATGATGACTGAAGCAGTTCTTTGATCAGCAAGAAACATTTCTGGCTTGAAACAATTTGGGCCCAACAGGGTGGTTGATGTTGGTGGAGCTATGCCAGGGTGCTCTTTGGATAAAGGACAAGAACTTCATGAAGCACTTGTGTCAAAGGACCTGAAGCTAATGAAGAGATTGGAGGCAGTGTAGGAGGCTTCCACACACCTATTGCTCAGCAAAGTGAAAGGAATCTGAGCAGAGCTGTCAGACTGTGACATGCACCGTGTGTGCCAGCCATAGCATCTGACAGCAAAAAGAAAGGTTTCTGATGCCCACTAAGCCACTGAATGAAGGAATCACAAACAGTGGTTAAAGAGATGCTGCTAAAGCAGCTTCCCTGCAATTTACTTTTTTTGGTTTCTTGATTTGATTTTCCTAATCTCAGAAGTTCTTGCAGCAAACAGACATTGAGACACTGAAGGATTATTACTAGTGCTGATTTGAGTCCCTCTCTGAGGAAGCGGTAGTAGAGAAAATACCGACAGCTTGGGAATAGGGCAGGTACATATAGACGGTGTATACATGTCTTAGGAGTTTGCAGATTAATTTTAAAATTAAAAGAAAGAAACCTAATTTGAAGTTACTAAGTGGTTATCTGCTTGTGGACCTGGGCACCTCAGCCATGGCAGGATGCGCTCTCCTTTCCGTCAACCGGCTGTGCTGCCAGATCAGAAGCAAACAAAGCCAGTAACTTGAGCATTGAATTATTTCAAGGCGCTTACTTTTGCCCTTTCCCTTGTTGGGCATTCAGCTGCTGGGGTAGGGAAACCTCCATAGGCCGGGGAGGAAGCCCCATCTGTTCAGCTCCCCAGGGACAGCAAGGCCAGGTAACTTGGCATGGTGTTTAAGAGCAGAGAAACAAAAAGAAGAGGGGGAAAAGACATTAAGTGGTACCCTTGGCAATCTAATAACCCTTGACATTGTCCCGCAGAGGAGCAGCTATCTGGGCATAAATCAGCGGCTCTGCTTAATGGACAAAAATACAGACCTACTCCATTTCTTTTCTTCTTAGGGAAAATCCTTCATTAAAGACGCTCTGAAGTGTAAGGCTCATGCCTTGAGGCATAAATTCAGCTGCATCAGCCGTAAGTGCCCTGCCATTAAAGAGATGGTGTTCCAGTTACAGCGGGAGTGCTACCTGAAGCATGACCTCTGCTCCGCTGCCAAGGAGAACGTCCAGGTCATTGTGGAGATGATTCACTTCAAAGACCTGCTGCAGCATGAGTAAGTGTCTCCGCGCTGGTGCAGTCGGAGGTGTGGGAGCTCCTTCCAGGGGCACGACGGTGCCAACGGGCTGTGCATCTGCCCAAGAGCCGTTGCACCTCCTGGCCTTAAGCACGTCTTGTTTTCCCATGTACCAGGCCAAGCCAGTGCTTTCTTCACAGGGGCCCTTGAAGACCGGTTTGTTTACAAAGGGCTGGATGTAACCGTGGAAGGGAATGAAGTGTGTTGAAGTTGGAGCTGGCTGTCTCTTTGGTCCTTTAGCAAATACAGTGTCCATGTCTGCTGTTTCCAGAGCCATCTGACAATGTTTCTGTGCTTTCTGAGCTCAAAGGCACTGTTCCTGACCACAGTATCTTGTTAAAGATGACAGCTAGAGGAGAAGGGGGAAGAAGGTCTGTGCGGAGTTGTCAGTAAGATGATAATTTCTTCTTTAAATACATACTTTCAAATGTCTTGTAGTTAATTGTCCCTGAAAGAGCTGCAGTCCCCCAGGTAATCTCCCATTCATCTTATTCCTTATTAATCTCAGATGCTTTTTAATAAAACATTGAGGTGTACAAAATGAAGGCACAAGTCAGATTTTGAGGAGTTCATCCCTCTGACTGGGAACACAGCTGCCCTCTGAGGAATGGCAGGCATGAATCCTATTTGGAATTGATCAAAGCTGCTACATGACAGCAACAAACCAGGCACAAGCTGTTTGTACCAGCTCTTTGTGCACAGATGCAAAAATTTGAGCCTGTTTTTCTTGCAGGTGAACTTCTCCCACACAAGAAGGCTGGCAGCAAGCTTAACCTTAGAGCATCTTCTTACCATGCCTCTCTACGCCTTCTTGTCCCTGGTGGATATTAGCACAGAAACCCCCTGCAGTCCCACCAATCTTTTTTTTTTTTTATACAGAGTTATTTCTTGACTTTTAGCCTTGTGTTTTCATCAGTCTCTAAAGGAGCTGTTGAAAACCACCCCCCTAATACTTAAGCTGCAGTTGCAGAGACACTTTGATGCCAGTTTACTCTCAAATGCAGGATCGTTTGCTGTGGTTCATAGGAGCTGAACATGGTGAGGCCCTTTCCATGGACATTGCTGAGGCTGGGATCAAAGGGATGGCTGGTGGCAGATCGTGGCCTTGCCAGGGCAAAGAGCAGCATCCTGGGGGAGAAGGGATACGGGGATCCCTCCTGCAAAGCAGCGGCCACTGCTCAGGCTGTGTTAATAGGCTGTAAATTGGGTACTTGGTACCAGTTAACTCCCCCCTGCATCATTTGGAGATGAGAAGAACTAAGAAAGTCCAAGGCCTGTCCAAAGAGAAGTTATCCTTGTTTCACAAACAGGCTAAAGCAGGAATGCCCAAAGGCAGCTGCTTATTTCTGGGGAGCTTCACTGGGGAGTTCTCCATCTGAGAAGAGACAGAGCATTCAGCTGAACACCTATAATTTGCATGATCTCACTTAGAGCTTCCTACACTTCATTTTCAGCATCTCGTGGAGTCGGAGCTTAGCTTTCCTAGGCAGGACTCCCCAAATAGAACCCACCCAGCCTCCTCCCCTCCCCTAAATTTAGAGGCCATCTCTGAAGCTTTTGAACTAAGGAACTTGTTCAAGATCAATAGGCAAGTGTGGCAGAGCTGGAAATAAAATCATGTCTGCTGACTTGCAGCCTTGTGCTCAGTTCAGGCCCTATGGTCAGGCCAGCTGAAATGCAGAAAGTAAAACAGTGAAGGAGAAATGGGCCAGTATTAATCCACAGGGCTCTGGCAGACTCTGAATACCTGAAATATTTGGCAGCTGAGACACTTTTTAGTCATACCAGCAAGCTTTTTCTTCCAGAGATTTTTTTGTAAAGGTTATGCCCAATTGCAGCAACTGTTTTCCCTATGATTTTTTTTTCCTCTTCCTGCTGGATCACTGTGTATGCAACGTGCTCAGCTCTCATCTTCGATTTTATGTCTAAAACAAAAAGCGAAGGAGCAAGTGGCAGCTCTCGGACTTGTTCTCTGGCTATTCTGTTCCGTTTTCTCCCTGTTGAGGAACGCGATCGGGGTGGTGAAGGCTCCTCCTGTGTCAGCTGCGCTGGGGTGGGGGTCAGGCCCATCAGCCATGGTGGAAGTGGTGACAGGCCCTGGCAGATTGCTCGCTGCTGCATTCCAAGGAACCTTTTTTTTAAACGGCAGAAACAATCCAAACATGGGAAATATTTTGAGATGGGGAATAGGTGACTCTCCAAGATTAGTCATTCCAAGTGAGTTTAAGCAGTTGGGCAAAGTAAAATCAGGGTAGTGCCAGACACTGATCACAGCCACAACTGCCGACCCCAGGCAGTTCCCCACTTGCACTGGGGGTGGTTTCTACCGTGGAAGACAGAATTTTAAGCACATCCTTCTGGGCCTGCCAGCAGCTGAGCGGTTGTGTCAATAGGCAACATCAATATTGACCCACAAAACTTGTGACCGCAACTATTTTAAAATTGCTGCACTCAGTGACCTGCGGCTGAGGAGGCCGAAGTGCCTGCGCTCACGCTGTGTTGTGCTCTGGGGGCACACAGATGGTGTTTGGCCATGGCTCGTTTGGAGTCCTTGTTTGGCTGGGAAAAGGTATATACTGAAGGCTGTACTCAATTCTGTAAGAAAATGAAGAGAGAAAAAAACCCCACACCTTGGTGTAGGAAGAAACAGCGGCATCCAAGTGGATTTCTGTGTGTCTGAGCTCTGTGGGGTTGGATCCTGAGTCCAGATAAGATCTTGCTTGTGGTGGAGATCAACACCTGGTGCTTCAGGGAATGCTAAAGATGATGAGAAAAGCGAGAAAACCTCTAGCTGAGTATCTGTTGCTCTTTGCAGAGGTGAGGAAATGCCTCCCTCTTGCAGACCTGTGGTCGGTGTGTGCTCTGTTACCAGCCATTCACCTGGAGATAACAAGGTGTTTGATGAAGCTGACGGCTCTGGACAACAGCAGGTTTCCTTTGTTGTGTATCTTGACTAATAAAGATGAACGGGCAGGGAAAGCGATCGAGGCAGAAGGTGTGGACAGCAGTGCTGTTTGACAGCCCCATTTGCCAAGCGTGTAAACCTCATATATTCATGTCGGTTCTCCCAGAGCATTGCCAGTGGGGGAGCAATCAAGGCAGGCAGAGCATTTCGGTGAAGCTTTGTTTGATGGGATGCCAGCATGTGCATTTCTTAGAGCGATATGGCCAATTAGTATATAATATACATAATAAACATATGGTGCAGAATTGCTCTACAAGGCTGCCGAGTCAGTGGGGAGGAGGGGGCTAAGGCTACAAAGTGTGCTGTGCACGGGGAGGGTGAAGCTTGTTTACTTATAGATAACCCTTACACATTTTTTGACTCTCCTCACTGTTTCCTTTACCTTTAGACCGTATGTTGACCTAGTGAATATCCTGCTCACCTGTGGCGAGGAGGTGAAAAAAGCAATAACAAGAAGTGTCCAGGCCCAATGCGAACAGAACTGGGGAAGTCTCTGCTCCATCCTGAGTTTCTGCACCTCGACTGCGCACGGTGACACCATCCTGGCTCCCGAGAAGAAGTCGGGTGAAGCCAACAAAGCCGCTGCTGGCCGTGGGGACATGCTGGCCCACGCCGACTCTGACCACAGGGAGAGCTTGCGAGCATCTAAGGGAGAGAGAGGTACCAAGGGCCACTTGAGTGCCCATGCCCGGGTAAAAGCTGGGGGCCACGGTCCCAAAGGGCCACACGGGATCATGGACCGGGCAGACGAACTGTCCGACTTCTCTGACATCCGGAGGTGAAAAAAGGCACCAACGCCCCATTCCCCCCATCCCTCCCCCTCCACTGGAAGCCTCCTCCATTGAGTCCCATTTTCCCGTCTATGGACATTCCAAAGCATTTCCCATTCAGAGGTCAAGCACAGGGCATTGCAAGATATATATGGACCTCAGCAACAGTGTATATAGTAGCAAAGGGAGAGCAGTGGCAATGGGTTATAGATCCAGCAAACTCAACACTTGAGCAGCCACCAGATGTGGCAAAATGTCTCCGACTAAATTCTTATCCCCTTTTTTATGAAACAGACATGAGCTGAAATTCAGGATCTTGTTTGGGGGTTGTTGGGTTGTTCTGGGGCTTTGTTGTTTGTTTGTTTGTTTTTCTTGGTCCCCTTGCCTGGGGAGAAGGTTCCAAGAGGGCTCTGCGAGATTGCATGTGGCTGCTTGTGGCTTAGCACCTCCAAAGGTTTAGGGCGCAGCCCAACAGCAGATGGCTGAGTTCCAGGGGGATCTGGTTTCTGCCTGTGGCTGAGAACGCAGGAGCTCAAGGCTCTGTGTGTGATGCTCTCTAGCGAAATAGCTACCCCCTCTCTCACACAGGAACCGTGTGGTCTGGAGCTCCACCGCTTTCCTCTCAAATAACTTCTGAGCCATTGTTCCCATCTGGGTGATGCTGCCTACTTTAAGTGCCCCCTGTTTGTTTGGTTGGTTTTTTTAACCACTGCATAACTCGACACTTGCTAATCCAGTCACTACAACATATCAAAGGCGAGTAGCCAGCTTCCAAACAAGGCGATGTGACTGTTAAGACTTGCACAGTATGGAGGGCTCCCAAGAGTATGTTCATGGACCTCTAAAAATCCTGTGCATATTCTCTGCTTACGCCTGCTCACTCAGCGATACATTTCCTCCACCCCTATGGACAGCCCAAGGTTAAAGGATGGGTGAAGGTTCAGACAGCAAAGGACCCCATGTACTTAGTTCTTCTGTAGGGCTGTGTTGAAAGCCCATCAGAAATCTCTCCTTAGCAGCAACGTGGTGCCGTTTGCTGGGACGTGGAGCCCCACCATAACATGCCTATCAGCTGTGGTTTATCCAGATGCCAAAGATAAGGAGAGGGGGGTTGACCTGGTGTTTTTTTTAGTTGTCATGCAGATAAGGACCACCAGCCTCTGCAGAATGAGTTACTAAAGATGAAAACTGTCAAGAGCTTATTGTCTCTAAGCAGTTTTAAGTGTGAATGAGGTGTTTGGACATATCTCTCCTCCCCCCTATGCAACTGTAATTCTCAGGTTGCAGATGTGCCATCCTGTATCCCCAGATACTGTACTGGAAATGGAGGTTACAGCATCCACAGGGACAGAAGGACGAGCTCTTCAGCTTCCTCTAGAGAAGAAGTGAGTTTTCTTGGAAAGTGGGAATCACACCAGGGACTTGAGCCTTCTCATTTGGAAAGTTTGGGAGGAAAGCTGTGGGGGCAGGAAGGTAGTTCAGTACAGACAGAAAGTACCCAGTGAACTAACGTACATCTTATCACATGGTGGGAAGAAGCTGTAGAAAGAGTAGAGGGTGTCAGAATTTGGCTACAATTTCCAGCTCAGATTTGAGTTCCTACTAACTGAACACAGCTCTTAATAGCAATATTCAGGGTTTAATGCATTTATCCACCTGCAGAAGTTATAGGCATTGCTTTTAACAGAAGGCACGTAGGAAGCAAGAGAGGTGCGTTAAGTTGAAAAAGTGTCTCTATGCGATCACCAGGTCATCGTTTAAAGAAGTGACCTTGATCCTGCTTGATTTTAGCTAAGTTCTGTGACAAAATTCTCATTCGACTTAACTGGGAGGAGGTGAGATCTGGCCAGGTACTGCAGTGGTGAAGACCACGCTGACCCGAGGAGCAGAGCTCCTGGCAGTGCCAGCGTGCAGCCGTCCCACGGGTGGGACACCCAGGCTGTCCCCCACGGGTGGGCTCAAACCTGTCGCTGACGGGCAGCTCCTCTGCTCAAAAAACTCAGCGGCTGTTGGTGGCACCATAAGAAGGTTTCTCAAGTAGCTCCGGGGGCTTCCTGCGAGCGGTCTCTCCCCTTGGTGACACAGCCACCATGAAGAACAAGCTCAAACCAAAAAGGGAATCCAAGTGTTTTAACGACAGCACCAAAAAGACCCCAACAAACACAAAACTCCTCGCTACCGATGCGATGTTCTTGCATTGAACTAAAATAAGATCCTTCTCTCACTAGAGGTCTGATTCATCAATGGGAACCAAGCGTATAGATCTACATATCCTTGAATGTCTCAGTCAACGTACCACCTCAGCATGCATACAGTTTTATTTGTAGTCATTCGTTCTGTGGGGAAAATTGTATGTTTCCCTTGTTTAGTCAATGAAAATTATGGGGGAAGCGGGGGGCAAACTGTCGGTGGGAGGGATTTTTGTATAAGGCATAACTTTTTTTTCCTCTGTGTGTGAAGATTTTATGTGTTCATCTACTGATTCCACATATGCTATTATTGTAAATATTTAACATTTCTATTTATTATAGTGTCTCCATTTAAAAAAGAACACTGCTGGCTATGATAATTTAAACGTATGTCATGACCTGTGTTGTATATATTCATGCCACTAGTATGTTTTTTTTATGTTTAAAGCTGCATAAATATAGTTTTATACAGTTCCATAATGTTATTGACAGCATAAATCATTTATTTATTGTTAAACCTTCTTTCATATCTAACAAGTAGGGTGTGTTTTACCTGAGATTATTTTATTGTGACATCTACATAGCCTTAATTCTTTATAAAAAAGAAAATAATGTCCATTTAGATACTGTATGATGCTTTAATTAACATTCCTTATGAACTTGCTGTTCATGAAGGAGGTTTAGCTTAAAAGCCAAGGTATGAATGTTTCCTTTTTGCTTTGCATCTGGGATGAGCCTTGTTCTGGAATGAAAATACTGGGAGAAGCAAAATGCCTACTGGAAAAAGGTATCAGTAAACCCTGGAAAATGCTGTCCTGACTTAAAGTGCTGAACTGAAAGGAAAAAAGAGGGAAGAAAAAGGAAAGAAAAAATAAAAAAGACAAACTGTCCTTAATTCCAAATCTCTGGGAGAAAAACATACTAGTTTTGTCTCACGTAGAATTTGCAGCCAAATAAGCTTGTAAAAAAGAAAATGCATATGGCTTTAGACAAAGCTCTGTACCTTTCACACTATTATTTTCCTTAAACACTAATAAATGTTTTGAATAAGTCTGCGGCTGGCTTTTATCTGGCTGGAATTTCAGCTGCTGCGATAAGGGGTAAGAAAAGCCCTGTGAAGCCGGGCCAGCAGCGCGGCCGGGGGCAGAGGTGACCTGGCTGCGGGTCCCCTCCCCGGTGCCAGCTGGGCGGTGGCAGAGGAGCCCCGGCTGGGGCAGGGGATGGGGACGGGGCCAGCCCTTCCCGTTGTGCACCGGGGAGAGCCGGGCAGGGGCCTGGCCATGGGCATGTCATTGCCCTGGGGGAGGGAGGCCTCTTCGGCTGCTGCACTGGGACCTGGCAGCTGGTCTGAGGGCAGAAAGGGAGACACGGAGCAAACTAGAGGATAAAAACATGGGGAGCAGAAGCATTTGACCTTCCTGAGCTCTGACAAAGCCCATTTCAGGATCACAGAATGTCCTGAGCTGGAAGGGCCCACAAGGATCATTGAGTCCAACTCCTGTCCCTGCACAGGACACCCCACAGGTCACACCGTGTGTCTGAGGATGTTGTCCAGTCTCGAACACTGTCAGGTTGGGGCCGTGACACCTCCCTGGGGAGCCTGTTCAGTGTCCAGCACCCTCTGGGTGAAGAACCTTTTCCTAATGTGCAACCTCACCCTCCCCTGGCACATCTCCTGCCATTCCCTGGGGTTCTGTCTTTGGTCACTAAAGAGAAGAGTTCAGCGCCTGCCTCTCCTGCTCCCCTTGTGAGGAACATGAAACCACCATGAGGTCTCGTCTCAGTCTCCTCTCCTGGACTGAGCTGACTGCAGCATGTCTAGGCCACCTCATCTGCTCTGAATTAGTCTGTATCGGGGTTAGGAAGGAAGTAGGACGATGCAGGTGCTCATGGGTTTCTCCTCCCTGCCCTGATGATCTTGGTTCACAAAATCCCCTTGAGGGGCTGGCGGTGGCACCCTGCTCTGCTCAGCCGGGCTGGCTATAGGTGCAACTCAGCATCCCATAAGTGCATCCCATAAGGGCCAGGGCAGGATCTTGGCTGGTCGCTGCACCTGCCCACGGGCGAGGGGTCGGCAGCCCAGCACGCAGCCAAAGCCCTCAGCACTGGATTTCAGCCAGACTCATTAACAAATATAAGAGCAACGCTTTCTAAAAGCTGTAATAGCTGATAAGCTTTATCCCGCATGTATAAAAAGACCCTGTTAGTTCATGTAGTAGCAAGAGCTACCTCTTCAAGATTTTACCTTAAATACAGGGGGCATCCATTTGGCTCTCCGCTGGCACCTATCAGTAATCGATCAGTAAGTACCAGCCAGTGGCTCTGTACAGGGATTTAAGAGGCGAGTAAAGTAGCTGTAATTCTCTTCATCACTGTCCCAGCAATGATTAGATACCAAAATCTTAGATGCTTACTGGAGTTTCAGGAAAGGAGAAAAGCAAAATCTTCAGATTTACAAAAAGCAATCTGCAGAAACAGCACTTTGTGGTGTCTCCAAAGTCATTTTCATACAGCGTTGGGGTGTAGGCAGCAAGTGGATGGGGAAATTATGAGAAAGCACCTCAGAACATAAAGCACAGATCTTTTTTAAGGCTGCTTGGATGAAAAAGCACATTTTTAACACTCCTTCTGTGTGGTTTAAAAATAACTAATCCAGTTGAAGCCTTTGGATGAGATGGGCTTCACAAGCCTCAATGTGATATGCAGCAATCTAGGACCTGTAGCGTTTCTTTGCCTTTAGGTGCGATAGCTCTCTATAATCCTGCCGTGAGCTGTCATCAGACACCAACGGGAAAGTGCATCTTGCCAGCAGAGACGAGACACTTGGGTGGGATGTGACCTCAGGCCAACCTGCCCTCAAACCACAGCCACGGAACAGCTTGTGCTGGTGTTGGACCCTCATCAGCACTGGAGACCCCAGTGCATTTCTGTGCAGGAGCTGGTCCAGCCCATGGCTGTGATGCAGCTCAGGTAACTGCATTCTGCCCTCTACCATCCCCCTTGCAATTTCAACTAGAAAAGTTATTTTTCATCTCCTGATGCGTAAAGTGGTGAGACTGCATTCTGCTCCAAAAAGTGGCGAAACTTGAGCGATGGAGAAGTGACCCTCACCTTCCCTTAGGGCATCACATCTCACAGAACAGCACAGTAACTAACAGAGTGCTGACGTTAAAAAGTACAGAAGCACAGAGAGAAAAAGAAGCCCTAAAACTGACTGCAGAGCAGGGATTCTGCATTGCACAACCCAGAGCAGTGCATAACTTAAGATATATTTAATACCAGCGTGCAAGTCTGCTTCAGGACTGGAGTCAGCTTTGTTCACTTTGGTCTAAGTCACTTTACAAGTGAGGTAAGGAAAACCAAATCAAGGCAATTCAAATTGCAAATGCATGTCCGTACACAGGTGTGATCCAAATGAACAAATCCCACCAAGATCCACGCATGTGTTCCATTTGGATTTGTTCTTCTACAAGCTCCCTGTCTAGCCTCCCAAAATAACAAAATTAATTCCAGATACTGGCTTGCTCGGGCATACGGGCAGCTCTGCTGCGTCACGCCTGACGGATTTATCGCAGCGATCTTCCCAGGTGAGGGAATAGTTAAAGTTTGCTGGGAAGCCTCTCAGCAGTGCATTTTCAAAGCTATTTCCCGACACCTCACCAGAAACACAAATCCCACTCAGTTTTCACTGCTAGTTCTGTTCGTGCTTCCACGCTCTCCCTGCAGACTCTCGCAGGAAAGACTTCGCTCACACCTGCTAAAGTCAGCAGTTGCTGCATGCTTCCCCAGCAACAAATAGAGCAGATCTGGAGCCCTGAGCAACGCCAGGCAGCCTGCATCACCCACAGCCATCGCAGTCACCTGCACTGTGACCAAGCAAAAACCAGAAGGAAGGTTGAACTGTGAAGAGGGGATGCAAGGGGGTGCAGCTGCACCCCCCTGGAGGCAGGAGCCACACTGATGCCTCCACAAGGTCCCTTCCAGGTCTGCTCCCCCGGCTTGGGGCTGAGCGTAACCATATAATTAGTGAAATCCTAACAATTTTTGTTTCTGTACATTTTCTTTAGGGAAAAACATCCCAGCCAGTGGAGCATTTCATTTTGAAATCAAAACCTCATGTCTTTCTCGATCGGGAATGCAAAATGGGGACTTGAGGGTTTAAAGACATGACAAATTATGGGAAGCTGCAGGGGCTGAGAATTCCTATCTCCAAGGATGCCGGCTGTTATAGCCTTGACCTTTTCTGCAAATACCATCCTCTCTTATAAAAATGTGGGTTGGAGTTTATTTAGAAATTCTTCTAAAATAAGAAGTCATGTTTGGAGAGGCTGCTGTGAGGTTCTCCACATAGATGGGGATACAGCTTTTTTTAAGGGTATTCCTCCATTGCTGGAAAGTAGCGCCCCAGGGGCAGTGGTGCTGCAGTCAGCAGCTGGACCGCACTGATGTGCTTCCCGGTGGCTCCGGTGACACCGCAGAGATCAGGTCGAACACGTGGTTCCGAAAAGGAACCTCAATAGGGTTGAAATATGGTGCAAGACCAAACTGCCCCCATGGCACAGAGTGCCAGCTTCCTGGTGTCATTCAAAACCGCAGTTTATGGAAGGGCTAAAACCAGGCTGCATTTTAACACAGCACAGGATCAGCCCTCTGCTATCTAAGACGTTATGGCACGTAATCCCCTCTATAAACCCCACTTCCATTTCTCAGATTTTCTGCAGTTTGTATCTGCTTTTCTCTATCCTGCAATCACAACGGGCTACATTTGTCACCCATGAATAATCCCACTTACATTGCAGAGTCTCTTCCTACCCTGGAGAAAAATGCAGTGGGAGGTGTGGGGAAGCTCAGTGAAAGCTGACAGCCAGGAGAGACTGGGAAAGGCCTACAGAGTGCCTTTTTTAGATGTCCTATTTTAAGATAAAATGAAGAGGAACTATGCACATTCAGCATTTCGTTAAACTGACAAGAAATCGAGCCACTATGAAATCGGTTTGCAGAGGGGTGCAGTGCACATGCTTTAAGTCTTCTTCAGAATGTTATTATTATTATTATTATTATTATTATTATTATTATTATTATTATTATTATTATTATTATTTATCATTGCAGTAGCTCCTAGCTGTCAGCAAGTCCCAACCTTGGGGCTACTGATGCATATATCACAGAAGGAGAGTCCTGGCCAAAAAGTTTCCATCACCATTGGGAGATGGAAATATTGTCTTTTGCCTGCGCATGCAGAAAATGAAATAGCGTCTACCTGTGCACTCAGCATTACTCACCGTGCAAGATGCTTCTGAACACTAATCACAGCAATTACGTGTTTTCCTCTCGGATCCACCACCTACACTTGCTGGTCCCAAAGCCAACACTAACCAAGGATGAGTCTGCAGAAGCCCATCGAAAGCATTTTGGCCAATACAGAAGGAGGGAGCTAGAGCAGCCAGGATGCCTGGGGGGGCAGAGGGTGCCCGGAGAAGCTGAAACTGCTCTGCAGCAATAAAGGGCTCCTGAGGGTCCGGGCAGCCCACGGCTGACTCTGCACATTCCTGGAAGAGGAGATGTATTTTGTGGCTATCTGCATGACATGGACCAGTGAAAACTGGCCACAGCCAGTGATCCAGGACCAGGGAATGAGTCTTGGATAATAATTAAAGGCCAAATCTTGGGTTCGCCAAAGCCTCTGGTAAAACATCTTATTGATAATAGTAGGACATTAGGATTAGGCTCCTGCTGGAGATAGGAATCACTGAAACTTTCCTGCCTGCATAGACTCCCCAGGAATAGTCTAAACAAAATCAGAAAATAGCCAAGGCTGAAAATAATCTGTTCTCAAACATCTCACATTCATAAATGCCTGGATCTGAGGCACGGGGGTTTTTCTTTGCAGCATGCCCTAAGCACAGACCGTTTGCAAACTGTGGAAGAGCAGGCAATCCATAGTGTCTTTCCACACATCCAGAATTCTGAGACACACTTTGAAATATGACACAGATAAAACTTAAAGTCTGCTTTTAAAAATCTGTAATAAAGTTTACTAGGCTTTGTGATATTATATACCATACTGCTTGAATTCTGGCCACCCTAGACATAATGGCCTCTCTCTTCTGTTGACCACGTAGCACAGCTTTAGTGCAGCCTGGAAAAGTGGTCAGCCCTGCTTCAAAGAGGAAAAGACTGGCTAGACCCTCCCAATGAAGACAGTAGCGGGATGATACCATTTATTTAAGAAAATAGAGCAGTTATTCTAAGCAATAGGTTAAAAGTCGAAAACTTGAACGGGTGGAGTAAAAAAAGGACCTGGAGACGGTACTGAGAATACGTGTTGATGCCATTTGAACACATAAACTCATTTAGGAGCTTGCTTGGAACAGGCTGTTCTTCAGTATTGACAGACTGACCAGAAACAAGAAGAGCATTAAGGTCCAATTGACCAATAAATTGGTCAAACCCTCTCTCAGGAGACTGCCAGCCAAATTTGTAAACACTGAAGGTCAGATAAACACACCAATGTCGCAACTTATTGGATTCACAGTCCTCTGGCGATTCACCTATGTTTTTGTCTTTCGGGACCGAGGTTGGAGGGGATGGTGAGCAGCAGGGTCACGTTCTCCACCAGCACGAGGCACAGAGAGTACAGAGGGGGCAGAGGCTGCAATGGAAAACCGAAACTACGCTCTAATACGCCCCGTGAAACACACCCCCACAAACACAGCTCACTCCTCCTGCAGAAATACAACAGGGCCAGGCTTAGGGACCCTCGCATGGGGCTGGCAACACTGCAGTTGCCTGACATGGGGCTGGTGCCCCCCCTATGATATCTGGCATTGGATCAATAAGAAATAACTCGGATTGCAATCTCACAACCCACCCAAATCACTGAAAAACCATAAAGCTGGCTCCAAACTGCATGCTCCTGCTGATCAAAACACGGTGATGTGGTGCGTCCCAACTGGATGTATGTAACTGAGCAAATGAGAAGATTCAGCGGGGCCTCTGATGCTCATGGCATCAGTTCACAGTTTACAGTAACAGAGCATGCAATTAGATAACACGCTGCTACTGGCAGTAATAGCACAACAGGCCCCAACAGAGGCTGAAATACCCTTGTCCTGAGTGGCAAAAGGACCTAGAGCCCAACCAGATCAGAGGAAAAGGTGGCGAAGGAAAAATAATCCGAGAAACATCAGTTTTTGTTCATAGGGTGGTGCTGATTCCACTCAGTACTGTCTGTAAATGGAGCAAATCTGAAGCAAAACCAGAGGAGGAAAGAGAAGGAGAAAATACGTCAATAGTCATCCCTGCCCCTGTCCTGTCGGCTGGCTTCATAAAACAGTGAGGCACCAATTCCCTGCAGGTCTACGTTTTCTCTTCCAATTATGACCAAGTGCCATTAGTTTAATTTCAGTATCTCTGTACCTAATATCTGACTGCACCCTGACAGGTTTCTAACAACACTAATTGTGTCTCTAAGCTATTGAAAAGTAAGGAGAAAGATGACGCACAAAGAGCCGTCTCTGCTACGTGTGGCCCTGCTGCTAAGCTGCTTCTGTACTTCAGATGCATTCAGGCTCCAAAAGGTAAGGAGTTAGGGTTTATTGCCATTGCAGAGCTGTATTTATAAGTCAAATAGAAAGAAAGGTATCAGAAGAAAGGAGGGATGCAAAGCCATGACTAGATTAGCTGTCTTTAACTGCTTTGGTCTCTTTTTATCAGGTAGGTGGGCTTGCCGTCAAACCAAAGGACACAAACGACAAACCCAGTGTCTTCAGGCTCAAAACATAGTTATTAAAGCCCATCCATGTGGAAAAAAAAATAGCTGTGGGAGCATTTGCCAATATCTTCACATTGCTAGTCAGGAACTGTGCAATCAGCCAGGAGAAGGGTGGGTGGATCAGCCCAACATCAACAAGCCCAGCTGGCTCTGCCTTGCGCCCTTCTCCATAGTTTGAAAAACAGGGCAACAATTTACAATAAAGAGGTTTTGGGGCCCTGGCATGTTATTTTATTTCTGGCTTTGAACTTCAGAAGCATCCAGGATTCATGGGCATATGCTGTCGCTCGCATCAGGTGAATTGACGCGGGGTCTCTGTTTCAGCCATCCAGCCTTTGGAAAGCTTTGGTGCCTGCTTTCCATCTGACAGCAGCACAGCTGAACAAGAGAGATGCAAAACTAATCATGCAGAGAAGGGAGCCAAAAAGGGATTGCAGCAGCATGAAAAGCAGAGGGAAATGCCAGAGTCATGCTATCTGCGATCAGTATCTGTGACCCTTCATTTTCCAAGAAGTAGCAACGATAAGGCAGCTCTGTCCAGGTGAAAGATATCAGCAGGGCTAATTGTAGCTGAGCAGCCTGATTCTCATGGCAATGCTGTTATCTCCCTGGATTCCAGCTCCCAGCGGCTGCTGTCAATGCTCAGAATACCCAGCAGTGAGAGAGACAGAGAGAAAGGGGGAGAAAGAACAGCGAAAAAAACACAAAGAAGGAGGAAATAACAAACAGAAGGCTAAGTATAGGAATATTCAAAAAGAAAGAACACAGAAGATATGGAAAGAAGCCAAGACAAATGGGAACCCTTAGCTGCCTCCCAATTTCCTCTTAAAGGAGTTTCGAAAGAGTGGTGCTGATGGCAGAAATTGAGGAGTAAACCTGTTTCTGCTCACTGCTGAGCAGAATCACTGTGGGTGGATGACAAGGGACAAACTCAACTCATCCCTTCCCCAAGAAGGGACATCTGCAAGAAAAGACTGAGCAGGGGAGGAAGCACAGACAGTAAAGAAATTACTCCAGAGTCATTTACCTCTGCTCTTCCACTGACTCTACTTGCCACTTGCTGTGTGTAGAAGGCTCAATAAGTTTAAACAAAAAATCATTTTAAGAGAGGACGTACTACTAATGAGCTGCTAACGAGGCTTCGCCTGCGCACACAGCATAGAGCAGAAGGGAGGCTGCTCTGGGCCCCAAAATCTCTGCCTCAAGAGCAAAGGGATGTGTTTGTCCAGCAGGAAGGGAGGGGAAAGCCAAAGCTCTGATAAATTCACCTCTGCTGCCACCACATCCTCTGCTACTCCTGCACCCAGCCACCCATCTTCTGGTCCTCCCTGCCCATCCCTTCCAGTGCCCCATTGACATTGGGCACCCCAGCTTCAAACAAGCGTGAATTCTGGGCAAGCTGCCCCCGCATGAGCCCGAGCCCTGCCCTGCCACGCATGTGCGCGGCCAGTTGGACCTGTCGAACCTGCTGCGGTTGGCAAGTCAGTCTGGGCCACATGATTATTACTGTTGTTATTCCTCCTCAGATCCAAGTAAATACATGGTACAAGAGTCCACGGACCGAGGAGATGACGCTCAAAACAGCCACAGCAAGGGATGAAAGAAGTTGCTTGCTCAAGAGCAGGCAGCAGAACAACAGCAATGTCTAGTGTGAGATAGAACGGGGTTGTTACCAAAATACAGGTGTCGGGAGCCAGCTGATATGTGTGAGGTTATGCAAGACATCCCCTGGGGCTGGCAGGCATGACCCAGGACCTCCTGGAGACAAGTGGACTCCTGGAGCAGCCGCTGGAGGCCAAGTAGGACACCTACGTTTGCACAATGGACTACAGGGTTATCCAAGAACTGTGCTTAACGTCCCAGGCCAGGCTGTCTCCTCATGCAAGGATTCAACTCTCCGTGCTGGGGAAGTGATTCCAGCCAGTTTCTAGAAGCAGCATCTTGTGGGCTCTGAAGAAAAAGGTCCAAACCCCTCACAGCAACTCTTAGAGCCATGTGCTCTAGATGTTATGAGGGGATGAGAACAGAAAAGAAGACATCATACCCAGCCAAGGCCAATATCATCCACAAAACCAGTGTCAATGTAAAAGCAACCTGCTGGGTTATGTATAGACAGCCAATGGGTGCTCTCGGTGCAGATAAACATTAACTCACTCTTAATAAATTTTATTTTAAAATTTCACCTACATATATTTTAAATTATGTTAGAAATACAATCAAACTTATACTGTAATCTGTTTAAATCCTTTGCACTATAGAGTAAAAAATCCACAAATCATAGCTGATGACAGCATTTTAAAGGGAACTGCTGCAATGGTAGAAGCCACAGACCACAGCCAGACTACGTCGAAAAGCTCAACAAGCTTTTGATGGAAATAACCGTTACTGCAAGTATGGAAAAAAACAATAGGAATTGTTCAGTCTGATTAGCTCAATCAGCTTGATTGAGGTACTTTATCATATCATTAATGACTCAAAAAGCAGGAAAGTCTCTTTTCCTCTTCTAGCCATGAAAAAGGATTTCAAAATGCACGCTGCTAGTATTAAAATCTTGAAGACCCCAACCAGCAAAAGTGCCTCATTTAACCCACTTTAATACAACAACTTTACACACACAACAGGCCTCTATATACTTACTTTGTTTTTCACGTGTATTTGATACATCAGACAATTTCATTTAGATAATTTCTTCTTGTGATTTCTTTTCTGAATTCTCATTGTGATCCTGATACATTTTAAGATACATCACACAAAAAAAAGGTTGGCCAAAAATCTTTTTTAAAAGGTGCTGTGCCTCGAATTCTTACATATTAAAGTCTCTCCCTGAGAATCTGAATAAACATAAGGTAAGTTGTATAACTGTGTAGTAAATGGGTATGGGTATGGTAAAACCCAGAACGAATGTAGTGCAAGGGCTGTGTTTAGGGTTCTGACCTCCATCCTCTGGTCAACCAGGGCAGACCTGTTTAGGATGCCCAAAGGATTTGGCTGTGACTTGCTGATGGTCACCACCCCTGAAACAAAACCAGCATCAGGGGACACACACCTACATCTCAGGAGCTCCAGAGAGGAGTTTGTTACCTCCGCTTAAGCCACTGACAAAGGTCAGTTTGTTCCCCAACAAACAAGCTAGTGGGCTGGAGACCTCGAAGTGCAGCTCGTCCTGTCCCACAAGAACACAAGGTGGGGAACTGCGGGCAGTCATGTTATAAACTGCTGCCGCTAGATTCACTGGAGCACATTAGCCAGAAAGGCTGAGTGCAAACAGTCCCGAAAGTGTGAACCACGAGTTCTGCACGAAAATAACTAAAACCCACATCAGTCCGGAGCAGGACTGGGATTCACAACATGAACATCTTGATTTAAAACCTGATAATGTCAGCGATTTTAATCACACAGATACATACCAACCCTTCTCCTGTGCACGACAAAGAAAAAAGCACAGCAATATGACAAAGGCAGATAAAGAATTTCCACCGATATTTCCTGATCCCATATTCCACCCCCATATCTGCAGTGCAGACTGGAGACGGAGGGATCACCAGTGAGTCTGTTTTCTCTGGGCAGGAGGAATCGGTGCAGGTTCGATGCACCCACAGCCCCCCCTAAGGCAGACAGGGTTCTTTCCCCCGCACCGCTGCACCCACTCACGGCCACCAGCACAGACCTTGCAGGGAAGGCCCTGTCCCCCAGCAGCAATTCCTGCTGCACACCCCGGCTCTGAGACCCAGCCGCTCTGGCAGAGCCACATTTCCCTGTTCTGCAGCACCATCTTGCAGCAAGAGCGAGGAAAGCACCTCTGCACACAGACGTGGACCTGGAGGACACAGCGATCCGGATTGCGGATGCAAGCACAGAGAATCACAGAATCACAGAATCGACTGGGTTGGAAAAGACCTCAGAGATCATCGAGTCCAACCCTTGGTCCAACTCTAGTCCGTTTATTAGATCGTGGCACTAAGTGCCATGTCCAATCTCAGTTTAAAAACCTCCAGGGACGGCGAGTCCAGCACCTCCCTGGGCAGCCATTCCAATGCCTGACCACTCTCTCTGTAAAGAATTTCTTTCTAATATCCAGCCTACATTTCCCCTGGCAGAGTTTAAGCCCATGCCCCCTTGTCCTATTGCTGATGCCTGGGAGAAGAGACCAATCCCCACCTGGCTATAACTGCCCTTCAGGTAGTTATAGAGAGTGATGAGGTCACCTCTAAGCCTCCTCTTCTCCAGACTAAACAAGCCCAGCTCCCTCAGGAGGACCAAAACAGACAATAAATGAATGATTTTAATTCGGGATGGAGAGTTATGGCCTCATATCCCTGACAAACCCCAGCATAAGCACTGGGGTTCAACTGAACTTGGGAATAGTTTGCAGGATTCGGTATTATAGTCTTGTGCCCTCACAGCCCCTTTTCTGCCTACATCCCTTGGTGGTGGCTGCTTTTCACCCAGCTAAAACCAAGATATCTGCTAAATTCTCAGTTTGGAGCACACAAGTGTGAATCACCTGCACGAAGGCAGCAACAGGAGTCTAAAAACTCCAAAATGTCCCCACAACCTCAAAAATGTTGTTGCCCAGTCCTAGATTTTCCATGCTCTCTCCCACACAATTTCAGAGCACCTGGGAGAGCAAAGGATGGGACTGATGCTGCAGCAGCAACAGCAAAAAACCCCTTTACACTCCTGCTGCTCGGGCAGCATCAGACAGGACCAGAACAGAGACAGGATGCAGAAGACACAGAGGTGTTTGCTTCAGGTTTGCAATGTGTTTGATGACACTTTTAGTTAGGTTTCCTCACTTCTGGAGAGGAAATCAGCTTTCTCCTATCAGTATCGAGATTTCTCAGATAACTTTGAGAATAACAGCAGAGGAGGTGCAAGTATTTAAAACAGGAAGAATATTAATTTAGAACCACACACGCAAAAAGGCCAATGGGTTCTGTAACAGTGGAAACTTGATATCAACTTTAAGTAAGCTTTACGTGATTATTTCAAAAGCCTTTTTAGTAAGAGAAATTAAAATTTAAGAACGCTACTTTCAGGCAAGTTACACTCAGATCATTTGTGTCGTTAATCCTGAAGCTAGTTGCTTTTTTTAATAAGAAAAATAATGGATCAAAATTGC
Source organism: Streptopelia decaocto (assembly GCF_964273445.1). Classification (NCBI taxonomy): domain Eukaryota; kingdom Metazoa; phylum Chordata; class Aves; order Columbiformes; family Columbidae; genus Streptopelia; species Streptopelia decaocto. Next base: position 2,813,658 of record NC_138667.1, on the reverse strand, counting down.
CTATCAGTGAAACATCTGGTTTTTTAGTTCTCCAGCAGAAGAGGAGTGGTGTGCAGCCGGGAAACAGGGCAAAGCTCCTGCACCCTGCAGGGTGCGTTTCCCCTTTTGCATGGCTGTGAGTGCACATAACTTATTTCTATTAGATAAACCCCTCCAAGACGTTAACCAGAGGAAGGCTGAGAACAGCCACCACCTTGTGTGTTGACTCTGGAAGGCGAAGCTTCGCCTCCTTTCGACAACACCAACTTTTCCCACAAAGCCACGTCTTGGATTTGTACACAGCAGTGGGAAAGGAGTGTAAACTGTTTCTAAACTCAGTGGGTTGTATACGCCACAGATTATGGTCGAGATTACTCAATTTACGTACATCTTCTTAAATTATTTGGGGGTTTTTTGTTCCTGTGTCTTTTTTCTTCTGCTCTGAAGTCTCATACCCCGTGCTCCCAAATCTGCCTTGGTCTTTCCTAATATCCACAGTCCTCATCCTCCCCTCCCTGCAGTACCTTTCTGTTTTCACTGGAAGGCAACCTTGCACCACACATGTCTATAAAACGAACCGAGCTCGAAAGCACCGCAGCAGCTTCACCCAGCAGAGACCCACCTGGGCGGTGGAAGGGGCTGAGCTCCGGAGAAGGGGACTCTGAGGTTGGACTCACCAACATCTGCGCTGCTGACTCTTCCTTAGTTCCTCTAAATGTGATTTCACCACATTCCTATCACAGTCTTGTAAGGTGCGGGAAAGAGCCAATCTGCAGCTGCACGTCCCTGGATGATGCCTCAGCGCTCGCTGCCAGTTTTGGCTCCTCTCTGCACCAAAAGCATCAACAGTGACCACAATTAATAGCAGGGACCGAGCAGGAGCTCAATTTTGAGCAGGGACAGAACAAGCTGGGAAGTATGTAGATAAGAATGATATTTCCTAATCAGCTGTCCCCGAGGAATGTTATCCCTGGGTACGCAAGGAGCCAGTTATCTTGGCCATTAGTGAAGTTGTGAGGGACAGGTGAGATACCAGCAGACGGGCAAAGGGCAAAGGTAGCGTCTCTCTTCAAAAGCAGGGGACTGCAGGAACCATGGTAATGTGTTTTATGCAGAAAAGAAGAAGGAAAGGAGATGCAATATAGAAAAATGTAAGTGTCCGGGGCTTTAAACATGTCTTTTCCAGTCATTTCAGGGAATAGACACATTGATAAATTATATACAGCCACCTCTTGACACTACTTTGGAAAGAACAACCAACAACATTACTGTGCATTAAGCTGCATTTATGAAAACCACGCTTCAAAGCAGAGCAGTATTTAACATTTTCTTCTTTTCCTTCTGCTCAAAATGACCATCTGGCAACAGACTTTCTGGAATGGAGCCTTTGCTCTGGTTTCTGTTTGGAGACAAATCTGTGCCAACTTCCAGCAGTTCATGTGATTTAGTTATGCAGAACTTAGTTCTCTTCTGCAATGTACGTGGGCTTGAAGTCAAATTCAGATCCTGAAAAGATGTGGTGTGAAGTAAGCTGTGGGTTACAGCACAGTTCTCTCTATGTGCATGCAATATGTCAAACTAGGAAGATTCGCATCCCTTTCTACACAGCCTCAGGCTCAGTGGTAAATTCTGTATATTACCCACAGTCACTTTACTTGCCCTAAACTAACTTCATCGGTACTGTCTGAAGTTTCATTTAACACTTTTATTTGAAACCATAGGATGCAAGGTCCTCCTCAGATATAGCAGCCGTGATAATGGTCAATTAATTTTTCTTAAAAAAAAAGAAAATCAAACTGCAAAAAGCTAAGAGGTCTCACGGGCAACATCTCCCACTTGAGGAGGATGTGGGAGTCGGGGAAGACAGTGTCCACTGTCCCTAAAGGAAGAACAAGGCTCCAGGAAACCATCACTGAATAAACCTTTTTTTCTTAAGAATCTCGCCTTTCTGGGTCCAAAATTTGGGAGGACAGTCATAGAGTATGTTAGAAATGGATTTTAAAAGTGTCTTGACTTTCATCGCTTGGAGATAAAATGTGGCTAAACAGTATTTCCAAGGAAAGAGGTGTCTGGGGAGAGGAAAGGACGGACAAAGTCTCTTTGCCTTTGCGAACAGAATGAAATGCAAAATGAAACTTCAAAACCCAGGAGAAATTCATTGCTCTTTAAAATTCCTTCCAGCTATAACAGTCCCAGTTTTTATTTCCATTTATTAGATCTACTAAAGGAGGATGCCTGAGGAAAAAAATTAAAATAATCAAACCATGTTGCTTCTTTTCCAACCACCCAGAAAGCAGCCTGCAATCTTCACTGCAGCTTTCACCTTGGCTTCATCTTTCCTTTTAGGAAATGGCCACCTTAGAAGCCAGCCTAAAATAAAAAATAAATGCCTGCCGATAAGCCAGAAAATAATGTTGCAAAATATTTGCATTGGTATTTTGTGGGGGTTTTTTAATAAAAGCTGTTCCAGCAGGTTAATGCTGTCTGGCCTGTGCTGGTGTGCAAGTGCTGCACAAACATACATCAAAACACAAATAATGCTCCAAAGACCTTGCCACCAACGGCAAGGAGATGGACAGGCTCTTGTCACTGTTTTGCAGGTGAAGCAGTGCCAGATGTGCGTTCCCTGAGCAAGGCGCACACTTGGCTGGTACCATTCAGAAAGCTCCAGGTTTGTGGAGAGGCTCTGGGAGCTGGGAAGCCAACCCTGCAGCCTGAACCAGCCCCCTCGATGGGCTGGATGGGGGGAACCTGGGCCAAGGAGAAAAACTAGATATTCTGAGAGCCATTCCAGGGTTTAAAATACAACCTGAGCTTTCCTTGTAGTGACAGAGAGGAAAACTTCATGTTGTTTTTAGTGACCCTGTAGGATGTTTTGCAATGGCTGTTGATGGGTGGTGAGCTGACACCTCTGGCTCGTGTGTCCTCCTGTTTGCGGTGGGTCTGTCGGGGGGTTGTGTGTTTTCTGGCAGCCAGCAGAGCGAGCTGCAGCCAGCGAGGAGATGCGCAGGAGCATTATGCTGTGAGAATATTGTAGCTCCGTCGAGATAACAACAGCATCGGGGCACATGGCTCTCAAATATGGGACAGCCACTCAATCTACTCCAACTAGCTCATGTCACTGTGCAAATGGAACAAGCATACAGCCTCCTGACTGACTGAACTTCAAAGGCTTGTGTATTTTCATGGTGAATCTTTCTCCCTGATTTCCGTTTTTCCTTCTGGGCAAGTCAGTAAAGTTTTTTCAAACAAGACCCACATACATTCCTGTGCACATATATCCCTGCATGCGTATGCGTGTGTGGCTCCTAGACACAGCCATGGATGAAATAAGACACTGGGTTGGCTTTTTGACCACTTCTGCTGCTGCCTATAGTTGCAGACACAACTGCCTCCTGTCAAATTGTAAGTAAAGGCTACTCCCCGCTCTGAAATTAATACCAGTTTGTTTTGCCCCCCTGCCAGACAAGCTGTAATCTAATGGCATGCCCTGTGGGTTTACCCAGCCATCGCTCTTTCCCTTCTACTGTCGCATCTCATCGCATCCTGTCCTCCTCAGCACCCACCGCCTGCCAGGCTGGGACTTGCTCTGCAGCGCATCGTGCGGCAGCCGTCCCTGTGCACGTCTACAGAGGCCAAAACAAGAGGAGAACGTGTGCTAGGGGTGCTGGATCACAAATATTAGCACAAGGTGTTAATATAATAGCCAAGGGATGATATTTGTCAGGAAACCTCGATATACAGCTTTCATTTGTCCCAAGCGAGCAGTAGCTCTCACCCAGCAGGGGCTGTTGAACAGGAGCATGTGGGTGTTTGACTATTCACAGCCTACAGACCTCCCCACTGTGGGCGCACGCTGCTTATAGGGGACTCCTGCTGATAAAACTCACAGCTCTTTTTAATAAATACGAGAGCCAAATGGTAGAGGTAAGGAGTTCCAGCAACGCATTCATATCGAACAGATAAGGAAAGGCTAGCTGAATATGATGACTCAAGCTGAAAAAGAAGGAAATAAAGAAGAGGCGAAAAGCAGAGAAGGGATGGACCTGGAGCTTATGGAAAGGTTAGCTAGCTGTGCTATTTTGGTCCAATTTGAGGGAAGAAGACTAACACCATTAGCTTATCCATCTGTCAAGCTGGAAGGGAGTCCTGGACAGACATCCAGGAGGTGCAGGCGAGTGTGTGTTTGTGGGTGACTCTGATGTCATGTGAACTGCATCACTTCTCCAGAAGGTGCGGGAGCAGCCAAGTCAGAGGGCAAGCAGCCAGCCTGGGGCTAAGTATCCAGAGCGAGATCTGCTGCAGGCCTTGCTCTCAGATAAGCAAGCACACTCCAACCGAGATGCATCCTAGACTTGGACATATGGGCACATGGGCATGAGAGGCTTCCCAGTGCCAAGGCTGGCTCCTCACAGTGCTTTGCCAGAGTAGCAGGTCAGGCACAGATAGAGGTTACTCCTCACAGAACCTTCAGATTCCTATAATTTCCCAGACTGTTGTGTGTGTGCTTAAAAAGAAAACAAAAAGCGGTACCTAGCTGCAGGGAATATGTCCCAGGTAGTGGTGCCCTCCATAGAAACCAGTCCACCAACCCTTCCTCCGACATCCTAACCCCACACAGCCCCCATCTCTTTGTGGATCATACCCAGCAATAACATTTTGCCCTTCTCAGAGACCACCTCTCTAATTAGTTTTGTTCAGTTAACTTTTCCAATCCACTAAATCTGAGGCAGCAAATTGGAGAAGCCAAGTAAGAGAAACTAATGAACCTCCCCTTCCTTGGAGAACTTGCCCATGCTATATTTCACCTGATTTGGACTCGATGATCCTTGTGGGTCCCTTCCAACTCAGGACATTCTAGGATTCAAAAAGGGTAAGTCCCAATTCCATGTATGTAAATAGAGATAACACAGTGTTACCTGCTGCATCAGGCATGAGATGCTGCTCTGTATTAGAAGAGGAAAGAAACTCTGAGTTTCCTCCACAGAAAGCTGTCAGCTCCTTGGACCCACCAGCTGTGCTTTGGCCGCAGCCAGACTACAATCTACTGATCGTGTCAAATGTCCCATTTCCCCAAGTCTGCAGAGCTCAGAGAAAAGAGGACCCAAGTTATCTTGGTGACAACTTTCTTCTCAGAAATCAGTTGGGAACAACATGTTCAGTTATTGTCAAAAAAGATCACCAACAGCTATTGGCATCATCAGCCCTCCGTTACGTGGTTTGCCAAGTGGCACAAGGGATGACAGATTCATATTAATCCCAGTCAGCAAATGGATTATAAATACTCCCCCAGCCAGTTGCCACCTGATAGGACTGTCCTTGAGTCCTCCAATTGTGGACGGGAGTTGTCAACTCTAAATTTACCCATCAGCATGCATTGTATAAAACATACTACTCTGTGATCTTGGGTAGACACTTGTGCTGTAGCCCAGCACGGATTAGACCAGAAACTGCTGGTTCCGTCAACCAGACGGACATCTCACTATTGCTTATCTCCAGACTTCGGTGGCAGAAAGGAGAGAGGGATGAGTTTGACAGGATGCGTTGGTGTATTGGTCATGCAATTGCCGCAGCACCCTCGTCAAGCCTAAGTCAATTAAGTGATCAAAAGCCAGGCCCACCTAACACCTTTCTGATGAGTTAACAGTTTCTGTTCCTAAGGATAGCCTTTCACATCAGAATAATGTACCACCGTGACTGATATAAGTAAAACTACTCCAAGGATGGGGTGTCCAAAAGCAGACAGAGCTGATACAAAGCAGACTGAGCTAGCATTCCCTGTAAAAGCAGTAGGCAGGATGCTCAAAGTTTGTACAAATTAACTATTCACTCGAAGAACCGTTACTAGATGGTTTTCAATTTACCAAAATGGAAAGTAAACAAAAAGAAAGCAAGTGAGGAGCTCCACTGTTTTTTCTAGCTTTAGAACGGTCTTAATGTCTGCAAATTGGGGAAACGCACATACGAGTGGCAACTGCCTGCAGTCCATTTTCTCACACAGAAAAAGAGTCTGCCTGAGCAGGAGGGCGGTTTGGAAACTATCAGTTCAGAGTACTTACCTGAAGTCCATTTTTTTGCCTGGTGCTTGTTCATGCACAAAATCTTTCCAAGCTCATCAGCTGGAGACGGCATCCTACCCCTGTTGTGGGACAGCCACAGATAAAATCTGCCCTCAGCTGGACAAAGACACAGCAGTCACACGGCTGTTGGGGACCACGTGTCATTTTGTTCTGCTTCGGGCTTTTTCTGCTTTCCTGCGCCAGGTTATTCTCTGGTGGTTCTCTCCTGAGGACACCCACCCTCCCAGACAGCAGCAAGAGCCTTCTGCTCACCATGTGCACCCACAACCTGGGTACCTGCCTTCCCCAACCCCCTGCCAGCCCTGCTGCGGGTCCCACAAGATGGCACTCGGCCACAGGGTGAGGGACAGCAGCTCAGCGACCTGGTGGCTGCTTCTGGGCAGAGCTGCCTCTCCCACCTCATGGAAACTTGCTCCTTATTTCCATTCTTTTCACTTGCCGAGCACTTTTTAGCAGGTGAGCCAAAACAGTACCTGCCTGCTTTTGCGAAAACCTCCAGGGAAAGCAAGGCTGAAAAATGATGCATGACAAAAATCCTGGGGATCTTTGCTTTGAGAAACCATAGGACCCCTCTGTGTTTAGAAAAAGATTTAACCTGATACCTTTGTACCAGTAACAGGCACTTTTGTCACCTACATGAGAACAGTCCTAAACGTAGCCAAGTTATACATCCTGCTATTTAGCTGTTACTCTGTGCTTTCTACATACTTGCTTTCTACATACTTTTAACTCACCCTGCAGCTCTCTCACGTGGGGTACCCCAAATCAATGGATGCGTTTAACCTCAAATTCTGCACCTTAAATTCTTTAGGCAGTAGGAGTAAAGATCCTGGATGATTTCCTCTCCATTTATGGGATGGGCAAAGGCAGAACCACCGGTACCTTCAAAGCACTCGGACACCCCTGAAATGGAAGAGGAACTGAAAAGCTGCATCTCTGTGGTTCAGCAGTTTGCTGTGGAACAAAACCTGGAGCTCAACAGGAGGTGTGAAACTCAATATCGAACGGCTGCTTGTTGCACAAGCACCGCACACGCTGTGCACTTTGTGGGACAGCGGCTTTAGGAAAAAAGCAAAGTTGAAATACAACCAAAGGCCCGATGGGGAATGTACACAACAGGCACATCCTGAGTGCTGAATGCCTGACTTTGCAGCTCACAAAATCTCCCTTTTGCCTCACTTTTGCTCATGTCTAATACATATAAAAAGTAGTTCAGAATTACTGCAGTCATACGACAGGCTTTTTCAAAATGCAGATTTACTCCAGGGCTGCTGGAGCTCATAATAAAAAAGTATAGTATTAGCCAACAGCATTTACCTCAAAAGTAAGATAGAAATCTGTATTGCAGGACATTTTATCCTACTGGAACTTTAATCCAGCTGATGCTAACAAGTCATTCAGAATTAATGTGGTGAGAACGAGAGCAGGAGGGAGCATCAACTAAGCAAATGGATCTACTCTGTTTCCATTAGATCTCCACCAGGGAGTTACACCAGCACAACACCTGGAGTCTCAGCACTAACGTAGCCAAGGATCAGCTGAGCAGAGCTCTCACAACCCTGAGGAAATCTAAGTTCCCAAGACAAGAGATACACGGTCGTTTTCCGCTCTGTTTTGCCAGAACTACCATCACCTTAAGCACAGAGGGCTGCCTGAACATGAACTACTGGATCAGGTTCATATTTTGTAAATATTATTGTTATTTTATGAACTTTGACATCAATGAGAGCGAAGCTAGAGAGGCTGGAATACGACACAATGACTTTGAGCTTGGCTGTTATTTGTCCATTTTCTAGAAAGTGGGGAGGGAGAAGGAAAAGGATAGTTTAGAATTGTGGTTAAACACATTTTTTTCTCTAGAGGCATTTAGGTTTTTGCCTTTCCTTTGTTTATTCTTCTCTGGGACTAAGTAAAGTCTTATTTTTAAACATAGGACATCCCCCCTTTCCTTTTTAAATACTGATATTCTAAGACTTACCCTAGTCAGGGCTTAGGCTGCTCTGTTTGGAGCCAAATGCATCTTTCAGAGTGTTTTCTTGTGGCCTAAACAAGTATTTATTGTTTTCAGTCATTCCGCTTGGTTGTACCTTTGTTCGCTTTCCAGGAGTCATTCAGTTTCATGACTTTTTTCTTTCAAATCACAATATGTGTTTCTAGTTCGGGCCTCAGTTCTATTATGATAGTTCAAGCACATGACTGATCCCTGTAATTTAGATATTTAAAATTTGACCAGCACTTTAGGATCTTGCTGAATGGATGCTTACATATTTCCTTATTCATCTTTTATAGGTTTACTGCTTTTTTACCCTTCTTAGAAATGAATGAATAATCCAGCTCTAATACACACAAAGCCAAGGGCACATTTGTACCAAAGCATGTTTGAAAGCATTAGCAGCGAAAATCAGGTCCCTGGCTGGAAGCATGGATGGACCCCTCCTCTCCAGGATGGATTCCAAACAGGAGAGCTGGAAGCTGTAGGGCAGCTAATCCTGAAATACATGTATGAGGATAGTGGGGGAAATGTCTTTCCAGATCCGCAGTGAAGATCCCGAAGGTTTCGGTTGCTCTGTGCAGACAGTGTCGAGTATCTCTCAGCCGGAGCTGGAGGTCGGGAGTGCATCGCCCAAGCGGGTGCCAGGGGTGCAGAGGGGCTGCACTGGGGCGGCCGGAGGGGAGAAGGCATCTGGGAAGAAGAAATGCAGAGCTTGACAGCTCAGAGACGGCCAGATGTTTTCATCATTATGGAAAAAATCTGTTGGTGCCTCTTTGCCCAGAGAAACAGTGGAGGAGGAAATATCCTCTTGAGCTCTGATCAGGGCTGCATATTAAAACTGTGATGAGCCAAGGTCAAAAAACAACAGAAATGGGAGGAGGGGATCTTTTCTGACTCTAAGGCTCCATGTGAAGGTGCCCTGAAAGGATTCAGTGCCTCTCCAGGGATCTTTTCCCAAACTCAGTGTCTCGGGGAGCTGGAGGCCTGAAAGACAGGCCTAAGTGGTGTTTTGCCAGCAACCCCCTCCCAGTGCTCCCCTGTCCCTCCAGCTGCCGCAGGTGCCACCCCAGAGATGTGCAGCCCGGGGGACATGTAACCCCGGAGCCATGTGGCTCTGGAGATGCACAGCCCTGGGGCTGCAAGGAGTCTGAGCATAACAGTTACACAACCAGGGGCTGGGAACGCCTGTGACAAAAGGGGTGCTGAAGAGCACCCGCTGCCCTCCTGGCCAGAGACACCCCTGTCCCCCCAAAGCCTTAATGCTGTAACCAAGACAAGGAGACACCTGAGAGTGGGACTCAGGGCCGGGATTTTCAGCCACAAGGGGTAACACGTTCCAAGGTTTCCTTTTTCTCCCCTCCAGGCTTCAGTGTTCTCGCAGCCCGGACACACAGTCCCTTCCCCCGGGCAGCTCCTCGGGATTCAGCCCTCCCCACGGATCCCCCTTTCCCTGAAGCACCTCAGCCCATTCCCGTGCCGGCTCCTCTCCCTAATTTCAGCTTTCAGGCACGAAAGATTCAGAGCAATAAAAACCACAGAAGCGACCCCGAAGTCCAGTCCGGGAGAAAAGCGTGCAAGACCATAAAAAATGCCAACAGCCAACCCCAAATCTCTCCAGTTTCTATACGAAATAAACCCTGCCGGCCAAATAAAAGGGCGTTTAATGTTTCATGCGTTTCGCTTGGATTTTTTTATTGTTTAAAAGACAAATAGAAAAGGCGGGAGGTTTGGGAGCGGACGAAAAATCGCTCGGAGCGGGCAGGAAGGCACCGGAGCACCGCGGTAACTCTGCCTCCTTCCTTTTCACAGAATTAGACGGTGCTTTTCTCCTCTGCTGCTGGAAAACGGGCTGATAATGAATGCAGGCATTAGGAACCAAAAATGCAGATCTGGTTTTATTTATGCAAGCTTCCTTCGAAATTTTAACAGAGACTTGTGAAGATATCCGAAACTTGGACATTTTACGCAGGAAAAGAAATAAATAAATACCTGGAATAACTTTTACAATATTTTCGTTTCTTTCCACCTTTTCTTTCTTGACACACACTTGAAATGTATCGTATTTTATGTTCGGTGAACTGTATATTCATTAGGTCAATGAAAACACTTTCCCGCATGTAATTTTGCCAGTTTCTTTCTCTCTGTCATGTATTATAATTTTGCACGCATTTTTTTCCCAACCGTTTTATTTTTTCCCTGCAAAACAAACCGCTGGAGGACCCGAAGTTTTGATTTCATGGAGAGAACGCAGAAACTGGACCCTTCGGAGAAAACGACTCATTTTCCGTCAGACCGCCACAAAAACGAACAACGGAACATTTCTCCCGCTGCGGGAAAACCAGCGGCGCAGAGGCCGGATCCTGCCCGGGAGCCCCGTGGTGGGGCAGCGCCCCAGCCCCCCCGGCCTGAGCCCGTTTTCCCGGCGCCTCCGTTTGCAGAATTCAAGGGTGGGAAAGGAGACACCGGCTCCACCGAACCCACAAGTCTAGGGACAAGAATGAAATCGGGCCCGAGCATCCCGGGGTGGCGGGGGTTAATTATTTTGTTGTTTGTTGATTGGTTGGGTTTTTTTGTTTGGTTTCGTTTGTTTGCTTGTTTTTGAGTTGGGGGTGGTGATGTTTGGTCGCATTTGGGGGCATCTTTTGGTGTGTTTTCTAGAAAGTATTATTACCTGGAAGATGTTCGGCACTCCAGCCAGGACCGGGGAGGTGGGGGAGTCTGCAGGACAGGGGAGAGACACCCCCAGCGCTGCCTGTGCCTCCCCCTGGGCAGCCCCGCTGCAAGTATGGGAAAAAAAAAAAGAAACAAACGGGGCCGCCTCGGGAATCCGCCTTCCCGGTGCGGGGACACAGGGTGGAAAAGGAGAGCCACCCAGCCCGCAAGGGCCCGGCGGGGGTAGCTCGGAGGGGACAGCGACACACAGACACCCCTTGCCCTTGGGGCAGCCGATTTCATGCCTCTCTGGTTGTGGGTCACAGGCTGGGCCCTCGCTGGAGCAGGGGGGACATCACCGGGAGACGCCGGAGCAGAGGAGGGGTCAGGGCTTTGTAACTCTACTCGCTCGGGTCCGTTCTCCCACCCGTCTCGGCGCAGCTGATCCCCTCGGGAAGGGGCTCGGCGGCTTTCCCGGCGGGTCCGGGCTGGGACCCTATAAACTGAGCCCCGGGGGAATCCGCAGCCCTGGGTCGAAATCTGCCGCAGCCCGGTGAGGCTGAGAACAGGGCAGCGGCTGGGAACGCTGCCGGGCCCTCATCTCCGCCGGGGGGGAGGGAGATAACTTTTAAGGTAAATAAAACCCAAACACGGTGTCACGTTAAACAACGCTCCCCCCGCGACCTGCGCCTCCAGGCTGCGCTCCCTCTCTCCGGGCTACGCGGCCACGGGCAGACCCTTATCCCGGGGGGGTCGGAGCAGAACCCCACTGCCCCGGCCCTGTCACTGCCCTGTCCCTGCCCTGCCCGCCTCCCCTCCCCGGGGTCCCGAGGAGCGCAAAGCGCACATGGTGACATCGCAAGACGGATCGGATTTGCACGGCCAGCAGGAAGTATCCGAGAAGACAGACCTTTATCTCCTCTGGAAAACATCGTGCGGACAGACAAGCTGCAAACACCCTGAAATCCTTGCGGCGGTTTCAGGCTTCCCAGCCCAGCGCTGTTTCCATTCCCACTGGAGCCGGTGGGAACCTTTCCGCCCAGGGGAGGTAGATCGGGCCAAAGCTCCGAGAGAGAGGGCAGGGCAGCCACGCCGCGTTTAGAGCTTTGTCCTTCGAAACAGCCCATGTCTCATAATGTCTGGGAGGTATTTCGTTTTTAAAACAGTTTTCTTGACCGTGGCTGGACACCGGTGCGTCCTGGCTACTGGGCGCGTGTGTCAAGCCGTTGTTGCTTTTACTAAACGTCAAAGTCTCTTCAGTCGTTTAATTTTGCCGTCCCTAAATTAACCGTGTTGCTTCTGCCCTATGTGATTTCCCTTTGGCAACTTAACGAGCAAGCGCATTTGTAATTAACTGGAGACGCGTTAAAGAGCGAGCGCGGGAAAACGGCGGGTCCTGGAACAGCCTTAATAGCGCGATTGCTGCAGTAGCGCCCAGGTGCTGGGAGAGGGTCAGTGGGAAGGAGGACGAAATGCCAAATCGCTCTCTCTTCACCAGGGAACCCAGCACAAGTGTAGGCAGAAAGAGTTATAGGCAAAGTAAATGTAAAGCTTTGGATTTATCTGACCGGCTGAAGCAAAAGCTGGCGGGGGGGAGTGAAAAACGACCTCCAGCGCCTGAGGTGCAAGAGCCGGATTAATTGTCAGATTCCAGGCACAGAGCCCAAGGGCAAGAGGGGAAAATCCACGGTGGCATTTTCTGTCCAAGTTCCCCTGCCCAAGTCACCCCTCCGAGTCACCGACGGAGACAGAAAGCGGCGACCGAGACACCTCCCGGGCGCTCCTCCCGCGGCCTGCCTGAAAAACGGGGCGTGGGGGCCCCAAAACCCAGACAACACGGGACAGGTTTATTCCGGGCTCTGCACAAATTGTCCTGCAATAAAGGGAAGACACTTCAGTGCTTTCTGGCTGCTGCATTCGCGGGCTGTTGTGCCCTGGCACCAGACGGCCCGGCTGGACCAGCGCTCTCCAGCCGGTTTGCACGGAGGGAACGGGCCCGGTGCTCTCCTTAAGCTCACGGTAGGAAGGAGCTGGGATCCGACAGCGGCGGGCAAGAGCCCCCGGAGGTGGCAGCAAAGCGGCCACCTCGCACCTGCCCCCGCCGCCGGGGAGCGGGGCTGTCCCGGAGGAGCCCCCCGGCTCAGGGCTCAGCAGTCCCGACCACCGGGCAGGGGGGAGGCCCCTCGCCAAGGGCCCCCTTCATGTCAAGGTCAAAACTCTTATTTTCTTGCGCAACGTCCGAGGACGGGGAGGCCATGGCCGAGGAGCGGAGCTGCTCCCCCCGCCAGCAGCCCCAGCGCTGGAAGCAGAGCGGGGGAGGCGGGGGAAAGGCGAGCTTGGTTAGAGCTTGAAAGGACCGGGGCGGGCGGGGGGAAAGAAGGGGAAAGAAGAGGAAAGGAAACCCGCAAAAATGTCAAGAAAAGACGACGCGTTTAGCTGCAGCAGGACGGAGCGCCTGGACAGCTCCAAAGCCATTTTCCTTTGCAGAAATCCGACGGGATGGAAGCAAACCCTGCCCCGGCCCCCGCCGCCGGGCAGTGCGCTCCCCCGCAGCCCCCAGGCCCCTCCGAGACCCCGCCACAGCGGATACGCACACGAGGCCAGCAATCATTGCAGACGGATTTATTAAACCGGGGATCGCCGGTTTTCAACATCCCTTTCCCATCTCTTGGAAGAAATAACTGGCCAAAAGAACTTGGGGAGTCCTGGGGACCCCACAGAAATCCCAAGGTCCCAGCGGCTCCCGCCGCCCACGATGGGAACCGGGAGATTGGCACAAGTTCTCGCAAGGAAACCCTAATAGGCTATTTCTGGACTACTGGCTCTTAACAAATCTATAGCACCTGAAGTGTTAGCACTCAATTAGTGACAAGGTTTCAAACCCCGGCGTTTACTGGTGAGGTATAAACAGAGTCCTCGGGAGATAGCCGGGAATTAGAACGGGAGGGGGCCCTGGACATCTTAACCGACTGGGATTAGGAGGAAAACTTTTTTAAAAGGCCCCATCTCTCTCTCTCTAAACAGTCCGAGGTGTCGAAAGCTCGGGGGGAGAGAGGATGTGCTCTGCGGAGCTAATTGTGGGGTTGGGCTTTTTTGTTTGTTTTCAGCAAGAAAATTTTAAAAGAAAAAAAAAAAGTACGAATTGCTTTTAGCAACCCCAGAGAGAAGGAACGATCGAATGTGGAAAACAACTCTCGCCTGCGAGGGGCTTTTCGGGGCCAGAACGGGCAGCGTGAGCGAACGGGCACCCGCCGCCTTCCCCTCCAGCCGGGAAAACAGCGGCGGCTTTGCTCACCTCGCCTCTCACGACCCCCCGGTTCCCGGGTGGATGGGGGGGCTGCAGAAGGCGTTTCGGGACCCTCCTCTGAGGTCCTGTCTCCTTTTCTTTTTTTCAGCGTCTATTTAAATTTCGATTCTGATTTCGCACCCGCTGGCCTACAATCAAAAACGGCAAGAGAGCTCGGGGTGCCGGGGATGCCTCCCCTCTCACCGCCCAAGGCCAAACCCCATTTTCCTGCTCGGAGTGAGGATTTATACTGGCGACCCCTCCAGCCCTGCCCTGCGGGCTCAGCCCGGACGGGTCACCCCGGTCTGGGCAGGACGGGGACAGGAGCGGCGGCGCCTGAGGGCTGCACCCAGGGGCCGGAGCTGGGTGAAGCGGTCGCCTTTGTCCCCTCTGCTCGGTCAAGATGCCGTTTGCAGTCGGATCCTGGCTACAGCGGGCTGCTAGAGAGCAAAGCGGGATGGGAAAAGAGGGGGGGAGAATTGGTCCTGAGCCCCGACCCGGAAGGTCCGTGAGCTGCTGTATGTCAGTAACTTATTCATCAATCAGCCAGACACAGAGCAGACCTGGCCGCTCTTTGCGGAGTGTTTGCTTTTTCACCAATTATTGCGGCCCTGCAGCTCTTTTTGTTGATACAGTAGTTCTAAAAAGTGCTAATGTTCATTTATCAGGGGGCCGAGCCCGGGACTCCCACTAGTTGTGATTCTTCCAAAAATATAAACACGAAGAGAAGGGCTAAGGCTAAAGCCCCCATTTGTTTCTAAACTGCAGTATTAAAAGTGATGCATTGTTGAAGATAAAGCGGAGATAACGCTGTCTGTCTCCAATGAATGTCTCCCCGACGCATTAATGACATTCCAAATGATAGCTCCGGCTTATCGTTCAATTAATCACTTCCACCCTTTGCAGCCGGGCCCACATCGATCGGGAGCCGCCGTGTGATTGGGGGGCTGGAGGAAACCCGTCAATCCTCGGTTCACAGCCGTGTGTCTGCCGGCAGCTCCCCTCCCGGTGGGTGCAGAGCCCGCCGGCGGGGCTGCCCCGTCGGGGATGCGCTCCGGGCCCGGGGCGGCCGAGATTGGGCACCCACCGGGTCGGGGCCGCTTTCTCCTCCGTGTTAACCGAGCAGAAGGGAACCTTTGGGGTAGGCACTGCCTTGTGAGCTCCGGGCTTGAGCTGGGAAGGCCGTTTTGGGCCCGGGATGGAGGCAGTGAGCACTGGACCCCGTTTCTTCCGTCCCAAGGAAGGTGGATGCCATCAAGGCAGGATAATCTGCGGGGGTGGGTCTGGATTTTGGGGGAGATGGGGATCAGTTCGTTATGTGAGTATTTATCTAACCTATCCCGATTAGCTTCTAATAAAAAGGAGGTGACGAGGTTAGAAAGATCACCGGGTGGTGCAGAGGGCGAGGGGTCCCGCAGACACCCGGCAAAGTCCCGGTTCAAGGTCCCTCTCCCGAGCCGAGCTCCGCGGTTGCCTCCAGCTTCCCGGGCACCTCATCCCTTTTCCTGCCGCCGAGGAAAATGCGCTCCGAGCAGCCTCGGGCACTGCTTTCCCAGGGAAGTCCGCAGGAAACGCAGCCGCCAAGAAGGAAATGGTTGCCCTCCTCCTCTCATTAAACAGGAATATTTCAGGCGTCCCCGTCCACACTAATCGCTCCAATTTTCACCTCAAGATCCGGATCTGGTTCGCGAACAAACCGCTCCCAGGACACCCGCAAACGGCTGCGAGGGGCTGTGAGCGCCCTGGCGGCTCCTGCACCAGCAGCGGTCCCCGGAGACCGCAACGAAACGCACAGCACCGTCCGCCAAGTATCCTTAGCTAAATTCCCCGGAATGGAGCCCGAGGGTATCGAGACACAAAAACTCGGGAGCGGGAGTGTGAGAGGGGACAGCAGCACGCACGTTCAGGAGGGAGCAGCCCAGAGTGCAGCTGCGGGCAGGTGCCCGCGTTTTTACGGGCCTTGGAGGATTTCCTCCGTCTGCAGGAGGAGGAAGGATTTGCAAAACTAACCCTGCGACCCCCCCAGCCAAGGACCCCCCAACTCACCGCATCCCCGCGGGGCTTCTCCGCTCGGCCCCCGGCCCCGGCTTTACCTCCCGCCACCCTCGGCCACGCCGGGGCTCAGAGTGGACGAGCCCATCTGCACCGAAGAAGTCGCTAGAGGATATTTTTTATTACTATTATTTCCTTCCCCCCCGAAGCCAGAAAGCTCTGTAACGCCCCTCCTCGACCTGCGACTTTGCCGTTAAGGTTTATTTCATCGACCCCAAACGCGTTAAATTACCGAGCTCTCACTTCTACCCGGGAATCCCGGGGCCTGCGGGGACCTGGTCAGTGGCGGGGCTGGTGCCCGCTCCCGGCCGCAAGCGAGGGGCAGGTTTCCCGTCCCCAGGACCCTGTATATTTTGCAACGCCTTTAACCCACCCTTCTCGCAGAAAATGCTGCTTGTGTGTTTGCTTGTTTGAAAGCTTTACAAACAGTGGTGGGGAATAATCCAACCAGCATTCCCCCATCCAAAGCCAGGCAGGGCTGTTTAGGCTCTCTCTCTCCTATCAGCTGGATTTTGCGGGCGTTATGCTACTTCAGAATATCTGTATAAACCTTAAACGCGGATTTCCCCTGGAATGCGCTTCACACAACAGCGAACTCACGTTTTCTAATTCCTGCGATCGAATATTGCAGAATTGTAAAAACGAAAGCTCCTTTCCCTCGTTAAAAAAAAAAAAAAAAAAAAAAAAGAAAGAAAGAAAGAAAGAAAAAAAAAATAAAATCAGCACATATTTGTTTGATGGTTTCCTCCTGGCCTGTTTGTTTAATCTGACTGTATGATAGACGGCATCAGATAGTGGCTTTGTACACATTAGGCCATTCTGGATCTTTTTTTTTAATGGATCAACAAACTCAGCGGGGAAAAGCTGGATAAATGCAGTGCCGCCCCTTTAAATGAGTGGGGATGTTTTTGAGATGTATTACTATATTAGGTGACATGGAACTTTGCATCTCTCATACCATCACTGCAATGTTGGCCAATAGAAAGCTAAAGTTACCCAAAAACTGCCTAGTCCCTCCTTCCCTTCCCTTATGGTCTGGTCCTACCTGCCTCCAGTGCACAAGTCAAGGCTACTCGCGGGAATGCTATGTGCCCCCTCCGTGAGCCCACGCTCCACCACTGCTCCAGCTTGGCTGCTCCCCACCTCCTTTTCCATGACCCTGGGCTCCGGCCGCTGCCCTGCTCCCCTCCGCAATGTTTCCTAGTCCTGTGACAACGACACCCTTCTCGGTCAAGGATATTTTGAACCTGGAACAGCATCAGGGCGGCCTGGCCTCCATGGAGCTCTCCTCCCTGGCCTCCCCCTCCTGCATGCTGGCCACCTTCAAGCAGGAGACGTTCAACGCCGACCCCCCGGCCCTGCCCGACCTGCGGGAGGAGCTGCCCGAGCCGCACTCGGCCAAACCCGCCGCCTTCCCCGGCTCCTACTACGTTAAAAGCTACGTGGAAATGGACTCGGCCAAGGACACCAAGGCGGACAAGAAAGGTAAAGTCAGCGACTAACGGCGGTGCTGGTCGGGGTTCGCCGGTAGCCTCCGAGCTAAGAAAAAGGGAGGGCAGGGGGAAGGTGACACGCAGCCCGGGGCGGCTTTGGGTGCCCGGGGGCAGCGGGGACGGCGCAGGAAGCACCGCGCCCGGCCTCAAGGTTCGCTGAGCATCTTTAGCCCATCGTGGCCCCGCGGTGCATGGGAGGGACAGACCCACCGCGGGCCGAGTCCCACCGACCCCCACCCGGGAGACCCCCGAGCATCCCCCGAGCGGGGCCGGGGCTACAGCCGCGCTGGCTGCCCAACGGGACGGGCAAAGCTGCAGGATGATACGCGAGACCTCGAGCTTGTCCAGAGAGAAATTAGGAGACATTTTATTTTCAAGTCTCTCGGTTGGAACGTACGCCCGTGGGGTCCGGGTAGGAGTCAGTAGAAAGGCTACGTGCGACAAATCCGTGCAGTGGCACAGGCTGTCGCGACTCAGATCAGTGCACAGAGCATTCTTGTTTTCAAATAAAACAAGGAAACAAAAAGACCGACGGAAAATTGCTAAAGAGGTAGAAGAGTGGGGCAGGGCCTGTCCCATGCAGGAGAGGGTCGCCGCGGCGGCCTGCGGGACCAGGGTGCAGAGAGACCGGGGAAGCGCGGGGGAAGCGCCGCTCACTCACAGGGCACACGGTTTATTGAATATTGCTTTATTTTTTGGCACTTTTTTTCCTTTCCTTCCCCTTTTTCCTTTGCCTATTTATTTTGCAGCAGAACTGTGTTCCCTGCACAAGAGCCTGGAACAGGAGAAAAGAGATCTGGAAGATCCCGAGCGCCCCAGACAGAGGAAGAGAAGGAAACCTCGCGTCCTCTTTTCTCAAGCCCAAGTCTACGAACTTGAGAGAAGGTTCAAGCAGCAGAAATACCTCTCGGCTCCTGAGAGAGACCATCTAGCGAACGTCCTAAAGCTCACCTCCACCCAGGTGAAAATTTGGTTCCAGAATCGAAGGTATAAATGCAAAAGGCAGAGACAGGATCAGACGCTCGAAATGGTGGGCATCCCTCCCCCCCGGCGGATAGCGGTGCCGGTGCTGGTTCGCGATGGAAAGCCCTGTCTGGGGGAGTCCTCTCCATACAGTTCGCCGTACAATGTCAGCATTAACCCCTATAGCTACAACGCCTACCCCGCGTACACTAACTACAACAGCCCCGCCTGCAACGCCAACTACAACTGCAACTACCCGTCCATGCAGACCATGCAGCCTTCTGCGGCCGGCAACAACTTCATGAACTTCAGCGTCGGGGACTTGAATTCAGTGCAGACGCCCATCCCGCAGGGGAACGCGGGGATCTCCACGTTGCACGGAATCCGAGCCTGGTAGAGCCCCCCCCGCACCCAGCCTGCCCCGCTCCGTGGGCCACGGCCGCCGACGGGACCGCACCGCCGGGGATGGAAGGGCTTCGGCCGCTCCTGCGAGCCGGTCTCGGGACATTGCCAGCTGCGGGGGATGCGGACAGTTCTGTGTAGCACCCCGGTGGAGTTCATTACTACGGCGGCCATTTCCAGCGGGGAGGTTTTCAGCGTTTCGTGCGGTGGCCGCGCTCCGTGCGGGGCCAGACGGGCAGGGGGGCTCGGTGCTGCCTGCACCGCCCGACTGGTGCGCCTGGCCCCGGCCCTTCTCGCTCTCCCTTCCACCGGGGTCTTCGCCCCAATAATTCCCTCCTTACTTCCTACAAAGCAGACGGTCAATTTGCTTGACTTGTTCCAAACAACAGCGAGCCAAGCCCTACAAATTCCCCCCCCTCCCCTTTTGATTTTTACTCTATACTAATTATTATTGAGATCCACGTTTAATTTTTGCACTTCCCGTACGGTCCCCGCTGTCCGGCCAGTTCAGCATCTCGCCAGCCCCCAGGTCTCTCCTTGCAGAGCTGCTAACGCCGGTCTCGGTTGCGCCCGCAGGTGCCCGGGGCCGGACCGGGAGCGGGGCCGGCGGCTCTCGCCAGCGCACGGACGAGGACAAACTCCCCCACCCCAACCCGGCCGAGGATTACAGACACTCCGACCTGCCAGATCCCCATAGGGTTATGCACTAAAACGTGAGTTAGGATTGAAATGCACTGTCCGCCCCTCGCCCCCGCCGCCCGTTCGTACGTGTTTCCCTTTGCTGTACAAGCTGATGGAGATCAGCGAGTTGTCATTAAAGAGAGTGGCTTAACTTTGCGCGTCCCTGACCTTCCTTGTGCGGCCCGGGTCCCCCAACAGCCCCGGCGGGCGGTGGGGAGCGGAGCCGCCCACCCCGGGGCTCTCCCCGGCCTCATGTGCCGCCTCCTCTGCTCCGGGAGCCTTTCCCTGCCGGTCCCCCCCTCACCTCTCCCCGCTTTGTGTAACTTCAGAAATTCCCGTTTTGACGCGTGCCAAAGCTACTTGTGTTTTAACGCCTTTCAAAAATAATTTAAAAGCCACTTTTTGAGCCCACAGCCCGGGCGAGACCGCTGTGCACCGGCCGCGTCCCATCCTCCCCGTCCTGGGGTCGAGAGCGACCTCGTTCCCCTCCGGCGGTGCCCGCGTCTGTCCTAATGCCCGGGGGCGGGGAGCAAGCGGCTGCTTTATTCCCTGCACAAAGAAGCAATGCAAGGAGGGTACAAACACCCCAACTCATAAACCAAGGGGCTCGGGCTCTGGCAGAAGAGAACTGCCCCCAGCGCGGCCGCGGGAGGTTTCCGCAGCCCCTCTGCACCCTGTCCCCATGGGGGAAGAGGAACAAAGGATCCCCCGCGTGTCCCCAAACTGCGCAGGGGCAGCGAGAGGGGGTCCCCACCGCCCGGCTCCTGCCTCTCTTCTGCCTCATTCGCAGCCTCTCGGCCGCTTTTACAGTAGTCGCTATCAAATGTCAATTATTGGGAGTGAGAAACAACAAACATTGTAATTCAGCGCAGTCAAAACATCCTCTGAGTGTCTGAGATTGTCCGGCCCGGTGACAAGGCGATTAGGGGAACCTGCAACCTCTCCTGCGTTGGCCGTATCGGCCCCATCAGTAAACAGGGATGGAGACAGGGTGGCTGTGGCCCTGGGACATGGGATGAAAGGCTGCCGGTGAATGGAAGCTGCCTGCAGTCTCTATTCCTCCTTCCCAAGGGGACCAACCACACAGCCCCCGCCCCCCCCGAGGTAGGATTGCACAGATAAGGAGCTCCAACCTCCTTCCTATCTCTGCAAATGGAAGAGGAGCCCTGGGTGCTGCTCAGAAAGCCCCTAATTCAGTGTGGAGAGCAGACAGTGGCCTGGGACTCAGGGCTGGGCAAAGAGTGGCCTTCTGCCACCCCCACCGGGAGAGTCTGCCTTGGGGACACCCCTGAGAGGCAGAGGGACCTTGGGTCTGTTACAACAAAGGGGACCAGAGCCTGCCAGCCTGAAGCAGGGACACAGGACTGCCTGCCCATAAGTGCACAGGAGCTGGGACCAGCCCCACCACTGTGCAGCCCAGAAAGAAGCAGAGGCTACTTCTCTTCTTCATTGAAACCTCTTAAATCCTAGGATCCTCTCCCCTTACAGGCTTTGGATTGGAAAGACTCGCAGACTCCAACAGGTGGTAGAGGGGCATCAAGTTAGCCAGAAAATACTTTGGTCTAAGAGGGCCAAGGATGTAAGATTTAACTAAAACATGAACAACTACTTTTGAAAGCTCCCCCTGAGTAGGGCCCTTTATTAAGTGGTCTACCAAGCTGGACTGCACTGAGATTCCAACAAAAGCCATGGGAGAAAGTACCTTGACACATCAACACAGCACTCCACTCACTTCCACATATGTTGAACATCCTTTCCATTCCTCAGATCCCTTAATTTCTTCAAATCTGTTTATTTTCCTCCCATAATACCTCAGAGCTGCAGCTATCAAGGAATCTGGCTGTCTGGTGGGATTGGGCCTGCTGTTGTTCTGTAGAGGCTGTTCCGGGCACTGGCTTTGGGTCCAATTTCCAGGACCGCACTGTGCCTAATTCTCAAAAGGGATGGATGTACTACAGCCCCTGCCCACACTGCTGCTTGCACACTCCCCTCCTCCCTGCATTTCCCCGCTCCTGTGGGAATTGCATCACGAGCAGATGCATGGCAGGATAAGACAGGGGCTTGGAACAACAGCTGGAGCCTTGGAGCCGGTTCAGAAAGCGATTTAGGCAGAGGACACAACCGCAGCTGGCTGAGGCCAAGCACAGCGTGGCCGCCCAGCTCTGGCAGCAGCACCAGCAGCCCAGCGAGGCACAGGGTAAAGACCTTTCATTAGATGGATTATGGGGAAGTGCAAGAGAGATAGACAGTAGTAATTAACCCCCAGCACACCAATTTTGGCCAAGGGGGGCTCTCTGTTTTCACATGCACAGACACCCCATTGGTAGCAGTCCTGCTGTTCCAGGTCTGCCTCACCTGCAGCTCCGCAGCTGGAACAGCCTCTGCGGCCAATGCAGCCAACAGGGTCAGGGGATGGTAAAAGGTCTCCCCGGGACTCCCGAAGGCCCCGAGGCTGCCGGCACACACCTTATTACAGTGATGGGCTTTCCCGAGTCTTGTCCTCTCACAGGCTTTGAAAAACTGAATGCATCCAACTTAACGTTTCTCTGCCTGAGCCTGAAGTGTTTTGTATCTACAGAGCAATGTGAAAAGCTTGTGCTTAGAAAACATGATTGTAGAGGAAACCGCAGGATACTGGCATTTCCCCATGGAACCCAAAATCAGAGATCCTGTCCGTGTTTGGGGCAGGCTAAGGGGCGTAGGAGAGAGGTTTTAGTAAGATTTGTGTTTTGATTTGATCTCACTGTCCTTTCTTCAGGTTGGGTTTTGTTTTGGGTCTGTTGGGACTTTTTGTGGTTTTGTTTTGTTGTTTATTTTTTTAATCACACAGCCTGACACTGGCATTCATTTCCCCATTTTTGACCATTTTTTAGAAGGATCCAGCACCCCAGCTCTACCTGAAGGTAACAACAGGGCAAGTGCAGCTCAGCACTTGTCTTCTTGAGACAAACTGCATCTGGTAGGTTTATACAAACTATTTGGAATTCACATTTGTACAGGAACAAGTTGTCAGCTGCAAGGGACTGATACCAAATCCCTCACCTTCAGTGGTTTTCTAGGAACTGAAGTAATTGTTTTTCCCAAGTAACTCCCCTGCAGTTCCTGAAGTGCATCTGTGGCCAGAATTTTATTCCTTAACTTCAAGGAGTTTTCACATATAAAACTATCAGAAACCAAGGAGATATGGTCCTGGCAGGAACTGGCCAAATGTTTCAATGTTCCTGAGAAGCCCAGCAGGAAAACAACAGATCAACAGCCCCCTCTCCCTAGTCCCTGCTCCTAATTCATCTCACTGACAACAGTTTAGATCACTATCAGCAGTAAGTGATTTCGTGTTAATGGGGATTATTAAGAAGAATCAACACCTTTAAGGTGCCACTGTGCAGTTGTCTCCAAAGCAAAAAAAAAAACGGATAGGCTTTCAGGCTGGAGTCTGATTTTTAATTCTTGGGTGCTTAGTTAATGACTACAACAAGAACTCGATGCTACATTCTGATGCAGAAATACAGGGAAGTGGAGATTTCTCTTAACAGAAGATCAAGCACCGGCGGTACATCTCTGAGGGTTAAACGTTTAGCAACATGACATGGAATAAGTGACTCGAAATTCACTACCTGTCTCCTGCGGTCATTTTAAACCCTCCAGAGCATCAGTCACTACGAAAACCCCATTTAGCGACAAGATCATCCTCGGAACAGCCCTTTCCGAACCTCTCCCAGTTCGCTTCGACACTGAAGAGGATTCCAGTGGGTTTATTTCCAGCAGATTTTCCTCAAAACAGCTTGCTTTATTATTTTAGTACAGACTCCAATCCAGCCTCAACAGACACCTCACCCTTTCTGCTTCCTGCACCTCATGGGTGATGCACTGATCCACACAGATTTTATTCCTTCTAGGTACCAACAAGGGATCGTTAAGGATCTCAAAGCCTCCTCACTTCCCACTGCAGCCCTCAAACACAGAGCGAAAGCACCACCTGAACCAGATTATTTCTGCTGCCTCCAGCCACAGTGAAGGTTGTGCTGCTGTGCCTTAGCTAATCGACCAGTTTTAAAGCATCTCTACCATTTCCATCATGGTACTGCATGGACTTGCCCCAGACTGTTGCTTGAAACAGCTACTGGTCCCTTTTCCCAGCTCTGTTAGAGAGGCGCTTCGTGTTTGCAACGGGGTCAGCACGGACAGACCCTCAGTCCCACTCAAGTGTGAGCAGGGGCTGTGCAAGTGCAGGGCTTCACCAACACCATTCGCACAAATCACTCAATATTTGCTTAGTTTGATGTGCTGGAAAATAAGCTACCTAAAGAAAAAGCTTGCAAAAGGGGAGAATATCTTGGCGGCCAAAATGATCTTATTTCTTTGGGTAAATTAATTGGTCTTGGGGAGACATCCTGGAGCTAAATTACTATTTGTGGAAATGGGTAAACTGAAGGAGGAATAAGCATGAATGACCCTGCTGAACAGTGGGCAAGGTCAAGAGTTAACAGGCTCAAATAAGAAAAGAAAGGCAAGTTTGTCAAGTATTTCAAATTCTGTGAACTGCCCTAACTACTACTTAGTAAGAAATATAATTAACATAATTTAGAAAGGCATTTTAGAGTTTTAGTCCTAGAACCAACAAATCTGGTGGTTGAACAAATTATGAACTCCCATAGTTAAAAACACGTACTCTCAGAAGCATTTTTCTAGGAGTTCTGTGTATTTGGAATAGGATTTGGTGCAGCCTGTTGCCACAAGAATACACCGGAGTTAATTTTAGCACAGCAGACATTTCTTAAATAGATTGAATTGTCCTCCAGCATAAGCTTTGAATAAGTGACAGTACCAGCTCCTAGAAATTGCCCCCAAATCCCATCTTCCCGGCCAGGATACTTTTTGTTCTCATTATCTGTGAGAAATAAAAGCTGCTTTCAGAGCGGGTGCCGCAGCCAGTGGAGATGCAGCCTGCAGACACACACAGAGCTGTCAGCGGGAGGAGCTGTCAACGAACATGGCACAAAGAAAACCCAAAACTATTTAAGTCAAAGAAGTATATATTTTTAAGTACCAAAAAATCAGAATGAAGTTCTACTGCCTAGTTTTTGCAAGTCACTTCTAATAATATCAAGGAGATGATTTATGCTATTTCAGGGAAGGACGAGATAAATCTTGGCTGAGTTGAGGTTCCGTGCGTTGCTTTATGCACCGTGCAGGGTCAGCTGAGCTTCCCTCCCCGCTGGGCACCCACAGAGACGGGTGCGGATCCACCCTGCACTTCCACACACTTCACTTTACGGACATGGTTAATCCCACTGAAGATTCTCATTCCAACATGGGCAGCGGACGAGGGCTCAGAGGGGAAGCAGATGGACATGCTGACACCCGGCCGCATTTCTGGCATCCTCCCATGCCGAGGCTTTGGTATCCTTATGCTATTTATTTCTGCTTATGAGGGTTAGAGAAGCTTTTCTATTTGTTCTGGGTTATGTGGTATATCTGAGTTTTTCTTTCTAATTACATGCCCAGAAAGCAATCCATACCTTGTACATCCACAGGTATTGCAAGAGTCCCCATCCTATAGGCACTAAACATCCAGATGCCATGCATACAGCCCTGCTCAGAATGCAGGTTTCTCACTGCCGCGTTTCCACACAGCCCTTTTCAAGCAAGGCCAAAAAAACTGCTTTACTTAACCTCAGTTCTGAAGACAGGAAAGTGGAATTGCTGCTATAAAAAGAGGCGTTCTGCCATATCTCTGATCCAACACTCGCAGGCATCCAGTGTGCCCGGCTGGGACCTCGGCCTGATTTCTCCTTTTAAATGAAAAAGGAAAACATCAGTGAGAGCTGCTGGTCATTGGCACCTCTGGGAGCCAGGCCTGAGGTGACTACATTTGGCTGGTTAGACACCAATTTAGAGCCCACAGTATTTCACCTTGAAAATTTAAACTTACGTGATTTCTTAAACAATGAGGTATTAGAATGGGAAAGCGAATTTCCCTGTTCAGTCCTTGGTGCTAACGCTACCTGTAGCATTTCATTTTTATACAAGCAAATATTATTTCCCACGTAACAAAATGAAACTAAAAACTTGATGTTTTTTTTGGGGGTGGGGGGAAAGAGTAAGGGCAGCTGAACCAGCCTTAGTGCAGCACAGTGGAACGACAGGAACAGTTGTAGGTTAATTTCCAAATGTCCTCTTTGCTTTTCTTTCTTTTCTAACCACATTTCCAGTCCTGTTGGTTTCAATATTCGGGTTGTGAAAACACCGTGCTCTGCCCCTTTGATCAGCTCGTGAAAAGCCCTTTCATGTCTCGCTGTCTTCATTAACTCAGGTTTTAATTGCTGGCCTTGCGTGGGCCAGACAGGTGGCCCGAGGTCACACCAGGAGATGACAGATGGCTTTGGGCAGGGTGTCCAGACTACACCCAGTAAAACCAACCTGTGCAGCGGCAGCACCGCATCCTGCACTGGGGATCAACGGGGCACGCTCAGCCACAGCCCCCAAATACATGGTTTATGTCCTATCGAAACTAACGACTAACTACGCTTCTTCATTGGTGAAACGGCACATCCAGAGACAGGGATTTAACTCAAGTTACTTAGATCAGGGAGCGTTAGAGGGGAAACCCCAAAGTTTCACATCAAAGCTCCTGCACCAATGGCTGAGCCCTGGTGAAGTTTTCTGAATGAAAGAATCAATTTCAGATTCCAATCTTATTTTAAATCCCATAAAAATAACCAGGGAAATGGTTTTCCTGGTACACACCCAGAGTTTCCCTTATTTTTCCCTAACAGATAACAGCTCAGTGCTTTGGACTCCTATTATACATTTTTACCCTGTCTGTCTGTATCTACTTACACTTAGCAAGTACATATACCCATAATTAACGTGACATCAGAACTTTCTTCTCCAGTACTTTTGACTTGCTGGACTTCTTGGTCACAGCAAGAGTTGCACAAGGTTTGCTGCAAGGAGAGCTGTACTGGACAGTAGGTACCATGCTGCTATTTTATATACTCAAACAGAGAAAGGCTAGGAGAATGTAAGGAGGAAGACACTTTGGACTGTATCATCGAAGATATCAGGCAAGACTATCTTACTCATCCTTTTTGGCCTTAAAGAACTTGAGCAAGGAAGCTCCCAAAGCAAAGGTTGGTAAAAATATGTTTCTTAGTGGCATATAATACAGACTCAATCTTAAATCCAAGGCTCTTTTTTTCCAGCTTTACAGCACAGATAACCCACGATCTCAGTTCTGGTGACACAGGGTGTTCTTCTGGTGAACATCAATACCACTATGCTCAACTTGTCTGACGTAGAAAGGTATTTTGGGGATAGACCCATTCAGATCTCAGCGTATGGCCAAAACGGAACAGAGAGGGTATTTTGCCAAAGTCAGACACTTATTTGCTCCCAACAGTAAAATGCACCTTTGCTACAAATTCAAAAGTAATGTGTTTAAAGATTCTTCTCCAGGAAAGCTAAGTTGACCCTCCAAGATTTACCTTGGAAGGCAGACAGACTAACTGCAGAACAGAAGGAAATGTCTCCTATTTTCTCCTCCTCCCCGTACCTCCCACACGGCCATTGCTTTTGTTTTCCAGGCAGGTTCCTTCCCTCCACACACCTGCTCCCAGCCGCAGCTGCAATCAAGACATTGGGACCCATTAGCTCTACTTGCTCCTTTCATCCAGAAGTCAATGTGACATGTTTGGAGACCGTAAGTGACAGGAGTCAAGTTCAGATCAAGGCACAGGTGTCTAAGACAGTAGAGGCCATTCGAGCGATTAGTTCCCACTTACACCACCTTGTTCATTCTTTTTTAGGAGAAATAACATCACGCAAGCTTTGCAGATTTTGGTGTGTGCCATTGAAGAGCATCATCCTCTTCAAAATGCATCAGACAGACGCTCTCAAATCAAAGATCTCCTTTGCGAGCATTCCGGTTGTATCAACCAGGAGAGCAGCATCCCACCCGCCTTCTGAGGGAAAATGGAAACATTTTTCTGCACTGATTTTGCATTTCTTCTAGATAGTGCAGGCCACAGGACTTCATTCTATATGTTTTTATTTTGCTTAAAAGCAGAACTGATGATTTGGGAATTGAGTTCCTAACATTTTGTGGAAAACTTTTTTGGGAAAAAAAATGAAAATCACCCTCTGAAAATACAGCCTTACTGTAATTAGCTATAATGAAGAGTGTTTTTATGTGTATTAGTGCTGCTGCTTGCACTGCTTACTGCTTTGCTTTATTCAGTAAACTCAGAGTTGGCAAGACCTTGGAATTGGGAAGACCCTATTTTAATCCTAACCCTGCCATTCATTTGATGCAGAATCTTGTGATGGTCGTTTAACCTCATGCATTGTGCTATGGAGACAGAGTTCAGGTGCAGAACAGGGTCCTCCATTGCCTGCTGGACACAGGTGGGCTGCAAAGACACAGACAAATCCCTGCTTTGGAGAAATGGACAGCGGGCGAGTGCAGGGAAGCCGCTGCATGGAGAGGAACTGACTTTTCAAAAGAGAAAACAGGTTCTGACGACCTGAGCTAAAGATAGGATGAGCGCAACCAGCAGCTTTTTAAAGCAGCGCATCCCGCCTTATCAGAAGCCCCCGTGGAGGTAACGGTGCTGTCACCCAACACAGCGTTTTACAGAGCTCGTCCCCCCGACACCAGTGTCACCCTCAGGGACCCAGCTGGTCCCCAAAAAACTGTGACCTTTCCCCAGCGCTCTGCCCGGGTACCTTTATCAGTTTGACTTTTGACCTTGAGAGGGATGGGGCTCTACGCAGCCACCATCACTGTTTCCATCCAGCCCAAACCCTCTTCACTCCCCATGATGGGGATGCTTTAAAAAAAGGGCATCGTGGTGATAGATTTGTCAAGACCAAGGGTCAAGTTTATGTTGATCTACAGGTGTCAGAAGCGTATTGATCCAATGATGAAGGTCCCCAAGAGGTCACCATAAATCCTCGAGGGGGATGAAAATACCACATAACTCGCTTGCAGATGTTGCAGAAGTAACCAGATAAGGTAAAGCAACCGCCCAGCAAGTGTTAACAGACACCCTTAGAGCAACAGGTGATGCCACAATGTTATTTTGCCGTAAGCCGGGGTGGCCAAACGTATAAAAAGGTGAAAACATCAAGCAATTCAGGCCCTTGACAGGGCAAAATAAGGACATTTGTTTCAAGTTAAATTGTGGTGCTTTTGGCTCGCACCAGATGAGACACAGCCTTTAGTACAAATACTTTGCCCTTTTTGATCAGCACTTTCCATGCACTTCCCCGACAGTTGTGAACTACACTACACCCAACTCAAAAAACACCTTGTGAACCTCACTATTGTAGAATAGTTCAGCTGGAAGGGACCTACAACCATCATCTAGTCCAGTTGCTTAATTTTGGAGACAGAAAACAAATTACATTAGATACAGCCACAGCAGCTACAGAAAGAGCATCTCCTTGGCCTGGTTTCCAGCTCCTCAGCTGATGCTGAATTTCTCCAAAGCATTTAACAGTGACCAGTGCACACTGGGACCCCTTAACAACAACCAGTGCACACCGGGACCCCTTAACAACAACCAGTGCACACCGGGACCCCTTAACAACAACCAGTGCACACCGGGACCCCTTAACAACAACCAGTGCACACCGGGACCCTCGTGCAGGGACAACAGGGACATTCCCGGCAGCTCCGGGTTTCTGTAACTCGAGCGTTTAAGCCGGGCGGTTATTGCAGAGCGTGATGCTCAATCCCTTTATCGCGGCTCCTCTCCCCGCGGCAGCCGGAGCGAGGTCTAATTTTAAAAAGCAGCGATATGGTGCTGGTGCGGTCACACACGTTACCGTTAGCTGCCGGGTATTTAAATATAAACATGCAGAAGCTGCTCCACAGTTCAGCTGTTTTATGGCTGACTATAGAGTTGAGTTCAACAAAATGCAGAATGTTAACTTAGTAATGCGTCGAAGCTCAAAACTTAAAATACACGCCTTGCTAGTTTTATTTTTAGAATCATTCCAGCATTAATGATGCAAGATATTTATCTGACCTGGCTGAAGTAAATTTAATAAAAACAAGTTAACAATCAAACCCCATTTTTTACCTGACTTCGTTCAGTTAGAAGAATAACCCTTAATGGAATAAACCAAGGCAACACCTTTTCCTTTGTGGTATATTCCAATGAAAATTAGAAATATAATAGATCTCATAGGAATTCATAAATCTCATTGAGATTAAACTCAAAGAAAATGTTGAGTATCAAACTGAAAAATAATACAAGAGTCAGTTCCCAATTTCTCTATAAAATCATGAAACTATATTGCAATAAGACGCTTTCTCATGAGAGCAAAACGCTTATTATGAGAATAATGTGTCATTAATCTGAGTACAGTACATCTTGGCTGTAACATGCAGCTGTCGCCAAAGCACAAAGATTCATCATTTTGGCAAAGTTTGTAGCATCTGTGTTGCAGAGTTTTGGTGCCAACGGTCATTTCTAAGCACAATAAAACATAACACATAATTCTCAACCTGGCCTTTCACCTTTGAGAGCCCCCGGTTCGCTTCATCACTTGAGGTGGGCAGCTCACACGCCTAACGTAGCGACGTGGCATCCAAAACATTTACGGGCATATAGCATAATGTTTGTATCATGGCTGGTTTGTGCCATGTGTGACTGTGACCCAGCACCGGAGAACATTTAAAACCCGCCCTTGCGGTCTTTGCAGACTCCAAGATGTTCAACACGCGTGTTGTCTCAGTTCTGCTGAGCCCAATCGTACAGGGGAGTGTGAAACAGCGCGGGGCTCGGCAGAACTTTATTTCACAGTGCTACCTAGTGGCTTCTGGAATAAATGATCAGCCAAAACGCGTTTGCCATACAGAAGAACCTCGGTGAAAAATAAATAGCAATGTGTATAGAATCTAAACGTCTGCCTGAGAAGGGCAGGAACTATGTATTTACACTGCAGGGGATGAAAGAAGAAGGAAAAAAAAAACCCCACATATAAAATCGCTTGTGAACTAATCCCAAGCATTTCTGGCTGGATGTTCATACACACAGGCACATCAACGGCCCAACTGAACCTCCCACACTCTATCGGATGCCAGGACGGGCAGCGCCTTTGTTTGCCAACCAGGCTTTTTCCTCCCTCGCCACTGCTGGGGATCAGCACAGAAACACGGAGCTCACGGCATTCATGGCCCTCCAGAGACTGTCCCTCCCCTCTTCACCCTCTCTCACAGCAGCAGAGGTTGGTGCCAGACGCTGGGTCAGATTTTCCCAGGTTTCCTGCCAGCATGGGGACACAGAAAGAGCCACAAACCTCCTCCTCTCTGGAGCCGCTTCCTCACTCCTCTCAAACTTTCCTCTGCTCTGCAACCGCTGTCACTGTCTTCTACACAGCCCAGTATCCCCTCCTCCCTGCCTCACATTGATCTATATATCAAGACGTACATTTTCCAGCATCACTGTTGCCCAGCGTTTCCCCACACAGAAGGCGACACTTCCAGGATGGCAGGGGACAAGGTTTAGGTGCGACAGCAGCACAAATAAAACTCCTGTTATAAACCCTCAGGGTAGAGTAGGAGCCAAGCCTGGCAGTGGAAGATGTTAAACCCAAGTACGAGACACGGCCACTGGTCCTGACAGTTTTCCCATATTTAGAAAGGGGAGAACGGTACTTGCTTCCCTGGGCAATGCTTATGATCACCAGATGAAAGGAGTCGTGTAAGTACTAAGTAGTATTATTAGTCACAGGCGTAATATATACATATGAGAATAATATAGTCAAGCAATACTTAACAGTTATTTCCAATAGCAACATTTGTATAATGCCATTGACACTCAACTGCTGATAAGTTGGACACACTTAAGGAATTTTAATAAGCCTTTGAAAAGGTTTAACTGATTTGAATTAAGCCCTGAGATAATTTAGACGCAGGGCTATCATTCTTCAGTTAAAAATAATCGATCTTGAATTTAAACATCACATCTTACGCCCTGGTGTACAAAGAAAATGTCATTTGTCACCAGCAGCGTCTGGGGCTGATGAACACGTTTCTGGAGAAGCTGCAGCAACTCCGAGCTGCGTCTGGACCGAGCGAGGGACCCGCGGCCCCGCTCAACGTGTTCTCCTCTGGGCCACTGACGAGGCTCCCACCGGAATAACGTTCAGATATGTTAATTAACACATGTGGTTATTACTATGATGACACCAAACCCAATGCCCCAGACATTGTGAGGCAGTGCAGAAAGAACTAACATCTTCTGGCTTGGATCCACAAAAGCAGCTCTGTTGCCGCTTCCCCCCGTCAGAGGCAGAAGGAAAGCCTTCATCTGGACTTTAGTACTGAACATAAGTGTTTTTTCTTTTGGAGAGGAGTATTCTATATTTACTGCTTGTTGTTGCAGGCGTTTCACTTTCCTGACTTGCAATTTTCCTCCCAAAGCTCTCTATCCTTTCTGGAACCCTCTGATAGACACATAATGCAACATCTTTTTGACAAGATGATAAGACCAGAGCTCTTGTTGAAATCTGCTCATCTAAACATCCACCCACATCTTCATAGAAATTAATTAACTTGCAGTAATGAGAACGTAAATTCTCACTTGCTGTCTTTCAGCATGAATATTACCCTATTGCCTACAAAGTTATTTACCATTAAGTCCCTGGAGGATCAGGAACTAATTTTGGGTCGGAGTCTGCAATTACCGAAGGTACCGATGCAAAGACAAAAGTATTTTAAACAAATCACAGAATCACAGTTGAAAGTCTGAAGATAAAGAGAATTGTATGCGTGTTTTTCTCCCTCCTCCTTTTCTTGGCTGGTTGGTTTGCATAAACAGACAGATTACTGGCACAAACCAGGCACTGAAAGCTGGGAGCTGCTGGCATTCAGCTACTCGCATTTTTGCTTTAGCTATTTTCAAATATCATCTCTGACATTTAAACAAATGGGAATAACATTATGATCCTTAGCAGCGTTTGCGGTTTTATATCCAAATTAAAAGAAGGCGAAGCATCATGCTTTTAAGAGCACAGCTCAGAAAGGAATTATTCATTTTTAAATCCAAAATATACAGCACTGATATACATATATTATATACTGTTTATGTATATACTTTATATATAACAATATACACAACAGGGGAAGGCTTGCTTCTCTTGGAAACATCAAGTATTTACTATTATCAGACACAGGACAGGAGGCCAACTGGATCAATAGACTTGCTCAATATAGTAAAGTCTTATCTTCATTTCGGACTAGCTGCCCATAATGTCAGCACCTAGATGCCACTGACAGAGTTATCTCCCATCAGCAGCAGAAATAACTGGTAGTGGAGTGACACCTACAAAAAGCCAATAACTCGAACAGAAAAAAATTGTCCCACTGTCCATTTTGAAGATAAAAGGAAACCAGCCCACCGCTCTTCGGTCTTTGTGCATTTGTTTGGGCTGCAAAAATAACACTTTGGGCTTTGGTTTCAAATCTCCATTCCTGTTGGGACGACGCAAACTGCAGAACTTGTGGGCACAACAAGACCAGACCCCTGGAAGGGTCAGGTCCGAAAGCGTCCCTGGATGTGATACTCAGCCATCGTGCTGTTGAAAAGAAGAAAGCAAAAAGCTTTCATGTTGTTCTATATATATGTGGTTCTATCTATAGGGCCTGGTGTGTGCTGATCCCCGAGGAGACGTTCTCCCTGCCTGCCCTTTGGGCGCTTATCGCGGGACCAGAGGGACACACGCAGCATTATCACCAGGCCAGGCTCAGAGCAGCCGAGTGGCATTTTCCTTTCATGCAGCCACCGACACCAACCGCAGGACAGGACGGTCCCCAGCGCCGCGGCGCAGCCCGTGACCCCGCCTGGCAGCCTCTAAAAGCAGGAGATAAGTGGGATACGCAAGTCAGCTCTGATGTTGCAGCAGGAGACAAAGGTCAGGAGCGATAACATCTGATCAGCCTCACGTTGCGAGGTTAAAAATAAAAGGAAGCCCAAGTGGAAGCAAGAGGCCATGGTGGTCCCAGGTATGGCAGGGTGTCACAGCACCCCAGGGAGACACCTGCACCAGATTTGCCTCTCACAACTCCTACCAAATTATTTTTAATGACTTTGCACAGCTGCGTCACCCTTACAATTCATCCAGCATTTTAGCACCCAAGACATCACTCAGAAGCACGGCAGTGATTACCACAACTCTTGCCCTACAGGAGCAATCACCAGTGCTCCAAGGTTATGATTTAGGCACTCAACACTTACACAATAGGCTTAAAATCACAACAGTAATAGCAAACCCCAAACCCGAAGCAAATAAAAGCTGCTTTTTATGAAGCATTCTTATGAGGAGCTGTTAAGGGAACTGGGGCTGTTCAGCCTGGAGAACAGGAGCTGAGGGGAGAACTTATCACTGACTGCAGCTGCCTGAAAGGAGGTTGGAACATGGAGGGGGTTGGTCTCTTCCCCCAAATTGCAAGTGATAGGACAAGAGGAAACGGCCTCAAGTTGCACCAGGGGAGGTTCAGATTGGATATCAGGAAAAGATTCTTCCCAGAAAGGGCTGTGGGGCATTGGAACAGGCTGCCCAGGGCAGTGCTGGAGTCACCATCCCTGGAGGGGTTTAAAAGGCATTTAGACGAGGTTCTTAGGGACATGGGTTAGTGCTGCAGTGAGGTTATGGTTGGACTCAATGATCCTGAGGGTCTCTTCCAACCAAAATGATTCTGTGATTCCATAGGGTTCATATTTAATGCATGTGTTTACTTCTGTGAAGACCATATACCTGCTTAATACTTTTCCTGATCACATGGTGGCAGAAGCTCAGTGCTGCCCTTAACCGCACGCATCTATAGACACACATGGACACAACTAGGTGGCATTTTCCAGTGAACTTGCAGAAGCATAAATAATTATAGACAGTAAAGGACTTGAAAATGGACCTTCTCTGTGGTTACCTGCTGCTTGTCAGAGTTTTGCCTCAGCCCAGGCAGAACAAGGATCTGTCTGCTGAAATCATTCAAATGCAGTATCAGAATTAACATGTTAATGGAGGAGTCTATCAAGAGATGCAGCATCACTGAAGTTATAATTGAGGTGTAAGAATATGCATCCTCTCAAAATCCTCAGTAAATTACTTAAGAAGAAACAGAAAGAAGGAAAAAAACTAGGTCCTTGTGGATGTGCCCTTATTAACCAGTCTATCTGTGGATTTAGTGATATTCAGAACACAATTTATGAATGAAGCCTGATCTTTGTTATTCAGACCTTCACTATCCACTTTAATTAAACTACTGCTCATTTTACAGATCTATTTTGACATAATCAGACATCTGACATGATCAAACTGTTCCATATTTTGATAAAACATCAGCATGGAAAGGGAGCTGCTTTAGTGTTTGCTTTCTGCTCCTGGCTCCTATTTTAGTCTTTGTATTTTAAGAGAAAGAAGCGAAAGGTTTTGCAGGAGGTTTCTGAAGCCAGATGTCCAAGGGAAGCAGCAGATTGTGGGTCGTGCTCCCCTGTGACCGCGGTTCTACAAGCCCCTGCGAGCCCTCGAGGCTCCTCCAGCGCGGCCACGGCCGGAGGCGACTCTGACGGCAACTCCAGAGCCTCCAGTCAACGCCTACAGATCCAGTCCATCTTTTGTAAAGAAGCAGAGAAGATACCGCCACACGCTCCGTTCCTGTATTCATAATTCCCTCCTTAGTCCCCACACGGAAAGAGATGAGCTGTTCCTACCAAAGTGTCACATCAAACCAAGACTTTGAAGCTCAGGTTTGGATTCCTGAAATAAGAAGCACGTGGCAAAAGGGAACAAAAATTTCAAGAATCGACGGATTGCCCAGGAGAAAACAATCACAGCTACCGCTGTAGCTGGTTATATTGCTTACACAACATGAATGTAAGTGATGCGATTTCAGATTTGTTCTGCCAAGCTTTGGGCGATGCAGCACACAGCAGAGAACGCTGAGAAGTCTGACTTCTCCACCTGTGAACAGTTTTGGTTCAATTCACCCTCTTATTTCCTTATCTATAAGTGACAAGCCCTGCAGCCATCAAATCTTGGAAAGATTACACCATCATCAATCGATACCATCATTGCTTAACAAGCAGACCTTAAGATGTGCATGACTGAGAAATATTCAATAACCTCATCAACTGTTACATTGGAAGAGAGAACCAAATGTTGTACTACAATTTAAAATATGCGTACAAGCTCTTTCCACCTCTTACATTAGTTGAGAAATAATTTCAACTTTAAAAAGTACAAATAAGGTCTGAATGGGGGGGGATCAAGAGAGCTGAGGTTGCTCAGCCCAGAGGACAGAAGCTTCTTATCAAGGCAAAAAGGATCTTACCACCTATATAGAACAAATGCCTGGCGGGAGGGTGCACAGCAGAGGGAGCCAGGCTCTTTCCAGTGGTGGCCAGTGGCAGGACCAGAGGCCACGGACACAAACCAAAAGAGAAGAGGTTCCCTCTGAACATCAGGACAAGTTTTTCCTGTGAGGGCGACCAAGCGCTGAGGCAGGTTTCCTACTGGGGCTGCGGAGTTTCCATCCTCTGAAACGTTCAAAAGCCACCTGGGCACAGTTCTGGGTGGCACAGGGATTTGGACCAGGCGATCTCCATCAGATCCGACCAACCTCCTGGCTTGCAACTCCAAGAAACAGGCAACCGAACAACACCAGAGAAAACTTCCAGCCCCATTAAGAAGCGCCAGGTTTTGCAGCAAGGTTCCTGTTCTCCCCAGCTGCCCTCAGAGAAAGAACT
The DNA here is from genome assembly GCF_964273445.1 of Streptopelia decaocto. NCBI lineage: Eukaryota > Metazoa > Chordata > Aves > Columbiformes > Columbidae > Streptopelia > Streptopelia decaocto. Next base: position 2,777,317 of record NC_138667.1, on the reverse strand, counting down.
GCAGCAGCCTTTCAGCAATTAGGAAAAGCTCATCAGCGGATAGTTGGTGTTGGTACCGCAGAGCATCACGAGCAGCCCACGCTGGGGCTGCCGCTTCGCTCCAGCAGCACCGAGCGCATCTGGTTGTGGTCCAGAGCACCTGCCGCCTGTTTGGACAACACTGACCTCACCTGTAAGAGCCAGAAACTCAGCAAGCACACAGGCACCAGCTATGTGAAGGGCTTGTGGCTCCTTGCAGCAATGTACCATCACAAAGGCACAATATCTCACTAAAATGTTTGCTTAAGATGCCTCTTCTGGTGGAATCACAGCATTACAAATAGCAAAGCAATGGTAAGCTGATTTCCCCCCCCCCCCCCACTTCCAAAGAAGAGCCCCACATATTTGCAGACAAGTATGCACATGCCCCCTGGATATTCTCAGCCCCCATAGATTCCAGCCTGGCTTGCTCCGGACCACTCGGCATGCGATAGCAGCCGCACACATTTGGCAGAGACATTTTTAGAAACTTCCAAGCTATGAATTCACCGTTCCATTTTGGTAAAGCCAGTTATGTGGAAAGCATTTCAAAAGCAGGATTTCAGATACACATTTCATTTCCCCTTCAATTCTTAGAGCGTAAAAAAACCCCAAACATCATCACACTCTTATTTTCTCACAGATAATGATTCTATAATATTCCTGTATTTGCTGATGCTATCACCAATAATCAAGTAATTATAAATCGAATCTAATAATTTTTTTCCAGAACAGTTACGGTTAAAACTACATCCAATTATTTCCCTCGGGTCCATGTTTTATGGCAAAATCACTAAAAGGTGACTTTCCTTGACTGCATACATCTGTTTAAATGCTTAGAAGTGACCTTCATGCCACACGCTTCAGAGATGAACTGGGGAGCTGCCCACGGCTCCAGCTACGACAACACGACACCCAAGAGGCGGCTGCTCCTGCCCACGGGCTTCCCACGGTGGTCACGCAGGAACGGAGACCAGGGTCACCTCTGCACCCACAGCCCACGAGCCACGTGCTGGAACACGGCTCAACACGCGACAGCGCTGGAACACGCCTCAACACGCGACGTGCTGAGCGTTCTCACCCTTTTCCACCAGTGTTCTGAAAAAGCAGCTGGATCTCGGCAGGTTGGGCTCCGTGGGCAGGACCTGACATGGACTCTCACAAACCAGCAAACTCTAAACCCTGGAATGCACCGAGAGCTCAGAACCACCCCATCCTCATCCCTCACAGGACAGCCCCAGTCCTTTCCACGCTTCAGCCCCCTTTGCTGGGAGGACACAGGTGATTAACCACCATCCAGCTGATGAGCGGGAGTTCATTAACCTACCCTTCCTTGATTGCTACCAGCTGCCTGTCTCAGCCCCTGAACCTCAGAGCAAGAAGATTCCAGGCCCCTTTTAAGCTCATAGTAGTTGCTTGCTCATTTTAAAAGAATGTTATTCTTTGAAGGAAAAAAGATTTCACCAAAGCTTTTTTGTGGCAGTGAATCCCGCTACCAGCTTGTAGTGACCACATCTGATACCTGCTGCCTGTGGGGAGGAACAGCCCAGGGAACAACAACAGCTCTCCTGTTTGCATTCAAACCCTCCAAACAGCCCCCAGCACTTCTCCAGAGCCCTCCGTCCTCCTTTAAAGCTCCCCAAACACCTTCTGCTTCTGCAGCCCTTGGCCTCCAAGATGTGCCCAAGCCCAAATGTGCAGAAGGAGCAGAAGCCACCCCCTTCTCACCACCCCTGATGGCTCTGCTGCATTTGTCAGGGCAAACTGGAACAGCAAAACGCCTAAGAAAACACTACTCCCTTTCAAATAAATCGGTGTAATACCAGTTTTTACCCTTTAAAACACAACCTCGGCCACACAGCAAAAGCAGAACCCTGAGACACACCATCCTGCATGATCTGAACCCCGCGTTCAGAGGTGGCCACAGAGACCAACAGGCTGCCCAAAAAGCAGAAGATGCACATATAAGTCCCCCTGTAGACACAGAAGAACCACACAAGCCCAACTTTCCACACTTCCCAGATAAACACAAGTATCAGACAACAAAAACCAGGCACAACCAACTCCTCTTCCCACCATACTGCTCACTTATTCGAAAGATCAGAAACAGAGCCCTACCTTCAAGCCAGGAGCGAGGTCCATGGGTGAGGAGGCAGCAGGACATGGTGCCACAGCCCAGGCTGCTGGTGTTTGAGCCCCGCACTGAGCCAGCCCCAGCTGTGGGAAGTTATGGGCTGATTGCACCATCGACCCTGCCCAGGTGGGCTCCAAGGCACTCACCACCCAGCTGGGGTGGCCACTGAGGCACGTGGCCACGTTAGATACAACACTTCACCAAATCACCCTTCTTACCCCAGAGAGGAAATCACAACTATTTCACTGTCTCCACTGATTATTTTCTTTATTTCAGGAGGCTGAACGCGTTCTGGCTGCCTGGGGAAGGACATGGTTCACATACCAAGAGCATCCCGGGGATGGTTTCTACTCTTCCCCTTTCCCAAAACATCCAGTTGTCCTTGATCTTTTTTCGCTTGTTTCCGTGTCTCTAAGGAGTGTAACGTGACAGTCAGTTTATACAGACCAGGTAGGTATGTTTACAAAGGCCTAGATCTTTTTTTTAATTAAATCCGATGCAACAGAAAGCAAACATCAGAAGGAAGGTCCTTTTTGTCCTCAGATTGCTCCCGCAGGTCAAGGTCTGAAAGCTAAAATTTCAGTAACAAGATGAGAACACAGCAAAACCAGAAACATTCACCAACAGACCTTTTATTTTCCCCAAAACTACTACATTACCATCCCCATCCAAAAAGATCACCCCTTTAAAACAAACCTTGCTGAAATTCTCAGCAACGTGAGGAAGCTGCTGCTTTTAAGTTTGATCTTTGTTCTGACAGGAGAATTTTATTGACTGCCCTGAAGTTGCATAAACAACCATTGTACGGTTGATTTGGAAAATAGGAGCTGCTGCACAGCAATTCATTTAAAATGTATTTATAATCTAAATAGTCTTTGTACACACCTGTGCAAAGGGACGAGGGGCACGAGCCCGACACTAGAGACAATACGTGTGAATCCAACAGCCGGGACTGCTGAGCTGGGTGGAACTTGCTCCATCGTGGCCCCAACTTGCAGAGTCCACAACACTCTCCTCAGTTGGCATCTGCTCATCAGCAGAGTCCTTCCAAAGCAAGGCTCGTATTTTAAAGGCGTGCATGCATGCATGCAATGTGTCTTCTTTAAGCAATGTGTCTTCTTTAAGCCAAGTAATTTCTTACTCAAAGCAGAACGTTCACATTCTCCATTTATTACAATCTTTGTGTAATTCTCTACCTCTGGAAAGGCTGTTAGCAAAGCTGCACTGAAAGAGGGTAACAAACATCCATTCTGTCTGCTCTGAGCGTTACAGGACTTGAGGGCAAGAAGCGGCTCGGGATGCGCAGGCAGTGGTGCCCTCTGCGGACAGACCGACCCCGGTGCAGAGGTTTCCAAATCCCACCTCGAAACAGTCGCTCAGGTGCCAGCTTCTCAGGCAGAGCCCGGTTCTGAACTCGGTCACCAATTCCAGCTTCTGTCGTGTATGCCCAGAGCCTCACACACCAGGCTGGATCACCGCAACCTGCAGCCGCTGCTGTATTGAACCAAAAGGGGTGGTTGGGATTACCGACAGGATCTAGTAAATGAATATTACAACGGCAAGATAACCAGTCGCTTCTTCTCTCTAAGCTTACTATTGAGAACTAACCACGAAGGTGAAGTCGCCTTAAATGTCACGAAAAACACACACTGCAGTTTGCTTGACGTTGTATTTCTCAAGGTATACATAGCATTGCCTTTTAAAGTTTACAACTACTAACTTAAGGCAGTATTTAACCATTCTGTGAGAATTTCCTGAACAGAATATCAACTTTACCAGTCAGCCTGAAAAAGCAACGAAACAATTTCCAGAAGGGAAAGCAACATCAGTTTTATGCACATTGCAGCGCGGTTCTTGGTACTTCAGGGTATTACATGGAGCATGGCAGGCTGGTGTCTATGTTATCAAAGCAAATCAACTCTCATTACTGAAGTGCAAACATTTTAAAAGATTTTACTGAGAAAAGAAATGAGCAAGAAAAACTTTCCGATGTACAACTTGGCAGTATCTTGCAAATATAAAACATTAAGTGGAATTTTACAAAGAAAAGAAGCAAAAAGGCTTTTCATGTCAACAGACTGGCATTGTCCTTCTCAAATATATCGTGTGAATTTACAGCAACAAACAGGGCTCCCATTTTTGCTTTGGTCAGAGCCCTCCCAGGGCCAGAGCAACAGAGCCAGACCGCACGTGTGCTGCACTCCCAGGAGAAACAATCCACTGCTGTTAAGTAGAATTCTTACACTGGAAGTTATTCAGGCTCTTTCAATCCATTAGACTTTGTTTTTAAACAAAACTCAAGTTTACATGGATACAACAAACAGTTTATTAACGGAATGTACGTGAGTTTCTCTCCTCCATCCTTCCTCTAAGCACCTTACAAAGCAGCTTCCAGTTCAAGCCAAGGACAGGAGTTAATTTCAAGGCAAAATAAAGAGAGGTTCAAAGTCAAGACTAACACCTCTGAGTGCCCAGTTCCTCAAGTGCTTGTGTGGTTCACTAAACTTACAGGCAAATGGGCCTTTCTTCTTTCCCTGCCTTGATCTACCTGCTTCTTCCCAACTCATGGTCATTCAAGCTCTTCTTAGGCAGGTCGCAAGCTCCACGGGAACAGTATAAAGTCACGCTTGCTCTAACGCTCTCTCAGCTATTGCAATATCCCTTTATTATTTTACTTAAAAGCCTTCTCGTTATTATGCCATCTCTTCCTGATCTTTTGTAATAGTTCAGTTTAGCTTTGGAATTTTATAAAAACGGGAAGAGTCTTTTTTTCAAGATATAGAGCACCGTGGCCAGGAATAAGGCAAGAGCCAGGAAGATGAGCAGCTTGTCCGTCAGCTCCCTGCGGTTGTACTTTGTTATCAGCTTGCGCCCCAACTGAATCGTCCCAGACATGGACTTGAATTCTTCATTTGCTTCCAGGATGGTTCGTGAAGAATTGGCTGAAATTAAGAGGAAAGAAAAAAAAATCAGCTGGTTGTGCTTCAAAAATACATGATAAAGGACATAAGGATGTGCTATTTGGCAACAGAGATAGTGCCTGTGAGATCCTTCTGGGTCAGACTGACTTATGGGCAAGACAAATGCCGACTGTGTTCTTGCAGCAGCTTTCCCAGCTCAGCAGTCCTGATGTGCTTAGGAACAGTGCAAACCAAAATAAGAATACCGAACAGCTCTACGGCCTACATCTTGCTCCTCAACTTTTAGGTTACCTGATCAAATCTAGTTAACATTTTTAATGAACAAAGTCAGTGCCACCTGAGAGCTCCCTGGAAACAGAGGGAAATAAGAGCAGTGCTATAAACACCAATTTAAGAGAGAGGAATCACCATTGCTACTGTTCTACACATCAGTTCCATCAGCAGCATAAGTGCATATTTGCATATATCAATTGCACAGCTGAAACTTCCCCAGGCCAGAGCAGTAAGTCAGTGAGATTCAGATGGAGTTGCACAAAGTGAAAAGGTAGCATGCAGCAGTAAGACATCCTTAATTATTCAACTCAAACAATTTAAACAGGTATTTTAGTTAATTTTTTACAAACATGTATATTTTTCCTCTAACGAAAAAGAGAAAATCAACTAGAGGAAAAGCGTGTTCATTGGTCTCAAATAAAGACAGAATCTGAGAATGTGCCAAACCAGCAAGATGGAACATCAGTCCCTTTCAACTTCTCTTTCCCTATGAGAACAAACTCACGCCCCGAGCTCCTCGGCATTCCTCCCTTCAAACTCCTACATGAAAGCAAAAGCCCACGAGTCCCCTTTTTCCTGTATTACAGAATGCACACCCTGTACAACAGTGAATGCTGGTATATCCCTCTATACTGAACTGATTGATTAAACAAAGTTCAAACTCCAAGTATATTGTCTGGTTGACAAAACCAAGCACAGCAGGAGTCTGTAATATTTTGCAAACCATTATGTCCCATCTTAAAGAGACAGAGTGAAAATATAAAACTTGTTTCCCATCATTAATGACAGCGCAGAGCTTCCCTGCCTCACAGCCACATATATTCACTGCATACTAAGGAAGGACTTGCTCAGAAAAAAAGGGAAATGTTAACTACTGATGCTGAATTTGCAGTTGGGTTTTGCAAATAACCTTTGGTAGTTTTTCCCTTGATGAACTCCAAGTGCTGTTCAGTCAGAAACAGGGTGACAAAGTGTCTGCCAAACTGTCTTTTTAAAGGGAGAAGAAACATGCTACTTGTGCATGAACAAAGCGTGCCCAGCTGCCATCCTCCGATGGGGGCAGAAAACAAGGAGGGCAAAAGTTGCGTTATTTATCTTCATCTTTAGAACTGTTCTCCCTCCTGCCCAAAAGCACGGCCAGTAAGAGGCCCAGGCAACACAGATCCAACTTCTAAATGCTTCATGAATCACCAGTTCTGACAGGTCGCTTGATTTATTGTCTTAGGAGTCGAAGCCAAAGAAGCGGGTGAAATCTTGGTTTCACAGTCCCTGATGCGCTGCTGACAGAGCAAGTGACCTCGGGTTCATGTCACTTGATCTCCTCGTCTCCCAGTCATCCCAGCTGGAGACAGGGTGAAAAGAGCCCTCCGGCTGCACTAACTTTCCTCTGTGTACAGACTTGTACCTACTTTTATTTTCTCTATTTCCACACGTACGCCAGGACAGCAGCGCAGAGCGACACCAAACGTGCTTCCAGCACGGCGTGAACTCACGCTGCTTTTACGATTGCTCTCATAAAAAACTAGAACAAGAGCTCTGCAGCCTGCGCCCTTCTCCTTGTTTATTCGTAATCATGAAACAGAAACTCCAGCAAACAATTCCACAAAACATACGTTATTATTTTCTGTTTATGCCAAACTGTGAGAGGAGTGCTGCTGGACAGTCCTTTGATTATCATCGTGGTAAGAGCAAAGCAGGTTTCCACCACGCTAAACACCGCGTCGGTTTGCCTCTCCACAACCAAAAAGAACTGGCGAAAGGTGCTTCAATCATCCAATCCACACCCAAACACCCCAAACCATCTGTACCTAAGGTCTGCACCGTCTCCTCACTCTGCTGGACTTGCTGTGACATCATCCTGCTGATGCTCATCAGACTCTCCGTGATGTTACTCGCACTCTCTGCCAGACTTTCCTTTGTGCTCTTCCTGAAATAGGGAAACAATAAAGCAGGAAGGGATAAAAATCACAGCTCTGGGTTCTGCGGGGAAAATGCTGCTGGCAGGGAGCTTAGATCAGAGCTTGGCCCCAAACACCTCTGCCAATATACAGAACACACAACCACTTTCTACTGCATGAGAAATCCAGGTTATCTTCACTAAGCTATTTAAAAACAAATCACAAAATATTAAAGTCGTGAGGCAAACCAACTGCCAGTGGCTCAGATGTGGGCCCCTGCTATTCACCCACGACTGTACAATTTCATGGGCTGGCATGGAAGCACTGATACAAACTACCTTGGGTATCCCATTTGTTGCCTGACAATACTAAACAGGCCAGCTTTTCAATACAGAAATTATACAAGCTTACATCCAGTTTTGCACATAAAATGAGCTTATATAATGATCAATTACCTGATTATGATGCTGTCAGGAATTAATGTAAGAAATACACTGTAAAACTATGAAGCCTATCTTATCCCCTTTTCCACTTGGACATGTCAATGCCAAGAAAACCTGAAATTAACACAATCCTTAACACTTTAAATCTCCACAAAAGATCAATGCACTCACAAAAGAAAAGCTACAAGACACAATTAAGCTCCAGATACAATTAAGTAACATAAAAACATTATGTCACTTCCATTTAAAGCTAGTGAATACAGTATTGTGTTTAAATCTCAGCTCACGCAGTGTGATGGTCCAATACCTTTGTCTGAAGGAGTCTCTTCCCTGCAGCAGCTGATCTTTCTCAGAGTTGTCAATAGCAATTTTACAAGCCAGATTTGCCTTTCTCCAAGCGGCCTGATTGCTGAAAGCAAAAGAGCACAATGTTGTAGGACGATGGCAACACCTTGCAAGTTAAAACAATTTCCACAAAGCAAACACCACTGTAACTGAGCACCCCAGACATGTGCATGGACTTCATATAGAATTATTTTGGTTGGAAAAGACCCTCAGGATCATCGAGTCCAACCATAACCTCACTCTGGCACTAACCCATGTCTCTAAGAACCTCGTCTAAACGCCTTTTAAACCCCTCCAGGGATGGTGACTCCAGCACTGCCCTGGGCAGCCTGTTCCAATGCCCCACAGCCCTTTCTGGGAAGAATCTTTTCCTGATATCCAATCTAAACCTCCCCTGGTGCAACTTGAGGCCGTTTCCCCTTGTCCTGTCACTTGCTACTTGGGAGAAGAGACCAACCCCCTCCATGCTCCAACATCCTTTCAGGCAGTTGTAGAGAGTAATGAGGTTTCCCCTCAGCCACCTTATTATACAACAAAATAACAATATGCTGTCCTGTCATTTCTTCTTGTAGGTGTATCATTTACGGAGCGAGGGGAGCAGAACACTGTGCCAGCCGCCAAATGTCACCCTCAGGTCACCTCCTTACATGATCAGCGGCTCAAAGCGTCAGACCACAGCTACGGAGACAGGGCAGGAGAGGAAAGAAGAAAGGACTCCTGCCCTTTCCATCCTGATCCACTCTTGGTCTTGAGCAAAGCAGCATCATGTCAGCAACAGCATTTCCAACCTGCAGCCGCTGCGCAGCGGTTCGGGATCTCTGCTCACAGGGACCCGCTGCCCGGCCCACCTGAGCATTTGCTTCTTGTGATTTTCCACTTCCCGCAGTAACGCTTGTTTCTCCGACTCTTTATCTTGCTCCTTCGCCATCTGTTCGAGCTCCTGGACGGCAAGAGAAACACGGAAACCTGATAAAACCCGATCAACACCTGCTGCCCCTGCAACCCGCAGCCCGCGCCGAACTCACGGCGGACCGACCCGCTCGCCGGGCCCCGCGGCCTCCCCGCCGCCCCCGGCCCGGCCCTCACCTGGATGCGGCCGCGGAGGTGGCGGAATTTCTCCTTCACGGCGGCGTTGAGCTCGGTGAGGGCGCCGAGCGGCCCCGGGCAGTCCCGGATGTCCTGGAACACACGGCCCGGTGAGCGCGGCCGGAGCTCCGCGCCCCGCAGCCCTGCCAGGGGGAGGGGGGGAGTCCCGCCGCGGGGGTACCTGCACGGCCGCCTTGATCTCCAGGTCGAAGCGGACGATCTCCTGGTTGCAGACCCGAACGGGCACGGCGGCCGCCGCCATCTTGGCGGGGGAGAGGGCGCGTTCCGGCTCGCGGGCGCCCCCTGCGGGCTCCGGGAGCGCACGGGCCGCAGCCGCCGCCGCGGGGCCCGGGGCGCTGGGGGGCCCGGGGCGCTGAGGGGATCGGGGCGCTGAGGGGATCGGGGCGCTGAGGGGCCGGGGCGCTGAGGGGATCGGGGCGCTGAGGGGATCGGGGCGCTGAGGGGCCGGGGCGCTGAGGGGATCGGGGCGCTGAGGGGATCGGGGCGCTGAGGGCCCGGGGCGCTGAGGGGCCCGGGGCGCTGGGGGGCCGGGGCGCTGAGGGGATCGGGGCGCTGAGGGGCCGGGGCGCTGAGGGGATCGGGGCGCTGAGGGGATCGGGGCGCTGAGGGGCCGGGGCGCTGAGGGGATCGGGGCGCTGAGGGGATCGGGGCGCTGAGGGGATCGGGGCGCTGAGGGGCCGGGGCGGCAACCGGCTGCTCCTCAGCGGTGACACCCGCCGTGACACCCGCGAGAAGCGATGACAACATCGGGGCCTCAGCAGCCGCAGTTTTGTAGAAAACGGTCATCTTGCCAATAGAATAGGCCCAGGCAGGTTCTCTCAGCAAAGCAGATTTTATTAAACATTTTGCGAGACCAGGTGTTCTGCCTAAAGGTGGGCACACGGAATAGGGCAAAAATTGACAATCAATGATAAGGGGCAATAGGTACAAACTGGAACACAGGAGGTTCCATTTAAATACGAGAAGAAACTTGTTGGGGTGAGGGTGGCAGAGCCTGGCCCAGGCTGCCCAGGGGGTTGTGGAGTCTCCTTCTGTGCAGACATTCCAACCCCCTGGACACCTTCCTGTGTAACCTCAGCTGGGTGTTCCTGCTCCATGGGGGGATTGCACTGGATGAGCTTTCCAGGGCCCTTCAACCCCTGACACTCCGGGATTCTGTGACAAAGCCCTTGCTTGTATCACCCTAATCCCGGTGCAGATTCCCTCCCCTGCTCCCCATCGGCTGGTTCTGCGGGGTTTACAGACCACCCAACCCTGCCTCAGTTTACCTGTCTCATTCATCCAATTCTAACAACTCCCTCCCCTTATTGATCTATTTATGATACAGATTCCTGGCTCTTTGGCTACCCTTCCCCCTAGATTAACTTTTTAAATATAGGAATCAGTTTGCCTTCCTGGGTTAGTTCGAAGAGACTTTGTTTTACATTAAGGATTCACAGCCTGGTGTCTTTCAGTCCTTCCCCTGCACTGGGGTCAGGTGCTGGGTCCCCAGTTTGTACAAACAACGTTCCTCCTTCAATGGGTCCTCACGGTCTCACACCCAACAGACCTGCCGAGGGTTCTGGGGGGACAGGCCTGGGCCATGGGGCCATTGACCCCCAGCAGCTGCAGGATGTGTCAGCGCGAGGGGCTGGGGGACAACGGGAGGGACCTGAGGGACCTTCCCAACCTGAGAGGCAACACCACGGCCCTTGGGCTTCCCCAGGGGCTGATGCCACGTCCTCCCGCTCACACCAACCCCGGCTGGACAAAGCCAGCGGGTGCTGGAGCCCATTTCCACGGCCACTGCACAAAGGCGAAGCACCTGCTGGGTCACAGCCCAGGTTCTCCTGCTGGTCGCTCCATGCAAAGTGGGAACAAGTCGTCCCCTCCGCAAGCTCTGAGCCCTTCCAAAGGACACTTGCCAGTGATACCAGGAGACCGAGGGCACTTACTTGCAGGGAGCACACACCGTTCTCCATCACTCCACACATACAATGATTAGAGATGGTCTTTCCTCCACAATTTTTATTTTAAATTACAAAGGATGTTGCATACATTGATGAATTTGTATCTGGACAGAAGTGCTAGAGATCGAGGGTGACAGAGTAAACAAAGTCAATAGTTTAATTGTGCCTCTTTTTGAAAAAAATAAAAACTGCACAACTATTAACCAACATTAAACATCGCAACTCTTAACACATCATGCTTGTAACAAGGTACATTTTCTAACAGAGACGAGACTTTCAGTAAGTTTTTCTGAGCTCCAGTTGGAAGTTGATTACAGAGTATCCAGGACAGCATTACAATGGTGACCCCGAGCGCGGGCAGCACACGATGCCATGTTTGCTTTAAAATGCCTTTTGAAAATACGTTCTCCACCACCTACACCCGCATGTGCCATCAGCCTTAAGAGTTCACTCAACCACAAGTACCGAGCATTCAGTTTGATTTCACATAATATTCTGGGAGATGATCCAAATCAGAATGTAATTCTTATCCATAAGAAAGATTAATAAAATTAAGTGCAACTACTAGATCTGTTTCTTAATCAGAAATATTGACAGGGTGGAGTGTGCTTTTGCCACTACCAAATCTGAGCCAGAAGTTTTCCTTAGCCAGTTCTCACCCAAATTTGACTTAAGAGATGCACAACTACAAAATATTCTTAAGAAAAACTCTCAACACTGATGTCATCTAAAAAATCTGGAGTTTTTAATTTTTAAATGAGGGGGGGGAAAAAAAGCGTGGCTTAAAATAGCTCTGGCTCTGCTTTTAGCTCCACAGCTCATTAGAAAGACAATAAATGCATAGTCACTATTTGCTCTTGTGGAAGTTCATGAGTGTCTAAGAGGCTGAGGATTATAATTCAGTGCACACACATCTTGTCATGCTAGAAGCATTGAGGGGAAAACCACGGCATATCGTGAAATGGAAATCGTAGCAAGATAGAGACGTTTTTGTATGCTGCAAAGAATATATAACCTAGAAGTGCCATTTTTCGTTAATGACATTTAAGAATCCCAATTTGTATTGGGAGATACTCAAGAGTGGTGTTTTCTCAACAGACTAATGCCCTTAATACAGTTACAAGAAGAATCGGCCACGGCAGCTGTAACTGTTTGAAATGTACTTCACGCGATCCCTGGGTAAAGAGGCCGAAGGAGCCAAGAGCACATCTAGCAGCACACTCGACCAGGTGATTCCAACTGAAGCCTCCGACTTAGAGAGAAAATAAACCCATGATTAGGTGTACGCTTGAAATCCAGGTCGCAAGGCCAAACACAGATCCTGACATTCACGGTACATAATCGGGTTCTGCCTCCACAGAATTTCAGGAAGACTTGCAAGCAGGTTTGAGGAACAGAATCGCATTTGCTATTTCTGCTGAAGGCAACTTGTATACAACCCTCTGAAATTCTCCTGAAGAAGCCTTTCGGAGCTTTAAAAAAATAGCTTTGTTTAAATGATTTATGGAAAAGCACATCCAGTCTTTGTGTTTTGTGAACAACAAACTGCTTTATTAATGAAGGCAAATATCAGATGAATACCGGGGGAGGGATCTTTTTTAAAAAATAAAACTGACAGCACTGTATTTCGGAAGCGTTTGGTTGCTCTTGGGTTGGTTAAAAGACCCTTCATCCATTTTAGGGGTTGGTTGGTTTAACAAAAACCCCCAACTTTTTCCTGGCCCTCTTAGTATGGAAAGAAGTCTGTCTATAAAGCATTAGAACTGACCACAGCTGAGCCCGACTCTCACATCAGCTTTACAGCAATGCAACTTCATCAAATCACAATGATTTCAACTGGTGTAGTAAGAAAATCCAGCCTATCCACACATAAACGCAGCTTTAGGAGTAAGTCTCATCCGAAAAAAAAAGTACTCACCAAGTATCAGTAAATGTGTTCAATAAACCATAAAAGGAAGCGTTAGCAAAAGGGGTCGAGGGCTAAAAAACACCCTTCACGAGCACCCCCACATTTTGCAAGGCCATTCAAAAACTGGTCTTCCGTATAAATACAAAAGGACTATTGAGAGAAACTGAAATCAGACCTATCCAGAACTTCCTTCAGGATGCTTTTATCAGCTCCGATTCCATTTCAGGGGGGTTGGGTTTGAAGAGCGGAGAGGGAACGAGAAACATTGAGTTCTAGATGTACAAGTAAGGCACAATATAAAGCCACATCATCATCATCATCTGTCATGAGGGAAGGAGGAGAGGACGAGAATCATACATGGTACAGGAGAACGAGCAGCCCATCGATTCCAAGGTGGCACCTACGGTCAGACTGACGAGATCTCGACAAGAGCAGGTACGACAGCACGAGTTTAATGTGGAACAAACCCCGGAGAATCCAGTGTATCAGAAAAAGGAAGAGCTTGCGTTTGGATTAAATCAAAAACATGTAGAATTGGTTTTGGATATAGGATTAAAAGTGAATATTCACAATGCCTACACTCAAAAACAAACAAACAAAAAATCCAGGACTTCAGTAAGATCCACATACCATGTATGAACACTGAAAATCTTTAGAAAATGCTCTTCTCTAAAGATCCTCCAAAAACGCATGCCACAAATGCCAAAAAACAGAACATGTACATTTGTTGGTTTTATATCCTTATAAGATTTTTGTTTGTGATAAGTATACACTAAATGTATATATTTTAATGACACTAGAGGAAGCAGATTGTTACTGGCATTAAAGTACAACCATTTCTAGACGGTTTAAATGCCACAGAGTCCCCTGGTTAAAATGTAAAGCTGCACAGCTTGCCTATGTCACCTTTATGATAAAGTTAAACCAGCAAAAGGTCTTATCTTTACTCTACATTTTACTGCCAGGTTTTATTTATCTCAAGTATCGCTGCAGCATTCTGACCAGCCCAGAGTTAGCAGCAAGTGGCAGGAATCATATAAAACGCAGTTGTTTTTTTTCTTTTCTTTTTAAACAAAGTGCTTTTCTAAGATATACATACATATAAATAGGTACAAAATAAAGTGTCAACATTAAAAAGCTCAACTATTTAAAAGCTTTAACTTAATACATAGAAAACACTGAAATGCAAGGGTACGGAATTCACTAGAGAGTCAAAGGCTACTTTGAAATGCTAGACCAAAATCATATTCTGGTTTTCAGACAAAAATAAAGAGCTATAAAGTTACATTTGCCCAGCATTTCTGAGCAGTAAAAAAGGGGGATTTTTAATACCTTGTCAGTTTCATTTGTCACAAAGGTCTCTACCTGATTGCGAAACTGCTCTCCTAACGTTTAGGAAACGCTGCCCCGGATCCGGCGGAAGGACCTCTGGGACCTGAGCAGCGCGTTGACATCGGAAAGGAACAACGAGCATTGAAATCTGGGTACAGACACGGGCTCCGCGTCACAAGAGACATTCTCTGTCGGGGTCTTACGGGCCAGATGCGCCTCCCGTAGCACTGCGGCACGGTCGGGAATTCCGGCAGGAACACATCTGCGCCAGCGCGGAAAGCAGCAAACCCTCACCTCACCCTAACCACACCACCTGCAACAGAACACCCGCATTCCACTCAGATTTTTGCAGGTCTTAAGCGGATTTGCGAAGTTTCGCCTAAATTGCCCTGGGTGCTTGTTCAGTCTCCTGGAGGAAACACTCTCTGCTCAGCTCAGTAGTGGTATTTGGGCCTCCTCCTCCCCTTTGCGTCTTCCAAAATGCGGGTGAGTTGCGCACCCCGTGGGCGGCGGGGACACCCCCGCTCTCACCGACTTTATTCCTACTACAGGCTTGGATATAAAAATAAGCTACTTATAAACAAAAAGGAATCACAGTACAAACGAACTCAGACAAACTAGAAATGGAGAGATTTCCCCAAAGGGAGCGGGGAGAAAAGCCTTCATGGACTTTTGCATTTGTTTTTCAGCAGCTACATTTGAAAATATTTGGTATTTCTATTTTCAGTAAACAGTGTTTTGTCATCTTTAAATAGGGAGAGAAAGAACAGGGAGGAAAACGGGGGGGTCCATGAAACCAGAGAATGATCTTGCCTTGAGATAAAGGACTTTCTCATCAAAGGCTAAAGCTTTTCATCTGTAGGTTACACTGACTACAAAGCCAACTCTTATTAGCAGAAGAGCAAATAAGAACTGTGTGTTAATATTCCTCAATCATAGAAACTACTGAGTTAGCAAGAATAAGTCACGTATAAGTCTGAAGAAGCTAGTTTCCAAATACCTGTACAAAAATATAAAAGTCTATAAATTTTTTTTGTTGTTTTGTTTGAAGCCTGTGCTGATCCTCGGAAACATCACATGCATAATAATACATCGACTGGAAAAGTGGCAACTAAGGAATTAGATATTTGTAGCTCTTTTTTCTCTTTACATATATACACATTACAATAAAAATAACTTTATTTTGGTTGTTTGGTGGAAGTATACTACAACAAGCTAAATATCCGCTTCTTTTTAAATTCTCAAAGTTGAAAACTATTTTACCAATAGCTTACTAAAATCCAAATATATTAAAATCTCCTACAGTAAGTGCAGAGAAAAAAGATTCAGAGACGCCGAGACGGCCACCAACTTATCTACCATGGAAGCGAACTACGAGAACAGCAAAACAATATCGTTAGGTATGAATGCTCCTTCTGTAGATAATTGGACCCAAACAAAAAGATTCACAGTTCAGTAAGATCCCTAACCCTGACCTTTAGTTTTTTTTTCTTGTTTTTTTCATTTGTTTTTACATTCAGTACAGTATCATATAAGCTGTGCAAAACTTTACTTAGACTGGCAGTTCGCCATATCAGTTGCATTTGTCTTTGGTACAAAAATAAACAATCGCATTAATGTGCAAGTATTTGTTTTCTTCCGGCCAAAGTACCGAAATTGAGTTTTCTAGAGCCATCTTTTATACAATACATAGACTCTGTGGCATATATCTACATTTTCAACATATTCCTATATACATTCAAAAGTTTTAAGAGCTGGAACAAATACATTAAAACCTATAATCTTACCGTCTATACATCTTGTTTTCTCCCCTCAGGGTTTTCTTCATACAAACTTTACCAGCTTGCACTGATAGCTCTCCCCCCAAAATACAAGGCACAAAGAATAGACTTGTTTTTTTCTCTTGCTTGCACAGACATTTAAATACTATATTAAGCTCAGAAAAATTAAAGTCTTATATGGCACACTAGCTCTAGTGCCACGTGTGCTATGTACAAGTTAACGGTTGCAAAGAAAGATTACTGGTTCTTAGGAACAGAAGAAACTCAAATTATTTATATATATATATATATATAAAACAAAAAAAGAACAAAAAACTCCCTAAATTGACAGCTTTACAAAAAAATGCTTCCTCTTGTTTTACCTGGAGCATAAACCTCTCACAATGTCTGGCATACGCTAAAATGTTTTACTAGCAGAAATGTG
The DNA here is from genome assembly GCF_964273445.1 of Streptopelia decaocto. Lineage (NCBI taxonomy): Eukaryota > Metazoa > Chordata > Aves > Columbiformes > Columbidae > Streptopelia > Streptopelia decaocto. The sequence goes on along the minus strand of NC_138667.1, from coordinate 2,760,783 downwards.
GTTTTGCTTCTAAACCAAAAGTGATATATTCTGGTCCTACATAACTTAATTTCACAAAGAATCCTCATCTCTGTATTTAACTTAAAGCAGCTTTGAAACTACCTGCTTTATGCTCCGAAAAATGCTAGTAAGCATTTTAGATCATCATGCTTTGTTTTGTTTTACTACATTATTATTGAAAAGCAATGGAACCTAGTTGTGTTTCCATAATGCTAAACTGACATGCAGACCAGAATGCAATTTACAATGAAGTACTTGACAACACAGGTAGAATCGGAGCGACGAGAAGAGCTGGAGTCGCAACTTAAACTTTGGCGGCGGGGACCCGCAGCCCCACGAGGCCGCCGGTGGGGTCTCCCTCTGCCGTCTTCTCTAGAACTTGATTCACAAACTCTGATGTCTGTCCAGCTACAGGTGGCCCTAAGAACGGGAAGAAAACGTGCTGGAAGTTACTATTCATCGCAGGGGTTTGGACATTCCTATGAGCCGTTCAAAGCAAACGAACGCTCGTTAGTAACCAGCTAAAAGGCACAAAGAACTGACATCATGAAGCGTTTCTTCCATTTCTCTATTCCAGAAATTCTTTGCAATCTAAGGTATCATAGATTACGTGTCTCTCCACAGACATGCAAATACATCGAGATTACTGCTTACCCAGAGTGTCTTTAATAAGTACGTTTAACTTTTGCTCCATGTTGCCTCCTCTATCATCTTTAGGTACCTGCACCCGGTTAACTATTTCTTGTTTAATGGAGTTGATGACAAAGAGTAAATTATCTGCAAAGAAATAAAGCTGGATTAGATTTACAGCACAATGTCCCTGGAGCAAGAGAGATCCACAGTTGTGCACACACAGTTGTCTGTGAGTGTCAAAGGTGTCACATCACACTCACTGTAAAATTAAGATGTAATAGTTTACATCTGTAAACATTTTCAAAACTATTTACATCACACGCACACATGTATGTAATTTACATCTGTAAAATAGCTCAACACTGCAGGTAACCCAATTTACACACAATTTACGGAGCGGACTGGTTTTGGACCAACAAAACTGTTGGGTTTGTACCAACCCTGTTATCTCTATGAACTGCCAGGTGTGCCCCAGGTTACATGATGGTGCAAAACACAGACTTGTCTGAACAAAAGGAAAATTAAGATGTGAAGAGTTGTATTTACCATATTCCGTGTTGAGACCCCAGAGTTTTACTTTATTGGCTTCATACTGGGCTTTCTTTTTTAGTCTACAAGCCCTATAGTAAGAAGAGGGGAAGAATTAGAACACTAATAAAAAATTCCAGAATACTAAGAGCATCTGTCTGTTTGCCACATGAACTTATCAACTAACACTCCCAGAGCTGTGATGTACAAAATCTGTACAAAATCTGTCTGCTCGCTCGCCCTCACCGACAGCACCTGCTACCTATGTCTGCTTACATATCACACTTGTGGGCTTGATCACTGTCTCAATCATTTGCCCTGCAACTAAGGGAGCCGGTTTCCAGTGGAAATACATTATTATCTGGGGAACAGGCCGACTACCCTCCAAAGAGCCAGCTGTCCTGCTTTTTGATAAACTGCTAATTGGCCCGTTGCAAGAACTGCTGCGAAGAAGCTGGATCTCTCAAGGCAAAAATGAGTTATACCTTAATTGTAATCCAAATGTCCTCACCCATGTGGCGTTACCTCACACGTACCTGGAAGCCAACTTGTTCTTTTCTTTTCTTGACCTGGGTCTGGCAGTTAAGGGCAGTTCACTGACTGGCGTGAGGTCGCTGATCACCTTATTCAGCTTCCTCAGTTCGTTACCGATCTGTAGAAGCTTTCTGGGGTTGGGGGTCAGGTCTTCTACATCTGTCCTCCGCGATTTCTTGGCTGTGTATTTTCCTGGTTTAAATATGTAAAAAATTGGGAAGTTACACAATACGTACACAAACCTGCCAAACCCATTCTTAAATACGTATTTTTTGGGTGCAGTTTAAGTTCCTTTGTTCGTTACAAGAGAATGGACTGGAATCGTGTGATCCCTACGGCCTTTCACAATAGAAAGAACATTTCCAGACAAACTGCTTTGGACAATTCATATTATATCCAGATCAGATAAGAGCAAATACTGCTGGCCGGGCTACTGGGTGCAACAGACAGTACACACACAACGGTGCTGAAAAATGTATGTCACAAGTTCAAACCCCGTGGTTTTGCCCCAACTGCAACTTGCCAACTCATACGTTCAGCCAATATATCCTCCTGCACACTCGAGTTGATTAAATTCTTAATTATCTTATTGCTAAAGTTGTGTATTACAGAGCGTCGAGTCCTGGTATTGAAATGATCTTCAGTGATACTGAGCTTAAATGATCCACATAAAGGCTGGCTGACTTCTTTGCTATGTATTTCAAGCTATTTGAGGCCTCATTTTCCTGAGGAAATACACACATTCAAGACAAAACCTTTATTCCTTAAGATCCTCTGCCACTGCTATGTATCTTTTTCCAGATTTCTATTAAAAACTCTGGTTATTACAGACACTTGCATGAAAATGTTAATAAAACTAACAAAACCTGCTCTAAAAATATTTAAGAGAGCTGATCACTTGGCATGATTTACCTGCCGTAGGAGACGACCTTGGTACACGTATGTACATGAAAATAATAACATCTATAGCTTCTGGACGTTCTGTAGCATTTGATACCAGAAATCCCTTGTGTACACACCTGACTTAGAGGTCCCTTGCTCCTCCAAGTGTCTGGTGGGACTGAGTCCTCCAGGCACGTTTGGTTATTTGTTGTTTAACAACAAGTATAGATATAAGCCTTCGTAAGAAGGAGCAGCGATAGGGATTTTAGGTACTGCTATCTCACTACAAGATAAATAAGCACATCAAAACTAAGGAGATTTCAAAAAAAAAAGAAGTTTTCTTCCCTGATTAAAAGCACAAGTAACAACAAAATATTTTGGTTTAACAGAAGGTGAACTGCCGTGTTAAAGACCGTAATTTTCAACTGTAAGGGAACGTTAACGTTATAAGCAGGGAAGGTTGTTTCATTTTCTCCTTCAAAGCCAAACCCAAATGGATCAGTCTACCAAAGTGGTCCTGTGATAACACAAACATTGCTTGTAAGAGCGGTTTGTTCTGGGTGATGTTAGTCATGTGTGTGGCACAGCAAACTGCCCACCAAAAACACGGTTTAGACCAATTGGTTTAAGTTTCTGAGAGGGTATTTAGAAATAAATAGTTTATTTACAGAGAAGTAAATGCTTCACTGTGCTGCATTCATGTAAGCAGGAAAAACAAAGAGACAGTTAGGCCTTATTGCTTGTCCTTGTGCTGTGGTTACCTGGACCTTGGCATCTCAGCTTATTCCTACCGTGAGACTGAACCAACAGCTCTGCGGAGCAAATATCAGACACACGACCCATCCCTTACGGTCACGGTATCACACCGAGAAAATTTCAAGCTCTTGGGGTTTCCACTGAAAGCCCTTGGAACTTAAAATTCTCAATTCATCCACCTTCCTCTGGCAGAAACCACACGGTGGTCACCGTGCAGAACTCTGCTAACCGAGCAACAGACTCCCAGTGTTTCAATAATTTGTTTTCATGGCCAAAACACAACTTCTCAGCAATTGCACATACGGGAGTTTGGCTGCTGAAGGTGTCAGAAAGAAATAGAGACATTAACTTGTGACTAAGAGTCTGTTCTTACCGTGATGGAGACCGTTCTTCTGGTACATGTTACTTGGTAGCGTGTCTCGACTCCACTCGGACGGCCTCAGCATCCTTTCCTGTTGCGACGGTGTCAGCTGCTCGCTGTACTCCCAGAAGTATCTTCGCTTGCCTCTTTTCCGAGAGGATATTGCGGTCATTTCTTTCAAATCCTCCACGGAATCATTTTCATACCCTAAAAGGACGCATTGCATTGTTTATATAATATTGGCAAAACCGTTTCTAGCCCTTTAATGGTGGACCGAGTGTTCGAGTTAAGAGCAAAACTCCAGACAAGGCCTGTGTTACATTATCTAATGGAACTGGCTTTCAACCACTACTGCGTACTTGCGTTAAATCCAGGGACAGACGCTGAGCAGTGAAGGTGCTTCATTAGTTGAAAAGAGACAAATTATTTATGCATTGAAAGCCCCTTTATATTCCCTGACCCCTTCAACCCCCTTGCTCGTCTCCCCCCATCCCACCACTGCAGAGCAGACAGCAGGGGGAGCGTGTTCTTCCATCCTTTGCGGGAACAGAATGCTAACTCACTCCCGCATTTTAGTTCATCTCTAATCAAAAAGCATGGAAAGAGAAGCAGATAATAAAGATGCATCAGCAGAAGCAAAATTATTCAATCATAGACTATTTGGAAGGGACCCAACTAGGACCGCCGAGTCCAACTCCTGTTCTTCCTTAAGTCTGAATACCCTTGGGAAATAAATCAAACCGCCTGTGTCCGTTAAACTGAAGGAAGGGGGCTCTGTTGTCAGGACAATGACCTGAAGTCCATAAGAAAAGACCATCTAAACAGAAAGGACCTGGACACGAGCTGTTCAATCTCCTCCTCACCTCTTCAGTGGGATGAAGAGAAACCATCTCAAGTAAAGCTACACGATATTTTAGAGGTATATTATGGTGCACTCGATGTGATGAACTGTCTGTGAAGTGCATGGAAACTGTAATGCCACTATCCACATTGCAGAAATATTTATACCATAATTATGTAAATACAAACCGCAGGTTTCAAAATCCTACACAGGCTTTAGAAAACAAAGACAACCTATACAAAGGTTAAAAAACCCAAACCACTGCATTGCCTTTCGTACTAAAATTCTATATCCTAACTTACATTTACTTAAAAAAATTACGCATTTCAAAACATCACGTACACTAATGAAGCGTAAAGAAAAGCCAAACACTGAAGGGACTATAAGCTTAACAAGCCCTGACCCCATATGCTTGAGCTCTGCTTCGTCTTTTAACAGTAGCACAAAGAACACTTTCTTATTTTTAGAAGAGCCATTCAATTAGTCTGTTTGCACTTGAAAACACAGTTGAAAGAATGAAACCAAACCTTGTTGCTTTCGTCTGACTCTCACCTCAGAACCCAAAGCATGAACAGGAGTCAGGTGCACAGAGGGATGAAACCAGTTCTAACGTTCTGTTTCTAATCATTTAGTCAACTCATTTACTTTGATTATCTAGTTTATTAAAAAGACAGTATTTAAAAGCTAAATCAAACAATGAAACAGGCTTTATCAAATATTTTTTCTTGTATAGCCAAAATTATTATGACAATTTACATTAAATATTGTTTCAATTACCATAAATATTTTTAACCGTACTTCCATTTTACCCAAACGTTGTTTGACAGAATTATCAAAATATTCTTAAAAAGCCCACTTACTTTCCACTTGAAAAAAACACGTCAAACTACGCAACTCATCATATAGATACGTATAAATTTAGACCAACTTCATGCTAACACAGACTGAAGCCAGCCGACCAAAACAAATCTCTGTAAGAGCTGATGTGGACAGAGGTAAAACAAGGTTAAAATCAAGACTTCCTGTTTGCTTATTTAAACTGTAATTGAGTTAGCAACTTAAATTATGTTGATTTAGTGCATCCTGCCTTGCGGCTCTACCCGAGCCGCTATCGCTTTAGAGTTACACAGAATAATCCAGCGCACAATGTTCTAACCTGGTCTGTAACACACAGGAGCGCGACAAATCGGTTCAGCTTTTCTGCACTGGATTCATCCGCCTTCAATTCTCCTCTCAGCAAATACCACCCAGCGGTCTCACTTTCTTTGGGCCCCTCAGAAATCGGACAGGGTTCTTGCATTCGCCTTTCAAGTCCCTCTCAACAATCTTAGTGCACATTCCTTACTACAGTTTTAGGTCTAAATTTGCCAGGGTTAAATGATGTAAAACAGAGGAGAGGATGGACATGACTTGGGCACCTTAGCACATTAGAAACAAAAATAGCCCCAGCAAAACAGAATCAGAGAAACCCTTCTCTTCACCATTTAACGACACCGACTTCTGTCAAACTCTTTCTGGGTCTTTTTCCCTCAAATCATGGTCCAGGTGCTCAGAAGAGATAAAATGCAGCTTCTTCAAACCATCTCCATGTCTCTACAAGCACTTTCCCCTTTCAGCTATTTCTTCCCCAGTGCTACTGCAAACTGAACCAGTTGTTGCATCTCCCGTTTCTGGAACTTCTTGACTACTTGCTGGGAGAGGCGATTGGTTACAACTATTTCTATCAAATGACATATGTAAAAATACACCAGTAATAGGCAAAAAAAGGTTTACGTGCTAGAAAAGCTTGGGTTGGTAATTCCCATGATAAGTTACCTTTGCAGGGGATCGAAACTGCTAAATCCGTATGGCGGTGCTAACAAGTACATTGCTATTTCTCCAAATTCCTGAAGTTCACAAGCATTTCCTCAGACAACACTAATGCTTTAAGGAAGCATTTCACACATTCCAAAACCAGACATCAAGAGCAGTAAACAAAAGCAAATTGTGTATAAAATACATGAATGGGTCAGCAATAACTAACAATTTTTTGTCCTTTCAGCAAGTTACGTCTTCACTCTCAATTTATCAACTGATCTGGGTTTCAGTCCCATAGGATGTCACATCCTCCTGCACTGTGCCTGTTTTTAGAGCCTTTATCCACAGTATTTACCTTCACTCTAAAGGCAAAAAACCAACACAAAGCACACGAGTGACATAATTAAAATACCTGGAGACACTACCCTCTAATATAATCCAAACGTGTGGTGAAACTTTTAATATCACCATACTCGAGGTGAATGGCTTCACTCGCTTTAAGTTCCAGCAAGCGCATGAGCCAGGTTCCTCAGCTACTGCACAGTGCAGTTGCATTTAGAAGGTGAGAGCGATTGCCTGGCAGTAAAATTGGAACTAACAGCAAATAGTGAATGTAATTTCACCCCCTGAAGCCTCAGCATCTTAATATGACATCTCTTTTCCAAGGTTCCCAGGCTTTCTGTGCAGGTCTCCGTGGGCTGCACAGCTCCGTGCACTGCGGCAATCGGCAGAGCCGTCATTGCTGCTCAGAGCCCCAGAAAACAGAGGGAGATCCATTCCGGAGGAGGAAGAGGTTTTAAAATGCTAATGGAAACGTGTTGTGTACACGCAAAAGTAACATAAAGGGCACAATGTTGAACAAATTCAATGCCAACTCAGGAAATCCATAATTAAATCAGGGAGTTCATTATGACAAACACTGACAAGCTTCAGGGAAGCTGCTGTTTCTAAAAGGCAAAATTTCAGCTGCTTTCTCCCCTGAAGTTCCATATTGCAAATATCTGAATAGCTTAATTCTTATACTCTACTACAAAGCATTTATGAAATGCGAATATTAGAACACTTTCTACAATGAAACTAATATATGGTTACAGTACTGTGCCTTTCCCTTCAGATGGTATTTTTACACAACGTTACCACTTTGTTACCTTCCAGGTGAAGGTTAGTTCTTATTTCTGTTGTCAAGGCTCCATTTCTACATGCAGAAGAGAAGAATTCAGTATCCTTTGAAGACCCACTAAGTGTTACTGCTGAAAACCACCAAGAAATGGTTCTATTAGTTTCAATGGTAGGTTCCGTACCTACAGCAGGACTTAAGTAATTACGAAATTATTTCACTCAGGCTACGATTTCATAGCAGCTATCGAGAGACACAACTCTGGATAAATTCAAAGCAGCAACCTATGCAAGCACTAGAAAGCTCTGCACATCCTATCATCAAGCTACAAAAAAAGAAGGCAACAATTGCAGGCAGTTGCTCTACGACCTTAGGCTACCAGCTTGGTTTCCTGTATTCTCTATTATTATTTTTCTTGCATGATCACTGTTTACGTAGCTTTTCTCGAAACGGAGCAAGAGACCTTGCATAGTTTTCCTTAAATACATTTTGCAAAGCACTTGAAAGAATGTGGGATGAAAGTTCATAATTTAAGATCAGTGTTGTCATTATGAACCATAAAGCATTCAAAGCATTCTTTCCCGCTTGGCGGACAAATCCATTAAACTCCAAGTTAACAAACCCCTACGCTGCTGGTACCTGGTTCTGAGAACGTATCGCTGATGTCGTCATCTTTATCATCCTCATAATCTTCTTCCTCATCGTCGTTTTCAGACAGCTCGTGCTCGCTGCCGAACCCTTCATCGTGGTCCTCGTCTTCAATGTCGTCCTCATCATCCTCATCTTCCTCCGGGTCTCCTTTGGCTGACTGTTCAGCCACACTGTCTGTTACAAAGAGAGAATAGTTGTGCTCTTCTTTCTTCTGGGAAGAATCTGACGCGGAGGTGCTGGCAGACAGGCTGCTCTCGCCCACCACAAGCGCGGGGGCTTCCTGGGGCGGACTGAGGAGCAGCTCTTGAGTCTCTTTAAAAGGCAGAGCAGGAGTTGTACTGTGACTGTGCGGGGATTCCATTCCTTTTCTTTCTTGCCTCTTCGCTACCGCACCACAATAACAGGTGTTTTCCTTTGCTGCATCAGTGTGCGTCTGGCTCAGCACCGGTCTGCTCTGCGGTAAAGGATTGATCTTTACTTTCGCCTTTTTAACGTAGTCTTTACATTCAACATGAATGTTCACCTTTTCGTTATTGTACACGTTGGTCTTCACCACGATCTGTGTACTGGAAGCAGGCTGAGCTGCGAGCCTGCTCGCCTTCTGAACATAGTCCGACAAAGGCGCCTCCGCCTGAACGTTCTTGGAGGAACAGACCGGGGCTGCTGCTCTGGTTGCGATTTTTTTGCCGGGTAACAAAGAATTTAAAGGGTTTTGTTTTACACTGAAGAGCAAATCAGGGTAATAGAGTGAATCAGAAACAGGCTGGGAATCCTCACTGTTAAGCTGAGCCAGTGTTGGTGTTTTGCTTATGACCTCTTCGTCTTGGTATGGGCTTGAAAAGTCATCGAGGCCCAGATAATCCACCTCTTTTGTTCCCCAGATGTCACAGCTGGTTAGTTTAGTGTACTTAGTTAAGTCTTCACAGTAGGTGTCCCACTGCTCCCACTTGGAGGTGAGCGCAGCTTCTTTGTCCAGGATGTCCGTAAAAGACTCTAAGTTCTCAAGGTCTTTGCAGTCCTCCATTGAAAGTAAGTTGTCTCTGGAGCTTTGCTGATAGTCCATTTCTCTGTCCTGTGCATGAGAAGACAAGTTAAAAGTTAATACCAAAAAAAAAAAAAAAAAAAAAAAGCTATCAATCATCTCTGTCCTCTACTACAGTGAGCTTAATTCCAGTGAAGTCGTAACATAGAGAGATACCTCAACTTCCAACTAAAGCATCTTTTGAGGGTCAGACTGAAGTCCAGCTTCTGTGCTCTACCAGCAGATCCTTCTGCTAAAGATACAAGTCAAATGCTGCTGGATTCTTTTTCTCCTACTGCAAGTTCACCTGGTCACCAGGAACTAGACTAGTACCAACACTAATACCAACACCAAAATATGAAAGACATCCCTGGCAAGCTGTTCCAGTCTCTGTGAAGCCAGGTCAATCTCTGCCGTATGCTTAACAGAACATCCTCAAGTTTACCAGTCCCTGGAACACCTCATTTTAACACAATTAACAACTATGAGCTACCTTCCTTTTTGATACAGGAGAAAAAACAAACAAACAAAAAAAGACCACTCATATTAGTAGCTCATGAGTCAACTTTTGTTTTGCTTCCCCTGCATTCACAGCTTGGGTGAAGCAGCGTAAAGCTGCTCTTGCAGAAAACATTGTGAGGAGGAGTCTCAAGCACCATTACATAACGTCAACACAGCTCTATTTGATATCAAGCCTCTCCTGAACGCCAGCTTTAACGAGCATCTATTGAGGGAGCATCATGTTTGCTGGACAAGCATGAACGCTGAATGACATAAGAACATTCATGTTGAATGTTATGTTCTTCCCGCATGGGTAGCTCGCAGTAATGAATAATCTTCTAGCTTTCTTGAACTCCTGAAGTTCTGCACACACACACAGAAGGATGACCTACCAGTTCATACATGAAGTCTGGATCTGAACTGCTTGCCAAGAGATCCGTGCTCATCAGAGTCTGCTCGGAAAACACATGGCTCCGAAAGGCATCCCCGAAAGGAGGGTCCATTCCACTCACACTGGGCTGCAACAAAATTGATACTCACATTTGAAGCATGCAATAAAAAGGCGCATGATTTTCTTCAACAAAACATAAAGACTATTGCCATTTCATCCAAGTCTCTGAGTATGTGCTATACAAGTGTTCGGAAGGTTTTTACCTACATAGATAAGCGTGTCATTTCTCCAAGCGAGAGAATGTTGTAAGAGCAGCTAACATGCAGGTCCTTAATCAAAGGACATATTTGTATGCATCATATAGCTGCAAGAGCATCGCTCATTTGTTCTTTTTTGTTGTTTTGAAATTCTCATGTGTTTGCCAAGTTTAGGGATATGTCAGCATTTGTACAAGAGGAGAGGGAGCACTGGCAAGATCGGTATCAACAGGCACCACATGCTGGCAGGGCCTTCACCCTGACACAAACTGCTTGTACTAAAGCAGCACTGACTGCCTTTAGAACCATTAGAACTCATAAAACTTCCACCTGAGATTTTAACAAGAGCAAAATTTGTTACCACTAACTCAAAAGTGTCATATCCCTCAGGAATGAAATGAAACTTTGCAAAAAACCATGATGCAGGACGACTGGGTGTGAAGGGAATGGGCAGCACGGCTTTCTGCTACATTTCGTTCCAGAGCTCTATTTCTCTTCTGGACACACTTGCCCCGAGGGCTGGGAAGGGAGAAACACTGTGCTGTGTGAATCACTGCAGTAATAAAAGGCTGTTCTCCAGTATCCACCCTCAGCAACTCTGCTGTGTGAACAAATCCAGTACCAAGAGCAGCAGCACAGCTTCCACCACAGACACTGCTGGGGCCCTAAAAACACACATCACTTCATCTTTGCTCCATTCTTCCTGCTGATGCTAATCACATTTGCTCTTAAACTTCCTTTTTTTTTTTTTTTTTTTTTAAATAAGGAAACAAAATTATTCACAGAAGCAAATGAAAGGCTTACCTGAGGCATTTCCAAGCCCAGATTACCCAAATCCAATTCCAAACTTCTTTTTTTATTCACTTGTAGATTCCTTTCCAGCTTTACTTCAGTCTCAGTGAGTTTACACAATCCATGCAATTAAATTGTTCCTTAGGACAGCTTCAGTTCACCCTGCTGTAGCTCTTCTGTTCGTAGACTTCTGTGTAGAATAAACACAGCAAATCCCCAAGGAGGTAAGTCATCCTTCATCAGAAAGGTAGCGCTTAAAAAACAGCCAAAGAGAAGCAAAGGCAAAAATTTCCCCTGAGAAATGATTATTCCTCATGCTGGAATGTACAGTAATTTTCTTCCTCTGCCGTCTTTCGTCGGATGAAAAGCCACAGATGCTACAGAACAGAGTTCCTGCAAAAACCTCTCCAGCTGAGCTACATTTTGCTGCCTTTTTTCCTCACTACCAAGACCACGAGCTCTACAGACATATGAAAGGCCGGCCTAATTGGAAATAATTACCAGCATACTGCCGGGTACACAAGAGAGAAACAGTCTTTATGACTAATAAAACAGAGCCAATAAATTCTAAAAATGTCTCAGGCAAATGTCTCAAAATACTCCTTTTGGAACAGGCAGCGGTGCAGATTCAGCGGTATCTCCTCCTTTTCTTAAGAGTTTAATCCATCCAGCTTCAGATCAGATTATATCCATCACTCACATAGCAGCATCTAGTGGCAGTGGGATCACCACACGCGGGCTCAGCCTTCCCCATCAGAACTCCTTAAAAACTGGGCCAAACTCAGCGTTGCCTGATTGAATATCCTCTCTATTAATTGCGAATAAGGAACACATAGGAATTGGTCCAATTTAACTACTAGCAATTTTACCAGTTTAGTAGTTTTTATAGACCCACTGCTATTTCATACCTGTACCTAAAGACTTTTCCGAGCCTCATATCCCGCTTAATCCTGCTTTTTTAACAATGGAAGGAAAACTGAACTGTGGAAAAGCACCTCAGCACAAACACTGTTAACTAAAAGTATGATAGAAGACTCATAAAATAAGTAACAGGAATTAAAAAAAGAAAAATTTTATATCAAAAACAAGAATAAAAATATCACCCATGGTATCAAGCCTTAGTATCTGATGTAACTCCATGGTGTTCAAGGATGCTGCTTTCCTACTCTCTTGCTTGTCTACAAGATCCCTGCCCTTAAATAAAAAGTGGCTTTAACAAAGCAGCAGCATGAGAGAAGCATATTAAAAAAACCCCAAGTTAAAATGCATTTGTTTCTTTGAGCAGAGCTCTTCACTCAAGCATTGCTAAGTCAGACTTTGGTGCAATCTGCTCAGACTATGTTTATTCTCTTGTTTTGAACAACAAATGGTGAAGTGAAGTGTTCTCCTCCAGCACGGGACAGCAGTCCTGCCATTATTCCGACTTTCAGACACTGTCTCAGTTATTTTGTTGTACTCGGCATACAAACTATCACACTCTGGCAAAAACAGCCACTATGCCAAAAAAAAAGTCTTTAGTTATCAAAACATATTGCTTTTCAAATACTGGCCAGAACAGAAAGAACAACAATGCCGCAAGTTCTCAGTAAAAACCCCTCCCTGCCAAGGTGAGCGGTGCCTCCTGGGGCCCTGGGACCAACAACACATGGTTCCTTCTGGAGAATTTTCTTCCTGCTCTACAGCTTCCAGGGAACTCTTTTTACTCATCTCTAAGCGATGTTTAGTTTGTGTCTCACAGCCACACGGGCCGCTCTGCCCATGGCACAAACGAATAATTCACTTTTCAACCTGGTCCAATAGATTAGGAGAAAGGGCCTGTTCTTTAACAGAAATAAAGGATGTTCTCATACGTGAAGAAAGAGGTGAGAACGCTATCACCTCTAATACCAACCTACACCTGACTAGTACCTGACGTTCCTTCCATACAGAGTGGCAGAGCCTGGTGCCTTTTTTAACAGAACATCAGATTAATACCTTGATGGCAGCACCAGAACACCAGCTGTGTTCACAGGGAGACCGTCAGCATCGGGCCTCTGCATGATATCAGGGAGAGAGAAAGGAGATATTCACGTTTACTGCTTATTGACCGGGTATTCTTTGTTATGTTTTTGCTAGAACACGTATGTCAAGCCATTCCACCATGTTTCATACTCAACTAGAAAGGGAAAAGGTGAAACTCCATCTGTGCTGACCCTGATTTCAGTAACGACTGATGCTTCACCAGGTGAAGGAGCTTTTGGATCATTTACAAATCCTCGAAACAGCATTAAATGTTCAAAATACTTTCACTATCTCAAAGACCAGAGCGATCTTTAAGCTATAAACTTACAGCACCATTTAAGAACGAGAGTGTCTGTCCTCCCAAGTCATGGCAGTATATCAGCTAATCTGATTGTTCCTGTAATTCTCTTTATATTTCACTCTTGACGTTTTATAATATTAAGATTTAAATGTGATTTGAATCCCATTAGGATCTATTCAAGCTGTCTGAGGGAGCTGCACGCTCCCAACAAAGCAGACCCACTGCCAACGGCTTTCAGAATTTCCCAGAATCATCAAGATCTTCATTAAAAGACTCCCGGTGTTGACACCGAACTATTGATACCTTTCAGGAACTATTCCATTAAGATGTATAGGAGAATTCAGCAACACATATGGAAGCGGAGATATAAAATCTGCAATCATTGTAAATCAAAGTATCTCAATAGACCACAGCTGAAGTCCCATTTGTGCAGAATTGATCGTTATTGGCACTTTCAGCCCAAGACTGCATTGGAATAGAATAGTCCAGTTGTTACCTATAAAGAACGCAGATTTGAGATCTGTGGCAGAGCGCAATTGCAGCAGCGTAAGAACTACCAAAAGATAAATACAGCAGGAATTTCCACTTCAGGACCATTTTCATTAATGCCTTAACATCAGCCCTTCCCAACCGCAGAGACACAGAGTGGAAATCCCGCGTTTGCTCCAGAGCAGCTCGAGCGCAGGCGGAATCCAGAGCCCACGGCCCCGGGGAGGGTGACACCACTGCTCCTTTTGGCACAGCCCGCGCTTAAATCAGATTAAGGTGATTAAAGAGCCGGTCCCTGAGCTGGTTCCGTGTCTGCAGATTCTTGAGTCGCATCAGTGGTCCCGGGAGAAGGTTCACTCGTTCCTCTGGGTAGGAGGAGTGGAAAGACATCTCAGGAACTTTTGTGTTCATCTAACATTTAAGAAATTGGGGTATTGATGGAGGAGTGCATATGTATACAGGTTAAATTCCCCACCTGTCATCAATAAGTAACCAAAATCTGTTCTGTAGAGTTAATAATTCATTAACCTAATGTCAGATCCTAATAAAAATCCTCTGCATTTATATGTACTTCTTGAAAATGCACATTTATAGTGGTCCCAAGATACCCAGGACAACTGAAGTTCAACCAATCTCATGGCAGGCTTATTCCACGACACTTATTCCATGACATTACTGATGCAGCAGCCCTTTGAAACCGGCAGTCGGCAGGACCTCAACTCAAAACATGTAGCACTAGTGAGATACCTGGCAGTTACCAGGCACCTGCCACATCCCTGAAGCAGTCAAACACCCTTCTGCAACAACATATTACCTCCAAAGAAGCCCTCGTAACAAAATAAACCTGAACCACCAGCTTCAGCTTGACAAGTCTGCAAGTTTTCCTCAGGTACCTGGGTGAATCACTGGCACTGCAGCTCTAGCTAAAGTTGCTATTTCTGTCTTGGTTCAGATGTGTGTTTTGTACCATTTGAAAAGCAGGCAGAGTCGCTACACCGCGGTGCTGGTCGTACGGTGCTTATTAGCACAGCAGCTGAACGCCTGGTAGAAACACATTACACGAACAATTACACTTTTCACGCTGCTGACTGCATCATAGGGCGGTTTGTCAAAGTTAGCTTTGATGCAGATAAAAAAAATAGCACGTCACAAGAGCCTGTGAATACTAAACTTACAAACTCAGGCTAAAACATGCAAAATGCCGAGCTCTGAATTTCAGAGAAAGCACAAAACCGATGCCACGTATTTTAAAAGAACCATTATGTGCTGAGCAGCGTTTGCTGTATCTGGACATTTTATGAAGTACGACTGTTAGAGATGCAAGAAGTTCTTCCGCGCTTCTCTTAAAACTTTTTTCCTTCCACAGTTCGTGTCAATTTGCTTCCCATACCAGAACTTACTCTGCTCACTGTGATCTTCAAGAGCAGACCATATTTTTCTGGTTTGTTTCTGAATGTAGTGGGGGTTCGTTGTTGTTTTGGTTTGGTTTACTTCCTATGTGATTCTTCACTTACTAGCCAGACTTGAAATAATTATTTTACTTTCCTCCATCAACACAAAGACACAACATTTTCTCTTCTGTTTTTGTGTTTTTTCGTAGCGGGTGAGCAAAAACACTCTTGTAAAAGGTCTCGGTGCTCTCCCGCAGCCTCATTCACCTGCTCATCCCAAGCAGCCAAGTCCCTCTGCTGTCTCTGCGATGTATTTGTATTCAAATGCCAGCACAAGCATCTAAGACATGACGCCCTTCACTTTATCCTGGAAAGCAAAGAGCAGCTCCTAAGACACCCAGATCCTCCGTTTGATGGAGCTTTGCCATTTTAAAGAACTAAAGACACAAAGACTGTTTCCACTTCTTTTAAGCCTCTTCCCATCAGTAGACGAAAGCTGTCGTTTCGCCGTCTTGGTTCCTTTTCCCCTGCTGACCTTCCCTTCCCAATATTATTTTCCTAACCCCGCGTGCCCGCAGCGGACAGACCTCACGTTCTGGAAGCGGCAGCACTGAACAGCAGCTCTGGTCACACACGCAGCAGCCCAGGTGAAAGAGCTGATGAACCACCAAAAAGAACACGGCGCCACGTTCTCTGAGTGAATACCCCCCATGTTAACGCCAGACACCCAACTTCGGAGCGGAATTTCACTCCAGCACAACCACGGGAGCAAATAGAGAGATGCCAGTAACTGATCATAGCGCAAGATGCAGAAAATAAGTGGTTTAACTAACAACGTATTGCACCTACGTATTATATAGCAGCTATGACCAGAGTAATATATTCATATGAGATGCGCTAGCTTTTCTGTACATTTTGGAACAAAGACTTAGATATTATTATTATTTTAGCGCGAAGAGCAGGACGTGCAGCATGTTAAACTTATTAGAACTGTATTAACACACTTTGATTCATTAAAAAAAGTTTTTATAGCTAAAATATGAATTGCATAAACCTTTATTAAAATACCACTGCGGAGCCAGGAGAGTTGTTTACACAAGAGACTCAGCACTAAGACTAACATTCATTTCTTTTTCAGCCAGAGATTTCCCCCGGAGCCAAGCGTGGCCAAAGCAAAGACGCAAAACAAAAGCAAAACTAGACAACAATTTCGCTCACAATCTCCAGCAACATTCTACATCCCTACATGACAGTTCGTTTTGTAGATTCTTTTTTTCTGACAGTGCAAAATCTTCCAGGACAAGAAAAAAAATGTATAGTTCCCTGAAAAAACCTCTTCTGATGAAAGGAATGGTACAATCTAGTCTGCTCTTCATACTGAAGAATTATGTTTTGTTATACTTTGGTTACAAATGGGTTATCGGTATAGCACACTTCAAATCCAACAACAAATCAGAAAGACACATTAGTCAAAACAGTCCAAAAAATAACAAAATGCACAAACAAAACCAAAATGAATTTTAAAAATATATAATACTATAATCAGGGACATTATTATAGCAACGTCTAAACCTTAAAATCTACAATTTCCAGACAACTTTTGGCTTGACTTTCAATCCAATGCCATCTTTCAGGCACTTCTTATGAAGTGCCAAATATCCTTATCAAACTTCTATTTTAAAACATCATTTAATTAATCTCCACGAACCACAGCATGGACATGCAAGCCACGGAAATCTAAACTATCGTGTTCCCTTGTTTATACCCCACGACCAGTCTATTAGTCAGACAAAAACTTCTACTTAATCCAAATTAATTCCTGCTAACACTTAAGGGACTTCAAACAGTTCTTTTGCCTCTCTCATTAAAAAATGAAACAAACTATGGCAAGGATGTGCAATGGTTTGATGCCTCTGCTACAGATTTCTCTGTTAACACTCGCATCAAACACAGAATAATTCTTCCTTTGCTCAGGTAAACTACTGGCTGCAAAGGTCTCTGAGATATAATATCTCACCTCTAAGAAGTAACATCACTGAGCATTGATACTTCTACAAGAAACCTTTCCTGATAAAACATTCACTCAAAATATTTGTTACAGAAATTCTGACTTCGCATTTAAGTTGCCAACACGAAAAATCAATCAAGTTTCTAAAACACCTGTTTCAGTCCCTCTATAATTCTTATGAAAACATGTGTGTAATAATAATAATAATGATAATAATAATAATAAACCCTCCCCACAAGGATACTTAGAAGCACTTGGTTAAGCAACCTTAAGCCAAGGGGTAACCAGCCTTTTTATCAACATCTTTAAAACATTTTAAAGTGTTTGAAAGACTATATCAGAATCTGATTCCGTTCTGCAGGTTATATATTGCATTATTCCAACAAGCTACCCTCAAGTGGCAACGACATATATATAACGCTTACTTTAAATTAGAAGTTAACATTTCAGCTGGCACAGCTGAGTGACTGAAAACTGTTGAGCCTGTTACTTAGAGAAACCTGAAAAAGAGAGCGTGTGTTTTATACCGGAGCGTGACACAGTGAATCCTGTTCATTAGATGATCTCTGGTATCTGAGCAGCTGCGGGAGGCGATGCCCTGGGCAGCCCCGGCCTGGCCGGGCTGTGGGGTTCGGATAAACCCCGGAACACCGCGGGCACCCGTGCGGAGCAGAGCGCCCGAGGCCGCCGGGACGGGGCGGAATTACGGTTCGGGCTTCGGTCCTTAGTAACATGAGGGGCCAACGGCCGCCGCGCCAGCGCTGCCGCCCCACACCCGGGGAGGAGCCGCCGCACGCCACAAACGCGCCCGGGGCAGCTCCTGAGGCGGCCCGGGGGAGTTTGCGGAGTTTTATAAGAGAAGTCTGTGGGAACTGGCTCACGGGGAGAGGCGGGAACGCGCCCCGTCCGCTCCTCGGAGCGGGAACACCTGTGTGCGGGCAGCGCCTTCCCCCCGCTGCGCCCGGGCTGACGGGCGGGCAGCGAGAGACGCCCCGAGGCAAAGCGCTGCGGGGGGCCGGGGCCGCGGGCGCCCCCCGCAGCCAGCGGCGCTGCCCCAGCCCCCGGCCCTCCCGGCGGGGCAGCCCCGGCCCGCACCGCGCCCCCGCCCCTGACCCACTAACACACCTCCCAGCCAACATGGCCGCCCCGCCAGCCAGCGCGGAGCGCAGCCTAGCCCGGCCGCCACCGCTCCGCCCCGCCCTCCCCGCCCGCTCACTGGCTCGCTCCTCAGCCACGCACGCTGCCATTGGCCGACGCCCACGCCGCTCACCCGCCCAGCGGCCCTTTCAGCTAGGGTGAGGCGACATGTAAACAAACCCCCTTCCGCCGCTCCGGAGGGGACCGGCCGCATCCCCGGGGCCCCCCGACCGGACTCGAGCCGTGTCCGCCCGCCCGCGGGACACCGGGAGCCCGCGTCAGCCCCCCCCGGGCCCCGGTGTGGCCGAAAGGGCGCGGAGGGCTCCCCTGCCCCCCGGGAGGCAGCCCCCGCCCTGCGGCCCCCGCGAGGGCTGGGGGCGGCCGGCGCGGCCCCCCCGGAGCGCACACCCCCCGCTGCCCGGGACAAGCCCGTTCCCAAGCAGCCGGGGCCGCCTCTCGCTGTTCACCGGTGAAGCCCACGTCCCCCCGCCTCAGTTACATAAAACGCCGTGCCGGAGCGCGGAAGGTCCCTCCCGCCGCCCTGCCCGGCCACACACACACTGCCCGCCGGCCCGGGACCCCTCTCCGCCTCCCCTGGCCCCGCAGCCTTCCCTACGGAGCGGAGCCGCCCGGCCGGACACCGGCACGCCCCAGGCAGAGAAATCCCGCACCCCAAGGGGCACCCCCGACCGTCCCGAGCGTTCCAACAGGTCGAAGGCGGAGGAGGCGGCTACGAGCCTAAAAAGCAACAGACAGAACTGCCGAGCCCTTCTGCCCCCGAGCGCAGCGGCGCCGCGGAGCCGGGCAGCCCCTCCACCCCAACAACCAGCACGACCGGGGTTCCCCGGCAGGACGGCACTTTCGTTTCCCCAGCGCTCGCTGCGAGACTCACTCTCCTTGTAACAGCCCGGGCCGCTCCTGCCGGGCGGAGGTTGGAAGGGACGCTGACAACTCGCTGCCGAGCCCGCGCTCGGTCACCCGCGCAGCCCCTCTCCCCGCGCCCTCCAGCCACAGCGCTGCTGCCCCCCCAGCCATCGGGCCCGAACCCTCTGCCCCGGCCGCCGGACACCCCCGCGCACAGCGGCTCTCCCCCGCAGCACCGGCAGCCACACCCCCGAGCCGAGCGAGGGGAGCGGCGTGGCGGGAGCTGGGCACCATCCCCGTGCCCTGCTCCTCGGGAGCCGGGCAGACACACCCCTTCCCGCAGCCCCCTGCCCGCTGCGCAGCTAACACCGCCTCCTCCCCGCCGGGACGCCGGCCGTTCCCCCTCCACAGGGCGGCCCCGCGGCCCCCCGCGCTGCCCTCCCGCCTCCCCGGGGGGGCAGCCACCGGCCGGGCCGCCGCCCCGCTGCGCCGCCGCCGCCCCCGCGGGCCGCACTCACCGGGAGCCGGGGGCTCAGCAGGGGGCGCCGCCCCGCGCGGTCCGGCCCGGACCCTCCATGCGGCTTTGGGGTTTGTTTTGTTTATGTCCCTTCCTGACGGGTTCCCGGAAATCGCGTGACTCGCCCCCCTCACGTGGGAAGGGCGGGCGGGAAGGGAGGGGGGAACCTGCGCCAGCCAATCGCCAACCAGCGTCCCGTCGGCCAATGGGGCGCCGCCCCGGCGGGGGCGGCCCCCGTCACGTGACGGCGGAGAGGCGCGCGGGGGGTATTTAAGGCGGCGCCCAGGGTGAGCCGCGGCTGTGGGGTTGGGGCGCTGGTCCAGGTGACATCGTTACCGTTCATCCCACTGCGGCTCCGTGCTGCTGCTGCTGCCTACAAACCGCACACGCTGCCCCCTGCAGTGACAGGTGCATGGCCTCCCTCATGTAAGACACAACTGGAGAAATCAGTAGCAAAAGAAACCTAACCCGCAACCCAGCCCTTCTTCTTTTACTATCTGCAAACAGTATTTTTTCTATTGTTTAGACAACTTCTTTGCATTTCACCTCTCTGTAGGAACACAATTTCTTTCCATTGTACTTAAAACACGTCAAGCTTGACAATTCAAAGAAGAAACATTATTTTGTCTGTGAGACTTTTTAATGTGTCATTCTGGAAACAGGACAAACCCACCTCTGACACCCAAAAGCCCCTCACATGAGTAAAATGCCCCCGCGATTTCCCAAAGGAAAAGCTACCTTCCATAAACACCTCCCAACAATTTCCTGTGAGGAGCACAGATGCAGATATTCAAATTCCCCGAACAATGTGAAAAGAAGTTAAAAGCATTTGAAATTGAAATGACAGTGCTATCCAAAAGGAAAAAAACAACCCACTCTTATGTGCCTGCACATAACAACAAAACACAGTAAGGAATAATTGCCATTTATCTTGACATGATGCGAGGAGGTAAGGAAGTGCATGGGAAGGCTCCGGTGCGTTCGGCAGTATTTATATCCTTTGAATATTTATTTAGATCCTTTGAAGCTGTTCCTTAGCAAAGGACTCACTGGATTCATCCCCGACCCCACGGACTCAGCTGATGTTGAGGCGCCTCAGCAAGCTCCGGCTCACACTGTCATGGGCTTTACCAGCTCTGCAATCCCAGTGTCCAGTCAGTATAACACAATTGCTATGTTTGCTGTTCAATTCAAGTTGCTTGTTATTGTACGTACCCTCCAAAAAGGCCAGAGAGTAAATCAAGCTCCTGTCAAAATGACTATTTACGCTTCATTCAAACTGTACCTCTGCCACAGAGTCCCCTTGAATCAGACAATCAGAAGCATCAGAGCACATCACAACAGTTAAACACGGCACAGGAACGTTCTGTATAAAGCAGAGGATTAGTTTTATTTCCAGGCATGAGAAATTCAAGACCAAATTTCCCAATAATACAACTCATCTTAAAAAATAAATGCCATCAGCACGTGGCACCACTGTTTCTCCTCACACGGTTTAGTTGTTTTCCAAGTGCAGTCAAAGAACAGGGTGAATGGCACAGCAACCACCTCACACCTGTGGGACAACACGGTGTTCCTACAGAACTGGAAAGCTGACTCCACGACCCATAAAGGCTTTAGAAATTGTCATCGTATCCAAAGTTAACAGACAAAAATGTACAGTACCAAAGAGGAGGATCAATTCCTTTAGGCACACTTAAACGGGATAGTAGGAAAAAATACAGGGCTTTGAACAAGCCACTGGAAGCACAATAGAAAAGTTAAGGCGTTAATGCAGACTCAGTATCCAACCAACTATGTTAAGGGCATCTGTGTGTCAGTGGAGTTTTCATCTGGAGGAAATCTCTTCTTCACCTGCAAAGCAAGAGGCAACTCAATTATTCCTTTCCATGGAGACAATTCACTAGTTCAAGACCTGGTTGTAAACCACAACTATTTCCATTCACAAATGAACTGAGAAATGCTCAAACAACATAGATAATTAATCTATACAGAGCTTTAAGAATAATCTCCACTCCCTTGCTTTCTTAGCAGTTTCATTTGCGAAGTTACTGCAAGTAGTTTTAGTTACACTATAAGTTGGTAGAACTAATCTACTAGAAAGTTTTCAACGCTGTAACAGCATCCAGTCATTTGGATGACAGCTCTTCTTGCACGAGTGAAGTTCCTGATCTGAGAACACAGATTGTAAACTGACAAATTTCAGGAGAAAAAGCGGCGTTAGATCCGATTGCTTAAAAGAGGCTGCAGCCCATGTTGCGTGTCCTTACATGCTGTCATCAAACCATTCCCTTGAATGGCGGGGACACCAACTGGGAAGCCCAACCCGCTGGAGTTCGGCACAGCCCAAGCAGGTCAGCGTCTGCACAAGCCCCGTTTGCGCATTTCCAGCCTGCTCTAGTAAAATGGGTTTGCTTTTAGACTCACCCCATTCTTAAACACGATCTCTCCACTTTAGAAGTTTGTATTTAATTCCCTTTGCATTGTCCGTGCTAATCTACCCAAACCTCAACTAGAAGAAGAATGCGAGGTGGAAAGAAAGCACAGTGCGTGTACCTTGAGTGCTGGAAAAGCACGTCTTAAAAGCCAAAAATAACTGGTGAAAAAAGAAATGGTAGCTATAGTGATGGGATTCCGTGCACTGTCAGAGAGATCCATCCCAACTCTGTCACAAAAGTAATTCAAACAGGATTGTGGAGAACGGTATGTCCTGTAATAGCGCATTTCTAGCAAGAAATAACATAATATTTAACTATATTTGAGGATTATTATAGGCTTTTACCTTTTTACCTCATTCTTTTTCATGAAGACAAGCTCCTCAATTTTAATCCAAAAATGAAGTCAATGAAATCAGCTCTATCAAAGGTTAAAACAAACTGCTTCTTATAGCACCACAGCATGTGCTATACAGGTCTCAAATTGTCCATTAGTAAGTTTTTAAATTATAGCTCCTTACACACACTTTCTGGCCATCCCACAACGCATTAGTTCCCTCTCTTCCTTGGTACAAATGCACCTCCAGCTCTCTGGAAAACCCTTCACTGAAAGGGGAGCACAAAGCCCCAGTTCCTTTAGCGAGCACCCGGACTCCAGGAGTCGTTTGTCACCTCCAGCTTGTCCTTGCTGGTCACACACATCCATCAAGCAGAAAGCAGCCAAGTTTTTATATCCAAGGCATCCCCTTGTCCAGATACATTTCAATTCCAGATCCCAGGCGACTGAATCATCCTACGGGATCCACGGATCTGTACGCCCATCGTTAGAATACACTGGTCTCTGTTTTAGCGAACTAATTATGTGTTAACACACGGGCAGTGAAAACACACCTAGGAAATTCAGCTTGACTGACTTAGCTAATTACAGGGCTCTGCTTGAAGCAGGGCCAAGTCTCCCCCTTTAGCTTCTGCTCGCTGCTGAAAAGAGATGCAGACAGAGGCAGCGCAGGCTGAGAGCAGCGCGGGGCGGGCGAAGCTTCGCTCCAGGGAAACGCTCAGGACGCTTTACAGACAGCGGTTAATGGAGCTCTAACATCAAGTGTCATCTGTCTGCTGCTATTGGGCCTCGGTAAGCAGAACTTCAAGTAAGAACAGCAGGAGGGTGGGCAGTTAAACCTAAAAGGACAAAAAAACTCAACCAAAGATAAAAAAAATAAGCATGTCTTATTATTCACTTACCATCATAAAAATTAAAATAATGGGTACTTCTTTCTACAGCTACCATTCGTTTGAACTTTCGCCTCCAAATGCTTCTGTTCTAGAGCAACCATGGTACTTTTAGTGCAAGATGATGTATTTTTGGTGGTCACGTCAGAAAGACTGAACTGCAGCAACAGCATTCCAACAGCTACCCAGACAGCAGCCACCAGGCTCACCCATCATTAAAACTGCACACAGGCAATCATTAAATCGATCAAACATTCATCTGTCAGCTCAGCATTAGTGCCGGACATGGACAGGAGGTAAAGAACCATCGAACTGCCGTTCTCACTCTGGAGCTCCCGGCTGGACTGAGCAACTCTACGTTGTGTCGCCTTGGAAGTCAAGACAGGTCTTGGATGAAACAGCAATAGGCTTGAGGAGAGTTTTAACAATGGAGAAAGATTAGGAAATCCACTTATGCCAGCTATTAAAAGCCACCCCAGCATGACTTTGGTTTGTTGGTAGGAAGAAATGTACAGTTCTTACAGCCCCCCGCGTACTGAACACGGCACCACATGACGTGACAGCAGAGAAAAACTGTACAAGAATTCAGTCTGAGCTTTTCATGGTATCCAGTCAGGATTAACATCCTAAATATGTTTTGTTCCAGCCTATAGAAAGATTTCAGCTTGCAATTCTGAACACACAGCTTACACTGTGGTTCAAATTTTCCTGAAGCTTTTACATACTAAATAGATTAATAAATCTGATTATACTCACCTAGGTCAATAAATTGCAGCAGAGGACAAACATCCTTAAGGCCAGTGTGCTCTAAGATACCAGATTGTTTCATTGCTTAACTGCGGCCCAAAGAGAGGGTTGAGTTGAGCCAGAATCGCAATCAGCCAACTGCAAGACAACCCCCCCAACCCAAAACAGAGAACATCAGCCACACGAGAAAGCTTACGGTCATGGAAAGGCTTGTCCAGAGCACAAGTACCATCAAAGGATAGACAACTTTCAGGAAGGTCTAGTATCAAATCAAAATTTTACTCAAGCTCATACACAGATACCAGCAAGGAAGATCTTGTATTGAATGATTCTGCAACTGAAACAATAAATTGTACTGTTCCATTTAAAGCAACACAAACCCACCCGACAGCATCTCTCTAGTACTCTTCCTTTGATGGTAAAGTGCTTTGAGACATACAAAATGCACATATTTGTGGCCTCAGAA
Source organism: Streptopelia decaocto (assembly GCF_964273445.1). Taxonomy (NCBI): domain Eukaryota; kingdom Metazoa; phylum Chordata; class Aves; order Columbiformes; family Columbidae; genus Streptopelia; species Streptopelia decaocto. The sequence continues at coordinate 2,736,138 of NC_138667.1, read as the reverse complement.
GATAGAAGCATAAGAGAGACAGACCTCTTCTCACTGCCTTTGAAGCATCCTTTAAACTAAAACCTCTGAGAAACATCTCCTTTTTCTCATCTGCTCTTATTTTCAGTGTACAGCAACCTACCCTTTCAGATACGGTATATTTATCATCAGAGATTGAATAAAAGGTGAATTTAAACCTGGCAGAGAGGTGAGGAAACAGGGACTTGAAGCAAAAGGGCACGATGCTACAGGAACACGAGTGAGAACAAAACCAACAGGACACCAGAGCAGCTCACAAACCAAACTGCAGGAGCTGTGGCCAGAACCGAGAGCAAGACGAATGTAGCTTGTGGAAAATATCCAGGAAAGCTAAACAGAAATAAATATTCCACTGTTAAAAGATACATTTGCTTTGTAAATATTACAAGTTCCAGGAAAAGCGATGGGTCCTTCCATGGATTTAAATCTATGTTAAATACTAACTATATAAACACATTTAGTGAACACACTGGCTCATCTGTCTGCTATTTCCAGAATGCTTTGTAAGGAGGAGAAAAAGCAGAGCAGCTTTGTAATGGGAGCTGCCACAAATGTATCAGAGAGCTCGGCAGTCATGGAAAATTCCACACAAACCTTGATGCTGTGACCAGCAAACCAAGTGCAGCTCTGCCGAGAAGCGGCGACAGCAGCCAGAGGCAAAAGATGCCGGCCGGACTCAGGGAAAACACATAAATCCTCTTCAAATTCACCAATACTTGTTTTCAATGGCACTTTCAGTTTTGCACAAAGTCGGGCTCTAGTGAAACCGATGCACCGATCAGGCCATCGGTCATGCAAGCCCTGGAATCCAGGTCAGGTTCTACAAAGCCATTAAAACATCAGCCAGACATCACCAAGATGAGCCCATAACCTTGAAGTTGACATGTTTCCACTTTGCTATCCAAAGCTACGACAGTCTCTTTGGAAACCACGTTAATAATTGTTAAATTTACTTCAGGGGAAAAGCAAATCGGTTCTTAAAAATACCACGGCATTTATTTTGCCAGGGTTAATTTTCAGATACAAAAGGCAGATAGGAGGGGTGCCAAAGCGCCGTGCCATCTGCCTTCAGCATCCTGAGTAACACCCGTGGGAGGGCAGGAACACCAAAAGCCTGTTAAAGCACGTTATTCCCCTTCTCGCTGCACAGAAGGGAGGAAACTGTGCACAAATCTCTCACCTCTCTCTGCTTCCTGAGTTCAGCCCCAGCGTGGCTGTGAATTAAATGAGCTGGAAGAACATTTGGAATATCGATGTGTCCCAGCGGTACAACTGTGCGGTTTCCAAAAGCTGTTTGTTGGGACCACGCTGGAAACCGAAGCTCCGAGCCCAGGGGTGTTACAGGTCAGCTGCACATTCCCCTCCCTGCGCTGCTGGGGCCTCATAATTTGAACTGAAACTCCACGACTCCCCTGCGTTCAAGGTGAGAAATGGAAAAGCTTCTCCCACATCTTGCTCGAGCGATGCTGCTTTACACAATAATCACAACGCAAAACAAAACGCGGCATTCACAGCAAAACAAAGCAAGTCCCTGCATCCAATGTGTAACGTTCTGCAGTTGCTAAAATCAGGTACGGCATTCAAGCCACCCACAGGTCCTTAAATTCTACCAATACTACTTACAACAGTTAATTACCCGGCTCAGACAAGGAAATTAAAGTCCCTTATGTTCTACCAGGAAGATTTTTTTAAAAGGTCTTTGTACCACAATTGCCATCTGTCTGTGCTATGTATTACAAATTAAGGTCCTGCTATCTCTGCTTAAATGTCAATTTGAACAACCAGATTTTAATCCATTTCGAATCAGCAGCAAAAAATACCATTTTTGAAGGGCCCTGTGCTCTGTTAGGGCAATATCATGGTACCGTTTCAGGAACTGCTTTGTAAACAGCAAAATAGATTTAGACTTAGACAGTTCCTTACAACAAGGTATAAACCATAATTTCTGCAGCAGTAACTCCTTATATTCTTCTCAGGTTCCTGACACTCGTGCATTCTCCCTCAAAGGGCTACTGGGTACAGTCTCTGTATGCAAATTATGCACTTACACAGGCAAAACTTTTCCACAGAACAACCAAATTAACACCATGTGATCAAGGTGGTTATTCAAAATGATTGCTCTTCAACCTAAACAGAAGAAACAGCTTGAAGTTGAAATTTAATTGACTTTAAATATAGTTAGCACAAATTCGGTTTGATGCAAATCAATCTGTCAACCAAGTGGTGTCCAATGAAGACAGGAAATAGTTTTTTCCCTATTTTCAACAGGAAAAGTAACTCAAGAGTATGAAAGAAGATTTAGCAGAGCTCTGAACAGCTCTAAAAAGAAGTAGATAACAGCAGCAAGCACCTACTAAGGACACATAAATACAGCAGAACATACCTAAGACAACACAACAAGATATTTTAACCCTAACATATCCAATGAAGAATCCACAGAAATAATTCTTCTGGGCTTCCTTCGAGGCTGATATGCAAAATAAGTCTCGTTATTTAGTCACCAAAATGAAGGTCTGAAATGTTTTGCAATGCTTCCCTCAGAAAAGGAAGAGGATATTGCAAGAACAAACGTGTTTAAATAAAGCAGGAAAGAAAGGCTGGACAAGGTGACCTTTCAAGGTCCTTTCCAACCAGGGCTGCTTTATGATTCTATACCAAACTCATAGAAAAAAAAGACGGGGTGATAAGAAAAGTTCGATCTTGGAACGTGAGGAGAAAAGTCTGGTTTTTGTTGCTTTCTGGGAAGCAGACACTAAGTGTGTAATGAATGCGGTTGGGTATAATTACTGATGGTTTAAGACACAGTAAGACTCTGCTGCTTCTCCTTTTTCAAGGTGTAACTGGAGAAAATCAAAGGTAATACAGAAAACAAGTTGGAGCCCACAAGATTATGGAAGAACCCCCTCACAGGACATGCAAGAACAGGCTATAAATCACGTTAATAACACTAGACTTAGAACAGGTCTGTTTAGGTACAAAAAAACCCCACCCCAAACAAACAAAACTCACCCCCAAACTCACTGAACTTACAAGTGAAATACCACTGGACATTTGAATACTTCACAGCATTCAGTGCAAGTTAAATTCTACAACAATTACATTACACATCATAACCCAAAGGATTCTGCAGATGCCACGTGGCCTCGACTTCAAGGAAACTGTCCTTGGAACAAGAAAGAAAAAGCCTCAGCGTCAAGGATTTTAGAGTAGAGCATTTCTGTTAAAATACAGAGTAGGAAGAACTTCAGAACTTCAAAACTAAAGCCAAAACAAACCCGAAAACACTATGACTTCCCTCACAATTGACTATAACCTCCTAAAAATGAGCACCCAGTTAGTTGCCCTTTCTTAGCCAAACATTTAGGACCTACCACTAGACTGGGCTGCCACATACTCGGTGTATGGGCAAGAAGGCCTCCACAGCACCGGAATTCCCAAATTTCAAGCCCAAATTCAAGTTGTTGGCACTACAAAGCTCTTCTCAAGCTTCTACATCTGCTCAGCAAAACGTCTTAAAACTGTCACAGATAAAAAACACAGAACCAAGTCGGCTGTACTTTTACAATTATCTAGAAGAATGAACTCTTGGGAGTTCACGAGTCGAATACTCTGAATACAAAAAAGACGCTCACCTGTATAAAACCTGAATATTAAACTACATCAAACCTGCATGTGCCACAGGCCAACCCAACATGGAACCCAAGAGGCCTCTTCAGGAACGTGCCAACACTAATAAAATGGCTTTTGGCTGCCACTTCTTCAGATGAGTCTTGAGATTAGAGATTAATTTCTCTAAATATTCACGTTAAGGTCCTTAGAGTGGCATAAATAATGCCTAAATACTTCAGGAATGTAAAAATACTACTTGGGTTCAAGCGGAACTCTGCATAATGATTTTATTACAAGTTAGCCCTAAAGACCTAACCAGATTTTTACCAGTTTACTCTCCATAAAAAATGCTTCCCAAACACATTTCAAAGTTATTTCTGCATAGCACCCCCCTCGACAAGATCAGTCTCTACGGTCTTAGAAAAAGAAAAGATAGAGAAAACAGCACCCATGGTTTCTCTTGAGGACTCCAGCTAAAGCTCGACAAGCAACAAAACACTGAACAGGGGATGAGAAGCTCCTCAACAAGTCTTTTTCCTATTTCTACTACTTCTGTTACAGAAAAAGCCTTCAAAATATAACATGCATTTAAAAAGAAACAGTCTCAATATATCAAAGTAAAACAAGTTTGTTACAAAAATTATTTGTGAGCTACCAAAAACCCCCACGTAGAAGGTTTTCCGCCCACTGCCCCACCACATTTTGGGAATATGTTCAACCAAACTAAGCAAAACTAATCAGTAGGTCTAAATCAGTTTCATTTTAGAAAGAAATGAATTCTAGAATTGACAAATTGCCATTATACTTGTGAGTGAATAAGCCAGTGAACTAGAAAGGAGTGATAGCAAGAGCACTATTCAACGGTGGCCTGTCAGAAGACAACAGGAATCCAGGTTTGTTTTAATTCCATATTCACCAACAGGCAAATGTTTTTTTCAGCAGGTTGGTCTTTCAAACTAAGAATTCTAAGAACTGTCTATATGCCTAAATCTCTGATACATTTTAAAAGCTACTTCCTACACGTCTTGAAGATTTAAAACAAAGAACTTTTGATTACATCGGAACTGTGCCTGGATTGAGACGCAAGACATTATTTATACTTACAACAGGTAGCAGCAAACAGCACATATCACCAGCATTGTGTTGATAACACTGCAAAAAGGAAGGAGAAAAACAGCTGATGAGGTGTCACGCTGTGACCGGCCACAAGATCCCTAGGAAAAACCACCCCAGCAAACAAGTTTAACTTTGATCATATGGGAGGTGACTCAACACGAACGTTCTAACTTCTTCCAGCTGAGTAAGTGGCAGCTGAGACGCTGCAGAACCGATGGACTCCGGCAGACAGAGGTTATACAGATGTGCTTAACGAACATCACTGTGAAGAGGAGCACAATCAGTGTCAGCGTCCTGGCTCCATTTCACAGGCACTTCCCATAGCAAGATAGTAAACTACCAAAGCTGGGTATTCCAATGCTAACAGCAAACAAACAACATTTTCTACATTCACAAAATCCTGCTTGCAGAAAATTTCGGTATCAAAATATATCTTTTAATTTTATGTCATGAATGAGGGGTTTGCAAATTGAATACAAAACGAAATCTCAAAGCCACTTGAAATTCTGTGTAGGGTAAGGCTTTCCTTCCTTGCCAAAAGGAAACTGTGACAGACACCATAGTTCAGCTGAAACGAAGCAAGAACAAAGCAGCTCTTGAAATGGAAAATGGTTAAAACTGTAGCTAGACACACATATGATTTTGAAAATGGTGGAAGGAAATGAGATTTTCTAACAGTGAGTGATTTGTGCAGCTCATTAAACTTGGTAGCAAAGTGGAGGATTTCTTCCTTTTCCAAACATAAAAAAAGGATTTCCCTCTATGTATTTCCCCCCACCCAACAGAATAACACAAACTCATGTTAGGTCAGTAATTTCCAACCCTTGTGTGACTTGGATAACACTAAATATTTTTCATTTATCAGTACATATTCACCTTGTCAACTTTCAAACAAATGCCACAAGCTAACGCAGCTTCGGGAACCCCTCGTTTCCAAGGAGTTCCAGAGTCATTGCTTGTGAGTTTTAAGGATGGGCATAGAAGACGTATTTCTAAGCTATTTTTAAGGACAGGCAAGTTTTGAGGCACAAAACACACTTCAGGTTTGAAATTAAAGGAGTAAAATACCAGACTTGAACAGAAGAACTTGGGGAAAATTCCTCCAAGTTCAGATAAACATCTAACAGAAAAGACAGTTAGTACCTGTGGAGCAGAGGGGATGTCAGAGAGAGGAAGAGAGATTTAGTGGTCATTATCTCCTAGGGAAAAGAGAAAGACAAAAACTCATCTACTTTTTAATCCAAGCAGCTACAATCACTGCAGGAAAAAATCCCTCTGCCCAGATGCCTCATGTATGTCCTGGGGCACCACAGCTACGGGGCCACTGGTGGCCATTTAAGCACAGAACTGAGGTTGTTACAGCCACATTTTCAGTCTTATCCAGCGTGAAACTAGAGGGTGGTGGAGCAAGTTAGAAGAGGTCAAGGAAAAAAAGAGAAGGAAAAGAAGGAAGTTGTTGCTCAAACACCATCTAAGCGACAATGGATCTCCTTGCCACAGGACGCTGTGTAGATTTACAGGACTTGAGAGGGAAAACTCAGAAGGGGGAGGGATTTTTAGGGCGCGGAGACACCGCTCCCGGCCCTGCGCTCCGGAGGCCTCGCAGGTCCGCGCTCCGGAGGCCTCGCAGGTCCGCGCTCCGGCTCCCGCCGCTCGCCGGTCCCGCCCGGCCCTCGGGCCCCCCCGCCCTCCGCGCTGCGCCAGAGCGGCCGAGGGGCCCGCAGAACCACTGCGGCAGGAGGCGGCGGCCCCGGGCCTGGCGGAGCGGCCAGCGCGGCCCACACGGCGGCGGGGGAACGGGGAAGTCGGGAGGGCCAGAGCCGCAAGGCCGCTGCTGCCCGTGAGGGCACAGCCCATCACGGCCAGGCCGCCGGGCCCCCCTCACACACCGCCCCGCTTCTCCTGAGGGGGAAGGGAAGGGGCCCCCAACCTGCCGCCGCCCCCCGGCCACTCACCCGCGGTTGGGCCCCTTGGGTATGAGCCACGGCAGGACGCCGCCGACCAGTCCCCAGAAAACGCTCATGACGATGATGGGCACCGTCAGGCCACCGTACGCCATGGCGGGGGCGGCGGAGAGAAGGGGCCCAGCCTGGCGCGGCGCCTCCCGCTGCCCTCAACAGGCCGCAGCGCCCCGCCCCGCCTCCGCGCCCGCCAATCAGCGCCCGCGACGTAGCCGGAGCTCGCAGCGCGCCTGGGCGTGAGCGCTTGGCCCCGCCTCCATTCTTAGCTCCGCCCCCTGCGCTCGGCCACGCCCCCTTAGCTCCGCCCCCCGTGCTCGGCGGCTGCTCCGCCGGGTGACCCGACCCGGGGCCAGCGAAGAAAAGGGGGAGAAGCAGCTTTGGGGTGAGGGTGCGGCTTCTGTTGGGTCAAGGGCTGGTTCTGAGCTCATCTACAAACTGGGCAGATGGAGCCCTGCCCTTGCGTTGGCTCAACAGCCGAGAAGCTCCCTGGAAAACAGCCAAAGTGACGCAAATGAACCCCAGGGACCCTGCAGCACGCTGGCTGCAAGTGAAGAAAAACCTTAATGTGTGGATGCATCAACTGCCAGGGATAAAACTTCTGAGCCTACATAAAAGCAGCGACATTCAAAGCCCACCTTCCACAGCAGCCTTTGTATTAACGCCTATAAACGATCCCAGAAATGCAAATACAATTCTCCTCGATTCTCAGCATCCTGCAGAGCTTTTCAGGCAGGAGCTGAATTTCCTCCCCTCTCCATCAGCAATTAGAGGGCCATTCACCAAGGCAGGAAATTAACTGCAGCGCTGTGCTCAACACGCTGCAGCAGCCCTCAATTATAGATGTACAAAGCTCTAAAACAACTAATTTCCACTCACAGAAAAGTTCATCCAAAATAGCGTTAGCAGCTCTGAGCCTGCTTTCCCTCCCACCCTTTTCGAACTGGTGAGGTGAACCCCCCGTCACAACCTCTAGCGCCAATGTGAGACCCCTGAGGCATCACATGGCACTGCGCACATGCCTGGTGAACCTCTAAAACATCATCCTTTACTGCCAAATTCAGAAGGTGGTTGAAAATAAACGTAATTTAAGAGGATTGCAGAAAGAGATTCATGGCCAGAAATAGCTTACTTCAAATGTCTGGGGAAACATTACAACTATACGGTTTACAGAATCAATATGTTCATTTAAAATTGTGGACATGTTTACGAGTTAATTATCAGTGGAAGAGACAGAGGAGCAATGGTCATTTGATGTGTGTTTTCAGGATTGTGCTGCTCTTCCCAGTGTTGGTTGAACCATTCCTTTATGGGGAAAAGAGTCCTTGGTTTTCTTAAAAGTGAAAAAAAAAAGTGTGAAAAGCTTTTTAATTTAGTGGAGGTATTTTTTACATAGCAAACATCAAAACATGAGAACGAGTATTTAAATGCTAACCAGATGCACCATATCAAGACATTCTAAAGGAAATGACACAACAAGAAGTTTAATTTTAGCAGTTCTTTAATGGTGTCATATAGAAAACCATCTATTCTTGCATCTTTTCGATTGTTTCTTCCTTGTATTTGCCCTTCTCCTTTCCAACCTGGCGAGATTTGGCTTTACGTTCCAAGATCTTTTTGCGATCTTTGTCCAGTTTTAGCCTAGTGATCACCACCTAGAGAAAGGACAAATAATTTAGTCTCTCTTCAATGTTAAAAGTTAAAATACAGCAAGTGGACAGAACTGTGGTAACAGCACGGCCCAGAACGATCGCTGCTGACTGCGCCAACGCACCCGAGTCTTATTGCCACAGACCATCTAACTTGGTTTGAGTAGAACAGAGGTACTGAATTGCCTTCTGTGTTTCAAAACACCGAGCTATGTTAATTTTTCTGAATAAATCCAGGGATCAGAACATACAGGCAGTTTTTTCAATGCACAACCATAACATTTGGCCAAACTGCAGAGCAGCCAAATTTCTATCCATCTGCACAATAAAATAATTACTTTGAAGGAAATCTAATTTCCATTACGCTGCCCAAACATGATGGATACAACCTCCACCTAAACACAGAGCACAGCTGAGTCTTCTTTCCAGTACCATAAAGGCAAATAATAGATAACGATTTTAATTTCTCCATGTTTTAAGGAATGCCACCTAAATTTCGGAACACTGGAAAGCCATGCTGCTGCTAGTCACGATCATACCACTTGCAACAGCCAATGCATCTGCATAAACTACAGGCAACATGCATCATAGTGACTCATGTAAGGACAATTTAAAGAACACATCTGTTATTGAACAGTTGCGAGGCAGCTGGGCAGTTGTCAGGTGTTACTAACACAGACACATAACGATAATTTGCTACCAGAGCTTCAATGGTATTTCCCAACAAAGCAGAAGGAAGCTGAAGCTCTGGTTTTCAGCCTTCAGTGCTCTCTGTGTCCCGCAAAATGGCAAAGAAATAAATGCTTTGATATTACTGAAAGGAGTACTTAAAAAATACAACTAACAATCAAATCCTAGAAAAAACAAAGGCTGCAGCGGCTCAGTTCCACTGTGCATTCAGGTCTCTCAATTGTAATTAATTCCTCCCTCTTTACCAAGGAGAGGCAGAAACTGGTCATCCACCTGACTGCAAATTTGCAACAAACAAAACATTCTTCTGTTCCTTTTGCCTTAACTAGAATCTTTATCAAATTAGAACAAAACTTTCACGGGAGGACCAGCACAAACCTCAGTTTCTTCCACTGCTATTTACCGCACAAGTAACATGTGCACGAGTTCCACTGCAATGTCACCTTGTCCCTCAAATATTATTACTGCACACAAGTCATTATGTTGTTTTGGAATAATTCTGCTCTCCCTCTGCTGAACACACCAACTACTTACATCAGAAAACCTGTTACAACTGGATTTCTTCCACCAACACTTCGGCGTGCGTGCCCACATGGCAAGGCTGAAGCAGACTCACTTCATCTGCTTCAAGCCAGATTTTGGCCAGTTATTCTGTTTAGTTTGAACTGTTCTCCTGTTATGATCTAAACAGGCTTTGCCTGTTTTTTACAAACTAGAAACACTGTAAATCACTTGAGGCTCAAAGCAGATTCAGACAAGCTTAGCTCACAACCGTCCACAAGAACAAATCACAGTTCTGAGCATCTACCTGAACATTCCTAGGGCCTCCATCAGTGCAAACACCACACAGCAAAGGATTGTTCTGAACCATCTATATTGTGCTTTAAAAACACCAAGCTCTTCACAAAAGTACATTAGCAAGACCAGTCTCTAGCAGCTTCTCCACCAAATAAGCCCCAGAAATATGGAAGAGCTCTTGGTTTGCCCTGTCCCTTCTCTTCCATCATGACACCACAACATTTCCTTATTTATTACCCCCCTATGCTGTACTATTTCAACCCATTATTCCACACGCCTTAGCAAGGTTCTGCTCAGGTCAGCAGCAGCATCTTCATTTGCCAAAAACCAGGTGTCCCACACGTCAGATCTCCCGTTACGCGTCGTACCTTGCTGGGATGGATCCCCACGTGGACAGTTGTGCCGTTGGCCTTCTCACGCTGCACGCGTTCAATGTAGATGACATATTTTTTCCTGTACACCTGGACCACCTTGCCGATCTGCTGGCCTTTGTAGTGTCCCCGGACAACCTAAACAGGACCATGAGATGCACAGCGTCCCATACTTCAAAACCACCCCTTAAACAATTAGCAGACCTTGAGAAACACTGTCTAATTATCCCAGATGAAAACCAGAACCGCACGGGTTGAAATCACAACTCTGCTCTTTGTACACACGTGCTACAAAGCCACCAATTACTTGGCAATTTCAGCAATCACTAAAATGGCAAATACAATGGATCAGAACCGTACTTTTATCTAATTTTCCCCACAATAAACCCCAATGAAGGAACTCTGTATATTTTCAAACAGAAGGACAATAGTCAACCTTAACAGCTTAACTTTGGATTCACTTCTAAACTGATCTTTTTAAAATATCGCGGGTATCCAACAGTCTATAAATAAGAAAAGAAACAATCCTTTGTTTTGTGCTTTATTGTTAAAAGCCTTTAATGCAGCATAATAATCAATGCATGTACCTAAAGTTGCCAGCGCACTTATGTTCCTTGTGTTTTCCTTCTCACTGTTGTGATCTCAAGAAACACTCGATAGGCCAAGTCTATGACTAAATTAACTTGTATTATTTCTGCCAGACTCAGTAAAGCTGTAGCATCAATGTGAATTTGTCTAGCCCTTCCTTTTTGTACAGGCTGTACATGAAAACCAAAACCCAGACAAAAGTTCACGTGGGACAGTACAACTCGAAAGACAGACAGTGCAGCTACCTGGACTTCATCGTCCTTTCGGATGGGCATAGACCGGACGTTGTATTTCTGCCGCAACTCCTTGGAGAGCGGGGAGGACATGATTTTCCTTCGAATGTGAGAAGGCGCATTGAAGTGGCGTTTGCGGTTCTTGCTGCGGTCTGAGGTCACAAACGGATTGAACTTCATTTTGGCTGCATAAAGAAAAACAACAGTTTGAGAGACGCTTGTAACTCACACACACTGTGCTTCATCACCTACCCACACAAAGTACGCTAGGACATACAAAAGCAATTTTAACTACTTTTAATCCCACCCCTGGTTCATGTAACTTTAAAATCCAAACTTCAAATAAGGTTTAAGCCTCTTCCTTGAACAACAATGACCCTGTGACTGACAGATCTGCTACATACATACATCAGGCCATTCTTTCTAATCCAAATTCTCAGTAGTCAGGACACCCAATTGACGAGTGTTCATTTTCTGCTGTACTATACACTGCCCTTGTGTATAAAGCAAATATATATTTCAGACTCTCAGAGACGGGGAGCTCATGCTGCGCAGGTATCTCAAACAAAGTATAATGCCTGACTCAGGAGCACATTTGTAAATCCATTATACCTTTGGTCTTCCCTGAATCTTAACAGCCACGCTACAGTTGTCTGTTATCACACAGAATCGCAGGATGGTTGGGGTTGGAAGGGACCTCTGGAGATCACCCAGTCCCACCCACCTGCTAGAGCAGGGTCACCAGAGCAGATCACGCAGGGTGACGGTCATGCAGGTTTGAATGTCTCCGGAGAAGGAGACTCCACAACCCCTCTGGGCAGCCTGTTCCAGGGCTGTCACCCTCAAATTAAACAAGTTTCTCCTCATGTTCACATGGAAGCTCCTGTTTCAGTCTGTGCCTGCTGCCCCTCACCCTGTCACTGGGCACCACTGAACAGTCTGGTCCATCCTCTGACACCCACCCTCGAGAAATGTATAGACATTGATGAGATGCCCTCTCAGCTCCTCTTCAGCTGAACAGCCCCAGCTCTTTCAGTGTCTCCTCATCAGAAAGATGCTTCAGACCCCTCAGCATCTTTGTGTCCCTTTGTGTCCCCTCTCCAGTAATTCCTTGTGCTTCTGGGTTATGTTATGGTTACGCCACCACTGATCCTGACTGCCAAAGCCAGGTCCATTCGATGATGTTTATTCTCAACTCCACAACACTCATGTTCTCTGCACTTGCTCCTCCTGCGCACACTACCCCGGGCACACCGCACAGCAGCAAACCACACGCTGCCTGAGCTGCGTTAACCCAAAAAACCATTACCAAACACCACACCGCGGGAGCGCGGGCTCCCTCCCGAGCGCCGGGGCAGGCCTGTCCCGCCTGTCCCACCGCCACCCCTGCGGCCCACACCGGCTCCCCCGCCACCTCTGCCTGGCCCTGGGGGCCAACCCCGCTCCCCTCCCCAGTCAGCGAAGAGGGCCCGGGCCACCCCAGCAAGGCCCGAGGCGACCGACCCCCTTCCCGCCCCGCTCCTGCTTCCCCGAACAGGCCCCGCCGGTGCCGCCGCAGGAGCCCCGTCCCGCCGCGGCCAGCGGGGCGCAGCGCGGGGCCGCCCCGCGCGGGATGGCGGCGGATGGAGCCGGGCCGGGCCGGGCCGCCCTTACCCCGCTGCTGCCGCCGCGACGGTCGCCCGGAAAGAGGAACGCGACGCGCTTCCGGTTCCGCAATCTGCCAACGGGATGTCGCGAGATCCTGCACCCGGAGCTGGGGCCACCTGCGCCCCCTGGCGGCCGGCGGCCGCAGGTGCGCCAGGGCGGGCACCTGGTACCCGCCCGGGCATCATCCCCCGGTACCAGCCCGGGCATTACCCCCCGGTACCGGCCCGGGCATCATCCCCCGGTACCAGCCCGGGCATCAACCCCCGGCACCAGCCCGGGCATCATCCCCTGGTAACCGCCTGAGCATCGTCCCCCGGTACCTGCCTGGGCATCAACCCCCTGTACCAGCCCGGGCATCATCCCCTGGTAACCGCCTGAGCATCATCCCCCGGTACCAGCCCAGGCATCATCCCCTGGTAACCGCCTGAGCATCATCCCCCTGTACCAGCCCGGGCATCATCCCCCGGTACCAGCCCGGGCATTACCCCCCGGTACCGGCCCGGGCATCATCCCCCGGTACCAGCCCGGGCATCAACCCCCGGCACCAGCCCGGGCATCATCCCCTGGTAACCGCCTGAGCATCGTCCCCCGGTACCTGCCTGGGCATCAACCCCCTGTACCAGCCCGGGCATCATCCCCTGGTAACCGCCTGAGCATCATCCCCCTGTACCAGCCCGGGCATCATCCCCCGGTACCAACCCAGGCATCATCCCCCGGTACCTGCCCGGGCATCATCCCCAGGTAACCGTCTGAGCATCATCCCCCGGTACCAGCCCGGGCATCATCCCCTGGTAACCGTCTGAGCATCATCCCCCGGTACCAGCCCAGGCATCATCCCCCGGTACCAGCCCGGGCATCATCCCCTCGTAACCGTCTGAGCATCATCCCCCGGTACCTGCCCCGGCACCAACCCCTGGTATCCAGCCGAGCGCCATCCCCTGGTACCCGCCCAGGCGTCACTGTCTCCAGTACCAGCCCGAGCCTATTCTGTCAAGCTCAAATTCCCCTGCCCAGGCCCTGTGCCCATGGGCACCATCACCTGCCTCCATAAATCAACTCACCTGCACAAACTGCTCGCACTCCAGATAGATTTGGTGCTATTCCTTTTTTCTTTTCAGGAACAGATTAATTTATTCTCAAGGAAAATCATTTATGGCAGAATGTGATGCTGGTAGAAATGAACCGATGGCTCAGGTAAAGCAGCACACACCCTCGTTTGGGTTCTGGTTTATAAAGATCAGATGGAAAAGTTTCTGGCTTGCTGAGAGTTGTACAAATGCCTTTCCCAGGGCCTTTGCTCATCTTTTATGCAAAGTAAAGGACCTTTGGTACCTTCTGGAAGCCCGAGTTCCAATCTGTACGTGATGTTAATTGGAATATCTCTTCCTTCATTAAGACGCTGTACAGCAGTGCTGCGGTTTAAGCTGAGCTGGCGATCACAACGACAGCTGCTTGCTCCCCAAATAGGGGAGAGAATTGAAAGGGAGAAACTCATGGATTGAGATAAATTCAATTTAATAAAATAACACTACTATACCTTCCCAGCCACCCCACACCCGTGGGCAGAGCCTCAGGAGGACCTTGGCTCCCAGACAACAGCTGAGGTAACAATAAACTCTTACATTCTCATTGTTCCAACTCAAAGACAATGGAAAGTTACTTGAAGAAGAACATTAACTCTGTCCTGGGGTGTTACCTGCTTGTTCTCAAACTAACGACTGTGCTAGTTGCAAAAAAGAGAAGTTTATAACTGCATAAAGAAAATTAACTCACTTTCAGTCAAACCAGCACAAGTTGGCACCGACACAAGTCAGCAATACCACAGCTTAAAGGAATTCCTTTCTTAATGCCGTGCAGATACATAGTGTCCAAATTCGCTGTGTGGCAACCCTTTACTATTCAATCATTAATAATTTCCTCAGATGCTTATTTCTAAATACTTAGTGAAGCAAGGCTGAAAGGAAATTAGAGGAGGGGGGAACAACATACGTGTTGTTTCATATACCAAGTGGCATGGTGACTAAAGCCAAACCCAGCAGGTTCCAAGCACAGGCCACACACCTCTCACAAAAAGGAGGTGAGAACACTTGGTACTGTTCAAAACCAAGCACTGAACGTCCAGACGTGACTCAGATCCCATTACAAAAGAGCCCCGGGTTAACCTTCTACGCAGTGACCTGGCTTACAGCGGTTTCATCGTGTGATAACGCTTAGTTCATGGAAAGAATAATTCTGAATGTTCCTTTAGGTTGATTTTGCAATAGGAGTGCAACAAGAAGCCAATCAAAACATGAGTTTTATTTTTAATTGTAGAACTAAAAAGGCTAATATTTTATTAACATAAGGTTGCAAATGGAGAGAAATGCCAGAACTCCACTGTAAAAATGCAAACGGTTTGTGCTTTAAACATTGCGGTGACATACGACAGGACGACGTCCTCCCCCCGGGCCCTCTCAAAGGCTGTTGAGAAAACACCCCACTAACATATTCCATCTGAAGCTTCAAACAACCTCTCTAAAGCAGATCCTCATCACAGTCATCTTCAGCCCTAACAGTTTGTGTATCACGCAAATAAAAAACCTTACATGAGAAATATTCAGGAATTAACTACAGACATTACCATCTAGACTGCAGATTTCACTTTTATAGGGCAGTTAAAAGCAAACCTTTGATAAAGATCATTCACAAATGTGTATCTTCCAATCTTTTCTTACCCCATTTCCATATTTCATTAAAAATAATCTTCAGCAGTCCACATGCAAACGTACCTAAGCACAGCTTTCCCTAGAGCTAAACGCTTTAACTCTACCACTGCAAAGCATCCTAATGCCACAAGTTCTCACTGTGTGATGGGATGTAGCTTTAAAGGGACTTACTTAGACTGCAACATATACACATTGTAAATATTTTACTTCCTACAGGGATGTCTTTCTTGGAAAATCGCAAATACTTCTGTCAAAATACTGACTTGAAAGAACAAAGTCAGGAATATGGATGAACACGTAACGATCGATGTTTTTCCTTCCGCTATGGCTTGAATTTGTTTGCATTGATGTTTAAAAGCACAACTGAGCACATTGTGTCTCTAGGCAGTGTTTGAAAATACAAGTGAAATCTAATGAGACGCGTGTGCACGGGGCAGGAACAACCTCGGTGTCACATCTGGAGAGACGAAGAGCAAATTCTTCTGCAAACACACGATGCAGCATCATTACATGACCCAGGGCTGAAGGACAAGCTTGGACAACTTGGAGCAGACCCAAGAGGCAGCCTTGGCTTGGCCGCATGCAAACGCTTAGACCCGGCTTAGCGAACTAAAGCGTGGACTGTTTCTCCAGCAGAGTTCTGCCAGAACTTGAGTACAATTTGGTTTCCACATCCAGCAAAAAGTGATTCCTTAGGTTATTGCCGTGGATGTATTGGCAGGGAAAGCAGCCACGCTGAAGTACGCACCTGTTATTTCCAAAGAAAGCCAAACGATTTCACCGGTCGGGTTTAGAGAACTGGCCTGGACTGCACAGAAGGCAGCGTTTAATTCAGATGGGGAGAGGGGCAGAAGTAACACGCCAGGCGACACAAGGAAAATGCAACCAGCTTGGCTTGTTTGCGCTCAAGAAATTGTCTCAGGGAAGAAATATCAGAAACCCAACAGTTCGAACCACTGCGCTGCAAAGATCTTCTCTTGCACAGCCCAGGAGAAGGATGCACTGCTAAGATATTAAAAATGACCCCCTTGTAATCCACCGGCTTCACAAGCTGGGAGCGAAGACTCAACAAATTCAAGAGGAAAAACTAGGAGGTTTTTGCCATAAGCTTCAGCTGGTCACGGTGGATCAGGGTGTCGCTCGCGGGCACACGGACGCGCGCACTGAAATGAAGACAAGCAGCTCGTTTTCAAGTCGATTTTTGTAAATGGGAAAAAAAAAAAAAAAGAGTATAAAATCTATCCATACATTAACAGATACAGGAAGTTACACAATCCAGTTTACACCTAAAAGTAATAGCAATCAGTCCATAATAAGAACAGGGAAAAAATTCCAATGCTGTAATTTGTCCGAAGTCGCTACAGGGCAGAGGACGGCGGGGAGGGCGGCTGGTGTGTGGATAAAACTGGCTACCTTCCCTGCTTCCAAAGCAATGAGACAACTTCAACAGACATGTATTAGCAATACTTTTGAAATGTATCTGACTCTAGCATTAACACTGAATATTCCAAGATTCTCATTATTACAGCATAATGCTTGGATGCTTTTGCCTCCAGGAAAGGGCAGTCGGCAGGAAATATTATCCAAGAGAAATCTGGCACCCATCTTCAAATTTACAGCATTGATTGAGTTAAAGATTTTTATTTTATGATTTTTATCTATCCCGGAACACCTAAAATTTGTGTATCCTCGGCTCAGACACTTACAAAGCATGCAGAGACTGGTACTACTCAAGAAACATTTAGGAGGCCGTGGAAAACGCGCTGGTGGGGTTTGGTCTAATTTCAGTGAACTCGCATCTACCATCACACACAACCACCCCTGGGGGAGGGTTCTCCCCTCACGCCTCCGTTTTTGGGAGGCCCCAGAAGACAAGGCTGGAATGAATGGCCATGGGAGCCCAGGTACCATTTTAAGGAATCAAATAAAACAACTGCTAGCAGGGGTTCACCTGTGGTGAACAGTGTCAGTCTGGGGCTCAGAAAAGACGCCTGACGGAGTTTTAAATGAAAAGGGAGGCACCTTAAGCCCTGACAAGAGAGCCCTCCTGTGTTTGACAGGTGTTTTCAATGTACACACACAAAGCAAGACAGTAAGGTGCTCATCGTCTGCACCGTTTTTCTGAACACATAGAATATACAACCCCTTTTCAAAATAACAACAATAATAAAGCAGAAGTGCAGAATCCAGACTGTTGGGTGGTCTGTGTTTTTTACAAAAAAAAGCATAAGAACGAATAAAAGATAATGCTGTAAAGACAACTATTCCCTTTCAAAGCAAAGGCCACATAAAACTGTGTTGCTCGGTTTGGTTTTTACTTCATGCCACCTGTAAACACAAGACTGGATATTCAGTTTGTGGGAAGAAATGAAACCACTTTTACATCCAGAGTAAAAGCGAGGCCCTCGCTGCCTGGATCAAACTGCCCAGGAGAAGGTACCTGGGGGAAGGTTTACAAAACAGCTTTCAATAAAAGCACAAAACATCTTTTTAATGTTATTTCTGCCCTCTGTCTCTAAAGTTTGCTACGGGGACTAACACTTTCCACTCCTCACCAACAGATACGCCACCTTTTTGGCACCACGGGTGGAATGTCTTCCTAATGTATCATTTCGCCTTGTACAAAAGTCGATTGTCTAATCATGCAAACCCAACAGAATTCCAAAAAGTGCCACAAGACAGCTCAACTCTTTGCAATCTACTACCTAATCTGTACACTGCCATAGGAACCTCCCAGAGAACAGACTGTCACCCTTACACAGACCTGACAGTGTATTTCATACATGGCATTTCAACCTCTCTTCCTGGGGGGAGAGAATCAAAATCCACACCCCGATTCCATTGATTTTTCGCTCTCAAGAGCTCTGAAATGCATGGAGATTTCTTTGATTTGTTGAAGGTGTCTTCACTGAACAGCCTGATTAGAGAAAAACCCAACTGATTCAATCAAATAGAAAATAAAGACAAAAACAGGTAGTGGTAGGTTTCTCAATCTTCGCTCCTGTCCTTGGAGACTCGGGTAGTTTCACCGCTACTGCATTTTCCCCAGCTGGATCTTCTTCCAGGCCTCTGAAGCTGTGAAAATGCAGGAGTCGAGGATCCCAGCTACAGTAAATGTTCCTCCGATGATGGCACATATCTGAAACACACACAAACAGCTTTGTCAGCGAGGGGGGGAACTTTAACGCAGCGCGAAATGGGGGGAAGGATGTTATTGCCCACTGCTGTATCTGGAAGCACAGTATGAACCAGTACTGGGGATGTAACTACATGACAATCACTCAGGAAGGCTATTCCCTACAGTGGAATAACTTAGTGTTGTCCTGAACTCATCGCAAATCCCAGCTCTGAGGAGCCCACGGCACGAATGCTGCTCCTTTCCGGGCTGAGCTCCACCTAACAAAGCTTTCTAGAAGCTCTGCCTTGCTCATATCTTCCTACTACTGTTTTCCATTATAAATACCAGGGCCCTGTAGTCTTTTCCCTGTTTCACAAGATACAGCGTTCGCAAAGAGGCGAATGACACTTCAATAGCATGTGAAGGACAGTGACTAACAGAGACCCAGTGACACCTCCAGCCAGGGCTCTCTAACACTTTCCATTACAAGGGCTGCTTGCAAAAGCACTGCCAGCTTAACCCTTCGTGGGCTGGACTTTTCCATGCAAGATGTCTCATGCTGAATGGCTTAAACACCAGTAAAAACACGCAACCATCTTCAAGAACAGTGTTAGGGAAAAAATTAATCCCCTAATTCACATAAGAGCTTATTTCAGCTCTCAGGTGCTAGAAAAACCCAAATTGAGGCATCAGTTTTGGACTTTCCAATACACTGCTTCAATTCCCTTATCTCTGAAATGGAGACGATGCCAAACTTGCCTGCCTGGGAAACTGCAATGGAAAACACATTTGAAGGGTTGAATACTACAACAATAGGTGTCTCAGAGTCCTCGTGGAAACATCTGACTTGTACTCAGGGCTGGGTTAATACAAACCACCTGCTAGTGAGAAGTCAAATACCGTGGGACGGGCAGAAATGCTGCTCAGAGGTGCCACCCCACCCCGCACATGGAAAGTATGATACACAATAGTGTCACCTCGTACCGTTTAACAGCCAAGGTACCATTACACAGGACCTGGCATTTCCTAACTCCCATATTTTTTACTTCGTAATCGAGATGCTCTTTTAATTTGACCTTTTACATTGTGCAGGATCAGGTGGCTCTGAGAATAAGAGACAGCGGGTCAGTGAGAAGGGGGCGTGATACAGAACTTATCTCCTGCCCAGGAAAAGGGGGATTTTGCTGTGAGCTGGAAGCCAAGGGAGATAGAGAGGGGAGCCCAAAACCAAGCCAAGGTAGCGGGGAAACGCAATACAGCTGGGACAGAAGGGACCTATTGAGCTGTGTCTCCCACACAGCCCCACACACCATGGGCAAAGTTACAGATACAGGAGTAACGTAAGAGCAGCAGCGTTCAGCTGGGCAGGGAGTTAGTTAGTGGGGCAACAGAACAAGCAGTTCATTAACGGTGAGCGAAGGCGGCAAGAAACAAAGCGCTCATTTACATGTGTATTTATAGCCAGGATTTATGCGTTTAGTGAGCTCGGTGAAATGAGGAGCTGCAGTAAACACGGGTTTTGCAGGACAGCTGGCATCCCAGCAGATAAAGGCTTCAAAAACCAAAGCACCAGCCCGAGGCCAAGTCAGTATTTTTAGGGGACAAGCCGAGGTGCTGCCCCCCGTGCGCCCTCCTCGCTGTCCCTCGGGACACGACGCAGGGCGACTTTTCAGGGACAACGGTCGCAATGGACTTGGGGTATTTCAGTCCACAGCAGCTCAGCCGACAGGAGATGTTACACCGTGAACAACACAAAAACCGTCCAACACCAAGATTTCGCGTCAGCCGGTAGGAAAATCTGATTTCAGTGCAGCAGTGCAGGGGGGTGGGGTATAGAAAAAACCGTCCATTCATCCGCACAGCTCCGTGCTGCCGAGGGTTTGTGAGTCACAGACACCTGGCAGCCGCGTCCCAGCACGCACACAGCCCTCGGTTTGCTGTGACAAAGAAAAGGCGGCACCAGGGTTGGTCTCCAGCTCAGCTCAGAGGCTGCGCCACCGTGTTTCTCCATCATCACCGTTCTAATACGTACGGAGTGTTGCTCCTCAGCAGCACTGAAGGAAGCCGGGCATCATGAGCTTATTTATATTTAATGGGATTTTATACTGGGAATGATGTGCGTTCGGCTCCTTGAGGTTACAGTTTGACTCGGGCCCAACCATTAAAGGAGGGTGGAAAAGAAATACAGGAGTGTAATAATGACAACAGTGAGAGATCATGCGATGCGGGGCACACACGAGGGTTTTGGACAGAACACGATTGTAGGATAGTGGCTGGGGCGCAGGCTGAAGTCTAAGGGAAAACAGGAGTGGATATGTAGGAGGTGACAAAATGCGAGTGTCAGATGTGTGACTGGACCTCCTGGATGCCTTAAAATCTGAAAATGACTTTAATGAACACAGGACCAGCAGGACTCCCGGGTAATTCCTAGTAAGGTAAGATGTGGAATCCCAACCAGAGATTTTCCAGCCGACCTGCAGCACTTCTTGTAGAACATTATCTTGGTTTTAAACATGTCACAGGACTGAGCCCACGATACCTGCTGCTAACACATCCCATGACTGAAATAATTCTCCCTGCAACCATTTTGCCCCCTGATTATTCCCAGTTTAATTTTTTCACACCCAGTGGGCACACGAGTCCTCTCATGTCAGCAAAAACATTCTCTTATTTTCTTTGGATTCTGAATGCTTCAGCAGAACTTCGGCTCGTTTTCTGCCCGCTCCCAGTGCTCAGACTGACCTCATGATAAAACTTTCAGTTTGTCCACTTACAGGAACTCATAATTTTTCGGCAGTGAAACTTCCCTCGTTGCTCCATAACGTCAAACACGAGGCCATGAATGGCTTCTTTGTACATTAGATGCCTTGATTTTAAGCAGTACAGTTTAACAGGCAAAAAGTACTGTATTTAACACTCCGCCAAGTGTCTGTGGTTAACCCCAGCATCCACGGGAAATCCACAGGACAGTGACAGTGGCAGCATTGACCCACAAGCAACGCAAAATCTTACTTAGTACTGAATTTTTTGAAGCGTGGCAAGTAAAATCCACTCTACATCAACACCTTTTGTCCTCATGGTGCAGAAAATTACGGTAATTCTTCATTCCACAAAAGCCCGAGGAGAAGGCACGAGTTGGGAACACAGATGACCTGGGAACGCTGCTGTGGGGCTATAATGCTGCTCTTAGCGGCGCTGAAGTTTTTGAGGGGCAAACTCATGACTAACAAAGAGCATCAGATAACCTTCCCCGCAGCAGCATGAGATTCCTTGGGCTCTCTGCTGAACAGCCAACACCCTCCCATCTGATCTCTCCCCCCTAAAGTGTCTTGGAGCCCACAGGATCCTCCTCCATCCTCGGGACACATTTACGTTTACTGAAAGCCACATGGGTGTCCTCGTAAACGATGTGCTTCCTAAAAGGAGTTGCAGGGGATCTTCCCTACCCCAGAGCCCCTCTTGTGGCTTTTAAATCAAGCAGCTGCTGCTCAGAAAGAGCCGATGCTTTCCATGGCAGCGACTCCAGAGGCACCAGCGCAACCTCCAGCTGGACCTCAGCCCAGTGCCCATCATCACTAACCGGTCTCCGGAGCAACTGTGATGCAAAAGGCCAGGCTGGAGACACAGGAAAGGGCTAAAGCAGTGGAAAGGACAACGGAACAGATCATGTCATTAAAACAGGGCAAGGAAACCCAGGACAAAGGTGTTTTGATCCTCGGCAGCACAGTTCCCCCGCTGCAGCCTTTTCAATGCCACCTTGAACGCTGGAAAGCTCTAAGTGTAGCGCGTACCCAGCCAAGGCTGCCCTTGTGTCAAATACTCCCAGCCTGAAGGAGACCACGAGCACCTGTACCAGGGCCAGATGGTCCACACTGGTACCCACGGTTACAGCATCTGTAACGAGGACCTGCCTCTAAATTGGCCACGTCTGAGCAGGGTCTGGCACACCTGACGCGCTGCACACCAGCTGCTGCAGGTATCGGTGTCACCCACACGTCTCCAGAGGAAGGACGTTCCATCGGAATGGCTTCAAGTGACCTGCTGGGGACTACAGCCATTTATAAGAACAAAGTGGGCAAAAACCAACTGTAAAACTCTTCTCCGTCACTCCAGCAGCCAGCACGTGCCTGGTTAACTTCACAGACAGGATGGGGCAAAATTCCAGCTGGGGCCATTGCAAATCCCAAAGGTCACTGTGGCAACCAGTGAGCAAAACTCCTCTGGTAGCCTCCTTATGTCAACTCCGAAGCACAGTATCAAATTCCACAGAGATGCTATTTATACGCACACAATGGCACATCAGCAGTAAGTCAATGCTAGCAACAGACACGACACAGAGAAATGCCAGCTATCAATCACTGCCAAACGCTGTTTCCCATTAAAAACACCTCCACACCCTCAGCCCCAACAAGATGTGTAAGAAACCTACGAGAGCATATTTTTAGGGAAAGAAGTAGAGGCAGTATGAGATGCCAAGTCGTAAAATGCTGGTGTTTGACTTTTTAGGATTATGGTTTGAAACCAAACAGACATGCTAAGAAGAAAAGGTCTTAAACCACGACATTTAGATTTTGCTTCAAGTTACCTTCTCTTGGTATTTGTGTATCCCAGAGATCACTCGCATTTCTAAAGTGAAGTAAAGGGAACCTGGTGTTTATCGGAGGCTGCAAAGTCAAAATCTTTAAGGGCAGCACAGCCACCCTGCTTACGTTACTTCAAATCACAATATTCAACCAGTTTACAAATCAAAATCTGAGGTCTTCATTCCAGTCAGTTTATCAACTACTTTACATTCTACCATGGCACAGCAAACCGCAGCTTCAATTTTAAGCCACCTCCCTCAGGTGTTCTAGAAGACATTTAAATAGCTCTTTGCCTAACCAGCAGTTTGGACAGCACAGCTTTGTTAGAGATGCTGAGATCAGTACTGCAGGATGTTATCTGCATAGGTCAAGACAGAACTTGTCAGGAAAACACCTCTGGAATTCGATAATGAAGCTCTTCTTCACTTCTACCCAGGAGGAAATGCCTGGAACTGGCATATCCGCACTAAGCCAAGCAGCAGCACCGAGTAAAACTACTGTGCTGCATCCTCTGCAAGGCAGATCTCATCGTTAGAGATGGTTTATTGCAGTGTGCTTCACTGCATACCACATTAGCTTTACCTCGAGTTTCCGACATGCTGCAATAGTGCCCATCCTGTCTAGACAGAGTTTGGCACTTCTGGAATAGGATAATTTTCCTTCATCTTGTGCCTAGCAATTAAATCAAACTGTCAGAGCACAGGGCTTGCCAGTTACCTCACACTTCAGTACAATAGTGGCGATGTGCTGCTTTATTTCAATCATGTCACAATGCTCTGAAGCAGAAACTCAATTCTCCTGGACAAGAAAGGCTCAGAAAAGAAACGAAAGGCAGGCAGGAGAAGGGAGAATTAGAGGTTTAGAGTAACTCACCGATGTGATAAACCTGTATAAAGGCTGTCGCCTCTCTGTGTATTTCACTGTGATGGGGCTCAAGTCGTAACGAAACCAGATAGCTGGGATAATGCGGCCAGTGTGACTGTAGGCTACGTACTCCTAGAAGAGAAAATGGGGAAAAACGTCAGAAAACATGAGTAATCTTGTTCCAGATAAAGTGCCTGCAATAAAACTACTTCTGTGGATCTGGCCCTTACTCCACTGTTTTGTACTAATGATCAGCCTGAAAGAAGCAAGCAGTTAATTCCTGCGTGACTGTCTAGGGCCTATCCTTATCAAACAGGAAAATAAGTTCTTTACAATCTCATAATGATACAGCTGGGAACAGAGAGCGATGGCGCTCACTCCCATCTTCATTCAAGGTTACACAAGTAAACAGAAAGGCTGGCATTGACTTCTCTAGCTCAGATCTGCTCTATTTAAACACAAGCAATGTCTAAGCGGTTGCAGGTGAATTTTTTGTACTGTCAGTACGTAAATCGTACACTGGGATATTCATCAAACAAATGCAATTTAGTTTGCAAGACCGTGAAAATCCCTTCTAGCCCTTGCACTCAGAACAGAAAGCAGCAGCCCCTTCCGCACCGGGACCAACAATGCGAATGCTTTGCCCACTCACTATGAATCACGTAGAGCCATGGTTAAAAATCATGGTGAAAGCCAAAATGAAACTGTAGACAGAAAAAATATTCGCAAAGGTTCAAAACTATTCCAAGCTGGTTCAGAAGTGACACTTTCAGATTGCCGGTGATAATCTCCTTTAATCCATTTCTTTAATAACAGGTACAGCGCAATCAATCAGCCACAGGACGACACTCCGACAAGACACACTGCACAACACCAACGGGCAATACATACTGACATCGATTTACTCGCACAAGTCACATCTTTTTTGAGCTCATATTTTGCCTGTGCTCTCAGTGGAAATATATATCAGTTTTCAAGGATCACGACATTTATCATGACAGACTGAAGAAGAAAATGAAAGAACAGCAGGCTGGGGACTCATCAGCCCCACGAGAGCCACCAGCACGGCACACGCCGCCTCTTCCCTTCCTGAGCCCTGTGACACTCCAGCCGACTCTCATAACAGCTGCTGGTTTAATTCTCCTTCACACAGGGGCAAAGACAACCTCGAATACTTAGAAGGATGAAGAAAGAAGCAACAGGTCACCCATGAGCATGCTACATAAAAAGCTGATTTTACTCTCAGTGAGCTCAGAGGGAGCTCGTGAAACAGCATCTGTCTCCTTCATTAATCTCATATAAATCCCAAATTCCCCTCCAGGTTTTTTTCCAGGGATGACAAGAGAAGCAGAATGTAGTTGAAATCTCTAGTTGTAATATATTAAAGGCTCTTATTGCAGAAGTTCTTCAGCGTCTCTTGGACAGTGGCTGCCTGGGGAAGTGAGGAGAACAAGGGTCCAGGGGGTGGAAGAGGAGCAGAGACGGACAGTCCGTACTTCAAGCCCTACTAATCTCTTCACACTACTCAACCTGTGCCGGACTATTCCAGTGGCTTCTGACTTCTGTTTCCCACTGATCAGTGTGGGAGTCAAGGACTAAAGCACCAAGAAGGGAATGTTGGTGTTTAATGAGAAGAAAAGGCCGAGGCAGCACTGCTTCTCTGCATTTCAGTTGTGATAGAACTGACCTCATTTCTCCCCCAGCCGCAATCCTGAGTCAGTGTTGGCTGAACGGCCCCATTTGCAACGATCTCATTGAAGCATCAAAAGCTCCTGCTGTTTTCCAAGTTACTTTCAGAACTTGTGTCGCAAGACTCTTATCAGAACAATGGTTGTGACATTATGCAGAACGAACACATTGTAATCTGAATAGGGGGAGACGTCCAAACCATTGGGACACACTGTACAAGCCACTCCAAAAGTCACCGGACAGGAACGTTAATCTGAGAACTAGTCAATGAGAGTGTGTGCTTGATTCTCAGTTATGGCAAAATAGCGGTAATTAGATATAATAAACATATTCCGGGCTTTCATTTAGCACCTGACAGGCAAATCGTTTTAAATTGAAAGAGGCTTTTTACCTTCAAAAATAGAGTCTTTTTTTTTTTTTTTAAATTTCAATACACTGTATTATTAAAATACAAATATCTTCA
Source organism: Streptopelia decaocto (assembly GCF_964273445.1). Taxonomy (NCBI): domain Eukaryota; kingdom Metazoa; phylum Chordata; class Aves; order Columbiformes; family Columbidae; genus Streptopelia; species Streptopelia decaocto. Next base: position 2,710,039 of record NC_138667.1, on the reverse strand, counting down.
CATTTAATGTAAATTAATTTAAGAATGATAAAGTTACAGTAACTATCATAATCCACTATAATAAAGTAGGCACTGTGAAACAGTCAAGCAGTCCGTATTCGCTGCTGCAGGTTCAGTGGCTTAATATCTGAAGTCAACGTTTGTAAAAAGCTAAAAACTCTGCTTATTTATCTGATACACCCATCACAATTGAGGCTGCTTCATTAACAAAACCTCATGTAAGTGCTGTTTCATGTGTTCAGCTGGACTGCAGTTTCCACCCAGATGCATCTTGACACAAATCACGAGAGCTCCTGCAGCACGTAAAAACTTCCCACACAACGTACAGCAAATCTAGATCAGTTTCCCAGCCGCAGGAGAACGTCGGGAGCGAGAACAGTGTTCTCCAGCATTAAAACAATGCCACCACCTGGAAGCCCCACTCAGAAGAGCTTCAGTTCCTCCTTCTCCCAGCAGAGGCTCCTGCTCCCCTACAAACCAGGGACACGGCGCAGGAACCGGCTGGAGATCCTCGTGCCACCCCTGGGCTGACACGAGGAGCTTTTCTCACATCTACCTGCTGCTTTACCTTATTTGCTACAGTATATTGGTATGAGTATCGCTGCTTGCCGCCCATGTCTTCATACACCGTCGGGACTATCTTCAGTATGTAATCGTGAGATGCAAGAGCTGCGGTCAGGAAAGGAAAGTAGAAGTTAGCATTCAGAAAAAGGAATCGCAGCCCACGTAACATTTCAAAGTAAACGTGCAAAATCAACTAAAACAAGCCACAGAAAAGGTGCCTCCCTCCTCCGTATGTCAGGTTCTGTGACAAAGAGACGATTTGACATCCTACATTCATGTCCTTTGTACAAAACGTTGTATGGTACTTGATGACACAGAACCTGCCCACCGTTCTAAGGCTTCTATAGCACCAGGACCCACGGAGATGAGTTTGGGCCACGTGAACCTTCCGAACCGCTTGCAGCTATGAATGATAAGACTTACAGCAGCACAAAAAGTTGTCCTGGTTAAATCAAGAAATTAATCAAGGTTAGAACTGCAGCTCACTGAGCTTCTTTTGCCAGAATAAGTTGAGGCATTACAACCTGGGTAGTCTCATTCCTTGTGCATTCAGCTTTCTTTCTTTATGTTCTTCCTTCTCCTACAGCTGCTCAACAACTATTAACTCATTTTTTCATGATTTAAATGGCTTGTGCCAGTCATTTTTTGTGTCTGCTAAAACAGTTCTAAACTAGAATTCTAAAGGATTTATGTGGAGGATCTGTTGGCCAAGTATAACACAATGACATTTGGCTCCTGGAGAAAACAAACAAACAAACCAACCCCCAAAAGCCCCAACAAACCAAAACCCCACAACTGTCTAACTTCAGGAACAGCCATCAACATTTTGTTCCAAAAAATGGACAAAACTGGTATCCTGCAGGAGCCTGGACACTTGAAGGAGAAAAATTACTCTGAATTGTAGCACGCACTGGGAATTTCTTTTTGTGGTGCTGCTCATAAATAAGGGCAATGAAAATGTCAGCTCTTCCAGACACAGGGCAGAACTTGAGGCAGGAGCTAACTTACTACACAAGGTCAGGGAAAGGTTCTGATGGTGGTGACAGCAGCAAAGGGGAGCTGTAGGAACAGGATATGGGTAAAAAACACAGTAGCTGAGTCAGTCATAACAGAACTGGAGACAATGTCCAGGCTGCAGAGGGGCTGCAAAGAACCTTTTGGGCTAAGACTTCTCTATGATACTGGAGAAAATGGAAATGTGGGTCAGCAATGTCCGGATCATTTTGGTTAAAGAGGCAAATTAAAGAGTTGTGGATACAGCAATGTTGCATGAATGGCTGTTTCCCCTGCTGCAGAGAGTGGCTAAGGCCTGTAATACCCAAGAATACATACGATTTGAGCTGAGTTTGTCTGCTCCCTCCAAGGCATTGAACGCTCCATGAACATTATGGACCTGGAAAGCAAAAAGGGGTATGAAGAAACTACGCTATGACCTGGTATTCTTGACCTTTGTTTCTCTATCCTCTCTTATAACAAGGACATCAGCCTGATTCAACCTTTCCGAAAACAAAGCCTCAACCCAGTAAAAGATGACTTGAAATATCTTTCAGTGACCATCACCACAGAGGTTGGTTCCAAGTAAAAAAGTTGATTTCACAACATCTTACAAGATGAAACTCCAAAACCACTCCAAAGCGAAAGGAATTGCAGTTGGAAGAGGCCGGTTGTGAAATTTCATTGTGAGACATTTCCTAAGAGTTTTGCATAGTTAACTGTGAAATTCATTTATCGGGCTGAAAGGGAAATAAAAGGGAGTCATATTCAGGTTAAAACTCAAGAGTTCTCCTGGAAAGGTAGTCCGTATCAGAGCAGTTGGGCTTGTACAGCTGGAACTCACTAGCCCAGCTGGCACACTGTGCCCTTGGAGGTGGGAAGGACACGTCCCAATGCTGCCACCCATCCAGCTTTTCCTGCCGCTGGTTGCAGGCACACAAGTATCTGTGTGCCCAGAATAACAGGACTTCCATCCCATGCCCTCCACATACTGTGGTACAGAGTCTGATGTCCACCAACAGAATAATCCATTTGTGAACTCTCTAGCCAGTGGAAACCCCACAGCAACAGCTGTAGATTCACGTGATGTACAGTAAGCTATACAGAAAGGAAAAATAACTCCACAACCTAGAAATTCCTGACCTCAAGCCAGACAAGAGGGAAGGAGAGTTTGGAAGAAGTACCTGGTTGTAGGTGTGACAGTCTCACCTCATCACCAGGGCAATGCAATTTCCTGCCCAGACCCTCTCAAGAGCTGATAGCACGTGGATGTGTTTGTCTCATCCTAACGGCTGCGTCCCTGTCCTGAATGCTACGGAGTGGACGATGCTCTGAAGGAAGCAGCAACTGAACCCATCTCTCTCCTGAGAATGGAAATTCTCTAGAGAGACGAAATCATCAGCAAGTTCCACTGGCAAGGTGCTGGTAACAAGACCAGAGCAAAAGCAACAGCTGAACCTTCTACAGTGCCTTTCAGTCTGTCGGCATTTCACATATTTTACACAACAGCAACCATTTCTGCATTTCACATGCAGACTGTATGTATTATTTACTGACGGTAACAAGCAAACGAAGAATGAGAAGCCCCTGGGCTGAGCTCCACTCTTGATACAGCTGAGAAGTGAGACTCTTACAGCATATTTGGGCCAGAGACTTTAAGGTCCCCTTCAAACACTCTAACAGTAAATATTTGAGTGACCGCTTAGCAAACGACTGTATCTATCCTGTGAGGTACTTGTATATTTGGACTTACATTCTTGTCCTTGACTCCACAACAGCCACACTTCTGTTTACAGATAAAAGTTACCTGCTCTGCATCTCTCTACATGGTGAGTTTGCAAAGGTGTGAGTTACAGAGCTCCCGCACAGACAGAGCCACCAGACATCCCCACAACCGCCTGTTTCGGTGCCATCAGGTCCTTTGGTTCACCTGCCTCCCTTGCCTTTGCAACAGCGATGGCATTTGCAACTCCCAGTCTGATGTTTTACCATGATTTTCCTTGTGGAATACTCTGGGGTCCCATTACAACGCTTGCTGTCCGTAGACTGCTAATTAATACCTGCTCTACAAAGCGCACAGGTGTGTTCCTCGGGGGAACGTACTTGTTTGTACCTCGTTAAGTGTCTGGAGGGACTTCAACAAGGAATGAGCTTTTGGCCACAGGAACAAAATTGCTTTGCAAGAGTGAACTTATGCAAGGCTGTCCAGCCAGACATTCTCAGGGCTGTTCTGTACTATTAATACCAAGGCCAAATCTGGTCCTTGGAGTAGCGGCCCAGGTGGCCCAGGTTTAACAGTGCCACCACTTCAGAATTCTCCTGTGACATGGATCCCAATAAGTTGCTTGCCAGGGCCTTGAACACCGTGGGCTTCAGCCCCTAGAAACGCATGTGAAGACATATAAATGGACATGTAAATCAGGCAGAGTCCAACAGCAGGCTGAAATAACTGTGAACGGAAGAGAAGACCTCTCCCAAAGATTAAAACTAGGATTACTGAACACCATCATCTAGCACTCAAGATAATTTTATGACTAAAAATGTATCAATTCTTACTTTCCACATCTCTTGCTTTACTAAGTTACCTGACACGCAATAACCTCCTTAGTTTGAATTTTGGTCTCATCTACATGAGGGAAAAACTGACCACTACTGTGCATGAACTACTGTTGAAGAACTGAAGGTGGAGACAACCCAAAATATTCAAAGGTGTATCTAGACAGATTTAAAGCTCTCCATACTTGCTGGTTCTCTACACTGCTTGCTGAGTCTCGGTAGCACCTGTTTAGTGAACACATCCTTCTTTAATTTGTGCTGTTGAATTCATGTTTGCCTACAGGGCCAGCAGCACCTACATGCTCCACTCCTGTGTGTGGGGATGATGAGTAGTTACTTTCAGCTTTGAAAATACTAATCAGAACTTGGCCAAATCAGGAGCCAACTGCATCTCTGCCAGACAGGTTTCTCACCACCAGAACTGAAGACGCTCCTTTGCCCCCAACTGTCCAGGCTGCTCATCTCGTTCATGCTGATTCGCGCTTTGACTCCATTACTCAAAGGCTCCATGATAAAACAATGGGAATGCTCCCTCAGAGCACCGATTTCCCACGCAAACTGCAGAACTCCCTATTAGCACTTACCTAATATTTTTCATAATCTCAGTGTGCTTTACAGACATTAAGCCAAGCTTATTTATATGCTAATATTGCAGCGTTCCCACACAAGATATTTCCTAAAAGAAGCCGGGAGCAGAATCAGAAGACTACAAAGCAACGCTTAGACTTGTTAGCATGAAAAAGGGTTTTGGAAGTGGGTGTACAAGCAGCAGACTAATGAGACGTCTGTGCTGAGGAAAGAAGATTACAGAGAGACTACGGGTAAGCAATGTTTAGGGTGAGTCGCAAACTGGGTGTGCACATATAAAACTCCCACCTGTGATGCTAGCTCCTTGGAAGTAGGCTAGAGAAGTGCTGTAATCCGTCCTTATTGAGAAATCAGGAATTATTACATAACTTGCAACACCTGGTGAAACTCTATCCACTGGGTAAGTGCACACATTCAGCTTCTTCCCAGCAGGGAACTGGCAGCTCCAAGTCCAACTTGTGTTTCATACAACAAATTTGACTAATAGAAGTTTGCTATACAAGTACAGTGAAGTGAATTAAAAAGGACTTGACTGGTGCCGTGGTAAAGGCAGTGGCAAGCACACATCTTCCCCTGGTTACTCACTGCTCCTCTGCAAAGGCTGTCAAGATTTGTTTGCTGCATTAATACTGAAAACAGCACTGAAGAGGATTTTGCAAATCCGTGAATCCTCATTTCTACTCCCTGCAGGAAGATAACCACAGTTGGCCAAAAGCACTTTCAGTTTCAGATGAAAAAACGCTGAGTTCCTCTCTGGCTGAACCTTTGTCCCCCCTGAACCGTTGGCATGTCAACAGTTTGTGAACTCTTCTCACTGAGTGTACATCACATGAATGTAAGGGATGGGTTTGCTTATCCAGCCAGTCCTTTCATATGTCCTCCCCACACTGTACACAGCCCTTCCACAAAACCTAAGTGCCTAATATTAAAGTCACTGCCACTGCATTCATTCCCCTAGAGCCAGGGAATTTGCAGGGAAGAGAACTCACCTGTAACTTGTCCCCAAACGAGAGCCTATGGATGACATGAGTCATGTCAGGATTCTGCGGCTGTGCGGTGGCACTGTGCGTGGACACGTGAAAGTTGCCAGGGACCTAAAATTAGTCAAGACAAGGAAGACAGGATTTCACATTTTACCCCTCAAGGCACCGCCAGGCTCCGTGATACGAAGCAGAAATGCCTGGATCCGTCCAGCCGGGCGGGCTGTATCTGCTCAGCAGGGGACACGTGGGAGAAAGGCTCTGAAACACCTTCCTGTGCTTGACCAACAGCACCACACTGCACACGGAGCTGAGATCGGTCACATCCCACAGCCCAGTCGCTCCTGCTGACCAGGTGATGAGTGGATCGCTCCCAACTTCAGGGATTCCTAACACTTAAGGCTATGTCTTTCATCCCCATTAAAATAAGGTTCATGCCTTTGACAGGCAATGGACAGTTGCTTAATGTTTTACTCCCACACCTTGCATTTGTAAATGGGCCCAATGCTGCAGAACAACCCAAGAAAACTGTGGATATATTCTTATTGTAGCACTGGTCAATGTTACATTTGAGAAGACTGTGCGTAAGTTTTATGTAGAAAGAGAAAAAACCCCACCAAAACCAATGGGGCTTCCCATACAAACTAATCTAGATCTCCAGCTTCTAACCCTGGCAATAGCTCTTCCAAATACAAGATTTTCTGGTTTTACTTTTTTAAAAAGGAAGGATAGTTTGAAAAATACAGATTTCACCTCGGTTCCAAGACAGAAACTGAGCACTGGTGCCATTCTGAAGGGATCACTCTAGCACGCACACACTTCTCAGGTCACTAACGCTACTCCACGAAGTCTGGCAGCAGGTTTGGCTCAGTCACTATTATGGAGGGTGCAAGAATTTTTTCCTATTGGGAAATGAAGCAACACAACTGAGGAGCAACCTGACATGGCCTAAGAGGAGAGTGGGAGGATGGTTATACAAGCGGTGCCCGTTGTGCTCTGTGCGGGGTCACCTCAGCAGCCGGGCCACAGGAGGCCACATGCCGGCTCCATGTGCTTTCAGGAAAGCTAATTGAAATGACTTGAGGAACAGCGGTGTGCTCCCGGGAACACTTTCAGGTGTGGACACAAGCTGTGTCATCCACAAGCTCCGTAAACAGGGTGGCAGTAAGCAGCACACACAGTCATCCCACTGTCACCTTGTCCTCCTTCTTCAGGTTGGAGAGTAACACCCCAGTGCAAGCCCTGGTCCGGTTTCTGAGCCCGGCCGCGTGTGCTCCAGCACCAGCTCAGATAGAAGCCTGTGCAGTGTCTGCCAAGGGACTGCAGACTTCCAGCTCATACTCACGAAGTTCAAGTTTTCAGTCCTGGGGCAGGTCCCCTCCCTCTGACAGCAGCCCCAGCCACCACAATTTCATGGCCTTTCACAGATTAAGTTGTGAAGAGAGCTCCTCACTGCCCCTTTTGAGTTGCTTTGGTGAGCAGAACACACCACATCCAGCAGATAAAACCCCAAGTATTTCAACTCCGAGCTTTGGGAATGAACAGAACAAGAACTATCTTCCAAGAAGCCCTTTCCCAGTTTTCTGGACTATCGGCTACCAGTAATCTTGGTGGCTTAGAGGTGAGGAGAGAAACGTCCTCTTTTTAAGTCCCTAATCCTTTCCATGCCACAGAGTCAGTAAGAGGTTCTGCCTGTTATTTTTAGATGCGATTTAACATGACCTGGGAGGAAAAGAAGGAAGTAGGATTTTGTAGCCTGTGGTACATGAGGAGGCGTGAATAAAGGGTGTGCCCTTCTTAGGACATCGGTGAGCCCCACCACTGCCTCCCCCACCCCAGCTAGTCATCTCCAGCATTACATAGCAAGATTATTCAATTCTGAACACACCCAGCCCAGAGAGGAGCCTCCTCCAGGCCTGGATTTTCATTCTTTGAGACAGAAGCAGAACATCCCAACAAAGCATGCGCGGAGGCCGCGTGCACCAATTGCAAACATCTCAGCACGGAGCCGCTTCTGTAACGCTGGCACCCTCTAGTAGGGAACATTCCTGTCATTCTGCGGCTCTCGGAACAAAAGAGCACTTGGATAGAGACACGGCCAAAGACCTCTGCACACTGAGTCACATTTTGGAGGTGCAAAAGTTGTGACGAGTAAACACAGAAGTCATTCGGCATTTGTAGGGAGTTCATACATCCCCTAAACGTGAGGCTGCTGCGCTGAGACACAGCACTGGCCGCAACATAGAGCTGCTCTCTGCTGTTAATCGATGCTACCTCAACAACGTGCTCTGGCAAATCGAGAAAAAACCTGATCTAAGACATTCTCTGTGGGTCTAAGTACGCAGCCTCCTCTCCCCACACTGATCTGCAGCACTCAGAGACTCAACCTTACCTTGAACGTACACTCTACCAGGGAGACACCTACACACAGATTTTCATGAGCATTTTACAAATGGATCTCGCCAGCGTCTTCCCAGCCAGCACGCGCTCACCCGCTGCCGTTCCTGCTCACCTTGTTGATGCTGAAATGGCCCTCGAACCTGCAGCCATCCCCATTATTGAGAGGTATCTTCATCGAGTTGTCAATATGACCCACTTCGTGCCTTCCCATCTCATCTTGGATGTCTAGTCCAACTACTGCATGGGGAGGAGGGGAGGAGACAAAAAATCAAAACAAAAGAAATAACAGGAAGGTTGCATAAGAAAGGTATGCACTGCTTTTACTGGGAAAAAAAATCCACATCTTTTTGTTCGACTAAACTGTGCCAGTAACATCTTTTCTCAAATATTAATTGTTACACCAGCTCTTCATAAAGAACTTTGTAACCAAACTTTTCAGACTGGCTATTTGGCACAACTGTACCTCTGACACCCTGCCAGCCCACTGCAACCTCAGCTACACAGAAACTTCAGACAGACAAGGCAGGTGATGTGTGAAAAGCCACCAACCAGCTGGTGCATTCAGAGTTCCAAGGGAAACCTGGGAGGTTTCTTGCTCCCAGACACAAAAAGGTTGCTGTGAATAAAGGAAATGAGATTTAGGAAGAAGTCAGGGAGGGAGGTGCCACCCACATGGGCTGAGAAAACAGGTGTCCTGGCCCGGGATACAAATCGATGGGGTGTTGGCAAAGGCTGCAGCTACTTATCTTCATCCACCCTGAAGAAGGGTCACTGTATCAGTTTGGGCCCATTTCAAGTATTACTTAAAATACAAAGAAAAACTGGTAAGTGAAAAGGGGTACTCACATTCACAATGAAGGTTTGGCAAACTGATGTTCAAATTCACTTCTATTTTACCTCCACTGTCTTTGTCTGGATCATCCACGTAGAGCTCGTTAACTCTGGAGGACAGAAAGCACAGGTGTGTTCCGGCACATCGCTGCTTTCCACAGGAAAACAAATGAACATAAAACCAACTTGCATAGGAAAGGAGAAAAGGAGCCTTTGGAGCAGAGGGCTTGGCTGCGTGACAGCTGTGACAGTGACCAGACAGAGAGCAGGAACAGCCTCCAAAACTGCGCGGGGCAAACCGTGATTTCGTTTTACTACTTGCTTGGCAATCGCAGGAGGTTTTAAACTCGTCCCTCGCACCAGCCGAAGACAGAACTCCTGCTCCGATTTATGTTCCCTGCCCCCTTCCCTGAGTCTCCAGAGTGGATACAGAATAATAAGTTAATGTTGAAGAAACAGCAGGTTGGTGCAACAGCCCCTGTCTCCATGGGCTGTTACTCCTTTTAGGAAAGAGGGAAGCACGTGCTTTGCCATTTGTTTCATAAATAGTTTCAGAGAAAGGCCGCGCTCAACCATCCCTCCGGAAAGCCTGTTTGTGTGACCGATCACCTTTCGTTACCGCTGACCGAGCAGCAGCAAGAGAAGGCAGCACAGCATCCCCGTGTCTCTCTTCTTAATATCTCATTTCAATCTATGAATGGTAACCAAAAGTAACGACTAAAACTGAGGAGAAGAGGATCTGAGCCAGGAACAGATGGGAAGAAACATCCTGGGCAGCAGGACCTAACACACTACGCAACAGTCTCCCAGAGTGATGTTGTTTCACAGCACCCACAGTGCTGGCACATATTTCATAGGAGGCAAAATACAGATTAGAGTAAAAGGAATACAAGAGTAGAAATATTTATTGTTGGCACGTACAATCCATAAACAAAAAAACCCCAACGCAAGCACAGCCGAGTTAGCTGAACAGTCCCAGAGAACCCACGCCGGGGAAACTCACCACAAAGTCCAACACTGTTCAGCCTCATCAAATAAAAAGATTTGACAATTTATCTTCAGTCAGACAGATTATAAAGCTATGGGAATGTATGTTCAAGCAAGCTACATAAAATAAACTCCCTTCACCAGTAAGTGCTCTGTATTATTTTTATTTGATGCTCAAAGTGCACGAAACCCTTTGACAAGCCCTTGCCCAAGAGTCTCTATGCTAATAGGCAAAGCAGACTAAGGGCAGCTACAAGACAAAGTGATTTTGCATTGGTGATACATCTCTGGACCATAATGAACTGTTTGCCCTGTAGATCCAGAAGAAACAAGCCTTCACTCTGAGAAACACACAGCTGCCAATTTTTTGGAGGTAATTACTCACAGGTCAGTGGGGTTTACAGACACTCATTTAAAACCAGCACAGCATTTGTCTTCAGCTTCACAGCCCTACCTTTCTCTGGTTTTAATTGGCTTGACAAGTTGCTTGCAATCATTACTCAACGTATTTTTCAAGTGATTAATAAAAATGACACAGAGGGAGGGGAAAGATTGCTCATCAGTGACCTAGTTAGAAGCTTCTTGGCTGAGCCCTCTTCTCCTGGGTGGAATGCATTAAATTTTCTATGTGTTTATTACTGTCAGATTGGGATTAAGCCATATGTCCAAATAGGGTTTTGAGGAGCAGCTCCAGCAAGGACGGGCGTGAACCCCCCAAACCAACACACCTCTCCGCAATCCCCGAGTCCTCCCATCGAGGTCCCAGTTGCCAGCCGACCTCTTTGATAACAGCACCTGGCTTGTCCCAGCTCCCTGTGTCTGAGATGCCACGGGCAACTGGAAGTCACTGGCCAAGAGGAGGATTCGGGCGGGCGGAGAAGCACATTGGGTTCGGCAGCGCGGCTGAGCATCCGGCTCTAGGAAGGTCAATATTTGCATTTGCCGATTCCCAGTTCTGTGCCCGGTTTGTTCACTTGCTTTGTTCAGCCTGAATAAGAGGAGACTGAGAGGAGCCCTCATGGCGGTTACAGGTTCCTCACAAATGGACGAGGAGAGGCAGGTGCCGAACTCTTCTCTTTAGTGACCAACAACAGAACCCAAGGGAATGGCAGGAGATGTGCCAGGGGAGGTTTAGGTCGGATGTGAGCAAAAGGTTCTTCACCCAGAGGTGCTGGACACTGAACAGGCTCCCCAGGGAGGTGTCACAGCCCCAACCTGACAGTGTTCAAGAAGAGACTGGACAACGTGCTCAGACACACGGTGTGAACGGTGGGGTGTCCTGTGCAGGGACAGGAGCTGAACTCCATGATCCTTGTGGGCCCTTCCAGCTCAGGACATTCCACGATTCTCCCTGTCAGACAAGGCGGGCTCAGGTGCGGTCTGCAAGCGAAGGCTCACAAGCTTTTCAGTGAGAAGCGGCTGCGGGTGGAGCCTGTGGAGGCTCTGACGTAGGAGGGCGAGCGGTGAGGTCACTGGGTTGCAGACCAGACCACTGTGGCAAAGAGAAGTCGGCCAGTTTGTCCACGTCACACAGCCCATTAGTTGCGGATTAACAAAACTGGTTTCCCGTCCTGTGATCCGGTCACCGGACCAACGGTTCCCAACCTGGCCCTTGGGCAAGCGCACCCTCTGCGCTGACCTGCTCCGTTCCTGAGGTTCCTCTCACGATGGAGAACCAGAAGCACAATGATAACACACCACAGGCTACGTTTGCCATGGCAAACTTCAGAAGAAACGTCATCGTTTTTAACAAACTGGAAATTTCACTCCCAAACTACACTCTGGAAACCTCACAGGTAAAGCGAACTCCCAGGGTTAATGCTGCTCCTCCCAGAACCTCCTCCAGCACCACCACCACCTACATCTGATGGAGCTGGCAGAGAACTGGCACTCACGCCTCCCTTGCTATCCCCCTCCTCAGGGTCCAGAAGCCAAATTGCACACACCTTTCCTTTCATTTCATCGGACAACCCTGGGATGTTGGGAACAAGTGCTATTTAACCACCTCTAGCAACTCTCCCTGAAGGCATTAGCGTCTCCAACAGAAGAAATGAAGTCAGCTCTAACTTACAGCTGTCCCTCCTGGAACATAGAGTGTCCCAGCAGTAACGGGGCTTAACAGCGAATCTGGGATGGTCGCAAGGGAAATAAAACCCAAGGTCAGGCAGAAGGACACTGTAACTGCAGCTGCTTTGATGGCTGTTCAGAGAGGCAGCGTATAGGGTTGTACTGTGACTCCAAACGTGGCACGTACCTCCTCTGAAGACCCTAAGCACATAGGAGTGGGTATTTTACTCGCTGCTGTTAAAGACTATTTGAATAAAAGTGGTAGAATAAAGCAGGGGTGAGGTGCAGAGCTGTGGAAGTACAATGAGGGTAACAGGACAGGTGAGCCGTGCACCCTCTCCCTCCATGGGGACTCTGGCTACGGATTCAAGGAATGGAAGGAAAGTTTCTCCCCACAGCAGGAGCCGTGATCCATATAGAAAGAATCTGCTTCACTTCTAGAAAGAGCCACTTCGAAATACTTCACATTCCTGAGCGGTGCTGCTGGGTTCCTCAGTTCCTTACCCCCCTTTGCTTACAAATTGCAGCATTACACAGAAAAAGTTGGAGGGACTCTTTGGCTAAGAATGCAGATCACGCAAAAGGCACGCGAGAGAGAACCAAAGCGGGAAACAGCGGCAAGAGGGCTCAGCATTTCTTTAAGATTTTAACCAAAGAAAGCCAGACCTGTTCTGCATGCTTTAGGACTCAGATTTACGACACAACAGTTTTGTTTCCCCAGAAACAAAACTTCCCCAGTAACTTATTTCCACCCAGCAGCCCTGGCCACTAACATTAGACACTTCAGCACTTCAACAGCTGAAGAGCCTGCGGCCCTTGGGATACAAGAGGAGACATTGCATTGACTTTTCAGAGCCACGCACGCTGCCTGTGTGCTCTCTGAACACATCTTCTCTGTCCTCCTTGTCCCAGCGTCTACAAGTTCTAGCCTTTGTTCTCCTTTCACAGCAAAGAACCAGGCACTCTCCTCCCCAGTCATCAGCCATACAGAAAATACCGCTCCTTACTCCAGCAAGTTGCATTTTACCTTGTCCTCCAACTTGCAGGAGGCAGTCTCTGGTCCTCAGGACCCTAGGCCTAAGAGGGAAAATAATGATTCTTTCCTGAGGGAGCCCAAAGCTTCTCAAAAGACTTTCTCGGGCGAGCTCTCTTGGCTCCGCTTGCCATTTCAGCTCTAATCAACCACCTTCCAAAAACACAATGATCTGAAGCTGAGATTCCTGCACTACCTTCTCAGTTGTGCCAGACCAGAGAAGACCCAACACAGGACAATCAACCCATCTTCTTTTCAATTTCTGTGAAGAAACAACAAGCAGGTCAGCAAATTCTCTACTGTGTAATAAACTGTGCCTATGTCTGTGCTCTACCATTTGTGATCTTCCTTCTACGCCTTCGATCTCAATCAGTTCTTCATTGGGAAGGTCTCTGTGCCAGGTTGGGTCTTGGCTCCGCCGGGCAGCACAGAAAACACTGTCGTACAAAGGAAGGAGACACGGTTCTCCAGGAGGCAGGAAGGAGGGTTTGAAAGACGTCAAGGTAGATTTGAGTCAGAAATTGCAAATGACATGACCTTCCGCTTCCTGCTAACCCACACACGTACATTAGGACAAACGGCATAACAACACTTCACAAATATATAACACCTTTTATTAGGTAATCTCCAAGTTACTACGCAAACATTAATTAAGCTTCTTAGTACCCCTGAGAAGTAGGCAGCTAAGTCTTGCATCCTTCTCCCGAAAAGCATCCGTCCAAGGTCAGTCCATGGCAAGAGCAAGCTCACAATTCCCATTCCCTCTGAGTGCTTGGCTGTGCTCCCTGTGCTGGTTTCACTTGCTCCAGCATTTCATCTGCCCCGACTGGATGAGCTGGTGGGGTTGGAGTTGCATCTCCAGCTCAGTCTCTGGATCAGAACACACGAGTTGCAGCAGCCGGTGCAGATGCTTCTGCTCCGAGGTTACAGTTTGCAGCAGAAGGATCTCCTGTTCCAGCAGGACCACGCTCCGCTGCTCACAGCAGCTGTGGCTTGATCCTGCAGGTCATTACCAGAGATTTTCATGGGCCAAGAGCCACAAGACACGTTCCACATACCCTGGAGAGCCAAGAGGCGAAAAAGCTCCGAAGGCGGGTACAGTAACAATTCTGCTTCACTGAAGGATCAGTCTTGGCCCCAGAAGCTCCCACCGTTTTGCTTCCTCCCACTTTGGGGGTCCCCGCCAGCCTGGATGAACAGTCACATTGTGCTGCACATAATGCGACCCCAGCACCGGAGCTGGGTCATAGACCGCCCAAGGTATTTGTCACAAAGATTAAAGCAGGTGTCCCCAGTGAGCAATCTGGTCACCTTAAACGAACAAGTGATTTGGATGTTGCTGATGATTTATGGTTTTACACAAAGGCAGTATTTTTATTACAGATATTCTGCTTAAGTAATTAATTGTCCTGCAGGGGGGTACAGCCTTCCAAGCGGCAAACTTGTCACTTCAGCCTGTTTAGTGCCAGTTACTTCATTAAATAAAAAACACTGCCAGGAATGGTCTGTTGCTTTCTACAGATGAATTCTTGTTGAGCAGCTACATTCACACCCCAAGTATCACATTCATACCCTCCTACCCCTTCTCCTGGCCACCAGTGCAATGCAGACGAGATTAGTTAATTACATCTTTCCTCCTTGATGATGGAATACTTGGAAAAACTCTTATTGATCCGATGGAACATAATTCATGACCTAATTAGGGCGATAAAACTGCAGAATTATCATCTTGACAGCTATTAACTTCTAGCATTGATCTGAGTCAATTAGAAAAGAGAGAGGCGATTTCTACATTCTTCATTTGCAATGTAGCAGCAGGATGAACGAGGAAGGCTGCTCAAGGTACGCCAAGCAATTTCTAGCTCTCAACCGACTACTGATCCTGCCCAGGAAATGCCAGACACATTGAACACTTTAGCTTCCTTTCTTCAGCCATTTGAGTCATCTGGTCAGTGGGACAACTGGGTTTGACACAGTCTGTTTTGCAGAGGTTCAAATGTGGAGCACAGAACTCCTTCATCTGTCTTTTACAGAATTGAGGAGGTTAATCTAAGCTCGTGTTTTGTACTGAGCCTTCAGTCACTCTCAGTCTGGACAAAAAAAATATATATTAAAAAATACACAAGATTCTTGATTTCCAGAGTTAAACTCACCCTGTCCTTAATTGCAATGATGGGTTGTGGCTGAGCAAAGAAAGAAAAACCTCTTCCCTCAGCAGCCTTCAATATGCTGTCCCTGAAAAGGATGTAGCCCCAGCTCAGACCCAAGGTTTGATTTCCTTTGTGGCTGCTCAGAGGTGTCTCTGTTGGGCTCACACAACAAATCTAGATGAGAAACCAGGAGTTTTCCACCCCGATCAGCAGTAAAATAGGATGTACATTTACAGTGTGTGCTGGTTCCGCATGAACTTCCCGCACATTTGCTGTAACACGCCGTGTCTTAGGTCTGTTTCCTAAGTGAAGCAAGCTCCCGTGCTGAGACGTAATCTCAGCGCTCATTAGAAATGCCCACACGAGTTACGACACCACTGCTGTGATGTGTGCTGTCTTCCCCACACAGGTAATGTTTGGTTCTAGTGTTGTGACTGTTATCCTCAAGATGAGGGTGTCGTTTCTTGGCCTGCTGCCACCCAGACAAGTCTTTAGCATGTGAGACTATAAACGTGAAGGCAATGGGTTGGTCAAGGAAAAAACAGCTTTGAAGTTGGGCAAGAGCGACCAAACTGAGATTTCTAGTAATACGAGGAATTGTTGCTACAGCCATATGAATGTAGAAGAAAGTCCGACAGTGGGTAGATGCCAGTGAGTGTTGGGGGTTAGCGTGGTGTGGAGCAGACCTTATTTTATCATTGAGTTCAACAAACCACACCAGCCTCCAACTTTAGATGCAGATACCAAAGAAACCTCCTGTCGGTGAGGGTTAGACAGTTAATCCTGTGGGTACCGCTGCTGCTGACTTGCCCTGGAGCAGCCTGTCCATGCACACACACCACGCACAATTACTCGGCATGAAAGGCTATGAGGTCAGCGTGAGTCCGCACCAGCGAACGGGTACGTCTCTGATGTGAGGCACCAGGCCAAGCGCTCTCCATTTCACCTTGCCAGCAAAAATGTGCAGCTATTCCCACGTAATCCAGCTTTTGTCGAGTGCATAACTGCTTTAAGGGGAACATTACGCAAGAGGAGGGAGGCTGACGCAGTCTCACGGTACGGCTGGCACTGGCAAAGCAGGAAAGCTCACCGCACCAAGTGCACGCTCCAGTTAATCATTCAGATGCGGCTGACACCAGGAAACTTCAAACTGGGACAGGGATCTGTTGTAGGAGACTCTTAAGACTAAAGAAACTTGAAGCTTGCAATAGAAGCTGATGAGAATTGAACAGTTTGGCAGCTTCCATATCTTCCAAAGTATTTGGTTAATAGGCAAACTAGGCTGAAAATATCTTTGTGAGTTAATATCTCCCCTCTTTTTGCTACCAACCAGTTTAAGTGGTGTCACAGAGTTCTCACACTGTTCCAGACCCCATAGAGCTCCACACTCCTGTGCCCTTATTCTGAACGATGAGACTCTACAGCCTCGCAATGCGCTGCCAGTGATACACACTTGAAAGGGAAGCACAAGAGCTTAGAAACACCTTTGAACACCTTTTTATGGTACTGGTTTTCCCAGAAGAGAAAGCAATGAGTAAGAAATGGAAAAAGCAGTTTACTGCTGCTTTAGAAGCTGTTGAACCGGGAAGCACTTTGTGACGTGACTCCAAAGTATTTCCGCTGTTACTGGGGAGCCTGTTCACAAGTGCTGTGGGTGATCTGTTCCCAGCAACAGAGATTTTGATGACCTACAACTCATCAGGAGGTTTTCACATTCTGTGAGCTACTGTGTTGGACGGTCCATGACGAATCAGTTTCCTGCATTCATTTGTCTCGGTGTCTTCCATGACATCCTCTCTAAAATTTTACTGCTTTATTGCTTACAAACACCTCCTGCCCACGCGGTTCCTGCTGGGAAAGGCACTTTACCACCTCTTGGAGGTTTTAATGAGAATCCGGCCAGCTGGGCACGCGGGAACTCACAGCACTTCGATCTGCAGAAAATGCACCATCTTGTTAAGAAAAAAGCATGAAGAGCCCTCTGAGAACCATCTGGTTTTGCTGTTCAAAAAGAAATCTCTAATCAGGAAACTACCACTATATAAAGGCATGTGCACTCAAATAACTGGATCAAAATTAGGTAAATGTAACTAATTCCTCTGGTAAAGCATTAACTGAAAGTAAAAAGAAAACCAGATGCGAGAATGAGATCAAAGAGGAGAGCAAGAACTATTTTACTCGAAACAATTTGTCTAGCTTTACATTTTAAAACATGAAAACCAAGAAAATTCAGCTCCTGAGAGAAGGTGGTTGATGAGATGACCGTGGAACTTTACAAGCAAATGCACAGAACTGAATTCAAAGAAACAGCAAGTAAGAAACCTAAGATACCATCTCTGAACTAAGTGTGCAATGGGCATAAAAAATGAGCCAGAGCTAGATTACACTTCTGTCTTAAGGTGAAACATTACTCAAGGTTAAAATTATTCTTGAAATTATATTCTTGACCCAAGTCAGAGCTGCGCAAAAACAATGGAAATGCCGCATGGTGATCAGAAGCCACGTCAAGCATGGTTCAACTAAATACAGCACATGAGCCCCACTCGTCTCAGAGCGTTTTTGCTCAGCGGTGACATCTGTTGTTATCTGGACCATCCCGTGAGTCTGACAGATGTTCCACCCTTCCTGACTATCCAGGAACTGCGCATCCAGCCCGGTGAGCTCACCGCCACATCACAGCACCATGGAGAACGTTTCCTAGAATCCAAAACAAAGGCACCTGTGCTAAGAGTTACTAAGAAAAGTTTACTCCATGCAAGAGGAGCACGAGAAAAAACGCTCATTAACTAAAATACTTGTTCTCGGAGCAATTTTTCAAGTGGAAATTAGTTGCACTTTGCCCAAAGCCAGGTCCCAAAGAGGGTGCCTGGGACAACTTGCCTTCAGGCACAAAACCTGTCAGCTAAGTTTCCAAATAAGACTCAACAGCCAAAAAGAAAGAAGATAAACCTCCCATGTGAGTAAAGCTATCTGCACAGATCAGAGATTCAGCTCTGACATGAACAAAAAAAGGTATTTTAACATTAAACTAATAATCTTTCCTATTTTACGCAATTCATTTTTCCAAAAAGCATCTGCAAAACCACGCAGTGAAGACCGGAAGAATGCAATACCCATTTTATTCACAGGGATGAGAGGGGAAAAGAAAAGGTCTCGTCAGAGATCCCACCGTATCTGCAACGGGACCCCACAGTCTCACAGCACACGGATTCAGCAGCACGTTTAAACATTCCATATCACTAATGAAAAATACTTGAGTTTTGGAGAATCACTTTGAATCAAGCAAGTACAGAGGGATGTGCCTATTCAGGAGGAGAGGGAAAGCAATCTCAGATGAGGACAAGAAACCAAGGAGGAAGAGGGAACCTGCAACTGACTGATATTGATCTTCTCAGTATTCACAGCACCTTACACCTGCTCACCAGAGAACTGAAAAGGGTCAGAAGCTTTTGATGTGATCCGTGGCCACATGAAAAACACCCACTGTGCTCAACAGAAAAATCCAGGGTGCAGCTAATCCAGGAGCAGGAAGGTCTGCAACAGTTTTCTCTAACAAAGTATTTTAGAACCAAGTTTGCCCGGTATACTTCAGTGAATTAAAAAGCGGAATGACTGAGAATTCAGACTCAATCAAACAGAATCCAAAACCATTAGACAACTAACTGGCCTAGTGAAATCACAAACACATTTTCCCATGATATCAGAGTAAAGCTGTAAAGAATCACATACGCACATACATCCAAACAAAGGAAAACATGACTTTTACTTACATTTCAGTGGCTATGAATCCGGTGAGCTCAGACAGGAAGAGAAACAGGATGAAGAGACAGCAGCAGACAGAGACTGAAAAACAGGCAAGGAGAGGAAAAGGTTAGTTTCATATCTCTAACAAAGACATAAACTGTTTTCACACAGACATATTATTCGCCCCACAGATTTGCCACCCAGCCACATTGCGAACTAACACTCCTTAGGAGACAGAGACCCAGACGAGGCCATCAGAGCAATGACTTCAATGGCGTGACAATACCCAACATCCTGTGGGGTATCTTAATTCTTGGGCCACCCTTCCCATCACCATTTCCATTGCCCACGGCTTCTGCGTTCTCCACCTCCAGCACACAATGCTGCTCCCCCAGCTCTCCCTCCTTCGTGACAAAGCTGCTTGACAACATGATTTCTTTGGAGCCCTTTCTCCGGATGTAATTGTGTTACTACTAAAAACCTCCAGCAAGGAAGAAGAATCAACACCTCCTTGCATACAGTCAGCTATGCAGTGTTGTGTGGATTAGGAGACATTCTGGTTCTTTCTCAAGCTCTAAGGCTCTGTGTCAGTCATCTCGCAGCCTGCACCACTCACTAGATAGAGCTGGTACAGCAGGGACATGGCGACAAGGGACTCATCCAGTCAATGCCTGATACTGCTCTAATTTCTCCATTTGCTGACATGACGCTTCAGAGGGGGAAAATTCCCAGTGAAGGAAACGCAAGGTACCTGGACAAAAACTCCCACGTCTTTCCTAAGAATGCCAACCTAAAGTTAAAAGGAAGGAACCCAAAGTAACTGGCGTATTACAGTTTATTCTTCATCAGGAAACTATTCAAAACATCGTAGAGTGATATTCACATAGCAGTAACCGAGTCATTGACCCACGCCAGAGGGGTGGAAGGAAGGACAGCTGGACATCCCATTGAGCAGGGATGACTGGAGCAGACAAGGATGTGCCCACTCAAGGAGACAGGTCCGCATGTGTATTTGTATGAAATAAAATAGCCACGTTCGCCGTGAATCACTACACAAAGGAGCACACCAGGAAACGGCGCGCTACGCCAGGAGCACGATCGGCTCACCCCCAAATCCCAGCGGAGTTACACTGACCGAGCGCTCTTTGGAAATCAGCACTTTGCCACAGCCGCTAATTAGGACTGAGAAACACGCAGGAAAAACCCTGTTCCTCAGCTTTATTCCCCATGACCTATACGGCCTGAATTCCCACTCCTTGCTACAACTGGCTGGGGAGCAATTTTATCCCACAATTGCGCCTGTCCCACTCCCTTGGTAGAGAATGAGAGAGACGAGGGAAGGAAAGAGGGGGTAGCTGGGCAAACACCGAGACAGCCCCCCGGTGACCTGCCGCCTTGTGCCTCACCCTCCAGATTAGTCAGTTTATAGCTCTGAGGAAAGAGAAACGCGTTGCTTCCCCTTCCTCAGAGTCATTTCAAGGGTGGATTCATTTACTGATCCTCGGAAAAGTGCAAGGGATTAAAAGAGATGCCAAAAACTCCATTAGCTAGGATGAAGAAAGAGAGAAGAGGGGAAAAACGAAGCCAAAGACCACAGGGAAAATGGGAAGCAAGAGGGGATATTTGTTTCTAAAGAGAAAGCTCAGACGGTCACAGTTGCTTTCAGGCCTGGGCTGAGCCATCGCTTCTAAAACATAATGTTAAATTTCTGCAGAATCCAAGAGATCAAAACTTGTCTTGATAACTGTTATATTTAGAGCTATTGCATCAAATAACACAGGGAAAAGCCCAGAAAAAAATATTTATAAAAAATTATGTATTTCCACTGTCTTCTCTACTGCCCAGGGAGGAGAAAGGTCTTACCTAAAGCACACCAACAAATTCTGAACATACACACCTATGGAAGAACATACACACCTACAGAAGAGCTCAAAAAAGCAGCCTAGGCACAAGACTAGTTGATCCGGTGTTTCTTATCGTTAATCACGGAACAGCAGGCACACAAGATCTCCAGCCTTCGGCAGCACGCAGGGGGGAGTGTTTGACACAGAGACAACCCTTTCTCCTTTAATCGCTCCCCATATTCCCCTCTGCTCGTTATCATCTTTCCACAGCATCAGCTGGACCGCTCTGCTCTCCAGCACTGCTATGCGAGCCTGGTACTACTAACTCTACATTCTCCCACAGGGCTTTCGCTCTCCCAGTTTTTTTACACTTTTTCCTCTGCCATCGAATTACCTTCTGCTTTTCCAGTACACAAAGTATTTGCTCCCTCAAGTCCGTCTTCCAATCCAGTTCTTGCAGTGAAGGCTTGTGACAGCACTTACCCAATACAGTACAGTAAAATTCCACTAACCTGTATCTTAACAAATCCTATAAGAAAGCCCTGAAATGCCTGCCAAGGACTGACTTTCAAACCTCCTCAACACTTTTGCCAGTCTTCAAACTACATACTCAGTTTTTAACCTGTCAAGGAGATTACTGAGGGTGGACATGAGAGAGGTTTATAAAATAACGAGCAGCCTGAAGGAGATGAATGGGGAACGAGCACTCACTGTCTCTCCAGTATGGGCATGGGCGGGAAGAGGAGGTTGAAAACAACAGGTTTTCCTCTACATAGCACCTAACTAAATTCTGAAGATTTCTGACTATGGATGTTGGGGATACTTGGGGAAAAAAAAAAGCCTATAAGATTTCAAAAAGAAATCAGATGTGCCCTGAAGAAGAAACCCATTGAGGGCTACTAAACACAAAGCAAGCACTGCTGGCTCAAGAAGTTCAGAGCTGCCAACTGATGGAACCCAGTGACGTGTTCAACTCGTCCTCCCGCTCCTCTAAGGCACCTGCTGCTGCCCCCTCAGAGCAGGACGATGCCGATCACACAGACGCTTGCACTGATCTACCTGCACGGCCACTCCTGTGTTAAACTCATTTATCCACATGCATTTTCAGGGCTGGCAGCTCTTTGGCGTGAGACTTATGTGTTAAACTGTGTCTCGAGCCAGCATTTTTTCAGACGCAGAATGTGAGCTCCTCTCCTTAGCATGGACCTGCAGGCATATACCATGTTCCCAGCATAAGAATTTATGTACACGGTGTTTCAGCTACTTATTTCATAGCGAAGGCCTTTAGTTGCTTCCATGCAAATGTGCAGTTCCTGCCACCCACATCTGACAACTGTATTATATTTGGGAAAGTAGATTAAAGGCTAGGATCAGACAGAATAAAACAATTGATGCATAGAACTCAGCTTAAGTGCGAGAGCGCTGCGATGTTCCCACAGAGCTCGAAGGACCATCTAAGTCAGGCTTCTTAAAACTCGAATATAACGTGATCAATATATCAAAGGTTGCTGGAACACATTGCTGTTGGCTAATCGGTGATCTCAAAAGGATGGGAAATGCTCTCAAGTGTTTTTTTCTACACCAGCTTTGACAAGCTAACCTTTTGTACAAATCCCTTCTAATACATACCCCATCTATCTACATTCCTGACTCTTCCTCCCCACCCCACAAGAAATGAGAGAAATGCAAAGTGTTTAACACATCATACAGACTGAGAACATGGACCCATGTCTATATTAAGGCATAAAATTAATAGCATTTATTGTTCAATGGAGCAAACTGCTACAAAGCACAATGTTGCAGATGCCATGTGAATCATAACTCTGATATTTCCTGATGCGTTTTTAGAACTCCAGCCCCCAAGCAGCATAGAGTATATCTGGATAACATTACCATGTGTGCATACAACATGTGCATGCAAACTATGCATCCAGACTGCTAAATAGCAGGATTACTACAGCAGCTGTCCCAGTCACAGGTCCCGGTCCCTCTCTGGAGCAGCCAGACTGCTCCTCTCCGGCCAGATGCCAACTGTGCGCCAGCCAGGGCACCCCAAACATGGCCAAGTTGTCCCCATGTCCGTCCGGGCTGTCACAGCAGCCGTGGTGGGTGAGGGACAACAACGGCACGACTGGCTGAGTGACACAGGGATCACAACGCTGCCCAAAAGAAGAGATTTTGATTGAGAAAAAAGGAACTGGTAACTTCACGCTTTTCGGAGAAGTCCCCAGCAGTGAGTGTGTTGTTCCAATACAAACCTCACTCCACTAAAGAACAGCAGACTGTGCTTTATTCCTTCATTCCTACTGGTTTTTGATAGCCAGAGGGGTTGCTTCACAGATTTCAAATATCTTGTATGCTGCATTCACTTCAACTTTTGAAATTACAGACACATACGTACCAGAAAGACTAAATAACTCACCAGTTGGCTTCTGAAGTTGTTTGTGTTCAAGATCATCTGCTCTTTTCCACCAAAATAGAATCATAGAACAGTCTGGGTTGGAAGGGACCTTTAAAGGTCATCCAGCCCGACCCGCCTGCAATGAGCAGGGACATCTTCAGCCACACCAAATACCCCAACCCTTGCTGTCCCGGAGCTGCCTCTTTCCTAGAAGAGTTGCCACTTCAGTCCTGGTGGGCAGAAGCACAGTTGGTACCTTCCATCTGTTTTCTTCTGTAATCTGATCTATTCCCTCTTCTCTAATGAATCTCAAACTTTTCAGAAAAAAAAGGCCTTTTTAGAATCCAAAACCAACTGTAGGAATCTTGCAGGAAACCCATTCCAGAAAGCCTTCAGCACCAGAAGTGATACTGAACTAAAGTTCCAGCAGAAATCATAAGGGAAGGGTCTAAATTAATAATCAGCTACTATGGGCTATTTTATATCTGCCCTGAAAAACTTGGAAGACTTAAAGAAAGCCAAAATACAGTAGCGGCCATAGTTGTTTCACATATTTACTAGACCCTAAAGACTTTTTTTAATGAGGCAGAACTTCCCCTACCCCCAAACCCCGAATGTTACTACAGGCTGACTTCCCTAAAGCATTTATCATGAAATCATGCAGCCTTCCCAGGCTTCAAACCAGCACGGCAATGGGCTGGTCTCCTTCACGGCCTCCTACAACACGCAGGGTTACTGGCTTTTAAATTACAAGTCCCAGGCTTGGTCAGGCAGAGAGTCCATTAGGAAAGCTGCACACAAGATCCTCACATGCAAAGCCACCACGGTTTGTTGGCTGACTGCGTGGTTCAAAAGCTTCTATCAGCCTGTCTGAAAACACTCTGACAAAAAGGAGGAGAACCAGTTAGAGAAGAAAAATCAAAGCCTGAGAAGGTGCAAATAACAATAGAGAGAAATAAGCCAGCTAATAATTTCAAGTAAGAGTCACAGCCTTCAAGCCTTCCCACAACAGACTTATCACTTGAGCTGTTTACTGCAGATCAGAAAGCCTAAAACTTTGATGTTTTTTTTGTTTCTAAAACATACACTTTTGCAGGTGATTCATAACAAGACAAATTCTCAAAGGGAGCCCAGTTATAGTGTGGGAACTCTTCGTTTCCAAAACAGAAGAAAAGGCAGGATCACTGACAAGTTCAAAGTGTTCCTTCAAAACACCGAGTCTCACACACGTCTAAACGAGCAGTTTTACTCGAGCCCTTTGTTCACAGTTCCAGCAAACCCTAAAAGGGAGTCAACGTACAAGTTATCCAGTGGTCAGGAGAACAGGGAGGACAAGGACTCTCTGAAAGTCAATATTTAGAGTAATGTGCTATCTGCACAAGAGCACAGAATAGTTGAGGCTGGCAGGGAGCTCCGCAGACCCTCCCGTCCGGCTCCCCTGCGCAGGGCAGGGGCAGCTAAACCAGGTTGCCCAGGGCCAGTTGTTCTGAGTGTCTCCAAGGATGGAGACTCCACACCACCCTGGGCAACCTGTTGTGGTCTCTGACCATCCCCACAGCGAGGAGTTTCTTTAGCTCATCAAGCGCTTTGCTTCATGACCATTGATTCACTGCTACTGACTCATTTCTATTTGACGCCTGCTGTCACCGAGGGATGTGACATCACTCACGTCAGCGATGACATACAAGGCTGCTGACCCGTCTACAAGAATGGATGAATCGAGCACAGCTCTGCGATCAAAGGAGGGCAGCGGTCAATGGAGCAGAAAAGCTGCATTAGGCGCCTCATCGCGGGCCTGGCGGGATCAGCCTGATCGATGTTCAGCGCACTCACTGCGTGTAATTGTGTGAAATCGCGTTACTCAGCCTACAGCCTCCCTCGGGAGGAGGAAGGAAGGAAAAGGGGCCCAAGGCAAGAGATTCATATCAGCCAGAGTCTGTGTATTGATACATGGGAGTGAGAGTGGATCGCTATCATCAGCGGTTTCTGACCAAGCGATTTTTATTCTTTAAAAGCATGACAACTAACAACAAAATAAGATCTCTGCTCATTAGTCCCACCTACAACATCAGATGAATCCCCTGAGTACGTTGTGGGAGAAATATGTGCTACCCAAACCATCTCCACCGCTGGCCGCCGTGTATTGGCACCCGCGCTGCTCCTGATTCACAACCTGCACTCCCTGTTCACGGGAGTTGGGCTCCTCGTGTCTGTTCAGCAAGCAAACGCCTGTGTACACTAATTGTGAACGCGACTGCTACCAGCTGGGGTTCACACTGACTGAGGGGGTGCCCAGAGAGAGGTAAACAAAAAAAATCTGCATTTAGCCCCCCTACGAGTGTGTGGAGCAGCCTCACAGCTTCTGTCCGCAGGGAGACACAAGCAAAAAGGTCTCTAGCTACGGCAGTAGTGAGTGGGTATTTCAGTGATGGCTTTTAGGAGCTCCCTTTCTTGACAGTGTATTTTTATTGCTTTTTGTTGTTGAGATTCTGAATCCATGCAAACTACTCCACTGTTCAGTACAACCTCACGATTGGGCAAAATGAGCCGTTTTAGCCACAAATCACACCCCTACCAGTGTTTAATATCCCTTTACAAAAACTCCCTGGAGACAGAGAAGCCAAAAGGTCTTTAATTTTGGACCAGGGGTATGCAACGTCGTCAAAAAGAAGAGCTACTTACTAATAGCCCCTGTGTAGGTTGGCTGTGTAAGGTCTTTTGGCACCTTCCTGTAGATGTCAAACCTGAAAGAGAAAAAGCAACAGCCATAAAACAGGTGGATCATTTCAATAGACTTCACGTCCCCACAGGGATGAACGACGCTGAAGTTTTTCCACTGAGCTTTCCAACAACATTCTTTCAGTTCACAGAAAGGTACGAGAAGGAAAACCAAACCAAAACAAAATATCCCTTTTCCTTTGGACAATTACGTAACTGCGCTCCGTCTTGGCTCCGATTTCCAAAGCGCTTCTCTCCTCCGCCTTCTCGTGGATCTGTGTGACCTGAACCGTGAGAGGCACCAAGGAAGAAGCCACGCCGGACAAGTTTATAGACCCCCATAAAAGGAAACGGATATAGACTCCTAAATAAAGAGGCCTGGCAAAAAAAACAACCCATGAGACACAACCTATATTGCCCCTTCTAGTTTGTACCCTGCAATAGCCACAAGTTGACAACACCCAAGTCAGAAATGAAGGTGTTGAGAAGAAACCTACTCCCCCAGCAAAATCGAGTTTAATAATAGACCGTTGTTTTGATTCAGTCATATCTTTTAATATCCATATGGCTCAGCTCTGCTATTTTAAACTCTCCATGGTTAAACTTTCACTGCCCTTATGATGCTAGAGGTATTATTTCCTACAACTCCGTGTTCCTGCGTGTCCAGCCGCAATGCAGCTCTGACATCAGTTTTTCCACCACTCAATAAAAATTAATTAGTGTATTAAAAACACACACACACCCTAAAGAAGGAAGTGACTGGTTCTCCCCCAAAACAGACTTTTTTTGGATATACAAGTGGGTGAGATTTGATGCTTTTTCCAGCCCCGAAGAGGCATGAGAGACACCAGCTTCCAAACTCCTGTTCTATACTGCACCACAACAAAACACCCTTTATTCAGTAGTTCCTACTACACCAAATATTATACTAAGAGTTTAAAAAACTAGATTGTCTTTCTTTTCTTCACTCCTCGTCTGTTGAGATCACTTACAGCTGGGATGCACTTGGGGTGAACAAAACAGCACTTGCCTTGCAGGAGATGAGAAGGACATTGTTGTGTTTCATTCGGGGGCTGAAGCTGGAGGAAGGACAGAGAGGGAAGGAGAATGGGTATAAAGACAGTTCACCTTACAAGTCCTGACCACGCTGTGTAACTGCTTAACCACTCCAACGACCCACCGCAATACACTCGACAGAGCATTCTGCACAGGATATGCATCGGAGCTAAACATTTTTATGACTCTATTCACTGTCATCTCCTAAACAGATCAGTAATATTCCTGAAGCAAAGAGCCCATTTATGGCTCTCCAGCTGCTCTGGGAACATCTGGAAAGCGCTGTTTACATTCTTTCCACATACACCAAAGCACCAGCAGTGGATGGTAACGCAGCCCAGAGGAGCTGGTGACATCAGGGTGTCCCAGGCAGAGGAAGCAGCTGATGGTTCCTGCTCCCAGCCCATTGAACGCTGAAAGCTGGCGGCGTCTCGCCAAAGTCACAATAATAGATCAACGAGGCTAAAAAAGCTGAGAGAGAAAGAAAAAAGAGAGAGAGCACATGAACAGGCACGAACTGCTGAGCGTGAGCGAACAATTGGAAATAGGAAATATGCTGGATTCAGTAAAAACAGCAGCGTGTGCATACTATAAAAGGAAGATTGTTCTTACAATGAGAAATATTTACTAGGATGAAAATGATGACCCGTCACAGGGTGAAAAAAAAATAATTTAGCTTTTTAAAGAACTCAGTGGAAAGTTGATGTCATGGCAGAGTTCCCGCCTCCAACTGCCATTTTAATCACGTAACTAACACCCAAATCCCACAAATTAAGTTTTACACAGCTAAGATTAGGCAAAGACACTAAAGAAAGCGATCGACGGCTCCCAGACACATTTATCGCTTGGCTTTAAGCGCTTAAAATGCAGCCCACCCGCTCCGGGCTGCTGTGCTTCCCATCTCTTCTACCACAACGTCACATTCCGTCTCTCTTTACTCCCGTGACACACATCTAAAAAGGGCTTTAAGCAAGTCTCAGGCTCTGATTTGCCTGGAGTTATGAGAACTCTTGGGTCTATATGCAGAGGCTCAAACCTCCCTGCGAGCGCAGTGCAGCACGTTTGCAGCAGAGAGGCCCTTCACGCACTGTACGGATCCCTTAATGCACGAGCACAGTGAGCGTATGCGGCTCGCCGGGCAAGGAACACCAAGCAAACAGGATCCCAGCCCGGAACCTGCTGTCCCGACGCACGTCCAAGAGTACTGAACAGCTCAGGAGGGCTGCATAAAGTTTGAACGGCTTCGTTTTGTAGAATTAACACATTTTTAGGTAAGGACAGACACTAAGGAATAACAGAATCAAGAGTGGACAACGTATGCAGAAGAGGCAAGAAGAGCAGACTGGACGGGTGGGAGAAAGGAGGAGATCTCAGCTGAGATCTTACGGATGAACGCAGAAGCTTGAAGGACGACATCCACAATCTGCTTCAAGCAGCAGAAGGGAAGGCAAGCGGGGGACGTGTATTTAAGCTTGCAGAAGGACGCTGAAATGATCAAAACAATGTGGACAGCAAGGGAATGGAACGAGACAGGTTTGGAACGAGAAACAAACACTGCTGGCTGGCTTCTGCTCACCAGCACGTGATACCAGTGAGTCCAAGAGACTCCCAAAGCAAAAGCAAAAGGACTGGGTATGCGCACATATCCTGGGAGAACATGTATCTGCTTGGAAAATACATGCTCTGGATTAGGAGGATAAAAGAAAAATACTCTTCAGGCATCTTCCCATAAAGCATTTGATACTGGCCACAGCTTGAGAAAGTACAATTTATTAAGTCAGAACCAGGATGGTGAAAACAGGAGTTGGCTTTACGCATTCAGAGAAGGGCAAGTTTGAAGCCCAAAAGGACAGCAAGACACTAAACCTGGAAGAGAATGACAAGATGCTGACATGGCCAGAGACCAGGGCTATCTTGTTAACTCTGATTTAAACTCTGAGTTAAAAGAAAATAACAATTGCAGAGGATTCAATGACAGCTTGAAAAGTATGTTTGTGAGGCACAAGAGATGTGAGATCCCAGCAGTAAGTAGAGGATGGAACCCCAAAGGTGGCCCTGTTAATTACATATAATTCTAACAAATCAGTAAATCGATCAAACTTCTGAAACAAATCTGTAAAGTTGACAAGGGCTATTGTAACAGTAGACCCTAAACCCCAAGAAATCATGAATCTGTGAAAGCCACAGCTCCTACGGGGGTTAAAAATCTGATTCACTTCTAGACTTCACTAGACAAATCCCTTTTGCCACCGGCTTCTTGCCTACATCACAGCGCTCAAAGCAGTTCCAGGGATCATTTACACTGTCCTGGGAAGAGAGAAGAATGAGGATTAGACACCACAGATGATTTGTAATGTATGAGGGAGGAGGCCGTGGAGTCTACGCATGGTGAAGGGGAACAGGTTTTACTTGCCCTTGGGTCAGATGTTCCTGCAAAGCACCTGCAGGAAAAATTCCAAGAAGCCTCCAGGTTCCTGAGGCGTTGGTCACCTGCGAGAATATTCGTACCCTGGAAACAGAGAGGAACCTCGTGCTCTATATATTGCAAAACCGCCCTACAGATTTCTGATACCGGCACATTGGAAGCAGTGGAAGGTATTAGTAACGGCTGGAGGAAGACGGGACGTTCAGGGAGGTGACACCAGCCAGCTCAGAACGCAGCACAACACACTGTACCGCGCTGTAATATCCACGCGGGTCGTCTTGCAGTCATATGCAAAACGACCATGAGAAACGAGGGTGTAGATTTACAGCATGTTCGCTGCGTTGCAGCAGCTCCTGAGTGAACTCTCTCCCCCTGCGGTACCGTGCAGCAGGTTATCCTGCTTTCACAGGGATACGTTACTTTATGCTCACACAGCCTGTACGTGTAGTTTCCACAGGACAACCAGCACGGTACTTATATCTTGCTTTTGGCAACTTTCTTTGCTCAGAAAGGCAAGGCTTGTAAGGCTAAGGAGTAGCATTGAGTCCATCACCTGAACATGTCTGCAAAGTAGAAAAAACTCTTCCTCCAGGTCACAGAATCATAGAATCATTTCAGTTGGAAGCGTCCCTCAGGATCATTGAGTCCAACCATAACCTCACTCTGGCACTAACCCATGTCCCTAAGAACCTCGTCTAAACGCCTTTTAAACCCCTCCAGGGATGGTGACTCCAGCACTGCCCTGGGCAGCCTGTTCCAATGCCCCACAGCCCTCTCCAGGAAGTATTTTTTCCTAATATCCAATCTAAACCTCTCCTACATACCCTCATAAAGGAAGGGCTGGACCTTGCAATACCAAAATACAAAGCTAAAGAGAGAAATAGGCTGTCATCAGTATAACAAAGAAATTTCCTGACACATCTAGCATATCTATTGTCTTTTCTTTCAATGGAGAGAATGGTTGCAAACAAAGAAATAAAAAAAGGCTGTCTGGCCATGTCAGAGTTTCACAGGACCCAGTTTCCATAACTAACATCAGGGAATGCTGCAGTGCTTTTTTTCCCAATCCAACGCTGAGAGGACGTCATCAAAAACTTTCTCGGCTGCCTGTGGGGAATGTCAGCAAACTGGTCAAGCAGCCTTGTAAAGAGCAGCACAAGGATCATTCCATAGGTTCACACAGAGAGTTCGCAAATCTCAGCGTGATGACGTGAGGTCTGAGGCAGAACTCACTGATGCCAGGGGTGCAAGAGGCCTCTGAGAAACACGGAAAGCACGTCTGGTCCCATCTTAGTGCAGCTGCATGAGTGGACAGCGAGGGAACACTGCGGATGGGGCACAGCGGAGCCGAACCGACGCATGGCAGACTTCAACTGCCTGTAAGTGATGGGCTTCAAAAGCTGTATCTGGACTAATGTGGGCTGTTGCTACTCAAACATAGTTTTTTCTTCAGAGTGAATTACATGTTCTTCATGTTCACTTGTCAGGATGTCCCAGTGCCGCAGAAGGGATCGGAGTGTTTAGGAAGGCAGAGGCAGTGGTGCTCACCAAGCAGAGGCAACTTTAGGTCACATCCTTCTGAATTACACCTGACTCTTTAATTACTCCATGTAGACATCGGTGAATCCAGCCAACTAACTATTTCTATACAGCTGCTATTGAAGAGACGAATCATCCTGAACTTTGAGAAGGATGAATATTCCCTGGAGACACAGACATAACCTTGGGATTTGTCACCCTACACACTTCTATTCTTCCTCTTACTGGTTCCTATCTACCTTTTTTAACATTTCTGTTTTTTTGCGGTATTACAGATATAGAATTCAGAGATGGTTGGTTCAGCCACCTTTATTTGGTTCCCCACGGGAGCTATAGATCTGATGCAGCCAGACAACCAGCTCTTCCCACAAGATCCGTATAGCCGTATCTATTTTTAAGTTTGTCATTTCACGACAGAAGAGGTGCATTAGCAGTTCAGGAAACCAAGGCGGGTGTGAAGTGGGGAGAGAAGAATGAGCAACCTCAGCCCCACTTCAGGAAACACGTTGAAGTGCACGTGAAACGAGCTGAACGAGGCTCTGAAGAGTTTGCAACCAGTCCGCAGCTGGAGCCACCGCACGACTTGCTTTCCTCGTGTTCCTGCTGCTATTACCCACAGAAGAAGCATCCCTAGAGTGAGCAGAAGAGTTTATGGACTACGATTCGTTCAATACCTGCTGCTACTAAGGCTCTTAACACAGATACCACTTATAGTCGAGAATCCGGTGATTCACTTTGCATAAAATGCTTTATCACTTGTAAGAAGGACGTGGGAAGCGGGAAGGGACTCAGTCATGGTAAATATAAATTGGATTAAGTCCATCTGACATTCAAAGACAACCATGCACAAACAGACTCCGTTTTCTCTCTCCAGGAAAACTTTAGCAGGTTGGTGTTACAAAGGGGTGATAGAATTCTGTAACAACATCTGTCTCAGAAACTTTCTTCTGCCCCCCAAAATCAGTGTAGCTTGGAGGCAGAAGGGGAAAAAAAGAGACCATATTTGATATCTTCTATGGGACTTCACGGAACCAAAAGGAAGCTACAAAGAGACTGGTGTGGGCAAGATCATTGAGGCTGAAGACTAATGGCAAAAGGGAAACACCCTTCTCTGAGTTCCCGGTGGTATTTCCAGAGGAACCTTCCCCCCAAAGGCACGCTGCTTTGTGACAAGGAGCATTTGTAGCTTTGTCACCTGCTGACTGCTCAGGCAAAGAGATGTCCAGCGTCTAATCAAAGCATATAAGAGAAAACCTGCTTCCCCAACAGCTCGAGGCACCATGGGGTCTGTGCTCGCCAAAACGTTCTTGAGGTTTCATGAAGCAACTCGGCGCCAAGCTGAATTAAAACAGATTCTCAGGCTGTAGCTACTAGACTAAGATGGGAAGAAATGGCTGCCCCGGGACTTTATATCTCCTGGTGCTTCTTCAGTTGAGACAGACATTAAAAAAACAAGGTGCAAGTCGCTAAAGAAACCAGGAAAGCAGATAAAATACTCCAGTACTACTAGAAGAACAAAAGATTTTCAACCAAAAAAACCCCAACAACAACAAAAAAATCACTTAGCTAAGAGCTTAAAAAGAAAAAAAAAAAGTTGTTTAAAAGGCAGTGACTGCTCCTCTGTTTTCCTGGGTCACTGCTCTCAAATAATGACTTTGGGACAATTCATCCCCACTTTGCCAACAAAGCTGCCTGAACAGCCTTGGAGTGCTGGGCAGTAGCAGGTTAATTATGAAGCACAGCACCTGAGCAGCACTCAGCCCTGGGTGGCTGTTAACCCCTTCAGAGGTAAAATAAAATAAATAAAATAAAATAAAATAAAATAAAATAAAATAAAATAAAATAAAATAAAATAAAATAAAATAAAATAAAATAAAATAAAATAAAATAAAATACAAAACTGGCTTATACATCCGCCCAAGGCACACAGGTACCTGCGACACAGAGCTCACCCCTCTGGCTGTGCTCCTTCCTACCCAGCACGGTGCTCGCAGTAAGATCTTTAAAAGCAAAGTTGTTACTTTTGTATAATGGATAAAACTAAACCCACCAATTTAGTTTTCAAAGTGACTGCTCAAGCTGAGAGAACTATAAAAGCCGAACAAACAGCACAGCTGAGTTAGGTTTGCACACACAGTGCTTTCTGATTAACAAAAGACCACGGACTTACAAAATGCAAAATAAAATCCCAGGCACCTGTTTGAAGTTGTTGGGGGGACTTTTAATGTTCCCAGTTGTTAAAACCATCTCTAGAACTACTGTGAGCAGGTCCAGAGAGAAAAATATTAACCTCTTTGCTTGCTGAATTGATTTTATTCAAGAGTGGAACAGCACGCTGACTCCTGGGGTATGTGGAGATGGCCTGAAAGACAAGATACCCCACTCCATGTGCCTAACGACAGGATAATGGAAATAAGCAAAAGGGGGAAGAAGGTGGAGAACAGGTAGTATCTGGGACAAGGATGATAAAGGCACAAGTGGGGCAAGAGTGCCCTGGCAGACGGCTGGACAGGGGACACAGGAGAGCTCAGCAGCTCTGTGGGCTGGATTATGAGCAGAAGATGCCTGAAAGATGCTACAAAAAAAGGTCAGACCTGTTCTGACTAGAGGTTTGGAACAAGTCTCTGGAGTAGGAAAGCACGGGCCTGAGAGAAGATGCAACCCCTATGAGACCTTCAAACGACAGCACGAGGGACGCTGCCCGCACCACGGCCCCCGCGAAGCCGCGTCAGAACGCAGGAGAGTCTCCTTCAGGGACACTGCAAACATAATGCAAAGCAATTATAAGATTTACAGAGTCCAAATTCTGTCAGAACGAACTCTTTTGGGTTATTTTGTTTTAATTGGGGAAACATCAAGAACAGCATGTCTTTTTAAGTAAAATCTCTCTTTAAAAAAGCAGTGACTTGGAACTCCCTATGCATTTTCAACTTCTTATGGCCCTTGCTGTACTTATGCTGGACAAAAACCAGAATTTTGTTCCACAGATCTAGCAAAGAAAGAATTTCTACACACCAGTAAATTCACTCTTCAACAGTCCAAAGGAAGGAGAGGTGCCTTATTCTAACACCTTTCCCTAGACATGTATACAAAGCACTAATTTTTCTGGTTTTATGGAGAGTTTTAGTTCAAGATTTCATTCCTAAATCCTTTCTTTAGATCATGCTGCTCTTCTTCTCATGCAAAGACAAGCACAGCTCTGTGAGAACAATGAGCTCCTACACAACCCAGCACAGGTGAAAAGTAATGAGTCTCCTTCCAACAAAGTCACTGAAATCCATCACTGTGTTTTACAGCCAGGAAAACAATGGCAGGAAGTCAGCGGCCGAGGAGGAAAATCGGAATTACCGACTCAGGGTGATGCATTCTGCAATTCTTTGTTTAAATGAAATTTCTATGTTTCCTGTCTGCCAGGAGATGAGAACATAATGTGCAGAGAGCAGCTCGGGACAGCGTCTGTCTGGGGATGGGATGGGATGGGATGGGATGGGATGGGATGGGATGGGATGGGATGGGATGGGATGGGATGGGATGGGATACAGCAGCGGGAGCCAACAGACCCGAATTCTGTCCTGCTCCCAGCACTGACTCACTGTAGAATTCCTCTTCCAGTCAATTAAATGTTTCTTCTTCAGCGTCTTCATTTTGCAGACTGGCACCTGCTGACATTGCCCACCCTTCATCATATACACATGAAAACCCTGCAAATATATGAAGTATTACTGATCAAAGTTGCGACTTCTTTGAAGGCCTGTGTGAGGAAAGCTGGAGGAAGAAGAGTTTGTGAAAACAAACTGGACGTGCCCTGCAAGAGCTGAGCCTTGTTCAGTAATTGGGTTGTGCCCAGAGTGCAGCTTTATGAACGATCTTGATCAGGAATGTTTTCCCGAATTGGCAAACTTCAAAGCATGTGGAAAGTGAAATAAGTGATCCTGTTAATCTCAGTTTCACAGAAAATAAACAATGAATATACAAATACCAAAGCTTGGCCTTGAATGCAAGCTCAAGATGCAAATATAGATTTAAAGCAGGACTAATAAGCCAATGCTTGTAAATACCAAGCAGTTATTAAGACCTTTTATAAGATTAACACCTACGTAACAGCAGATAATATGCAAACATCATTAAGTAATCAGCTAGTCCTCATTTACACACAATAGCATATTAACACACATACTGCAGAAGCTGAGCTTTAATGGACAGACTCTCAAGGCTTCAAAATGGCATTGGAAACTGTTTAATCCCGAACTACTTTGACCAAGCTCCGATACACAAAGGACCGGACCAGGAGGGGATGGGGTTAATGGCATTTTAAACTAGTTTATCTCTACTGCAAGCAGGTGAAGGCTGCAATTTTCAGATTCTATACGAGTGACTTTCCACTCACACCACTTTGCGAAGCACGAGCCTCCACATACATTTTTTGACCTGCTGACTCTCCACGCTTTGAAGCCCGGGACTGAAATGCAGGAATGGGTTTCCTTGCCAGCCAGCTCCTCCCTTTTAATTCTAGTTCCAAGAACATAATGAAACTAAGAGAGGAAGTTTCTGAAACAAGGAGGAGTACTGAGAACAAGAAAACAAGGTTAGACAGGAGGGCTGTCATTCATTATATAATCCAGCCTTTGGCTGACTGGACATTTGGGAAAGGGGCGGCGATAACGTCAGAGGCACCGGCCTCTCCACCATGGTGCCCTTGGGTCTGCTCGTTCCTTAGCAGGTACAGGATTTCTATAGGAAAAAAAAAACCCACAGCCCATTTATTTCTAGGACAAGAGACTATGAATCCCCACAACACTTCAGAAAGAGGGCACAAAAATGAATACATTCTGCTTCGGCTTCAATGGATTTCTTTCCAAGGACCTAGTTCCAACCTCCCCAACTCCATTGTGCTGTCCTGCATAACACCTTTTTGTCAACCATGTTCTAAATCTTGTGCTCGTTTTCTCTCGGTACGTAAGAAGCTTGTTCTCTATTGCCCAGGAATACACAGCAATTGCTATTGCTGAAATAGGCCAAAAGTGTCAACTATTTTAGGCAGCACTCAAGTATGGAAGAGAGGGAGCAGTACATCACGGGGTTTTTTTCAAAATAAAAGTGTTAGGCTCAAACATATTTCAAAGGTAATTAGGAGGAGGAAAGTATTTACAATCTCGAATACTCAACGGTGGAGTCTTGCCAGCAAGCATATTATTTCCTTTTAGGCAGTGAAGCAGGTGTCAAAATGAAGGATGGAAGAGAAATGTATTTTTAATAAAGTGAGCAAACTATACTCTGCTTCATCAAAACAGGAGAAAAGTGTCATGAAGAAAAAATGTTCAAGTAAGGGGACTGGTATTTAAAGGGCTCCAGCCCTTCACTGGCCTGTGGGTAAGAGCGATGGTGCTTCTGAGCGCAGTGCTGTGTTCTGGATGAAACACACACGGCTGCTCCCCAAACTAAGCAAACTGTTCAGAGCCTTGAATGTCCCACATAAACTGTAATCCCTCCTGTTCTGGAGCCTTCATCGTCCTTAAGCTCTTCCTCTTGCAGCACCCCAGCACATCCCAGCACCTCCCGGCTGCTTCCTGCATCACTGTTCCTCGCCCATTCTCTCCTCTGTGAGCCCCTAGTCCTGCACATCTCCCCCTTGCCCAATTCCAGACCCGTCAGCTCAGGTTCCTCTGGCTCCATCGGCCGCCCACAGCTGCTGGTCCCTCCGCACACATCGAGTCCTGATCTCCACCAGACACTTCACAAAATTCCAACTCCGGCTGCAATTTCCAACAAATTACCTGCACGCAACTCAGAGCAAAACCAGGACACAGCTATGGAACAAAAGGGTTGTACCACAGTCTTTCTCATAGCTTCTAGGAATCACAAAGAGAATATTGCTGAACACGTGGAAACAAGATCTGCTAAGACTCAGCGTCAGAACCTTGTACGTTTTATTTGTGGATGCTGCTCTCTGAAAGGTTTGAGTCCCAGCTGCACTAGCACAGCACCCAAATCAGAAATGTGTACAAAGCAGCACGAACAAATACAACAGCTGGAGAAGAGAAGAAAAAAGGACGGCTGAAGAAAACAGCTCCGTTTTCATACCAGGCCAAGAAAAGCGCCCCAAGGAAAAACTGTTCAGCCACTGCTCTGCAAAATCAGTGAATAATCTGCCCTTGAAGCAAATCAGTAGCTGAGGCTCAGGAAGGGATCGCTACTTGCCTGAAGCTGAAAGGAGTTAAGAACAGCACAAGGGCATTCACTGCTGTATGCACACACAACACAGTCCTCCTTCAAAGCAATTTCTATAGGACAAAAGCCATTCTTAATACACAAGATTAAGGGGCAGAAAAACCATACCTTTTCAGACAGCATCCAGCAGCGATTCAATTATATTGTACTTTTTCAGCATTTAACCTGATAATATCAATAAACCTGCAGTGACCAGCTCAGATTCTCCTATTTATATTCCAGTCTAAGGAGATGAGAATTTCTGTCAATG
This sequence comes from Streptopelia decaocto, assembly GCF_964273445.1. Taxonomy (NCBI): domain Eukaryota; kingdom Metazoa; phylum Chordata; class Aves; order Columbiformes; family Columbidae; genus Streptopelia; species Streptopelia decaocto. The sequence continues at coordinate 2,672,685 of NC_138667.1, read as the reverse complement.
CTTCTACAGCTCAGTCCTGTTTTCAGTTGTACATAACTGTATTAACTACAAGCAAGTGCAACTCGTGTCATTTGGCTTTCAAGTGAAGGTCCTGGTTTTGACTCAGTTTCCATGAAACATCCATATCGATGCCACCCCACTCCAAAAACGTGTCTGACACAGACCCAAGACAGAGCTGCAACTTGGACTTGGCGACCAGGTTTACCAGCGTTTGGTAGTTCAGATATAACGATACAACGCAGCAGCCAGACTGAGATTTCAGTTCAATAGGGTCACAGCTCATTTAGAGAGATGTGGAATCAAGTGAGGCTCCGAGACTTCACCTTTATCAGAAAACACAGTTATATTCACATTACTTGCCGTACTGGTGTTTTAGCAGACTCTCCAACCTCATTTCATTCACAACACACCACAGTCTACAGGAATGGACAGCAATTAGGGAAGCCAGTGATCTGCCTTAGGATATGACTGTTAAATACATACTCAGCAACCATGACTGCCTGAAATCCTGTTAGTAGAAATACATGCCTGTCTATATTAACATGGCATTTTGAAGGCTCTTCTACTAGATGCCAAATTTTCTGGCTTCTCTGGATTAAACTAGATACGCGTCATTGGGAAACATCCTTGAAAAATAACCAAACAAAGCAAACATCCAAACACACACAATTCAAATGCAGCCTCGCTGTTCATCCACTGAACTGCCCTCCCTACCTGTGTGTGTCTCCTGTGATCACTACTAAAACAATGCAACATTTCAGTGTAGGGAAGAGTTTGTAGATTGTGGCAAACTTGCAGTTAATAATTTTTTGGCAGAACAAGTTTTCCATTTTGGGGAGAGCTGGCTCAGCACAGGAATACCCAGACAACACTTCAGGGCTTGTGCTTGGATAGAAGACAAAAAACCCCAGATGATTCCACTATTGCTTCTCTCATTGCAAGACTATTCTTTCCTCACCACCTCCACCATTTGAATTACATGACTAAAAAAATGCACATGCACACTTCAAAACACAAGCTCAACAACTGCCACAGCTTCTCCCTCCACTGCTGGTATTGCTGCAACTCTGTTTACAGCGTGATTCAGTCGTTTTCACAGCCACGAACTATGATGGCATGGAGAAAGCATCTCTGTCATCAACGAGTGAACAAAGGAGGACAGTTAGCTCAGAGAGAACAATACAACATTTTCCTGCAAACCCAGACCTTAATTTTCCATACTTACTCAGGGAAAGTTTTCTATTCCAACTATATTTTAAAAGAAATAATGTCTTACGGAGACTTAGGAAGAAATATTTACACATATGCATGCTATGCACAATGAGTTATCTGGGGCATAAGCATCAATAGGCTCTGTCTGTACAGCTCTGCTGGCCCGTCCGCTGTGGCTGCAGAATAATTGCTCAGGTGCCCTCAAAGGGCCATTGTTGAAACCACGTTAGTCATGGTACTGCCTGGCACCAAAATCAACTCGGGAATTACGTAAGGTGGCGGCAATACCATTCACAGGGCTTGTTTACCAGCGACATTGCACAATGTGAAGTGGAACATGCTCGCCCGACGTGGCTGCAGCTCCAGATGAAAACGCGCTTGCGGAGTTACCAGGTGCTCTGAAGCCACCGGCAATCGCATCAGTAGCGAGAGAGAAGTCCAGGTCGCTGCAAAGGCAACTATCTTACCAACACAGAACAACGTCACAGCCACTAGGTATAAATGTTGGCTTTAATTTAAGAAGCGATGGCTACCAGCGCAATCACAGGCAGGATTTAAGATTTTGAACAAAACCATTGTACAAGTGGCAACGTCTACGGCTGTGGGAGCGAGTGTGACCACACACAGCTCAGTGCAGGGCACGTACAAACCTTTAGATGCCAATGCTGCACACACAGCCCTACACACCAGGGTGCACAAGAACCCGTACGAGCCGGCGTTGGCTCTTTATTCTCTCGTCTTCCCTTTATTCTCTCCCTTCCCTTCCCTGTGTTTCAGCCAAGAACACACCTACCCACTGCTATCAGCACCGTGTACCTTCTAGAGGAGCGGCACCATGAGCTCATTTGTTAAAATACATTCAACCAGCAGTTTTGCCAAATGAACCGGCATGTGTTAACGCATCTGTGATGGTTAAACAACGTGCGGGGAGAGTAAGCAGACACATGGAGTACAAAGCACTGCAATCTGACAAGGCTTCAAATTAAAACTCCTAAGCGAACATGTACATTTCCACTAAATTTTGATATTTATTAGGCAGTGCCAAAATATTATGTAGTCACCATTTCTGCTTAACTACTGGCAAATATTCCAAAACAGGAAGAACAAGTGCCATACAAGTTTAAGTGAGATCAGTGGGGTCACAGGAAGATTTTAAGTTGTGACCCTCACAAACCAGTAGAAAGAAAAACAGTATGATTACAAAAGGCAGCGTTGTTCCTTAGTTTTTAAGCTTGAAGACTAGAATAAAGCTATTTTCCTTAGGCTCACAAGTGAATGAGAAATTGTTGTCCAAGGAGTTGCTTAGTTCGGAAGAGATTTTTCTCCTTAGACTCCAAATCGCCTACAATCCACCGGTTTGCCCTCACTAATCCGGTCAGGAATCAAAGGAGGACAAGCAGAGCTCCCGGTGTTGCCGGAGCCGCCTGTGTCACTGGTTTCGCAACTGGGCCAGGTCAGGTGTCTTGAGCATCAGTTTGCCTATTTGCCATCCCAACTCAAACCAAACATACTGGCTCTCCTAACAGCAATAATGTTGGAATTGTGTCAGCTCCAGTTAAGACTGGACAATCTGATTTTAAAAGACATAAGGGAACCAAAGAAAAGACCTGCCCATGTCCCAAAACAAATATGTTGTTTGTATGTGAATCAGAATATCCACATAAAAAGTATTATTTATCACACACGTGCCAAGGACCAGCTGACTGTGGGGGCCCGTTGTACTGTGCAGATGGAATAAGAGTCTTTACTGAAAAGAACTGCCATTCTCAATCAGCATTTAAATCTAAATCCCTCCTAAGCCTTGCTCCTTTCCCACGACCTCCAAAATCCAGGTATAACGTACTGTTATTTCACTAGGTTATCAGGCTCTAAAGAAGAAAAACATAAAGAAAACCCACCCCAATGAAAACATCATGATGATCAGTGGGAAATAAATTCTGAATTTCTCAGTTAAATAGAAAAAAAAAGGATTAACAGATATTTGCCACTCTACGCCAAAAATGTGTCCAGGGCACAACTGAAAAATGCCCACAATTAGAACAAAAACTTGATTTCAGAGTGGTCTATTTTAGTTTTTCTCAGTCTCATCAGTAAAAGCTCTCAAAATAGTTCTGAAGTTTCAGCATCTGCTACAAAGCCACCGGTAACTCCTTCGTGCAAACAGGCAGATGCCAAGAAAAGCCACCAGACTGAGGAGCAATGTCTCCCTACACCACATCCAGTGTGCAGGAGTCATTTTGGCTTTATTTCTGTAATTCTCGACACCTGCGCAGCCTGAATTTCAGCGCTCACAGCTGAAGCTCAACCTCCCCGCCGACCCATCGCACAACACGTGAGCAACCTTCTGGCCCACAAGCACCGCTCAACATGACCCAGGCTTACAGTTTAATCTAATTACGATTTTAACCATCTCCAGATGCCGCAAGTACGCAGGTGGCATGGGGTCTTAAAGGCTCAAGGGGGAAATACCCTTTCAGCTCCAGCAACAAAATCCCCAGTTGAATAGGTAGGAAGCTGCTTTGCTGACACAAGTTCTAACAAACCAGGAGGGGAGGCAACAAGGGAAAACCTGTCTCTCTCTGGCAACCAAATAGGTTTTAAAAAATAAGAAAGAACCAGGCCTTGTGGAAATACAAACTGATTTAGCGGTTCTGCAGGAGGGCTGGTGTCTCGTGACGTGTTTAACAGACCTGTGCTGAAGGCTCCAATCTGGGAACTTGGTTCCTCACCAACATCACAGCAGGACTGTAGAGATTAGCGCAAAGGAAATGCTTTGAAAAATGAAAAGCATTAGGTAAGTACGAAGTATTATTAAAACCCTAAAGATACTTGGGACAGAATAATTATTATTCACTTGCAATTACTTTACTGTGACAATATTGTTTTATTTATAAATTAAATGCGTTTCATATTAGCAAAGAGGACCATCAATAAACCAAGAAAATCAAGGTAAAAAAGAAAGTACCACACAAAAAAAGCACAAGTAACAAAACAAGCTATTTCCATATCTGATACCAACCAACGTGCCTCAGACTCTGGCCCAAAGACAACTTCCATAAAACATATTCAAACACTTTGTGTTCATCTGTCTGGCCACATATGAACCCGTAAGTCCAGGAGATAGGAAACAGACTTAGTCAGGTGGATGGAAATGCTTTCTTTGACTTTTAGTTGGGGAAGAATAGGGACATTTTTGGTCACAGGCTGTTTTCATTACTTGTCACTCGTGTCTCTATGTTCTCCAGAGAAGCTTGTGGCCGTCTGGTCCTCCTACAGCTATTTTGTGTCCCAAACCTCCAGCTGCTCTACTCTGCCACTCTGTACAACTGACGTTGGCTGCCAATGTCCAGCCACTCTAAAATACCAAAAACAAAAGCTCTATTTGAGGGGAGAATGCAACAGAAAAACAACTTGCCTTCCCGAGCAGGGCAGCTAAGGACGGTGATTTCTTCAGACGCATTAGCGCACAGACCTGTGAAACTTGTGACAGAACACAATGTCTTTCCGTTTGGAACCTCTGAATTTTGGACTTCAGAAGACACGTGGGGCAATTTTTTAAGTTTCTTAACAATCTAACGATCCATAGGCATAACAGCCACTTTAAAGTGTGTGCTAAAGACAGAGCACCAAACTGTCCCTGTCACAGAGAACACCTGGTTGAAATCTCTGAATGAAAATCCTTGCGTGTTACATGATGGAAAACATCACTTCATTCAGAAACTTACTATAGGTGGTAACCTTATTTCTTTAAGAGTACTGTATTGTATGTTCTATAGTTGTCAGGAAGTAACAGTACTTTTTTTTTTTCATGTATGCATCATATTTTACCTATGACAGTAACATTTTCCAACCTCAACAGATTTGTTCCACTGACTGCACAATGAACAAAAACCACAACAGCTAAATGCAGCCTCTAACCTTTGTAAAAATTTTGGTCCTAAACTCTGTTCATGCTTCTAAAACAGGAAAGTGGTTTGTTACATGTGACTATAGTTTCCCTCTACCGTCAAATACAAAGTTCTTGTTATCAATGGTGGTCTCTTAAAAATTCAGCTTTGCAGAAAAGCTGAACTTCAGTAAGCTCATGTTATTTGAGAAGGTGCTTTGAAGTGTCTATTTCTAATCCTCCAACCTGAATGACAAAGAAGTTATTTGCAATTGTGAATCCTTATAATGCAGATCTGAACTGATGCCTCTGTGTTTTTGTGCCTCATTAACACAAACTTTGTTCCATTCCAAAGTGAAGCACTAGTGCTGTCTCTTAAGATGATCACCCTTGGTGAGCCGGTGTTTCCACATGCACATTCTGAGACCCAACAAAAATTACATCTTCAAAGACATCTGAAATAACATTTCGTTTATCTGCTATTACAAAGTGATAGCCACAACCCAGAATCCCTTATTTTTCATGTATTGTACAAGTCTGAAAAGGGACGGCAATGGGATGTGCAGCTGGCAGAATGTCTCCAAAGCTGAGAAGAATTTTTCTATCAAATTTTACACAAAAGCAGAAATGGGGCTCTTGGCCCTGGATCCCACATGATCCAGCAGATGCTGTTTCCAGCTTCAGCAAGTTTTCATTCAGAAGCAACTGCCTCCATGTTCACTAGTGCCCCATGGGTCACACACAAGAACCTGGTTACCCTGTATAAACGAGAGGCCTGGTTTAGAATTACAGCAAAAATACAACACACAACTTTTGTTCGAGAGAACCAAAGAATGGCAATTATCACCATTTCCCGCTGTCATCTCAAAGGGGTGCAGACATATGGTTTATGATGGTCCTACATGAGAAGCATGAACCATATCTCTCAACTCCCCCAAACGTATGCATTTTTTATTATAACGCTAATGCTCTAGTAAAAACTACATGAGAAGACCCATCTGTGTGTCTTCCCCATAGCACCTATGAATTCAGAAAGTTACAAATCATAGAATATCCTGAGCTGGAAGGGACCCACAAGGATCATGGAGTCTAACTCCTGTCCCTGCACAGGACAAGCCCGCAGTTCACGCCACGTGTCTGAGGATGTTGTCCAGTTTCTTCTTGAATACTTCTTGAATCCACAGTTGCTATTTCCGCTCCTTTTGAGCCAAGGGGATGTTTTTCCGTTGTTTCGATACCTGAAACTGACCGCGGCAGCACCCAGGGTACAGGGGCCAGACCCACAACTCACACCTGCCCTGAGTGCCCAAACCAAGGCTGGAGGCACCAGCACTGGTCACGGTCACCACCGAGCTCTGGAAGCTGCTGCGGGGGGTGAACAGATCCACGGCCTTCACCCCAACGCCCCTCTGAAGATGCTAAATTAACCTGTTCTGTGATTAAGTTACAAAAGACCTACCCATCATTCACCAATTGACGTGACCAATGCTTTCTGACCACCTGCAAAACGAGGGGATCTTTTTCAAGTTTTAGCTCCTTCTGCACGACAAGAGAAGATTACGTGATACGTTGTTTAGAAGCAGAGTGCTTAGTTAATATTTAACTAATAATTCATAGATGTTTCTAAGTGAGAAACTAAACGATTATAACATCATCAATTATTTCTTAGTATAGATGTACTGTATGTCAAAATTTCCAAAAATTGTAATGTATGTGTAATAATTATGTGAATATAAGCAAACACAAGAGCATCCATCTTTGGAGCACTGATGGAGGGTGATCCCCAGAGCTCTCCAGCGCTGATAAAATAAAGAATACCTGCTTAACAGTATAATTGACTCAGTTATTTCTCCGTTTCACCTCCCGCCCGGGGAAGCTCGAAACTCCACACACCCCTGGTGCTTTGCACAACGCCGTTATATAACAACAGGGCCGCCCGGTCTCCCACGGCCCTTCCCTGCCCAGACCTACTTGTGCACCCATCCATGCACCCCTCCCTCCCTCCCTCGGGCTCCACCTCGGTTCACGGCCCGGCCCGCTCCTCGCTGTCGCGGGGCGGCCTCACCCGAGCGGCTGCTCCCGGGCGGGGGGCGCCCAGCGCCGCCTGCGCCGCCTGCCCGGGCCGGGGGCGGCGGGCCCGCGGGAGGCCGGGCGGGGAGCGGCGGGCGAGGCCGGGCCCGCGGGGCGGGGGGGTCACCCGGCCGCACTCACCTCCTGAAGTCAAAGGGCATGTTGGTGGCGGGCGCCGGGCAGGCTGCGGGCCCCGCCGCCCCCGGCCCCGGCTCTCGCCTCGCTGCCGCCGGCTGCAGGGCCAGGAAGTGACGGGCCCCGGCGCCGCGCAGCACCAGCCCATTGGGCGGCTGGAGCTCGGCCGCTGCTTCCGCCGCCGGGTTACGGGCAGCGGCGGGAGCCGGGGTCCCCGGGTACCCGCGGCGCCGGGAGCGCCCCAGGGACCGCTGGTTGCTCAGAGCCCCGGGGGATCCCCTCAGCACCCCAAGGCACTGCCAGCCTGTGGTGGTCCCTCAGCCCCCGTGGCCCCGCCTGCCCGCTCAGCCCACCCGCCGCGTTCCCCGTGGGTGCCCCGCGGGTGTTCTCAGCACCTGTCCGGCCCTGGCAGCGCCTGCTGCCCCGCAGGGCTCCGGGGATACAGTCACAGAATCATTTCCGTTGGAAGCGTCCCTCAGGATCATCGAGTCCAACCATGACCTCGCTCCAGCACTAACCCATGTCTCTAAGAACCCCGTCTAAACGCCTTTTAAACCCCGCAGGGATGGTGACTCCAGCACTGCCCTGGGCAGCCTGTTCCAATGCCCCACAGCCCTCTCAGGGAATAATTTTTTCCTAATATCCAATCTGAACCTCCTTTGGCGCAACTTGAGGCCGTTTCCTCTTGTCCTGTCACTTGCTACTTGGATGCTGCTGCCCGTGTTAGTCAGGAGCTGCCTGCGGACACGACTGCAGTGGTTCAGGTGTTGTCGGGCATCTCTTGCACGCTCAGCATCGCAATAATAACAGCTTATGTTTGCGTCTGTGGCGGAGCCTTTTCTCTGTCTCGAGACAGAGTCAGGCTATGGTGACAGACTGGGGAAAGTCTCACACTTTAAAGTGCCAATAAAGGAAGGAGGAGCAGCCCTGCAGCCCTGGGACATGCAGCCCTGCAGCCTTGCGACATGCAGCCCTGCACCCCTGGGACATGCACCCCTGCGACATGCAGCCCTGCACCCCTGCGACATGCAGCCCTGCACCCCTGGGACATGCACCCCTGCGACATGCAGCCCTGCACCCCTGCGACATGCAGCCCTGCACCCCTGCGATATGCACCCCTGCGACATGCAGCCCTGCACACCTGCGACATGCAGCCCCCCACACCCTCCCCCGCAGAGGATGAACTCCTTCGGTGCCAGTGTGGTTCTTTTGTAAATCTTTCTGCATTTTTATTGAAGGCCAGGGAGTTAAAACAAGAAAAAGCTCCCCATTATTTAGGGGAGATGTTTCCACGGTCTTGCCGTTTTGCCTGAAGTACTAATGCTTTTGTCTGGCTGCATCTCTGCTGGGTTAAATGAAATGCACATGGCAAACTCCGCAACGCTCCACACACCAACCCAGGTCCCTCCCTTAAAATTATTGCCAACTAAGTGCATCAGTCAGGGACTTCTTGCTGCAGGTAAAGTGTGACCACTGCTGTATTAAGAAGAGCTGTCACTCACGGTGCACATTAGACTACAATGCAGGAATAAAATACAACTTGCCTTTCAAGTCTAAAAGCAGGGCAAGCAAATGAGGGAAATGACAGCAATCTGAATATGCTGCGTGCAACATACTGCTTTTCTAATTGATTCTGCAGCTTTCTTCCTCCTGCTGTCATCAGCACTGTACTTAAAAATTCACATATTTCAATTTTTTCCTTTGACCCAGAAACCAGGCCCATATCTGGATTAAAAAAAAAATCAAATTGAAACAAGCAAAGAAGAATTACCAAAGAGTCAGAGCTGTTAATCAATGCCATAGTCTTTCAAAGCAATAGAGAATAATTTAGGCTGGAATTACTCTAGACTGGAGGAATCCCCAGGGATGAGATAACAGGGCACAATCCCTCAGAAGCCCCCAGGGAATAGATAAAAATACCTAATTGGGTTTTTTGATCTCAGACATCTAGATTATCCAACCGCATTGTGCAAGCATGTTCAGCAGATTGCTAACTGATCAGCCGCGAAATCCTGGTGCACTTTGCATCGTGCTCCAAAACTGAGCAACCCGCTGAAATTAATGAGACAATTCTCATCTCTCATGAGGTCAAACCAATTACAGTGGCATAGCCAGAGGGTACTGTCTGTAGTGGAACAAAAACCCAAACAAACCAGTGCCTATCGGGTTAGAGTTACACAACCAAGTACTCATCTGGGCTTCTGGCAAGGCCCCGGTATCATTAGCGGTTATTAACTGTCTTGTGCAAAAGCACAAACTCAGGAGCCAACAGATTCCTGAGGTGGTCACAAAATCCCTTCACTTGTACAACAGAGAAACCTTGAGGTGGCCGGGAAGGGTCATTCCTTTTGCAGGCTCGAGGTTCAGGAATACAACGGTCAGAGCTCGCATTGGGAAGATTATCTTTTTCTTTCTTGCAACTAAAAGGTCAAACTGAAGAAAGTAATGGGCTAAGAGCAGCGCCAGGACGGCTTTCCAAGGGAGTCCAGCTCACATCCTTGCCAAGGGAAGAAGAAGTTAATGGCCTGAGATAAGACCCTCGTCACAATATTGTTTAATTACATAAGGCTTCTAGCGAGGCTGAGATAAGGACAGGAATTTGTCCTCTGTCCAGCTGGGTGCGGCTGCTTAGATCACGTTGTGTATGAGGCTGGGAACTAAAAGCAGGGCTTTATTTGAGGTGCTCGTCACATCAGCAGAACTGGAATGAGTAAACTGATACTGATTTAAAAGTTAACCCTCTTTTTCGTGTAAGCAGTAAACCAACGTTTTCCTTTCTGATATCAGTAAGTAAATATTTTCAGAACTCTTTTATCAATGAAAAAGCTGAAGCAGAGGGCTGAACTGCCTGACCAAAAACTACAGAACAGATCGGGTTCAGGTCTGAAATTAGCAAACAAGCCCTTCCTTCCTAATTATGTGTTCGTAATTCTTGCAAAAAAGAAAAAAGACTATTTTCCTCATTCCAGTTCACTTTCTTATAGATAAATCAGATCACAGATGACTCTATCTGGATTCCTAACTGATGCCTCACAGCAACAAAACTGATGTCTCCTCCCCATATTAAAAAAAAAAAAAAAAGGCCAGAAAGTACTTTATTTGAATCATCTTCCTGGATATTTATTCCATGAATTTGGTCATGCAGGTAAACTGTTTTGGCTCCATGTTTCCTAGATGTTCCTGATTTCTAGATTATATGCTATTCTTTAGTTTTAACTTCACATTAATAGAGCTTATATTAATCCTTGATAAGGTTTATTATGTCTATTTTCTAATCTCAACATTTCCTCTTTCCCAGAAAACTGTCACCTTGCTCCTTACCCGCTCAGCGTGATTTTGAGTAACACAACGTCCTGTAACACTCTGGTGTGATCCCCCTTTTGTTGTGTTTGTGATTCCTTACACACGGCTGAGCTTTATGTTCGCCTCTGGCTGTTGCACTGCGAATGTATTGTAGGTGCTGTGACTGGGTCATGAGCAGCTTTGTTTGCTAAAGGTAGAACTGGGTACGTCCCGTCATCGTTTAGGTCAACTGGGTTTCGTTCATCCATCGGGAATGTGCGGTGAGTGTTGAGGAAGGCAAAGTGCTTATTCACTTATGCCCCTTCTGCTGCTGAGGGGTGTTTGTTCCCAGCCAAACTGTGGCTTTTTGTTTGCCATGTTCTGTGACAGATTTTACCCTCGTGCGTTTATTCACAGGATATTCTTGTAGCGCTTGTGTCAGGGTGGGCTGGGGAGCATTGAAGTGAGCGCATTGCTTCGCAGGGCGTGTTTACTTGATTATGTGTTGTGTTGTGCAGGGTGTGTCGCTGGCTGCATGAAGCATTAAACACAACTGCCCTTCAGGAAAAGGAAAAAACATCGCAGAGAATGAAGAGAAAATGTTATAAGGCATTTAAAAATATAAATAACATCATGTGAGGAAATCTTTCTGAAGGAACAGGATGTGCATGTAGGTAAAGAATTCAAATACAAGTGCTGTGCTAAGTATAATCAGTAATGAAAGCTCAGCCCTTCCTCTTAGGATTTTAGTAAGCTACATGTTGACAGGACTTTCTAAATACTAGGCAACGAAAAAGTAAGTTATAAGTCTTGCTGCAGTGTAGTATGTGTTTATTATTATCACATATATTATGCCATCCATCCATTACTGTGAGACTGGACTTTAAATAGACAGTAGAATAAATTAATGTCTACTCAACTTACTACTTAAGGCAGCTGAACTTTTCCTTTAAGAAGACATAACAACCACCTCTCTGCTTCCTGCTCAATAAAAAGAAGAAATACTCCGATTATTTCATAGATCATGGGCTGCTATGTGTTTGAAAATGGAGAAGGGGGTCTGTGCAGCCACGTGGCCTCTTCCTTGTCCTGTGACAATGCGTGAGCACATTGTTGGGCAATGCTGAGGGGAATCTACCACTCTTAAAGTCCCTAGAGAATTTACCCTGTTTTTAATATGGTTTCTCCTTGCTTGCTTGTTTGCTTTAATTTGTGTGCTGGCAGTTTGCTGTGGTAAAGTCAAAGTGAGCTGAACGTTTTTGTATTTGGTTTCTTTTCCCACTGTGGAAATGGGCTCCACGAAGAAGTTTCAGCCCCTGACACAGGCTTAACTCGTCCTTTCACAGCATCACTGTATTGATTAGTGTTTAGTGTCGACCAGGAGACTGCAAACACATGAAAGGTCATGGCCAAAGGGAGATGCCAGTTAAAAGTTAACTAGAGCGAAGGACTTTGAACACTAAAACAGAGGGACAGAGCTTTAAGAGCTTTGGGATTAGCAGCAAAGAAGATTCTCGAAGGGGGAATGCTCGGTGGGCAGTTAAATGCCTAAATTCCGTGTACACTGGAGAGGAATAGTTAGCAACCGAAGGACTTGAAGTGCCCTTAGCAAGTACGTCGAGTGGCAAGATGCCTGCATCAGCCAGTAGGAAATACTGAAGAGAATGTCTGAATATCTCACTGTGAAACTCTGCTACAGGACCAAAAATTGTTTTCTTATGGGTTTAAGTAGCACATTTGGCACGGACACCTGAATCAGTCTTCTCAGTGAAAATATCCCTGGGAGATGTATCACCCCCTCTACTTTAAATACTCACCAAGCACTGAAGAGCACTGTCCTGGACCTTTGAACAGGGAGAGCTGTGAGAAACATCAGGGCATTCAGGGGAAGGGAGTAAATTGTGCTCTGCCCAGCTTTGGAAAGACAAGCCATGGTGTAACCAGGAGCTCGAAATTTCTTGTCTCGAAATAGGGTCCCTGGTTAGGGCTGTTAGCTGGGAAACAGGGGTGGTGTTGGGACTGGGATACAGGTGAAGGAGTCCATGGTTTACTAATTTTAAATACCTATAATCACTCCTGAGAGTTCCGTTCCGCTGTGTATTTGAGTCCTGCTCAGTCACAACATGCCCAGGAAATCGAGTCCTTAAGACCTTACTGGCAACACCCCCTCCCTGGTTTCTGATGGACTTGGGCAAGAAGCAGCTGACAGCGTTCAGCCCACCCAGAGCAGGGGGGCTGCTGGGCACAAAAAAGGCACCAGACCTTTCGGCGCCTAAAGAAGCTTTCGCCAGAAACTGTAGGCACTTAGAGCATCTGACGTGGCTGAGGAGGGCAGGCAGAGCCTTCCTGGGCTGCTCTCACGAGCACAGGCGCCAGCAGTCTGCAGAAGCTGCGCTCGGGTGCCTGAGTGCCGTTCTGGATCTCTCCCAGAGGCCTCGCACCGGCACGTTCTCCGCTGGAAGCTCCGCGGGGCTGGGATGCCGAGCGCCTGCCTTGCTGTGTCGAGAGGCACCTTCTCAGAACGGCCGGCTGCTTCCGCGGTGTGAGCTGTGGAAGCCAGCTCAGGCATCCAAACGCAAGGCCAGGCTGTGCTCAGGTCTCTGTCTAGCAGGAGGGAATAATATCCTGTGGCCAGCAATACACAGAAATTTTCAACAGAATGAGGATTCAATAGCACCGGGACATCACAAAGGCCCTCGGGCAGTAAACAAGTTGACCAAACCAAAACCTCCACAAGGAGGATTCTTTCAAAGAAGGCACTGGAAGCTTTGTTGGAAGACTTGCCAAGTCCTGCGGCAGCAATCTGTGGGCAGCCAGTCATGCTGCTGCAGCTTAGCAGGTTCTCACCCATCGTTTGACCCATTGGGACTGGCCGTGTGCGTGAGATGTTGAATAGCACTTCACCAGCTTTCTTTTGGCATGCTCATCTGTGCTCCCTTATCAGCTTTCTCAGTGGTTTCCTCTAGATATTGTGTAGCATTCATGGAGCTGAGTAAGCCCAGTGGGATATTTCAGACAAGAGATACATACTCTTTTTTTCATCTTTTTCATTGCAAGGATATGGATTTTTAATTGCTTCTTCTGTGATTTTATAGCAGGCTGCCTCTTCTGCAAACAGCACTTGTGTTTTCATCATTCTTGCTTGGTCGCTTGGCAGTCCTACGATTGCCAGTGTATTGAGGAGCCTTTCTCAGTGCTAAAGAGCCTGTTATAGAGGTCAAGGAGTGGTTAGAGAAAATCCTTTAAAAAGAGGTTTTATTAACCCTTAACAAATAAAACCAAAGATCTCTGTGTCTGGCCTTGTGTTGGTTTCACCTGGAGCCTGTGGACTCAGCATCCCTGAAATGTCATTGTTAGGGAATGACTTTTCCATGATTTGGAGTGGGTTTAGTTTTGGGTGGCCAACTTCAGGTCACTTGCAATCCAATTGAGCATCTGTCCTTGATGCTGATGTCAGTGAGCTGCCATTCAGCCAGAGACTCCAAACTGGTGATTATCTCAAAGGGTTTGCTCTAGCATATGTGAGATGGAGAGAGAGAGTGCTGTAAATATACAAGAGCATGCAAGCATGTGTGGAAATATATGGAAGAATTAAAAGAGAAACTGCCTGAGAAGTTAATGCCCAGCAGAAGGGAATTGGGAAGAACTGAGGGTGGATGTATCGGCGGACTTGTGCAGGAGCTTAGAGTTGAGGATAAGAAGTTTCAGCCTATGGCAGAAGCCAAGAGGAGATGTGTCTGGGGACCTGGTTCATAAGAAACAAAGCTCAAGTGAAAGGTGCCTTTCAGACAACAGAGTGCATAATCAGAAATCAATAACCCAGAGTAACTTGGATGAAGCCACAGATAAACACTTATAGAAAACTACTGCTGCCTTTAGAAGAAGCCAGGACTGACAGTCTCCAAACTTCACCCTCACCAAAGATGACCCCTGTCACCCTGGCTCCTCTGAGGCCACTTCATGGCTTCCTGCACAAGCTTCTCACAGAACAGAGAGCAAAATTCTGCCCTTCTCATGCCATGATGATAAGGCTGCAGTGGAGTTAGCCAGGGTTTATTTTAATTGGACTTCTTTACTTTTTTCCTGGCACTTTAAAGTTTATGAACGGAAAGGATCAGTCTGACTCAGAGACTGGGCTACTTCCAAACATTAATCTTAGCTGCCATATGTTAATGTAGTTTGGCTCTGCTGCATCCTATGGTGTAAAGCAAGATGTCAGTACCTTTTCATCTCTGGTGTCAGAGACTACTAAAGGGAATATGTCAGAGAAATGAGCAGATATGCAACCTACAGGCATTTGACGAGGTTCTATGAGTAAGACATGCCCTAGAAAATATCCATATTCTTTTCTGTTGAAATTCATATTTTATCATTCTGCAATATTGGTTGCCAAAATGGTAATGTCCAGAGCAATTCTGTGGCCTGTGCTGACTGAAATCCATATACAGGTTTTGCTTATCACACTATTGAACCTAAGCTAATAAACCTTGATCTATTAGGTTGGGTTCAGTCGTGCAATATTTAGCCCCTTCCCTCTTGGTTGGCTTCATAAAACAAGCACAGAAACACAGATGACTGTCCTGTTTGTCATGATTTTTCCAGCACTGAAACATGAGCCTCTCATCATTAGTGTTTCACTTTCTTCTGTTCTCTCTCCCAAATGTTTCTGTTCTATGGTAACTATTTTCAAATTTTATCCAGATTTTGAGGGTGTATAATCAAAGTATTTGGTGTTTCCCTGTCCCTTCCTCATCTTCTTACTCACGCGCTCTCTTCCCTGAAATCATCATGGGAACAACCCTATGCAAAAAAACAGAGAAGTTTCCAATTCTACTTATTTCAGTGGAATTTCCCTACTGACCTTTTTCCATATCAGTGGATGCTTTTTGCTAGCAGCAGTAGCATGAACAGCATCGGGATGATGCAAACTTCATTACAAGAACATTTGCAAATGCTAACATTAGCCTAACGTAACTAATTTTCCTAGATTCCCTCTCAAGCCTATCTGCAGGAAAACATTTCCTTCGTAGTCAGTTCAGAGCAGTATTCTCATTCCAGGAGTATCCAAAAATATTAACTCCTTGAGCCTAAAACTTAACAGCTTCAAAAGATTGGAATCCCTTCTTGTCTTCAGGGAAGTTACAGCAGACATATACCCAGTCCCACTGTTGTAGATGTCTTGGCCTTTTGTGCTAACAAGGAGAAAGATGCTCTCAATGGGTAACCACAGGTTTATTATATAGGATAACGTCCCTCAGTTCTTTTCTGAGCTCTGGAGCCAAAATTCTAAGTGGTTTGGAGCAGGGAGGCCTCTGGCCTTAGTTTTCTACATGGGAAATGATGTAAGTAATTAGTATAACACTTTTCTCCAGGAGGACAGAGATTTGATAGACAGCTGATGGGCATTCAGCTATAGCTAGCAAAGGCTTAAAGTTGAGATGTTGGCTTATGATAACGTGGGTTAACAATTAATGAACAGCTCCCTGCCGCTGCACGGGAAGCTGGACACACAACCTCCCCACGCTGCGGGGAAATTTTATGTGCACATTTTCCATGTTTCTGTTTCCCCACTGCAGGCGCTGAAACAGGCAGGTGGACGTTTGTGAGCATATGACTGATGAGCAGTACAGCGCGTTCGCTTGCCGGCCGGAGACTCGTCAGAGTGACAAGTTGGAGCCGTAGAACGTAGAGATGACTCATGGCTGGAGCTTTATGTAAATGAGGAACCTCTTCTATTGCACCCTGTTGTACCAACGAGGCCACGTAAAGTTCACGTCAGTGACGTTGTGTTCTCATGTCCCCCAGTCTTTGAGGCAGGGCAGGGATGTGGGGTAAGGGAGGCGTACTTCCCCCAGAGAGGGCAACAGGTCAGAACTGGTGGTGAATCTGAATGTGAAACCCCTGGAACTGAAGATTCCTTCCCAGCAGCAATGCCTGGAGAAAGTTTGCTGTTGCCTTTTGCTGTCAATTGCAAAAGTGATTGAACCTCTTGCCACTGACTGTAAATTCTGAGGGGGAGCCAGATAAGGGTGAAGCAGTGAATTTGGGGAAGCAGTGAATTTAGGAGAAGCAGTGAATTCAGGCAAAGCATTCTTTCCCTGGCAATCAATCAGCTTCAGTAAGATTTATGGGTCATCTATGATGTGACTAATAAACTCGTTTAGCTCACCCAAAGCACAAGAAAAAGTCCTGCTGCTCAGCGGGATCATACTGGGTATCCTCTCTGAATGGGCTCGTGTAGGCAGCGTGTCCCAGGCAAGAGCAATGAGGAGGAGTGGAAGCGTGAAAAGCAGTGCAGTTGAATTGTGTCTACCCAAAGCCACAGATAATATTATGCCAGGTGAGGGGCCAAATTCTCTGACTCACCCTCACAAAAATAATGCTGAAGTTTACTGAAGACCATCGAATTAATCTAGGGTGAAACTAATATGAGAAGGAAGAATGCCAGCCTCCAAAACGTTGACCTCCCTAGCTGTCGTATTTCCAGGGTGCCGTGACTCACGTGTGTGTATTTTCCTGGCAGATACCGCATGCCCCGGATACTGCAGGTGACTGCAGAGAGCCGAAAGGTGTGAAAAAGTCGACAAACTGGAGAGGATTTGTCTTGTGTTAGATGTGTTGTTTAAAATCAGAAGCAAGATTTAATTGACTCCAGTGGGAGTTTTGCTTAAGTAAGGACTTAGGAGCTGAAATGGGAGATGAAACAAAAATCTACCTTGCTAGCCCAGAGCTCACAGAAGAGCGACTCCCTTTATTTACTCCATGTAGTTCTGGTCAGACAGATGCAAGGAACTTCCCTCAAGTCATTTCTGAGCCCACATCAGTTTTTCTCAGTATTCAGCACGTTTCTTTTTTCTGTATGATTCTGTTCCTTTATATGTAGATATTATCTGAGACACTATACAAAATTTTTCTCATCCTTTACAGTCATCCTAATTTGATAATGCTCAGTATGCTTATTTTATTTACCTTTGTCTCATTTTTTCCCTTTTCTAATTGGTTCAGACATCCACATGTGGCAACCAGTCCTGCCTATTCTAACCTTACTCGTTCTAGTATTGCAGCTCCAGAGTGAACGTGTGCTTTGACTTCCAAAGAAGTCTGCAGTCAACTTCCCAGACAGGTGATGGATTGATTCACTTCTCTCATGCAGTTTAAAGGTCAGTCTTATGATGAGAAGAGTTCCTCCATGAACTAAGTCCTTCATGTATTTTTGCTCTTTCCATCGCCTGTTCTCCGCTCTGTCCCACAATGTGAGGGCTGATAATTACGCTCTTTTCAATGGCGCATCTCCCGATCCATTGAAGATAGGACTTTTTTCTCAGCAGAGCGCTGACTCATAAGGTGTGCTGCCTTCTATCTTTAGAAAAAGTGAGTCACTAATGGATTTTTCATTATACATTCAAGTACCATAGAATGAAATTTTGTCCTACCAGTCTAGTCCTGAGGTAGGATTTGGAAGTCTTTATGATTTGGTGTTTTAGTTATGTCTCAGCGAGACTCTCTGAGATACAATAGAAGCTGTACTAGGAGCTGGGTTTTATTATATGGTATGAGCATTCCAATTAACTTCAGTAGTGCCGTGGTTTCACTCTTTGTGTGCTTCCCTGGCTACAAAACCACAAAACTCTCTTTACACCTGCATTATGGCATGCTCGGCGTCTCTTTTCACCCAACATAAATAGTTTACAGTTGTTTTTCAGAGCTGTGTGAAAGCTGAGGGGGCTGGGACATCACTAAAATAATATGAATCCCATCGGTACTATTGCATTAATAGAAATAATCCTTCTGTTCAAGCAACACTAATTTGGTGATCTTTCAGACACCCAGTGAATATTCACCAGTTCTCACGATGGCCCATAACAGAAAGCTAAACACTGATATTCCTGTTTGATAAACAAGGGAATTAAGGTTGAGGAAGATTAAGCTGTGGTGGGGAAGCAATGGAAGTGTTGTGCATGGAACCCAGGAGTCCTGCACTTTTGTTTTTTTTCCAATACAACAATATATTGTATAAAAAATGTTGTTGTATTTATAGTCACTGCTTTTTAACTTTGAGTGATGTTAATGTGAATGAGCATCTGGCAGAACCTGCGTAGAGCTGCAACATAGTCTGCAGTTCACAGGAGGGTACCAGCTTTTGCCTGCCCATGTTGTACTCTGTTAAATCAGCTTTGCAGGGCATTTTGAGTGAGGGGGTGGGGTCTGAATGTCTCCAATGCTGGCAGGAGCTGTTATTTAGAACTGTATGACGAAAATGCAAAAAAGGATGCTGTTAGGGTGGTTGCTTTGTTCTTCGTTACACAAAAGTGGATATGCTGCAATGACAAGTTTGTAAATCGTAGTTAGTTCCGTTCTCACACCACCCAATAACCTCACAATCCGTCAACTTCCTGAAGACCTTGGGAAGCTATAATTTGTGATAAAAAATGGGAGTTAGAATGTTACGTGGATATCAAAGCTGAAAATTTGCGGCTGGCTGACCTTTTCATTTTGAGCACATGCACTCATTTCCTTTATGTTGCTTACTGTTTCCCTCTCAGGCTTGGCATAATAGGAAATCCTCCATGATTGTTCTCCTTAATCAGTGGCTCCATTGTGCCGGGCCTGTTCCTTTCCAGCAGCGTGCAGAGGGTCTTGCCGAGCTCAGAATGGGGCATCGCTCCCTGTGCTCTCAAGCATCAGTGCCCCAGAAACTCAGACATTTCAGTTCTGCTGCCACGGGTGAGAGAAAACACGAGCGGCGTGTGCTACATTCAGAATGCTGTCGGAATAAGGAAACAGCCCACTGATTTTTTAGAAAGAAAAAGAAAAGCGAGCACTGAGTGGATTTTACAGTGATATTTCCCCGTGTTTGTGACTAGGCTTAGATGAATAATGAAAATGAAGAGGTTGTACATTTAGATTTTTCTTTGTTTCTTTATGTGGGGTAATGTCATTTGTTGTCATGACGGTGCCATCTGACAATTATAAAGAAGGTGCACAAATCTCTATGGCAAGAAACTTCTCCAGGAATATATTTGGAAATGCCTACTAATTATGATGAGCACATCGTTTTTCATTCTCTGATTATTTTCTCTTTGTCATCCAGTCAAGTGACAGAAATTCTATGTTGTGACCACAAACCGCAGGGGGTGTAGCATTTGTATACACGCTTCTTGCTAAAAATTAGGCAAGTCCTTAGAAATAAAAGATGTATTAGCAATAGCTTAAAGCAGTTTGTGAAATAAACGAAGGGCTAAAAAAGATCATTTGTATTGGTAACCTCAGCTTGGTAAAGCAGAACATGAACAAAAACACAGTGAGGGGTTGGCGCTCAGGAAGAGCTGATTGTTCACCAAGTCTTATCTTTTGCTTCCTGTTGCAGCACGGTCGTGTTGACATCGTGTTCCTGCACATGCAATGTGCAAAAAGCTCAGGGTTTGTTATTCGGCGTTGGCACAAATAAACAAGTTTTGCTTGTTGCTATTGATTTTCTGGTCTCCTGCGTTTCTCCAATAAAGTCGGTGTTTGCGGGGAGCCGGGTGCTCAGTCAGTCCCTGCAGACATTTCACAATACGTGCATTTGTTGTCTTTCTTATCATATGGCTTTCAAGTGCACCTTGCAATAAAAAAGATAGAGCAGTGCCCAGAGGACTTTAGTCAGCATGTAACCCATTCTTGATGCAGAAAGTTCCCAGAGAAGACCGAGGGGGATTGTATGACAGTATGGTTAACAAAAATGGAGCAACAACCCCAGGATATGGCTTCATGCATCTCTACTGGAGTCAAATCTCTAAGGAAATTAGGTTAGTGGCGGCGATGATGATGATAATAAATAATGCACACTCCCCTTGGATCTTGGCTGACTGTCAAGACAGACTTCCTGATGAGGAGATGCATATGTCTGTCTCCAGTGTCTTCAAGGTATCTGCAAGGCACCATTTTTTGCAATTACAAAGGGCTGCGGATGAGAACATGCACCAGAAGGAGCAATCCGGGAGCACTCGCCCCAGACTTCTGTCTCTGCTTTGCATAATTGTCCTCCTCTCCATTTCTCAGCCATTAGCAAGCCAAATATCGGAACAGCTCTGCCAGGTGCTGACAGTGGTGGCAGCAGCAACCCAGAAGCCTGGAGGCTTTTAGCTTTGCCCATCATGCTGTGCCCTGTTTGCATGAGGATGAGACAAGAGGGAGAGAGGTCCTTGTCACATGCTGGCGATAGTTTGGGTCACTGAATATACCTCCCCTGCTTCCAGCAGGGACTGGTGCTCTGCAAGACCACATTACCAAGGGATTTTTCATGAAGAAAACGTGGGGGAGCACCGGTTTTGTTGAGAAAAGGCTGGTCTGACCCCAGACCGCTGCTCGCCTCCCCAGTTCAGCTGCTGCTGGCTCCATTTCTCCCCAGTAAGATGGGACCAGCTGCGCTCCCCTTCTCCCAGGGGTGGTATGGGCCATTCTGGTTTCTAAGGCCGAACAAAAAGCATCTCAGTGCACTGGCATGTCTACAGGAATATCTTCTTTGCTGTCACAGGAGACACCAAGTTTAACTTCAGTAAGGCATTAAATAAGATAAACAGGCTTTGGCAATGTCAGGACAGACCTTCCCCTAAGACATGGACCTATAACGCCGGTGTGTGGGCACAAACAAAATTTGACATATTTCAGTGCACTCAGGTATCGCTCAAAAATATTTCTTCATCTGCTAAAAAGCAAACAGAAGTTCCTATTTACCATAATTTGGGATTAGAATATACTTCTGCGCACTCCTGTCTAATCAGGTACTCACCTGAGGTTGGACTGAATGCTTGTTTTCGTTTACTCTTCACATGCTTGATAATGGAGAAGCAAATGCTGCTTGGCCCATCTCCTCTGACTCTCGGGCTGATTTTCTGTTGCTCATTTTCATAATTTGATTATTGGTCTTGTGACATTGATCTGATCAGGTTTAGTCATAGGAGTATTTATCATTCTGCATGACTTGTTGAAACAATATACAAGCAAAAGTAACCTTTGTTCAAGGCATTTGGTATGGATTTTTTTTCATAAGCTGCTGTTAATCAGTGTTATAAAATGGGATGACTTTTCATGACATTAATGCTAGAGATCGATTCTAGATCCATTCCCATGAATTGCTTTGTCTGAGCTACCCTAAGAAATGAGCAGGACTTGCTCCTCTGGTCTCTTCTAGAAGGGAAAAAGGTTTCTTGAGCACATAGAGCACTAGCAGGGCAGCACGGCTAAAGCCTGGATCTCAAAGGAAATTTTAAAGAAGCCTTGGTACCTAATTCCTGTTGATAGCCCCTGAAAACCTTGGCAATCTCCTCCTTAGCCTGCATGGAGCTGTCAAACAGAAACGGCAGATGATATGTCAGAGAGTCGCAGTGGAAGTGGCAGCTTCCCAAAGCGATGGGATGCTCAGGGAGGGCTGGGGCAGGCAGTGCAGCTCAGGTGGCCGGGGCAGAGCCCTCAGTTCTGCCTTCGGTTCGAGAGGGACCAGGAGGAGGAACGGGTGGCACCTCCCAGGCAGCCCCGTCCCCCCAGCAGGCACAGCAGCTGCAGGACGGCACTCGAACGTCTGGCAGCTCGTCTCCCTACCCACATATAACGCCCTGGCACTGTAATTGCCACATAAACCACCAGGCAGCACTTTTTCCAGGAGATTTTTGGTTTTTTTCAGCCTTTGCAAACAAAATCTAACTGCCCTTCTCCTACAGACAGAGAAACTGAGGCACGGAGGATCCAAAGCGCTGGTGTAGCAAGTCACAGGCGTAAATCACCAGGTGTCCTGGTTTCTCCTCACCCATATGAATCCCTAGAACTCAGTATCTTGTATAATAAAGCTTAGCTTAGAGTCTTACTTGGACATTTAATTAATACGCGACATGTTTTGATCCCCTTTGATGTAAGATTCTGTGTCATTTGCTATCATATTTTAAAGTAATACCTCTAATTGTTATGCAGCAGGAAAATTAAATACAGATAATTCATTTGCTATTTTTGGGGAAAGAAGCAAGTATTTTACAGTGGCAATTTTAGGTTACAGTCATTTTCAAGAGCTGTGCGACTTCTGCTGCTGTTGAAACGTTTAGAAAGTGAGGATTAGCAAACATACAGTGTGTTCTGGGATCCTGGCTTTGCAGGGGTGAGTTCCCCAAAGGGGATGACTAACAGCAGGATGTGGGACATCATTTGCATGTTCTCTGACTCTGCTGCAATCATTTGTGTACTGGATACTTGAATAATACATTACACAGAAGGTCGCCCACTTGCCAGGCTGCCAGCCCTGCCGATCGTGCACGGCCCTGGCTGAGGGCTGAGCGAGGAGGGATGATGTTATTTCAAGAAACAGTTAGTGCTGAGTTCAAAAAGAAACATCTCTATGTATGAGAGGACTCGGAATTTGTCACTCGATACTTTGGGGGCTTATTTACTACTCATTCTGCACCACTTTCCTGCTAGGTCTGGCTTTCAGGTTGTTTGCATCTGCTTCTGTTCTTTCCCTGTGATGAATGTGATGCTGTTGGTAGGTGCCGTGAGCCATCCCCACACGCTCCAACGCTCTCTCTGTCCAGCAGGGTCAGCGTGGGCAGGGGCAGATCTCCCTGCTCTGCCTGCTAAGCCTGCCTCTGGTTTTTCTTAGGGAAACAAGACAGTTCCCTGCTCTCATTGCTGCCTACTTGAACTACCTTTGTTTCTCCCCTGACACAGAGACACAGAGCAGGTGCTTTTTCTTCAATATTGCTCAGGAAAACAAACAAACAAACTACTAATAAAGACCAACAAACTTATTTTGATAGATCACCTGTCCAAGAAGAAAAATCTGAGCAGCACCTCCCGTAGCAGCTAGGCTCTCCGAGAAATCATCTCCCGCATATTAAAGTTCCAATGAGTGGAATACCGATCACATATTTCCCCTCTGAAACATTATTATTTTCTGTCAGTGAAAAATATATATATATAAAAAATGGAAATTATTCAAAACGAACTGTCAAAGTGCATTCATCTAATCATCTGATTGGCTTTCTTGCTGATCGCCATGTAGCTTGCTGTGCCCTGGCTTCAAAGCCTTTGGGGCAATGACTGTGTTTTCCTGGCTGGTGTGTTTGCACGGGTCCCTGGCGATGCTCTAACTCACACAAGGGTGCTTTGTGAGCTGCCTGCAGTGTGCGCACTCAGAAAGGTCCTGGCTTATCGGAGAAGGTTCCTGAGCCATCAGGTGCCAGTCGAGGTGTCCAAGGTCCCGTGGGTCTGCTGCCAGTTGTGGACAGGACACAATACAGCCTGCAAAGCCGGGGCTGATGGTCAGGCTCTGCCGGTGCTCCGTGCTCAGACGCCCTCCCAAATTCTCTTTCCCAACCAAAAACATTGGCTTTAGTAATGAGTTCCAGTCAGCTGTACTAATTTCTGTTGCTTTCTTCTGCTTAGAGTTGGTTACTACTGGAATAGCAATGACAGTGGGAACCATTTTATCAAATACATTCTTCCAAAACCTGTTTTTACAGTTGGGATCCAATTTTCTTCAGTATTTCCATGGAGACCTCGAATCTTTTAGTTAAGAATTGCCCATTAGACCACATTCACCTTTCCCATCCTTTTCCTTCCCTAAGAAGAAGTAACACGGTTGACTGGAAAGATTTTCATTTCCAGCCCAGGGGAAGTCAGCGGTTGGGAAACTCATAGCAACTGCTCTTGTCTTGGATGTGCCCACTTTGAGTGTCTACAGAGAGAAGAGATTGTGATCAACCCCCAGCCCACATGTTGCTGCTGTTCCCAGCTTAGGGGGCTGCCGCGTTGACCGGGCTTTTCCAGCCCCATTGCCCAGAGGTTCTGGCACCTCAGTCCCACGTACTAGTGAGTCATTTGGCACAGAGGTGTGAGGGGGAGCGAGAAGGACAAAGAGTGGTCCTGGAGTCCACCTCCACTCGCTTTGCAAAGCGTGGGCACGTTTCTTCACTAAGCGGCATGTCCCCAATAGCAGAGCTAAGCCAGCAGTGAGGAACACGCATGGGACCTTCAAATGTGCAGTCAAGGCCACGCTCCTCCACTTCTTGTGTTATTGTTGTAGCTCCCAGTGCCTCTGCCACCGAGCTGCACCTCTCATCATGCCATGCCTTAGATTTGGAGGTGACAGGTGCCACCTTTGCCCTCACAGGGAGAAGACAGACTTGGTTTCAAAGTCTGAACTGAAGCTGCCAAACCCCAGGTGCCACTGAGAACCTTTGGAATGACATTTTGCTCTCGCTGTGCTCTGGATGGAACTGGAGGCTCCTGGCTGACCATCAGTGCTCTCAACCTAAGATGTGTGATGATGGGCAATGCTAGATCCGCTTTTCTTATTTAAGACCCAAATGTCTCCAGGGTGCATTTCTGGGTGGGTGACCATGCGCCTCGTAAGCAATGCCAGCAGAAATCACAACCTCTCATCTCCGCTTAGAGTTCCAGGGTGAAGGATCTGTCCCTATAGCTGTCTGCTTTCTTTTCCACCAAGCCTGACTCCTGCCTGGTGTAAATTAATGTTTTTCCATTGACTCTAATCCACTCTTCCCAATAGATTTACCAGGAGGACTAGGAGCACTCCACTCCTGCTTGGCACAGCACAAGCTGCTGCTCCAGTGATGGGGAGGTGACTCTGTGGTCCCCACAGCCCCATGATGGTGCTGTACCATTCTCTGATGGACTCCGGGGACCTTTACACCAGGCAAGAGACTGGCCCAGAGCACTATTCAGGTATGTTGTCACCGACACTTTATAAACAAAAGTAATGGGTTTCAGTGCAATGTGCCATCCTCCTATGTCTAAGTAAAAGATACATCACGAAGTCCTCAGGGGCAAGGTTGTGAGTAACAGCAATGGCACAGAGCCTGCAACCCAGCCAGCATGCCAAACAATATTCCAAGAAAATATTTCTAAGTTACAGAAATTGCGTAAGAGTGATTATTATTTTTAAAGTACAGAAAACGAAGTCCAGTTTCTAAAAAAGCAAACACATATTTTTAGCCTTGCTGGTCTCTTGATCTTACACTAATGGGAACCGTCTGTGCTGGGACTGGCCGATGTTCCTGGTAAATAACCTTTCGCTGCAACATTCCAGATGTTTCAAAGGCTTCTTTGCGAAGGCGCGTTTGTCTCCCTGCCCGTCACTCTCCCTTTCTGCCTTTCCTGTCCATGTTTACTTCAGGAATATACATTCTTGTATTAAAAAGTCTTTGTTAGAAATAGCTAGAAATAGTCGTGATTTTGGCTGATCTTCATTGCTTGCTAGTGGAGAATGAAAGATTTCATTCCTTAGTGGTAGTACCCAAAGGCTAAATTGGAGATCTGAGAAGGAGGCTAAAAAATCTAGACTGAAAAACACACCAAAAACTTAGTTGGAGATGGATTTCTACCTCATTTTGGTCCCTCTGAGGAGTCCAGCTATTCAATAGACACATTTATGTTAATATTGGGAGTTTTTAGTGTGACAAACTGGTCTGGAATATACAGATGTACTTTGTAGGAATGAGACACTACAAAACCTTTGAAACTCATTATGTAAGAGAGTGCTGTGGTTTGCTTTGCTGCCTCCGCTGTGCCGTATCCTGGCAGTGACTGCCTTTCCTATGCAAACGAAAACATCCCTGCACACACGGGTCTTTTTTTCACCCCTGCTGAGCTAAGCTGAGCCAAAGCGGTGGACGGAAAATAGGGGGATTTTAAACCATCCTTTAGCCTTTCTGTTATTTACGCCTAGAGCCTGCCTGAAATCTGGTGTGTTACAGCTTCATTAATGCAGCGACTTGGGCTCGGGTACGATTAGATAAGAAAAGCCACGCTCCCTGTGTCAAAGCTCCCGCTCAGGTCTCAGCACCATGTCCGTATCACCGGCTAACGGGTGCGGCTCAGGAGCAACGAACCCTTTGCCATGTACCGTCCAGCGGGTAATTCCTTTGTTTTAAAAACCTCATGTCGCTGCTGAAGTGTGAAAGCTCCAGAGGGTAAAGGACACTCTGTCTTTTGGTTTCTGAAGGATCTGGAGTTCTAAG
Source organism: Streptopelia decaocto (assembly GCF_964273445.1). NCBI lineage: Eukaryota > Metazoa > Chordata > Aves > Columbiformes > Columbidae > Streptopelia > Streptopelia decaocto. The sequence continues at coordinate 2,646,093 of NC_138667.1, read as the reverse complement.
GCTCTGCTGTTCCTGGGGCATCATGATTGCAGCAAACTCCAATTCTCCGAGGGTTCCGCGGGCTGGGACGTGCGGTAGAGCTGAGCGAGTACAGGGGCTTTAGGAAGCTCTTTGTTCTTTTGTTACCTGCTATCAAATTTGTTTCATAACAAAGGCTTCCTGAACTTGGGGGTTTTGTGTGTGTTAATACTGGTAATATGATTTAAATATTCTGATGAATCATTTTTAGTCCAGAGAGCTGAATCAGCCATGTAGAACATAACTTGCTTCTCCCAAACCGCTACCTTTTCCATCCTTTCTCGTCATTTCTATAAGAGGGTGATTCATGCTTCTCTTGTATTTACCATTTGAGAGTGTGCCCAGTCCCTTTAGCTGATTTCACTTCTAGTTCCCCTTTTGCAAGACAAAAAAATGGGTGCTGAGGAACACAAAGTGATTGCCGACCGATGTGACGTGTCCCACTGGTGGACATGGCACGTTTACCAAACATAAACTGGGCAGAGAGGAGAAAGAGAAGAAAAAATAGCTTGAATTACTAAATTGATCAGAGCTCAAATTGTGAAATTCAGCTCCTGGCTCACATTTCACACATTTTCGAAATTCTGAGTGTTCAAGTGAGGGGTTGTGTTCAAATATAATGATCTCATGTTTTGCCTGTTTAACAGTAGTCTCTTATTTTATTTAGTTCAATTTGAATTTGTTTTCCGCGAAGCTTTATTATGGTTGCGACTGGCTCAACCAATTAACTTGGGGGGGTGGGTGTTAATTATTGATTTACGCAATCACACGTCAGAGCTGTCTGTTCTCAGAGATGGCCAAAAGATATATAAGAACATAAGGAAATCTTTATGGCAGGCCTTGGGAAAACACCTGGACTCTAGTCCCCGCTTTCCCTCTGAGACACTGTGCTTCTCAGCATAACCTTCTGGCAATCTGAAGAGTTTTAAGATGGGAGAGCATCCCTGTCTTCCCACTGCTGTCCCGGTTGGGGCTCCACAGGGTCCCCATCCCCGTGAAGCTGTGACCATGGTGGGATGGTCCAGCTGCTCATGCCATCCAGAAGCTGCCCCGCTTGAAGGAAAGTCTCACCCCCCTTTCAACCCCTTCCATTTTAGGGCTCCCCTCAGCCTGCTGCTTTTATGGGATGCCTTCTCCCTTTATTGGGAAGGGAGTTTTTTACACCACAGCAGCTGCAAAAAAATAAAAAATGCTCTCTAAGAAGTGTATTCATGTGAGCGGCCCTTTGGCTGGGCCTCTGTCTAAACAGAGCTCAGCATTCTGTGCGGCGGCCGAGGTGAAATCACAGCTTGCGACAGGCTCCAGGAGCCGCAGGACGTCTGGCCACGCGTGTGGCCAAGTCCCGGGAGGAACGTCCCATGTTTGGGCAAATTCGTTTGAGCCAACGCTGCTGTATGACTTCACTCCTCATTCATCCCCACCAAGAAACAGTTTGTCCGAGGCCTTGGAGAAGGGCAGCGCGAGCGCTCGCTCGGCTCACCTGGAGTTTCACAGCAAGGTGATGAGATCAGCTCAACGCTGCGTTTTATTGGGTCAAGCGGAGCGTGAGCAATGTGGGCAAGTCATGGGTGGCTGTGACGAGGCGTTTCATGGACAAAGAAATGGGTCGTTAGATCCCTCTCCTGCACGTTGTGCCCTGTGCCACTCAAGGTGACACTCAGAGGACGCTACACCGTGAGTCACTCTGCCCCGTGTGTTCTCATATAATTCTGAAAACAGCACAGTGGGCCAAAGTTTGGCTTTTTCCACAGCCTAAAGCTTTTCATATCGAAAACAGTCAAGTGTTATTCTCTCCTATGACTAATACTGTGTTTTCACTAACCACTGTTACACACAAACATCACCTCACTCTATCACATGAGAGAATCGTGTCATATTGCAAACATTTTAACAAACAGCATTGCAGAAAATGAATAAGCAGTTCTGTATTTACCGAGATGGGGTTATTTTTTAACAGTTACAAATGAAATACGACGATATCTGTAAAAACCTTGGAAGCTCATACTAAGAAAGCACAGAAAAAGTTAGATCAATAACAGTGGGATTCAGATGGAGTGTGTGCAATGTAATATCCACTGGAATTTCTTTGTGCTTTGCTTCCCTTACAAGTCTAGTTTTTATATCCTCTTATGAAGTGTCACTCTTGGGTCTCCGCACCGGGTTACTCCATAGTCCAAGAATGCGGGAATCGTGGCTTTTGATAACAGAAACCTCACTTTATTTCGTACAGTTTACAGCTGCTTTGGCTGTGACATCGTCCCCTCCTGTCCCCTCAGCAAACAGCCCCTCTCAACACCATTAGATGGTGAGAAAAGTTTATATGGTAGGAACGGTGCAGATGAGCAACGTGGGTGCTCTGGGTGGCCCTGACTCCTGGGTCCTCGATTCCTGCACTTCAGGAGGAGGCAGAAGTACCTTTCTGTCCCCTCGGCAGCTTTCGGCCCTGACAATCCTAAATTATTCCAAGCTGCCTATATCCACCTGAATTTATTCTTGAGCTGGGAGCTGTTGGTGTGTGCAGGGACTCTGAGTGTGAAACTCTTTCCCAGACAGGGTCTTTACACTGGGGAAACCCCGCGGTAGCTGGTTGCACTGGCTTTACAGACCCTTGCACCCACGAGCTGGTGGGAAGAGATGTAGCTACGGCTAATGGAGAACAGGTTTGTGCTCCCTCCAGGACAGGCAGCAAGATGCTGTATCCCTTCCAGCTCCGCTCCATCCTAATGGCCACAAGCCAGAGTGATCCCGGGCTCAAAATCAGCCCCTCTGCCCTTCTGTTTGTTACTGTGTGGAACGTACTTTTATGAAGCGTTCATCTCTCTGTAAAGATAAGAAGAACAGAAGAACGACCCACAAACAGCAGTGCCTCAGCAGCTCTTATCTCGATCTTCATGAGAGCGGATGGTTCTGGGAATGTGAAGCTCATACATAGTCACTGCGCCCACAAAACACTGACATCACAGGACTAGCAATGAACCCGGCTCTCGTGTTTCTGGCGGGGAGAGCATGCCTCTCCCTGCTTCTTGGCGAGAGGTACGTCATTTGTTTTCTATTCAAATTCGCCCTCCTCCCACGGAAGCCTTGCCTTACCATACTAGCCATTAGAAGATTTTATGGAGAAAACACACGTTCAAGCAGTAGGAAGAATAATTTCCCATAAGTATATTTTATGATGTGTCTAATACCTTTCATCTTGAAATATGAGATCTTTACAAATACAGTGATTTTACTGAATAAATACCCTTATGCCTAGTGCATGGCATGATTCATAGCAGATTAATAGAGGCAATTAAATGTAAGATTAAATTGCTTAAACCATTTGCCCTACTAAGCTGATCCCGGTGCTGTGAACTGTATCAGTGCCACTAATTCCCAGAGATTTTCCTTTGGAGGCAGGTATTTAATGATTTTGAATATCAAATCCATGGTATCCCAGACTGGCTGTCTAATGCCTGTAATCATGTTAAAACACAGCACTAAGCAACTTGCCCGAGGCAGCTCGGTGAGTCACTAGAGGAGAAAGCAGAACTCCTGACTTGCATTAGCTGCTCAAGCAGACACGGAGCCACTTGCAAAATTATGATGGGGGACCGTCCACTCTGCAGACTTCTCAAATGTCTTGGGTTTCAGGCCATGAGATGCCCTATGTCGGAGTCCAAGGAGGGACCATGAGACTGACACCCCAACCCAGAGCTGGTTTTCATGCTGGCAGGACTGACCCTTCTTTCTCCTCATTCCCCCACCTCATCACCTTCAGCATGAAGATCCTAAGGCAGTCTGAGCTCAGCCAAACTCTGGCAAGAGGATTAAATCTCAGAATTTCAATGTAATGTAAAAAGTAATGTTTTCATTGTAGTATGACTCACTAATAATTCTATTTTGTTCATATTTTGTTTATTGTCAGCTTTCATCGCCAAATCCTTTTCTTTGTGTCCTTCCTTCCTTCCTCCCTTCCTTCCTCCCATCCTTCCTCCCTTCCTTCTTCCCTTTCCCTCTTTCTCTCTCTCCTCCCTTTCTTTCTCTCTCCCCCTCCCTTTCCTTTCTTTTTCCTTCTGTTTCTTGTGAGTCTGTGTCTCTGTAAAATCTGTCCAAATATTTACAAAAGGAAATGTTGGGTTGTGAAACTGAATTCGGAGAAAATGTTACACATGCTGAAGAAATGCATCCAACATTTCCAAATGTTCCCACATGCATTTTTCTTCTCTGTCTCAAGTGTTGAGGCTTGATCCTTCATATCTTTATTCAGACAAAACTCACACTGAGGGCAGTGAGACCCAGGCTTAGGTCAGGTCCAACGGAGCTGTAATTCTGGCTTTGCTGGAACAGCTCAGGACTGATTTTGGCCACGAGTGACTAGTTAAAAGCCTGAATAACCAGTATTACTGGGTGACTGGTTTGTGCAATGGGCCAGTTCCAGACCAAGGGTTATCTACGCTTGGCACCGAGTTGCTAACAAATTGGCATCAGTGTCAGTCACTGCAGAAGCTGCCCGCAGCCTCTGTTACCCTCCCAGATAAGCATCAGCTGGGTTGCACTGGGAGACCCGCAGCCTGTGGTGACGCCCGTCAGGTCTCTGGTCCCACTGAGACAAAGACAACGTGCTCAGGTGTGACGTGATGAACTCGCCATCAAGCCGTCTTCCAGCCCCCAATGCCATGAGTGAGGGCTCGCACTCATGTGGCTCTTGCGACGTTATGGACTTGTACATATTTTGGCAGAGCAGCATGGGACCTGTTAAAGCCCAGGGGTTAAAGCAAAGCTGAATGCGCTCAGCGGGTCCCATCTGCTCAAATAAAGCATCACCTCCCACCCCCACACTTCACGCTCTTGTTTCTATTATTACCCTTACAATGACATTGTGGCCTGAGTGCAAACATGGATTGTTTTGGAGGAAGGGGTTAATTTTATATTTCCTGGCTTTTGTTAAGGCAGGAAATCTAACCCTTAAGAAAGCCATTCAGTTCAGAGCGAGCTCCTAAAAGCCATTTCAGCCCTGTTTTGTATTTTCCTATCTTCCGTTCTTATGGCAGGTTTATTTAAGAAAAGAAAACAAAACTAGAGTAAAGCAAGGAAATAGCTAGTCCTGGATCATAAGTTATTAAGTACACACTGCCATATGTGATGAATTTTTTTCTTCCTGATTTGCACTGGGTGTAAACAAGACCAAATTCAAAAGTCTCATTATTACATAAGTCCATCAAAGAGCAATTACAGTTGTTGCGGAGGTAGATTCTCTTTGCGCAAGGGCCCCAGCTGAATGTCTTCCCTGCGCTGTCTCAGAGCAGCCGAGGTATTTGGCCTGCAGTGTCTGGCCCATATTTAACATTTTTCTGATGCTGGTTAACATTGGGACTGGAAAGGTGGTTGTCACAGAGAGCACATTTTTGCCAGGGAAGAATGTTCCAGCTCCCGACCCCACACGCTTCCCCGCTCCTGTGCTCCTGCCGGGTGATGCCTTAAATTGTTCCTGCATCACACCCCAAAGGAGCAACATGAAGTGGTGCCTGGGTATAAACCCACAGAAAGGTCGACGTCCGAGTCCGCGTCAAAAGGAGGACACTTTCTCCAGGAAAAGGTGATGAATAAAGTCCTGTCTTGTGGCCATCTGTTATACCAGTTTCTGCTGCAAAACATTGGCAAGGCATCGATCATTGATGAGTCCTGCTGTTCATCTCCTTAGAAAAATATGGGTAGGTCAGTGTTGGGCGGATCGCATGCAAGGTCATCGCAGCTTGGCCATGGCCGGGTGTCACAGCAATGTCACATCTGGCGAGGAGCTGGTGAGGAGCACATCAGAGGAGGACAAGCAGGTCCATCGCTGCTTGTGGCATGGCCCATGTTCCCTGGACATCTGTCACCCACCCAACCGCTGTGCCCCACGATTCACACCCAGCGATCCACTGTGTACAGCTGTGGGGTCCCAGTAACAGAGCGGGTGACAGCGTGGTCAAGTGAAATCATTTCCCAGCACTGAAGTGTATCAGCGTTTCTCTCGCAATCTGTTCCCAACCCACTGCTAAAAGAACAACAACAAATAAATGGAATGAAAAGTGTGATCCTGTGTTTATTTTTAAGGAACGTGTTAAAAAAACAGATTCGCTTAGAGGCTGCAGTTCTGGCAAAAACCCCACAGCTCAGCGGAGCAGAGACAATCCTGTGAGAAGCGGGTGAGCCGGGGCTGGCGTTTGCCTGCCCGTGCCCTTCTTTGTGTCTCCTCCTCCTGGACACCCAGGAGAGCCTGGAAAGCCCTGGAGCTCTCAGCCAGATACAGAGCCCAGCTGGGTTTAGAAGAAGGTCTGAGCTGGCTAAACACTGGGGGACATCGGTGGGAGAGAAGCTGGGAAATCTGAGGACTGATGGTTGGCAGCCTGCAAGGCTGATGGGGCACAAGGGTGGGACATGAGCCCTGGGGCAAAGGATGGATGGAGAGATGTCCTCTGAACAGAGCAGCTGAAGGGAAAATGGAAAACTGCTGAAAGGGGTGACAAAGGAGCAGTACGGCTGGGGCCAGCAGTGCGGGGGGAAGGAGAGTTGGGCTGTGGGAAAACGGCTGAAGCAGGAGAAGGTGCTGGGGGCAGCGGTGGCTGGGGACACTGAGTGGCCCCCGAGGCTGGGGAAGCATCGCGGGGACACAGGGGAAGTGGAAATGGTGCTGACTGGAAGCTCTGACTGAGAGACACCTGAGTGTCTTGGTGGGAGCTGGTCACCCACGGGGAAAAGAAAACTTTTGGGAAGTGCTGATGCGCTACCAATAGTGGGGGGAAACAGAGCTCCCACTACTCCACTGCTGGTTACTGGGCAGCCACAACTCCCGGGGGTGTTCGCTGTGTGGAAAATGAACTTTGCATGGGCCACAGGTCTACTGCATTTTTTTCCTTATGCGTAAAACATGATGGGAACAGCTCTCAAATATGAGTTTACATAATAAATGTATATACAAATATGTGTATACACATATATATTTATGCGTAGATGTGTCTGTACATGCATATATGTCTATGCATGAATACAAATATATGTATGCTTGTCTCTATACATATGTTTTAGGGGAATATGCATTCCCCGCACCTGTGACTCTGCATCCTCCTGTGCTGCTGCTCCGGTGGCTTCGTGCCTGCAGCAATGCTCTGATTTCTGTGGGAAACGGGGGAGCAGCCAGTGCTGGGGGAGATGGACAAAGGGAGCTGTGGGGCAGGGGACATAAGTATGTTTATGCATGTACATACACATGTATGCATATGTGTGTATGTATAGATGTAACTGTGGGGAAGTGTGTGTATGTTGGCACCTCTATGTGTTTGTGTGCATGTATGTGTGTTTGTAGGTAAGTGTGTGTGCCTATGTGTCTATTTTTATATAGATTTTTATGTATATCTATATATGTTTATGTGTGTGTGTGTATAGTACCCACGTGTATGTGTGTACATGTATACGTGTATATATATATACGTGTGTGTATGCATATCTGTGGCATATATACCGCTCTCCCCTCCCGTCCCCCTGTCTCTGCACGGGCGCGCGCTCCGGCTGCACATGACGTCATCCCGCCGGGGCTGGCCGCGCCCGCGCTGGCGCGCGGCCAGGTGACGTCTTCCCGGGCGCCCACGTGACGCGGCCCCATTGAGAAAAAAAACGCCGGCGCTGCGCTATATAAAGCGGGCGCGGGCGTGCGGGGCCGGGCTGGGTTGTGCTGCGCTGCGCTCCGGCGGGACACCGGCACCTCCGACACTGACCGCGCTGTCCTCATCACCTTCCTCCCTCCTTCCCTCGGCCGGAGCCGCCATGGTGAACCTGCGGGTGTGTGCGCTGGAGTGCGAGGCGCTACGAGCGCTGCTGCAGGAGCGCCCCGCGCAGTGCCTTGTCCTCGACTGCCGCTCCTTCTTCTCCTTCAACGCCGCGCACATCCGCGGCTCCTGCAACGTCCGCCTCAGCACCATCGTCCGCCGCCGCGCCAAGGGTGCCCTGGCCCTGGAGCACGTCGTCCCCAACGAGGAGCTCCGCGCCCGCCTGCGCCAGGGGCTGATCCACACCGTGGTGCTGCTGGACGAGCGCAGCGCCGACCTGGAGCTGCCCAAGCGCGACAGCACGCTGCTGCTGGCCCTCGGCACCCTCTGCAGGGAAGCCCGCAGCGCCCGTATCTGCTTCCTCAAGGGTGAGTGGCCCGGGGATCGTCTCGGAGCGGAGGGGTGAGGGGTGCAGCCGGCCCGGTACCGGCTCCGCTCTCCCGCCGGCCGCGCAGCGCTCACCCGCCGCCTTCTCTTTTTCCCCCCGCAGGAGGTTACGAAGCTTTCTCGTCCGCCTGCTCCGAGCTCTGCACCAAGCCCGCCGCCCCCGCCGGGCTCAGCCTGCCCCTGAGCGCCAGCAGCGCGCCCGGCAGTGCCGAGTCGGGGTGCAGCTCCTGCGGGACCCCCCTCTACGACCAGGTGAGCGGGGCCGAGACCTGGGAGCGGGAGGAGGCTGCGGTAATGCCGAGTCCGCCGCTTTCATGCGATGAAAGGAGGGGAGGCTGTTGGGAAACTGCTCGGCGAAGTTAACCGGTTTTGTCCTTCCTGTTTTAGGGTGGGCCAGTGGAAATCCTGCCGTTCCTCTACTTGGGCAGCGCTTACCATGCCTCCAGAAAAGATATGCTGGATGCTTTGGGGATCACAGCGTTAATCAACGTCTCTGCAAACTGCCCCAACCACTTTGAAGGGCACTATCAGTATAAAAGTATCCCAGTGGAGGACAACCACAAGGCAGATATCAGCTCCTGGTTCAACGAGGCGATTGATTTCATAGGTAAATGAGTTCTCTTTATAGTCTGTTCTTTTTGGCGGGTAATGTACCCTGGGAATTGACTTTTTGGGCATGGTTTTCCACAGTAAAGCCTGTATTTGAGATTGGGGCATTTCAGTCTGTAGGGGAGATATACTGGGGGAAACATTTCGGTAATTGTTTTTATTGTACTCAAAGGAGTAATCTTAGCTTCATAAAGCTGTTTGAAATCTTCAATCAAGAGGCATTGGTCTTGCAGAAAAGAGCTAGTGAACTTAAGCAGATCAGTATTAAAGTAATCTTTCAAGACTGCTAAAGTGACCTGAAGGAGCTATTAGTATAATTGGAATTGGAGCCCAGAATGAAAATAGCTGAACTGCTAGTTCCCTCTGGACAAAGGCTTTCTTTGTCTCAAAAGCACTGGCTGCACCTATTGGCTAAGGAAGGAATGGATTAAAGAAATGTAAAGCAGCAGCCTGTGCTTTCCCACCCCTGGAAGCAGTGGGACTTGTTTGCTAACTGTGTATTTTAATTCTTTCAGACTCTGTTAAAAATGATGGAGGAAGGGTATTTGTGCACTGCCAGGCTGGCATCTCCCGGTCAGCGACCATCTGCCTCGCTTATCTCATGAGGACCAACAGAGTCAAACTGGACGAAGCCTTTGAGTTTGTGAAGCAGAGAAGAAGCATCATCTCCCCAAATTTCAGCTTCATGGGGCAGCTGCTGCAGTTCGAGTCCCAGGTCCTTGCCCCGAACTGCTCAGCAGAAGCCGGTAGCCCTGCTATGTCGGTGTTGGACAGAGGAGCATCGACCACCACGGTCTTTAACTTTCCAGTCTCCATCCCTGTTCATACGTCATCCAGTGCTTTAAGCTATCTTCAGAGCCCCATCACCACGTCCCCGAGCTGCTAAAAAGCAGGTGAAAATACGGTTGGAACTCAGACTTTCTGTCTCAGAAGTGCAATAACTACAGGGACAGTGTCATCAGTCCTTGGTGTTCTGTGGGGAGCCATCCACGCATCCCAGAGCGGTCTCATAAATGGAGAGGAGCTCACCTGGTGCCAGACAACTGGGTGTTACTGACTCTTCTGATGATTTTTCTAAAGCCAATATCTGGATGGCTACATGGAGATCAAAGGACACTGTCTCTTCCTGAGCTGTTCCTCCTTGTCTTCTGTCTGTCCTAAGCCTGCTCCATGTTTAGTAGCATGCTCACCAGTATTCCTATTCCTGGACACTCTGAGCGACACTGATGCTGTCCCCTTTTATATGACAGTCCTATTTATTTATTTTTACATTAGCGCGTTGTTTTTCGCCTTCACAAACCTAAAGTTTCATGTCTAAAGAAACCAAATACCTCAGTATTTTTTGGTACTGTAATCCTGTGTGTATATACGTGTCAGCTTTTCCTGTTTCCCAAGCACTGACGTGAAAGCACCAGGCGAGTGCTTTTTTGAGTTGCCAAGGGTTGTACATTTGATTTATTTATGATGTGAAATAATATATTTCTTCTTATGAAGACATAGTTTTGTTACGTGATTATAACTTTTTTTTATACGAACAGAATAAATTATGATATTTCTTATTGAGCTGGATGATGCGTTCTTTAAAACCTTGTGTTTTACGGTCCCGGAACTTGTAGAAGCTCCCAGGTGAAGAGCCGTAAAATCTGAATTTTCAACTCTGACATCAGATCTTGACTGAATTAGATAGAATGAGTTTAAACAACATAATTGACTAGAAACTACTGCTGCTTCTTAACCTGAGCTTTTCTTTGTCCCTGTATAATGACATGCAGTGGCACACGGCCAGGGCTGCCTTCTCAGCTGTAAGGTGGGTTTGGCAGCAGCGATGGCCACAGAGCTGTAACAGTTTGAACCAGCTGAGGCAGTGAATTTAAAATAGTCCTTGTCTTAGGGAGGAGAAAGAGGTTTCCTTATTGCACGTTTACTTTTAATGCTTCAAAGGTTAAGGCTAAAAATTAACTTGTTGGTAATAGATCTCCAATGCTTGTGAGTTTGTGCCATGGTGTTATCTTCTGTCCCATCTCCTTGATTCCCTTTTGCATCTCAAACTGCCTCTGATCTGTGAAGTATTTGTCTTGCTGGGCTGTCTCTGTAAACAAATCAGGGCATAACAGAGATCAGGTAACCAGCAAGTCACTTATTTTCTTACCCAGACCCAACTAAGTTACCTCCTGCTGCAGCTTCTCCCTGGAGTGGCTTTTATCTGGCATTTCAGCTGAGGAAGTTAAAGCAGTTTTCTGTAGTGTGTCAAAAGCCAGGTAGGGGGGTTCTACCAGGCCAGCACCCCTGGCAGCTCACGGGCAGCAAACGGTGTGGGGTTGATGCTGTGGTGGGACAGAACTGCCCATCTCCATGGGGTGTGAGGGGCAGGGTGGGTACGGGGCAGCTGCGACATGACCGGGGAAGCTAATGTGGAAGAAATGCAGCTGGAAGCTTGTTTTCCTAGGCAGGGTAGTTATGCTGATAATGGGGCTGGATGCTGGGGGAGCACTAGGACATGTGTGCCCCATTTGCTCCAGAAGTGAGCCACCAGTCTTTGTACCTCTGATATTCAAGGACTTGGGTCTTACTTTTGCCCCATCAAAAATGGTTTGGCTTGGGCAGATACATCAGGTTATGACTTGTGTAAAATGAAGGCATTTTAACAGTTATGATCCTAAGCTTCTGGTTTAGGGTTGTTTTCTTTTTTCAAAGCATAAAGCAGATGCACTCTTGTGTAGCTGGAAACAAGCAAAGCACCACAAATCCCTGCTGAAATCTTGCAGGATACTTAGAGTAGTAACAAGGCTAAAATCCAGGACTCTTCTCCTGGGAGAAGGTGCCCTTGAAGGATGGGATGATGCGCTGCTGCATCTGAAATTCTTCCACGTGAGCTGCCCCTCCAACGCGTCTCTGTCGTCAGCGCTACGTGTGAACCGTCGCCAAGCTTCAACCATCCGACACCAGGGGATAAAAACCACGGAGCAGCTAAAAGGAGAGATCCCTGGGCAGTAAGAAATGAAGTTAGAAACCCTTATTTTCGTAAAGTGCATGTGAACCTCAAAGTGAATGTTCCTCTACAAAGTCTGTCCCATCCTGCAAATCCTGCAAAACCCCTTTGTCCATGAAAAGCCCCTTGGCAGGTTGTGCTGCTCCATGGGATTGCACCCACGGTTCCTTTCCCTGTAAAGCAGCAAGGGTGTTTCTAAATCCATGAGCCTTTTTACACCTGCAGCGAACAGTGGAACAAACTTTCACCTTCAAAGCAAAGCAGAGCTCGTTCAGTGGAAAAATACAACCTTGGCAGCCCTGGACATGCAACTGATAAAAAAAAAAAAATCCTGCCTGTTAATCACAATTCAAACAGAAATCCGCTCCCCGTCAGCTGGCAGAGCTTGTTTGTGTGTTTCTTGGAACAATAAAACTCATTACCTGGCAGCCGATCAGCTTTTATAACCTAAGCGGGCACCTGACAGAGGGACACAAAAGAGAGCTGCTTCAGCACAAAGCCGGGCAGTGGCGGCGGGGCTGCGGTCCAGCGCGGCGCCGAGGGGCACTTCCAGCGCTGTGCACCGTCCGTGTCCTTTTCCAAGCCTTTATCATGAGCCTTCTGCTGTCACCCATCATCAGAGTCTCATCGTGCCCAGATTCCTGCAAACTCTGTGGACCGGATCACACCCAGTCCAAACAAGGGGAGGATGAGGGGGCAAGAACAGCGAGAAGAGAGATCAGAGTGAGACCTGCAAACGTCACCTCAGTGCCACAGTTCTGGGGACATGGGTGGGCGCAGCCGGGGGGTTCGCTGGGAGGGGGGGGCTGGAGGGGCTGGGACGAGCAGCGGCAGAGCTGGAGGATGCCTTGGCGACATGGCTGAGCTGAACTTTGCTCACCGTGGATGCGCAAGGGAGGCATTTTCCCTTCTCACCCCTCATTTATCCTGCCTGCTTCACTGTTTTGTTTGTTTGGGATATCAAGGCACGTGGTTTACCCTGGTTTACAGCTTTGAGCTCCCATTCCTCCTGGCTCCCGCGCAGGCTGGCTGTCCCCCTGCGCTAACCCTGCCCCTCCTATCTGATCCAAGACCCCCCAGAAACGCAGCGCGCAGCGGGTGTGCGTGGGGCTTTCGGCTTATATAAACCTGTAGTTCTACAGTTGCAGACATCCCCATGGAAACAAGGAGTTTCCCCTTGGTGAGAATGGCAGTAACATCACTTCCTGCTGCTGACAAACCAATTTGTCACAAAGTGATAAAAAGGCAGTTTTTTGTTTGCAGGAACTGGCTCCGGGGCTTTGTTCCTCTCCAGAGGCTGCTTGCCCGCCCCAAACGCAAACAAAGGCCATTGTGCGCTGCACAGAACAGGGATGGGAGATGCAGAGAAGTCCTTTGGGCTCTCGAAATGTCAGAGCCTGGACCACTGATAGCGCAAAGGTTACAAAGCATATAAAGAATATGCAAGGCATGGCAGCGCATAACCCAACACAGCACATGGGGCTCCATATAGCACCCACAGATGGGTCCCCGTGGCGGAGGGACATACACGGCCAACCACGTGGGGACACAGCACATGAGCCGCGCGTAATATCCCCAGCGAGAAGCAATCCCCAGGGGATACAGCATACCCAGTTATCACATGACAAACAGGCACAGGGCTCCAGATTAGACGAGTCTCGGGTAATCCCCTTGTCTCAAAGCTTTTGCCTTTCTTTTGTAATCAGCGGTTCGAAAGGTGCTGGGTGTACTCAGGCTTAGGGACTATCCTGCATTAGTCACCCCGGTATCAGACTAGCAGGGCCACAAGGATGTGTGATCCCGTTACATTGAAAAAAGAACATTACATCCAGATCATACACAGGCAAATCTACTTTGCCTGGTTACCACCTGGGTTTTTTCTTGTGTCTGACTCCAGGGCAGCAGAAAGGGCACTGAGAGTCACTTGGAAATGGTATTGAAGTGCAGCCCCAGCGAGCCCACTCCCCAGCTCTGCAGATGAGTCGCAGCATGATGGGAAAGCAGAAAGGGTGGTGGTGTGTGGCTGTCCAGCGTGGTTAGAAGTTACCATCCTCAAACCTCATCCAAACCTGTTTCGTATCCTTTCCTTTGTCCGGTGATAATGTCCGTGACAGACTCCTACATGCAGATTCCACCCAGGGCTTTGGCTTCCCCAAACCTGCTCCCATCCAAAGCTGTAGGGAAGTTGGGGAAACAGCTGAAACCCAGGCTCAAAGCCACTCATGCTGAAAGAACAAATTAACCCTGAGGTTTGTGCTGTGTGTGGCCTTCCCGCTACATGTTATTTACTGTGGTGCAGAGTCAGCAACCATGGCCGATGGGGGGCTGGTGCCCAGGCAGGTGGGTCCTGTTAGCACCCATCAAGGGCACAAAGGGTTAAGTGGGACTGAGGTATTAAAGGAGGGAACGCAGCCATGAAGGGAGAGACTTGAGACCTTGCTGGGGAAGCAGGGCCTGCTGATTTTGTTGGTGTTGCTGGGAGGATTTCAGCTTGGCCAGTTGGACCTGCTGGGGACCTGGCTTAGGTCTGTGTGTCCTGCTCTTGCTCAGGCTGTGGCCATATAGTGCTGGGGGTGATATACAAGGGATGGACCCTGGTATCTGAGAGGAAGCAGCTGGGTTGCTCTGCTGCTGGAGTGGGTAAAGGATTCCCAGTTTTGAACGTTATTTCTCAGTCTGGAAACTCAGTTGTGCAAACCTGTGCCTGTCTGGAGAATAATGCCAAGATCCTACGTGGACTTGACACTGTCAGTCTGGCACAGAGCAAGTTGGCTCCGTCATCGTAAGACTAGTGGCCAAAACCAGGAGAAAAGGCAGGCTTGTTCTTTGTCCTTACATGGTGTGGGACAGCCTGTTCTCCAGGTGTGGGTTTGTGTTTGTTGTTGGTTTGTGGGGTTTTTTAACCTTCCCCCGGGAGTTTCCATTTCCAGGGTTTTCCAGCTGCTGCGTGTGGCTGCGCACCCGTCCCGCAGCGCCAGGCTGTGCGAGCCCTTAGTGCTGAGCTCTCCAGCATCCACAGCACAACTGCGGGGCCGAGTCCCGGGGAGGCTGCTGGGCTGGGGGTTTCCCGAGCGGTGCTCTCAAGCTCTTGCGTTTGCATTTGCGTTTCCTGCTAGACGCAGAAATGACTCGGTTTGGGTTTCCCCTCCTGGGTGCCGCTGGCGGGCAGGGGAGCGGGGGCGATGAGACACCCGGCACAGCCCGTGGGCAGCCCCCAGCACCCGTGTCCGCTCGTGGGTGCTCTGCAGCCGTGTGCTGGGGTCTGCGGGGCGGGAGGTGTTGAGGGAGGGAAAAGAGAGGATGCTCGTGAGCGTCCTCGGTGCATGGGAAGAGAGATGAAGCTCAGCTAATAACACTGGACACTAGTAACCCCGTTACATCTCACCTAGGTCCTGTTTGGCGTTCAGGCTGGGTGAGTCAGGGCTGTGGGAACCGTAATTTCGTCAGCCAATTCATTCCAAAATCCATGTTGTATAAACTGTGTAGGGGCTATCACGAGTGCCACAGAAAATGCTTCATTTCTCATAAAAAGGTTGCGTATGACACCAATCCCTCTCACTTCGATACCTTTCGGTTCCAAAACTATGGGCCATGTTTAAAAATAAACTCCCGGGGGACTCTAATATGTCATAGTTGGTAACCAATTGGCTACAAATTAGCAGGTTCTCACTACACAGTATGTATTTTTAATTATAGTCTTTGTCTCCCAGCCCAATGTAGGTCCCACCTCTACTAAAACAATAAACTCCAGTGTGAGTTTTAGATTTCTAATTTCTGATATAGTTTTATTTTATTTTCAAGGGAGTGGTGGTGTGGGTTGTTTTGTTTTGTTGTTCCCCAGAAATTGGGGTGGATATGTCTAAAAATGGCTTTTTTCAGGTCTTGTACATACTGGAAAGATGTTGTTTCTTTTCAGTGTCTTCCCTGAATTCTTGTTGAAATATCCTCTATGGCAGATTTGTTCCCACATCAGTATCTTGTTCTTATTTCGAATCTTGTTAAAGTTTTGTTAATTGGCAACTGGGTCATAGCACTGTGTGGTTTTGATGGCAGGTTTTTCTAATTTATGGAGGATATAAACTGCAGATGTTCATTAACTAAAATAGTCTTTCCTGATACTCTGTGATACTTGCAGATCAACTAATGACTTATTTCCTTTATTGTCTTCTGCAACGAGCTCTTGATGATTACAGATATATATTTCAGGGACTTTTGCATGATGATTATTTTTATAATCACATCTATGATATGGTTTTCAATCCTGTACGTATGTACCATCCTTCTTGCATATAAAATACACAACAGAAAGTTGCAAACTTTCTGCTTTTCGGTGGTTTAAAGTGCCTAGTGCTTGTTCCCATTAGCCAGGCAATGGGGATACAGTTGATATAAACAAGCGGTATAAACTACGTAACCACGTCTGGCAGGTCTTTCTTTTTTAATCACGTAAGTGCTGGGTTTAAATGTTAGATTACAGGATGTTTTCTTGCTCGTTGTTGTTAAAACAAAGAGTCAGCAGTCCTACACGTGTGTCGGCTGTGACAGCACCGGTTGTGAACTCGGTCTGTGTTTGGGCAGACGTGGTGTTTCCCGTGGGCTCCTGGGCTTTGCTGCTGGGGCTGATGGTCCGAGTGCCCACCTGGCTCTTCTGCAGCCTGGAGGAATCCTACAGCCATGGCTGTGTAATGGCCACTTCTCCCACTCCCAGCTCTAGCTGGATCACACCAGGGGAGGACATGACCTTTGGAAGCATCTTTGGGTCTTGTTGGCTGGCTGAGTATGGGGAGTCCAACTGCTGGGGCTCTTCAAGATGCACTAATGGAAACTGCAGCATCTGCCAAGATTAGTGCAGGTGGAGCGGGATGGTCAAATACTGAAAGCTTGTTGGTGGCTGTAGCTTGGCTAGAGCGGCGGTTGTGTCACCAGGACGCTTTGAGCTTAAGGATTTCTGGCTGCCCCAGGAGCTGTGCAAGGAGCCAGCTGAACAGCAGATTGCACAGTACCGAACAATAGTTCCCACCCTTTCCCACTGACTGGGAGGAACAGAAAGGAACAAAGCCATTTGCAAGGAGAAAAAGCTCCTTTCAATCTTTGTTTTTCGCTCTTTCCAGCAGACGTCTCAGCACTGAGCAGCCCCCGCATTTCAGCACCTTCCCTTGCTCCTCTTTGTTCTTTAAACGCTTGTCCGCGGGCGCCAATGAAGACGATGGTCGTTTATAACTCCCTTTTGCTCCTCTGTTTACAGCTTCCCTTCCAGACACCGGGGACAGCTGACGTCAGGGTGCTACATTTGGGCTCGTCGCACTTTTATCTGGTGTTAATGCCTTCCATGAGCAGCAGGAATGCAGACCACAAGGCGAGCTGGGGGAGAGGGGGCCCAGGGGGAGTAGGGGGCAGGCAGGGCTGAGCCAGGGCACAGCGGGATGCTGCCCACCCTGCTCTCCCCTCCAGGCACCAATTGGTTTGCTGGAGAGCACCATGGTCATTTATGGCCTTTTGCAGGGAGGACCTGCCCACTGGCACCCTGTCCGTCTGTCCAAGCAGCTGGCAGAGCCATACGTGGCACCACGAGCTACGCGCCGAGCTATTTTTAAGACGCCTGGGCTGCATCCCAAGTATAGCGTGCTCTATTTCTGGTGCAAAATGATCTTCCTGGGTGGGGGATGCAGAGATTTTTTTCATATGAAACACATGAGTTTGGGTTCGGACGCAGTGAGAGAAAGAAACAGCTGGGCACGACTGGAAGAGAGGCACAAAAAACGAGGCAGAGAGAGCTGGTGACCACAAAGGTCTCACCCAGAGGGAGAGCTCTGTGCTGCTGCTGCTGTCGAAAGCTCATTGCCAATGGTTTGCTCATGGATCAGGAATTAAAAAGGCCTGGGTTTGGTTTACAGCTGGGGTTTATTGAGGACACTGCAGGGCTTTGCATTTGTTTGAAATAGGCTGCTGGGGGAGTTTGAGATTCCAAAACATTTACCGAGGCTGAAAGGGATGAACAGGGATGCTAAATGCAGAGCTGTAAACTTGCTGGTTGCTTTCACCAAGTTTGGACCCGCCTCTCGCTCCAGATCGACCAGATCCAAAGGGCAGCAGAACACCATTTGTTCACCGGGGCTTAAAGTAATTCCTCAAAAGAATCAACCAAAAGGAGTTGTTTGTTTACTACATGCCTTGTAGTGATACCAAGAGGCCCTAAATAGCGCTGCAGGCTCCATTACAGCGGGGATATTACATTCAAAGGGTACCAGAAGGAAAGCTCTGCTCCTGGTGCTGGAGCAGAGGACAAGGCTGCTCGCTGTAGGAACCCATTGCACAGGTGAAAAGTGATGTGCGGGGCCATGGACCAACTGCCCTTGGCTGCAGGTTTTGCCCACGCAATCTTTGTACCTGTACTTGAAATTGGTCTGAAGTGATTTGTGCTCTTGCACATAGGTGGGCTGGTGACGACATAAAGGCTTCTGAGAAGACAGAAAAACACGTGAAAGATTTCTTTAAAGCTGAAAAATTGCCATTCTTAATATTTCAGCTACCTTCTAAGGATCTAGGCCTCAATTGCAAGTAGCACAAAATCATGTGAGGACAGTGATCATAAATATGGTTCTAATCAAAGTCCTGTTCTCCGTCACCTCTGCTCACCCGTGGACCAGGAGGAGCTTTTGCTCAGTCATAAAGTCAAAGTGGAAACGCTTGATATTCCCAAAGCCCAGCACAAGACTGACAACTTGTCTGTCAAGATTTAATTTTTTGGAGGAATATTTAGGGATTTTTTGAGGCTGGATAAAAATTTTCCTCTTATTTCCAATCAGGGCTGATTGAATACTATCTCTGTATAAAAAAAGCTGGCTCCCAGGGATGGGACACAAAATACTTCCACCTACTACCAAAACAGAAAAACGGAGTGAGTAATAACGTTTGGAATGAGAGCTCGGTCTGTTTGTAGGTAGAGACAACCAGAGCCAGCAGACTGGGCTTGAGATGACGTTTCTCATCAACTTTTTCTGGTTACTAAGGGTAGCAGATGTAAAGATACAAACTGACTTCTAAGACCAGAACAGACTGTTTTGATTATGCAGTTGAAGTCCTGCATAATATAAGTCAAGCTTCTGGTTGAAACAAAACGCTGTTCTTTAGAAGGGCACTGTCCTGATGAATTACTTCAAATGATGAGATGTAGTATTTGTAGAAGAATTTTTGGGTAGTGTTTTAGCGGGAAGAGGAGACAGCGGTGTCAGACATAACTGATTCTCAAAATGGTTCTGTGCTACTTTCACCAAGACAGCTCCTGTTTTTCTACCTCAGTTTACTTTTGTCTAGAATGAGGACTATGATGTTATGCCTTGATGTTACCAGATTTAATGATGCTGTTCACCAGCTGGTGACAGACAGAAGCAGCTCACTGGTGAGAGCACACACCATCAGGGTTTATTTTCTCGTGGAGTATGTTGAGCATTTTTGGGGTGCAATGGTCATGAGATCTCACCATTGTCTCGATGTCAATTTGGGTTTTGCCATATTTTTGTGCTTAGAGGAGCTGTTTCTCCCCAGAGGAGCTGAGGTGATGGGCTTGCAGGCAGGGTACAGGTGGCTGTGCTAAAGGTACGTGGCTCCTGACCTTGGCTTGCAAGTGGCCCTGGCAAGAGCAGGACCAGCTGGGCATGAGGGTGGACACGAGACGGGGAAAAGTCAGGTGGATCTGGAGCAGAAAAACCCTGCATGAAGGCAACTGGTGTGGCGAGTGGAGTCAGGGATGGTGTTTTTTAGGGTGAGGGAGAAGGAAATGAATTTGCCTTGCAGGGGGAAGAACCAGGAGCTGGGTAGAAGTGGGGAGATGTAAAAGGACGATGCAGGTTGTGAAGCAAGATGGTGGAAAGATGGATGCTGGAGGTCGTCAAACTATTCTGTGAGCAAGAAGGTAGAGCTGGTGCGGGAGAGACCAGATCTGCAATGGGGAAAATAGTTTCTGGATGTCAGAGACACTCCACAATGTGAAGAAGGAAATGGATACTGAGAGTGAGCTAAACCTAGAGATGCAGCTGAGTGCAGATGAATCTGCAGAGCTGCGTGACTTATGTCGGTGATTTAAGGATCCTATTGACTGTTTGCACTGGAAAGCCTGAAATTTGTCACAGTGCTTGCCCAAGCCGCTCGCCTGCAGTTGCAGCTCTGGCTGCCTTGTTGCTCCATTTCCCCCTTCTACTGCACAAACCAGTTTCCCTTCTGAAAGATGGTTTAACCCTAGAGAAGAGGGGCTGATTCTCCCTTGTTTTGCCCTTCCCACCATGACATAAGTGGGTATAAGATATCACCACGTCAGAAGTGGAGCCAGTTGCTCCAGGCTGTTCCCCTTGCAACCTGGCTTCCTAATCCTGGGTCTGGCCAGAGATCTCAATTTCCTTACCCTCCTACTCCCCTTCAATCCAGTAATGGATCTTTGAAAGGCAGCTAAAGGAATGAGATACGGCTTTGCAAGAAGGAGGCTGCCTGTGGGAGCGTGGTGCTGGCTGAGCAGCCGCTTGTCATGGCCAAAGGCGCTGGGCCATGTTTGCAGACGCACGGTGCTGTTTGCCCCGTTGCCTGGTGGCCGCTAGGATATGTTTATCCTCTTCCTGAGCTGTGTGAACTGCTGTTTCCTCATTCTGCAAAGTTCAGATGAGGTGTTGGAGCTCACTGGCTATAAAAAGTGATGGCCCTGCCGGTGTGTCAACCGCTCTGTGGGAGCGGCTGGTGCGACTGGGGGTGCAGAGCCTGTGTGGGGTGCGAGGGGTGCGTGGGTGCTGCGGGGTCAGCTCTCCAGCTGAGCAGCGAGCTCCTCCTGGGCAGTGTCCGTGCCAGTGTCACCGCCCGCACAGGAGCGTGTTACTCACACACTCCTCACTGAGTTGTCCCTGCACGTGGGTGACGTGTGCGCACGGGGCGTGCGGTGGCTGCTGAACTGTGTGCACTTTGGTGATGGCGGGGAACAGCCTCCTCCCGCTGAGCATGTGGAGGACAGGGCCATTCTGGACCAGCGGCCACCCAGCCCCCATCCAAGGATGTAGAGGGTGGGAGAGGAACCAGCTGCTGTGCTGGATTTCTCCTTTCACACGGAGGTGGAGCAGCTGCTCACCAACAGTTGCGCCCATCCTTGGAGATGTTGGCTGTGCCAGGAACCCCCTCCGTGACCCTCGGGGTCTCATGTGAGAGAGGGCTTTGGGAGACCACTGGCCTCTCCCTGTGTCACCAGGAGTGTGGGTCCCTCTGGCTCCGCTTTAGCTCATCATCAGCCATGGGAAGTGGCTGGACGTGTAGGTCCTTGCGCTTCCCTTCTCCCTGAGTGAGGGGCTGTTTGTGGGGGGCTGAGCACACAAGATTTGTGCCGGGGGAGGCTGGGGAGCAGAGGGGCTGTGTGAACCTTCCTGCCTGGCTCCTACAGCGCGCGGTGACGTTGGTGCCGCAGGAAGGAACGGCGAGTTCCTGAGGGGACATTCCTCCCATAGCTGTGTGGGGCCGCCGCGGCCCCCCCGGCGCACGAGCCGTCTCCAGCAGCTATTATTGAAGCCCATTTCCATGGCACCTTTCCAGAGCCCATATTTCTTCTCACACGCCAGGGTAGGAGCAAACCCCTTCTCCCCGCCCCAAAGCCTCCATCCAGAGCCTTCTCGCAGCTGCTGTACTTTTCCAGCGTGTGGAGCATCGCGGTGCTGCTGGGCGGGAAGGAGCCCGCAGCTTTCCTGAGAACTCCTGGAAAGCAGGCGGGAGGACGCACAGGCTGGAGCTTGAACTGAGATTCCCCACAAGTAAAATAACCCATGTCCTTGTGCCTTTCACCTCCCTCTCTGCTCCTTATTTGCTGATTATGGTCTAACTAGTGTCCAAAGATTTCGTTCAGAGTACAAGTTACTTAAAAGGTCTGTTGCTTGCTGCATTTTGCTCACTTTCCTTCTTGCAAACATCTTTGCAGCATTTATTTTATTGCGTTGCAAGAATGCAAATGACTTTTTAGCCAGGAGTACTTCAGCAGCTGTAGGAAAGTTACAGAGATGGGAGGGGGTGCTTGTCCCTGCCCCTTCTGCCTTCTGGGGCTGGGCTGGGTCCTGCCCGCTCACCACAGCACTGGCACCGATCGGGTTGATCTCTGTATATGGGTATTTCTGCCTTAGATAGCCGCAGCATGGAGCCATCTCCTTTTGTTTTTTTCCCCACACAACAGACACCAGGTCCCTCTGAAATGTAAGTGCTTGAGCCTGAAACTGAAAGTTCGGAGAGAATTAGTCACTCCTGTACCCTAGTAACGTTGGCAAAAACCAGGCTCAAACACTGCGCAGGCGAGGGTTTTGCAATCCCAGCAGCAGCCCCGAGCTTCTCCCGACACAGAGGGAGGTGATGGGGGAGCACTGAGCTAAAATGCTCCCCAGCCCCTTCCTCCTGCCCTGTGCACCCCAAAATGGGGTGAGCCCTGGAGGTGGGAGTGGGGCGATGAGGGTCTGCTGGGGACGGCACAGCACCCTCCTTTGCATCGGATCTGACTGGTATGGGGCTTGTAGTGTGCGTCTGCCTTGTGAAACAGCCGATGCAGCCATGAACGCTTTGGGTGACATCCCTGTGGGGTGTTAGACCCAGGGACCCACCTTGGGAACAGTGTTCCTCTGGGAAAGCCTTCCACCCATGGTGCTGCCAGCACCTTCATCCCAACCTCAGCTTGGATGGTCTGAAAATCTGCCGTCCTCAGGAAGGTTGTGAGCCAAGCTCTGGTTATTTTGGGTCCATCGTTGGCCACAGCCTTCCCTGAAAAGTTTGCTGTTGTTTGCAGCGCGGAGCTGCTGCTGTGCTTCTCCTCTCTGTGGAGGTGCTGGGGGGCGAGGAGGGGGCTGCAGGGCGGGGGTGGCAGCCACGCTCTCCCCACAGCGCTGTGGGGCCGGTTTAACTCGTTCCAGATTTGCAGGGTTCACGTCAGCGCCTGAAATGAGAACCGTGCCGTGCTTAACCACCGCAAAACATAGCAACGGCACAGCAGCGCTGGCACCCGCGCAAAGAGAAAAGAAATAATAATAAAAGATCAACGGGAAACAAAACCAAACTGGTTTTTCAAGCTTCTCTGGGCTTTGCAGTGTAGAAAAAGGCAAAGCTTCCAGGAAATGGATGTGGGCCCATGGAGGGACAATTGTGGATGCTCTGAAAACGCCCACCCCTTTCAAGAGGGAGGATTTTAGGCAGCCAGGCAGCCTCCCTGGCCCCATCATGTTCTCTGCCTCCTGCTCAGCACTGACCTCCCATTCACTGCCATCTGGGCATGGCCCGGAGCCTCTGGCCACAGGTTGGCTGTATGTACAAGGCATCTGCTGTCCCCCTCAAGCCACCAGAGGGTCAGGGGGAGTGCCAAGGGGGTCCTGCCCCGGGAGAAGGTCCTGCTTGGATCCAGAAGGTTCCTGAATCCTGGGATCCACTTCAGAGGAAGGCAGCAGAGTCACGGGGAGCTCCAAGGAAGTGTGAACCCACATCTGTGTCACATCTGCTGCCTGTCTCCATAGTGTTCCCAACCAGTCCCTGCGTCTGATCATCCTGAACAGAGGGAGCTCACAAGGGGGGGCTCCAAACCCACATCTAAGAGAGAAAGACAAGTCCTTGTGCAAGTAGATGACCCCCCTGCCAACCCCCAACCCTGCAGCCTTCCTGGGTAGGACATTGCCTTGCACCTCACGCTGGTCTCTGCCACCCCAGAGATACCAGTGCTCCTTCCAGTGTGTGGTGCAGACTTGGCACAGGGAAGCTGGTTGTCCTCTGTACAATGCCCTTCTGGGAGGAACCTGAGCGGCATTTTGGATGGTGGAGAAAATTGGGAGATGAGAGAGTGGGTATAGATGGGCAGGTCAGGAAAGGCAGCCCTCAGGTGGATCGTGTCCTCTGCTCAGATCAGTGTCCTGTCTCTGGCATGGGTGGAAACAATGTGGCCAACATGGCCAGCTCTAGTGGTGCTGGGCAGGGAGGTAGATGGAGTCCTGATGGACCAGCTGGTGCCCTGCAGCAGGAGATGAGGCTAATGCTATCACAGCTTCAAATGCTATTGGTAGTATGAAAAAAAGCAGGCAGTCCTTTAAAAATCTGCTTGCACAATCTGGCTCTCTTGACCCTTCTGGCCATATATTCTCAGGCTTGCTAGGTGCTGTGGGACACAGTGTGTCCTTTCCTTGCTCCTCAGTTGACTGGTCATTTATAGCCTCCACCTCTTGACTGCTGAGTCTCACATTTTGAAACGGCGCAAAGGAGGAGGACGGATCAGCTTTCTTCTCTTCTTCCTCCCACATACCTGGGTCACGCTGCCTCCAGCGTTTCCCCTTCCCACACTAAACGAGCTCTCCTGGCCGAGTAAGCACAGCCCAGAGTGCTAATTTAGTTTGCTACTTGGTCTTCTTTCTGGACTTTACTGGTATTTCTTGGGTAAAGCAAGACCCCTCCTGCATGTGCTCTCAGCCCTAGATGGGGTTGGTTCCAGCTGTGCTGTTGCTGTGTCACTTGTGTCACTGAACAGCTCTGCTGTGGCTGCTCCCAGGACACTGGGAAGTGTTCGCTTGGACGCCTCAAAGCTTTCACAGCGGAAACCTAGAAGCAAATCCAGACTGCAGAGAGAACCAGGGAGGAAAAGAGCAGCTTGTTGCTCCCTGACCTGCATCTCCAGAGATGTGATGGGACATTAACAGGCCACCTGGAGCTTGTTAATGAAGCAAAAGAGAGACAGGTGCGTCTCCAACCAAAATGTTGCAACACGGGGAGGAAACCTCTGCTCTGCCCATGTGAAAAGGGACAGATCTGCACCCCAGAAAGGCACTGCCGAGTGACCACTGGATGTACCTGGTTTCTCAGTAAACGCTTCGCCAATCTCTTAGATGTTGCGTCAGCACAGTGACCACCACAGAGAGGTGACGGGTTTCAGTGATCTCAAGCTCTTATTCAGACAGTAGTCACGTCAACTGTAAACCTGACATGCTTTATCAAGGAGATGAGTCTCCATCATCTTTACCCAGCAGAAAGAGGTGACTGAGTCATGAAATAACTTGTTAAAAAACATCTAGAAAGTCAATGAGGAAGTCAAATGGGGCTCAGGTCTCCTAAGTGCTTCTGCCAGGTTCCAGCCACTGACTGCCAGTGCTTTTACCAGCTTCCACACATTTTGAATTATTCCTCAGCACATTTCCCACCATTTCTTTTCATTTGAAAGGGCAGGCCATTATGTCCTATGACCCATGGGAGTGACGGAGTGACTCATGCTAAAGCAGAAGTTGCTGGCAGATGCCTTACACATCTGGACTTCCAGCCCCATGTCAGACTGTTGCTGACACTTCCCAGCAACACTACCCCACTATTACATGGCGTTAAGAGATGGATCAGCAGTAGTAAACAACGTATCTTCAAGGTGTGATGAGAAAATGTCATAACCTGATTTTCGGCCTGGTAGAATGGTATGTGAGAGCTCTAGTAAATGTGATTTGGCTTGTGGTCTTTCATCTCCTGCTTTAGACTGTTGTACGGTACTGCTGTCACTGACAAACCGCTGCTCACCCCAGAGCGGTGGGTGTAAGACACAGTCCCACCTTCAGAGAGATTCACCTTGTCCAGCTCTGCTGCCACATTAGCCAAGAGGTGCGGTTGTGGGTTTTTTAATAGATATATATATATTTTTAAGTTTGCTTCTCATATGACAACATCTAAAATACCTACTGCAAAATGAATAAATAAATAACTGCCAGGAGTTTAAATAAGGCTACTTTGCTCATCGTGTTCTCTAGAAGTATCTTCTTTCCTACATAGAAATCTTTTTCCAGGATGCATTTAAGGAGCTGCGACGCTTGTCTGTGAGTCCTTGATATCCTGAGGCCAGAACAGTGTTTACCCGAGTGGGCTGTGGGCAGCTGGGGCTGCCAAGGAGAGGTTTGCTGTGGATGGGGGGCCAGGGCAGATGGGTCCCAGGAGCAGCTCCTGCTATGGACAGGCTGCACTGAGCACATGTGTGCTTGTCTGTGCCCACTGAACATAAAAGCATTTGTTTCACAGTGTAAATACACCAGGCCAGAAATGGGCATGTCCAGCCTTGAAATACCTCTAGGGTGAAAAGTGCCATAGAAATATCACCCCGTCATGCTCAGCTCAATAAAAGCTGGAGCTGTGAATGGGAGGTATCGGGTACTGTTCTACAAGTAATAGCCGTGTCTGTAATTAACAGCTTGTTCCTCTCCATCACTGCGTGTCCTTCTGACATCTACTAGGCTTGGAGGCCGGAGCTGGGATGGTTCCCTGCGGCTGGCGGGCAGTGGTTTGGCTGGTCCCTGGTGGACAAAGCCCTGGGACCAGGGATGGGGAACCGCCAGTGACTTCATTTCATGTGCTCTGCAGCTGCATTGTTGGGTTTTGGGGCTTTTTTTTTTGGTTTTCCATGCTCTTAACAGATGACATTTTGGTGTGTGTTGACATGTGACTGGTCAGAGGTATCTGAAAAGGCTGTTGTGGTCTCAGCAAGGACGTGTCCTGCCCACTCCTGTCCTAGGGCAGATTGTTTGCAGAAGGCAGCAGCGGAAGGTGAAGGGATATCTGTGTGATATCGTCTCCTCTTCTGCAGGGTCTGCAGTTACTCCAGCCAGCTACTCCGTATTGAAATATTTCCCAGAGTTTTTGGCATCTTGCAAAACACTGTAACAACGTAATAGTGTTCAGCTTTGTCTGGGGAGGACCTTGGACTAGCTTCACTGGAAGAACATCATCCTTCTTCAGCTGTTGCTGCCTGTCCTGACATAACTTTTGTGCATCCGGGATGCCAATGTCACATCCAGAGGTGAGCCCTGAAGCACTCACAGAGCTCAACGAGCCCAGGTGACACAGCCAGACGGAGGGAGGGACGCTGCCGCCCACCCCGAGCATCGTCCGTGCAAATCTATCCCTGCAAATCCCTCTCTCCGTTTAGATGCGGAACAGTTTTTCCTGCTGCTGTAGCTGGTCGGGTGGTTTGTAGGGAAAAGCTCCCCTCTAGTGGGCGATCCCCGCAGTGCCAGGCACCCAGGGCTGGGAAAAATACAAGCAGAGGCATTTACAGCATATCTACACAGAACCGGCACAGGAGAGTCCACAACTAATTATAGTGTCTGAGATAAGAACAACGATGATGATGTAATTGAGCTATGTGGTTCTTGTAACGGTACTTTCAGAGCATTTTTAATCTTCCCTTTATGTTCTTAACAGTAAATTCTGTCAAAGGGGAGAATTCAATTTTGTTGTCATCTGCTTTTTACAGCAGGAGGAAATGCTGGGAAAAAAGGGAAGGACCTTGCCTGGTGGAGTCAGGATTCAAATAGTGGAGGGAGCATCACTTGAATCACGTGTGATGGTCTGTCATATCACTCAGCTGCTCTTCACAGAAGGAACAAAGGTTTGTCATTTTGCAAGTGGCCTTTAACAGAGTCGTATGCTGAAAAATGTAAAGTGACTAAATGCAAAGTCTTTGCTCTTCCGTAGCATCTTCAATGGAAGGCGGGGAGGCCCTCAGAAGTGTCCAAGTTTTCAGCAACAGCATTCTCTAATGCTGCAGGATCCGAAACCAGTCGAGTATTTGGAAATGTGGAGGTTTGTACCAGGGCAGCCACTGAGTGACCTCAATGAAAATGTTGTTCCTCATGTTCCCCGTGGATGAGGATCTCTGCAGTTTTGGGACCGGGGCTTAAGGAGCACTTTGAGATCTGCTGATAAAATTGTTACAAAAGCAGCTAAGCATTATTATTACTGCAATTATCAGAGTTTCAGAAAGGAAACTGTGGATTTTTCCAGGATTACATTGTGACAGCTCCCAAAATACCCCTGTTTGAGTGAGGGCCTGATCCTTGCTACTGCACACCACTCAAGCCAGGGTGTCTCCTGCACCCGTGTGTCTGCACCCTTCCCAGCTGCTGTGCAAGCATCTCCGGCAGCGCAAGGGGACAGGGGATCTTGAGGGCTTCTCCATAACCACCTGCCGGTGCACGGGCATCTGAGGACGGGCAGTGACATCCAGTGCACAGGCACCTGAGGATGGGCAGTGACATCCAGTGCACGTGCACCTGAGGATGGGCAGTGACACCCAGTGCACGGGCACCTGAGGACGGGCAGGGCCACTGCAGGGGCTGGGCTGAGCCCACAGAGGTGCCCTGGGCAGCAGCTCCAATACTCTGCTTCTGTAAGGGCTGCTCTCCTTTCTGTTCATTTGGTGTATTGCGTTATTCTTCCAGTGCTTCCAGAGCGAGGGCTTATGGGGTGAGCGGAAGAATGCAAAGGGCATGTTTAGTTACTCACTGAAGTAATTCACTCTCCTGTTGCTGAGGGGATGTGGCCTCATTTAACTTCTCTCTGCCTGGGTCAGGGCTTAGCTTTCCAGCTAAGGCTGACATCCCCCGTGTGCTGCTGCAGCAGTGAAGCCAAGTGACCAAGCGCTGAGTGGACCCTGCAGAAATGATGATGGGTGTGTGCGTGGGGCCGGGCTGTGGAGCATCCTCCTCCTCCTCGCTTGTTTTTGGGAAATCTGTGGGCTGCACCCTGCAGCTGTGCTGGCCAGGCAGCTCGCGGGACAGATGTTGTGTCCCTAGAGCTGAGGTGTGAGAGTTTATGTGAGCTAAAGCTGAAGGCTTTTGGTTCCAGGCCAAGAACACATGCTGAGGGCCAGTGCTGCCCGACAGCTGCTTGGTGGTCTCGGTGTGAAATGAGCTGGTGAACCTCAGCTTAGTTCCCAGCGGAGACAGATGTTCATGTTTTAAAAAATCATTACCATGGTCACTGCTAGCCAGGCTGCTTCTTGGC
The DNA here is from genome assembly GCF_964273445.1 of Streptopelia decaocto. Classification (NCBI taxonomy): domain Eukaryota; kingdom Metazoa; phylum Chordata; class Aves; order Columbiformes; family Columbidae; genus Streptopelia; species Streptopelia decaocto. The sequence continues at coordinate 2,617,518 of NC_138667.1, read as the reverse complement.
AACAGGAGAATAAGGAGCTTGATTAAGTACGGAAGAATAAAAAAGCCTTTCTTCAGGTCAGGATCAATAAATTTTGGCTCCAAATCTGCTTGGGAAATCTGTGCTCTTTATGATATTGCAACTCTGCAAAAATGTTATGAAAATGTAGCCTAATCAGGCTTTCATCCAAAGCATGACATTGACACAGGAAGAATAGAGGATTATGCAGGGGCTATTTTGGGCAATGTGATGCTGGCTAGCCCTTTGTGTGCTCAAGACAGTGTTGAACGTTACAGGCCAGTTTTAAACACCAACCACACAACCTCCCTGAGCAGCGTTATCCCTCCCCTATGGAGTGAAGCTGCATGGAGAGGTTGAAGTGATTTGACAACAGCTCTTCCAAGCAAACAGACAACGTCTGTCAGAAGGTCGTCTTCTGAACCTCAGCTCTGTGCCGTGACCAGCAGATGAAGCAACGCCTCCCGAGAGCCCGTCCCAGGGGCTGGGTGGCGATCGGCAGGGGGCTGAATGGGAAAGAGCCACATGCCCCCCCTGCACCCTCCTCTTGGGGTTTGTATCTCCATCACTTGGAGCAGAGCTGTCAGGGTCCCTCCAGCCTCCTCTGTCTGGCTGAGTGACACAGTGTGACCTGCTCGTGGTTCCTCCTTCTCCTGGGGACAGCCCGGCGGTGGCTAGAACAGGGGTGGGAGAAAATGTAGATAAAAAGAGGCTGCTCTTATCACTTGGGAAATGTTTGCCAGGACAGCAGGGACTGTGTTCCTGGCCCAGCTGCCCAAAATGAGATGGTTGAGTAGTGCTGTGTGCTGAGTGTGCCAACCGCCCAGCTCCGTGGCTGCTCTCCTTGGCACCGGGGTCATCACCGGGCACTGGGCGATTCTGCACATGCTGCCTCTGCAGGCAGGTTCCCATCGCACCTGCTCAGGTGGAAGCAACTTCCCTGTTATTAGAAAGCTGGGAAAGCTGCTCTGTATGCTACTCGCCCTCCTCAGGAATGAGAGCGTGTCTAAGTGTTTTCTGGGAATAAACAGAGCAAGACACCTCCTCCCTTTTGCTTTGAGAAAGTCTGAGAAATCAATGCCCTTCTGTTGTAACGGCTGGCGTTACTCAGGGCTGCAGCTCGCGTCCTGCCACCAGTCCCAACTTGCTCAGGATCTACTGTGAACACTCAGCAGTTCTTCTGGATTGTGCAGCTGTTATTATTGTTGTTACGAGGGTTATTATTAGAAACCCAAGCCACGCTAATGATCCTAAACCTGGTGACGAGGTGACTAAAAACTGCCATGTGTGAGGAGAGCACCGTCGGCTCGGAAGGTTGCTCGAGTACCAGAGCCCCTGCCGTGTTGCTCTCACCTAACGGAGAAGATAAAAAGTGCATTAGCAGCCAGATAAGGAGTCTCTGCATGTCACACTCACTCTGCTGCTCACACTCAAGGAAGACATCCCTGCCTCAGCAGGGCTCTCCACACATAACGGTGGTGTCTGATAAGAGGCACTGGGATGGAGCAGGGAAGGCAGCAGAGCCCCTGCAAAGGCGTCACTGCTGCTGTTCTCCTGGACTCAGCTCGTTCCCAGGCTCAAAGCAGCAACGCGCTTGTCTGCACATCGTGTTCCCATTATTTCGTCTGTGGTTTTGAGGGCAGGATGTGTCTTAATCTGCATCTAAACAATTTGAAGCTGCTAGCACCCAGTGATGATGTTCTGGATGCAGCTGTGGAAGATGAAATCGGCACTGGGATAAACGGTGGCCTTCCTACTGTCATTTTCCTTCATTCTCTCTGTTGTTCCCAGGGCGGTGGCTGGGCTGCTGTGACAGTAGAAAGACTCAGGAACCTCAAGCCTTCTGTTTTGCTCATTAACTTCCTCTGAAATCCACACCAGTCCTCTGCAAAGGATAAGAGCAAATGAAATAATGGGGAACACAGTGCCTCAGGGGCAGTGGGACTCATCTCTACTATAAATCTCCCAGCTTGTGGCACCAGAGGACCACACACTTTCTGAGATGGGGAAGAAATCTTCACCCTGTGATGTGATAGTGGCCTTTCCCTGCTCTTGGCCCTTTCCTAGAAGCAGCTGTGCATCAGCGCACAGCTGCGCACTGGTGAAGATTACTGCTGTGGACCACTAGTCTGCACTAGTGCTGTCTTTTTTTTTTAAAAAAGTCTTTTTAGGAAAGGAAGCATTTCTAGTATGTTACTTTTATCAGCATTGTGCGGGGATCATGGAGAAGCCTCATGTCTGTAGCCCGTTCATTCAAAATGCCAAGGCATGTGAGACCACTATTGGGCTGGTGGGGGCACAGACAACCGGTCTGTACGGATTGGTGCGAGTACACATGTTAAAAGAACCGCCTTTATAGGCTGGCAGGGGAGCATGGCCGCAGACACCCAGGTTTTACCAACTGGCGAGAGTGCACCGGTGAAGTGCCTCCCTTTGCCGGTTGCCATGGGCGCAGAAACATCCCTTTGCGGGATGACATGGCTGCAGACACCTCCCTTTACAGCTGAGGTCGGTGCTTTGGTGCGGGCTGACACCGACGCGGACACCCCTCCAGTGCAGGCGGCCGGGGGTGCAGACACCGCCCCTCCTTCGGGAGAGGAGCCGGGGACCCTGATGAGCCGAGCCCAGCCCAGCTGAGCCCAGCCCAGCCCAGCCCAGCCGAGCAGCTCCGCTCCGCTCCGCCCCTGCGGCCCCGCCCGCGCCCGGCGGTTGGCGGTGGCGGTGCTGGGCGGGACGGGCGGCAGCTTCGAATCGACGGGAGCGCGGGGCTGCCCGGTCACCTCCCGGTCTCTTCCCGCCCGCTTCCCGCCGTCCCGCTCCGCGCCCCGCTCCGTCCGGCCATGGGGAACGCCGAGTCCGTCCTGCGCAGCGCCGCCAGCATCGGTAAGTGCGGGGCGGAGCGTCCCAGCTCCCCGGGACGGAATGGGATGGGGCCGGAACAGGACGGAGCTGGGACGGGAGCGGTCCGCCCGTCCGCTCCGCGCTGGAGCTGCCGCATGCGGGGAGCGCATCGCTGTGCTGCGGGCTTGACAAAACCAAATAACCTCAAAAGGGGCCGCCCCGCGTTGTCCCTCAGGGTGGGGAGCATGTGGCGGTGGCATCGGTGACACGCGTGTTGACAGGTAAAATGCTTGTGCTTGGACCCGCTGGGCTACCGTCGTGCCGCAGAAAGAATGTGTATGCAGTGGTCTGAGTTCCTGCTCGTTACCGAGCTCCAGAGAGAGTAGTGTGTGCGGTTTGTTTCCCTTCTCTGCCCCCAGCAAGAACGGTGGCGATCAATGCACTTTCATCCTTTGCAGTCGCTGCCCGAGCAGCAGCGCTGCCAAATCCACCCGCTGTAATTCAAAGTCCTTCGTTCCAAAATTGTCTGCCAATCCCAGTTCGCAGGCCAGGAAAACAGACCTGGGAAAACAAACGGGTTCGTGCTGGCCCTGCAGCCGGTGTCAGGTTCTTGTTGCCTTTTATGCGTCTTGTGAATGTCCAAAGAGGCCAACAGTCGGCAGCCTGGTTGGCTGGATTTGAAGGGAGCTGATAACTGAACTCAGCCAACCGGTACAAAGTGCCAGCACTTCAGAATGGAAATAATCCTGGCTGGGAATAAGAAAAGTCTTGGGTAACATCTAAACTAAAAGTGAAGCATCATCATTGTTACCAGTATTACTATACAGTAGTGAGTTTCAACAAGACTGAACTTGTTCCTCGTTAATCTCCCCTTGGCTCCTGGCCTCTAGGATCTGCATATTGTTTTCCAGATGTGTGTGACCTGCTACAGTTTCATTTTGAAACAAAACATTGTCATTCTTCACGCCTGATTCTTAATGGCAATGTTAGAAATCTGATCAATTTTTCAGGCATTGATCTGATTTAATTACTTCTTTCAAAATATTTTAAGTACTTAGTTAGTTTTGTTTCCTCTTCCTTTGGGGAAACCCAAAATATTTTGCTACTGGAGTGCTGTCGTTTATTTAATGTGTAGATTCAGTGCTGTGATGTGCAGCGGGGTGACCTGTGAGGCTGCGCTGCTGGGTGCTGGTGGCTGAACCTCCGTACAGGTGTGTGGGGCACAGAGGTGAGGGAAAGGTCTCTCTGGGGCTGGGCTGGGAGCGTTTGGAGCATGAGTTTGTGTTGCCCACCTCTCTCCTGAAGGGCAAATGTGTTTGCAGAAATCCAGCTGTCGAGCAGGTACACGCTGATGCTGTGTGCTACCTACTGCACAACAAGGGGTGCAGGGCAATGCAGAGGAGGACTTGGGCGTCTAAATCTGCAGTAAGTACTTCTCATTTCAGGAAATTAGTAATTGCAGGCAGAACAAAAACCAGAGCAAAGAACTTTTGAGCCTTGTTTCCTACTGGCTATTGCTCTCAGGTGTGTGGGGCGATAGTGAGTTCAGGAGAGTATGTACCTTAAGGGAGGGTCTCAGCTGTTCTGCAAGGTGTTGTTAGGTCCTGTGGGTTAAGGGCTGATTGTATTACTAATGCTTTGGGTGCAGGAAATACTCTGCTGTAGTGGGTTCTCATGTTTCTTGTATTTCTTTCTCCTGGAGTCTGCTAATACTGTGTTTGGTTTTGGGGTAGTCAGTCACCACCAGATTTGTATGTTTGCTGTGTAATGGAAGAGTATTTTTAACTGATGAATAACTGTGATCCTTAGTGTTGGGTTTTGTTTTGAAATCCAAACATCAAGTCTTTGATTATGAAGGCAGTTTTCTGCAAAACAGTACCCGAGACAACATTTTAGAAGTTAGTGTGCTATCAGGCAAGTCAGACCTTGATAATACATTATAGCAATGGTTACTGCTGCACTCGTGTTTGCTTAATAGATAAGGTATGCAAATGCACTTGGTGGTAGTTCCAGTATTGGCTACAAGGATTTTAACCAAGGTGGAATTAATTGTCAAGGACTGAGAAAGAATATATATAAATTTCAGCCTGCTCTCAACGCAAAGTAGTCTCTTCATTTGTGCAGTACAGTCATCAGAAATCAGAGAAATCACTTCACAAAGCCAGTAGCCCCACCTGTGTCCCAGTTCCAAAACCTCAAGCTGATTTATGTACCTTTCTCATTGCTGAAGTATCTGCTGTGCCCCCTTCCCATGCTCAAGCCACCCACCTTCTCTGATGGAGCTTCCATGGAGCTGCTGCTGCAGCCTGTGCAGCCTGAGCTCTGTTCGGGATGGGCAGATTTCAGGGTTTACCCAATGTGAACAAATCCAAGCTGCTGAGCGCCCCTTTTGCTGGGATCCTGTGCTGCTGGCACCATTCTCAGCCTGCACCAAAGCTGGGCAGAGAGCATGTGCTCTGGCCACAGTAGGACTTGGAGTCCTACCTGATGTGCTGTACTTTGGATGTAAAATAATCCCCACTGGAAGGGCTAATCTCTCAGGGATGAGAAAGGGAATATATAATCTCTCTAACAGTAAGTGTGTTATTGCTGTGGCTAGAAACTTTGCTCCTCTGTAGCCTTCACTGAAGTGACTTGAGTAAAGTACTCTTATTTCAGGGCCAAAGCCCACATTGGTCCCAGGGTATTCATAAAACTCAAAAAATGTTGGGTAATCACTTAACTACTTGATTTTTTTCACCCACTGCTGTGATTTTCTGGTTCTGCTGAGGCAGGGTAGCAAGAGCTTTTTTTCCTCTTAGCTACACCTGGAGTACCAGCGATTGGACAGAAAGCGAGCCTGTGGAATTAAGAAATAAATAATAATTAAAAAAAATATCATTAAATACCTAAAAGCTGGAGCTGTCACTGAGGTACAAGAGTCCACTTAGAAATATTGCTTTGTATGTCTGTTATCCAGAGCAGCAGAGCTGGGGCTTGGGTTCAAGTGTGGCAGGGAGGTGACTGTGTGGGACGTGGCTGTCCCAGGTGCCCTGGTCCTGGCCAGGAGAGACCCAGGTGGGCAATAGGGCTCTGGGGATGGGCATCTGTCACCTGGGGTTAAAAAGTCAGCACTGCTACTCTATAACTGTACCAGGAAAAGAAAAAAACCTGAGTAAATGCCAGAAAAAGGACACTGTGAAGTGGATTGCTTAAGGGATTGAGCCTGGTCAAAAGAAAGCAAATAACCATGGAGCAGCTGGTCCCCAGGAGAGCAAATCTTGGAGGAGGACACAGCTGAGAGTGAATTCTTATTCCTCGCATATCCACATGTCCATATGCCCCCGCAGAAGATGGAAGGTGAGCTCCTTGCCCTTAGAGATCTGGTACGAGGCAGAGGCTGCTGTACCTGTCACAGTTTGTAGTGTGAGCACGTGTTAGATCTGGGTGAATGTTTAATTTTTCCACTCAGACTGCAGGTGCCTTCCTTGGCATCACAAAGAGGTGACGCTTGCCTGGGACGGTTTCAGGTGCATGTGGCTTTGGGTGAATGCCTGAACAAGAGGTTTTGCTTGAGAACTTGCCTGAGATGTGTACAGGATGGCTGGAAATCCCAGGGTCTGTTTCAGCTTCTGGAAGAGTTTGCAATGGACAGGCAAGTCTCCAAGGAGTAATTGTATCTTGATCCAAAGAACTTCTGGCTCCACTACGTCACCTTTGTCTAAAATACCCTTCAGAACACCTGACTGAATGCAGTTGCAGTCCCCTCCAGGAGCAACGTGTATACTCCTGAACAGCGGGAAGCCTCTCAGTGCGGGAGAAGCTTTGAATTATTTGTATCTTGTGCAGCTCAACAAAGTCAAAAGTTGCTGAAAGTTTTTTTTGTATGATACAAGTTCACTTATGTCTGTATCTGACAATCATCCCCTGACTGAACTCTGTTAATGGTCTTTGAGTGTAGAACCAAGTTGCAATGCCAGGGAGTATTACAGGTCAGCACAGGGCACACAGGTCTCTGTGCCGAGTTAATTTTTGGCTGTTGGTCTGAAAACTTTGAGTATTACCTGGACTGGAGTTACAAACATGTCGCATGTATTCATGGGCATATCACAAAAATGGTTGCAAATGTTGGCAGGTGTGTACATCTCTGCTGTCATGCTGAGTGTTTCTCCACTTGATGAGCAGCTCTTCCATGTCTGATGAATGCAGCTTCTGTCTTCGTGTCCTTCAGTGAGGAGCCCCCTCTGACCTCGCACGCTTCTGTCTTTCCAGCTTGCAAGTGTTGTCCTGCCCGCTGTTGTATTTGTTGTCAGTGTGTGTCTGCCAGTAAGTACCTCTCTGAACCTTTACCTTGTGGCTTATATGGTTTTTGAGATTTGTTTTTAAACCCCATAACCATCTTGCAGGGGCTTTTGGGGCCACCAATTGCCCATTCTGAGTCAGTCTTCCTGTAACCTTGGGGCAGCTGAACTCCTGATTTGCGAAAACCTTTCCTGGACCCAGTATTCAACAGGACAGCAACAGGCAAATATGCAAGAATACCCCAAAATATGGCAAGGGAGCTCTGGGAATCCGGATAGTTATGGGAAGAGTCCCTACAAACTTTCTGAAGTCCCCCGGCTCTTAGGTGCGTCTTAACTTTATTTCAGCGCTTTGGTTTCTCCAATAGCGTCTTCCCTGGATTTCTGTGCGCTCTTTGCTCCCCGATTTCTTCTTCTCCCGAAAGACCTGCTGCCGCAGAACCGAGAGCGTTTTGTTAGTGGCAGGTTTTGTCTCCCCTTCGCTCTGAAATGGGAAGGATGAAGGAGCCGCTCCCGGGCGCAGGTGGCGCCAAACCCCCACTAACGCCCCGGGCTGCGCGGCTCCCGGCGCGGGGGCTGCTCCGAGCCCGCTGCCCCGGGCCCGGGGGGCTCAGCCCGTCCCTCGCCCCCGCCGCTTGTGCAGACGGGGAGCGGAGGTGAAGCTGGCTCCGTTTTGTGGATTTAAGCATAAAGTTTGGCTGGTATTTGGCGGTTTGCACAGCTGGGAACTCACTCTCACACGTTTTGTCCTTGCTGCTGTGCTGCTTACTCTGAGTCACTGTACCCAGCTGCCAAAATCTTCTGTACCGCAGTCAATTCCTGCATGAGCGGTTGCTTGCGTTGCCTGTCATGCGTGGATTAATGGTAGTTACATTTTGGAGTTAACCTGCACACATTAGGCTCTAGGCGGCTCAGTTAGCTGTGGAGGAAACAGCTCGTTCTCTTCATGTGAAGCATGGTTTACTCAAAGGTGCTTTCATTTCACACCGTAGGGCCTGTTTTCTCATTAACAAATCGCTTCTGCAGAACTGCAGTTTAGCACTCTGCAAAATGCTGTAGGCTGTGCCAAGTTCAGCTCGCTTAGTGCCTTAGGACTGTACTGTGCACGACAGCCTTAGGTGAATCTTTCTTACTGATAAATAAACGACACTTATGTGGATTTATCAGAAAGGCGATGATGGAGAGTGTGTGTTGTGTTTCCTCTTCAACACACAGTGCTACTTCAAATCTGCCCACAAGTTTGGGCATGTGGGGTTCCCTGCAGCCCCCTCTCCTGAGCTGAGTGACTCTGGCCGTGTGGATTCCGGACAACCTGATGCTGAGTAGTGCTGGTTTTCTTTTTCAGACCTGGGGTAATTCTGGTTCAGATATTTGCTGGCAGGTTCCTTTGCTTTGCTCTGGGACAAGCACAAAGTGCTGGGTGGGCTGGTTCACTGGGTAACAGACCTTCCCTGAGCAGGGGACAGTCCTGCGAGTGGGGGACACAGCGCTGGAGCTCACCTGAGGCTTAGCAGCCTGGTGCACAAACAAGAGTGAGAAGCTTTCCCCTTTAGAAAAGGGGGAGGGACCGGTGCACTCTATTCCTGTGTGGCTCTGAGTGCAGGTTACAAGAGTTGTTCATACGGCTTTTCCCTTTTCCTTGCCTTTTTCCTCCTTGTACACTCTAACATGGCTCAGCCTCTCTCTTCCCAGCATCACTCTTGCTGCAAACCCACCACCGCAGGTTGTCTCTGGGTTAAATGCCTTTACAGACTGCTCAGACTTCTTTCTGGGAAATTAGAAAAGGGAAGGACCCTAAAATCTATTTGCTTTACAAAACATGGACAAAGTCTGTTAGGATGTAGATGAAGTGACTAATTACAGCACTGAGGGGAGATGAACTCATTCTTGTGTGGGTTCCCATTGTGTCACCCTGTTTTACGCCCCTGTTTGGGGCTCCTCACTAGGGGCAAACTTCTGATCTCTGCAGGCTGCAGCTCATACCGTAAAAAGGAGCATCCACATGCCCTGACTAGAAAGGTCTCCAGTTTGCAGAGTCTGGCATTCAAACAGCACGTTTATAAACGCCTGCTCCTGCCCTGAACTGGAACATAAATGTTTATAACTTCTGTTACTCTCTTGACAGTTCTCCCATTAATTTAGTGGTGAGAAACTCTTTCATTTCTGACTTCATCTGGGTACCAGCTGGAAGTCTGTTAAAGTTGCAGACTCTTCCCCCATCGAGAACAGAAGGTTTAGTTTTACAATCCTGCCCTCAATTTGCAGAGGTGAAGTTTCTCTCCCAGGTCCCACGTTCCCTGTGCACCTCGTCCTTTTCGGGCAGAGTTTGCTCCTGTGGGTCTGAGAGCCCCTCAAGGAGCAGGTACTGGTGGCTCCTGGGATGCAGGTGGAAATCCTGGAATGTAGGGGGAGATGAGGTGAGGGTAGAAAGCAACGAGAAACTTTAGGTCCTAAAATGATGCTAAAACTCACCCAGCCCTCTATTGTCTCTATTTCTGGGTCTCTGATAAAACTAAAACTCAACTCTAAATAACGTGCAATATTTCAGCAAGGAAAAGCAAGACAAAGAGGCTATTTAAAGCTGCCATCTTTCCAGGGCTTGGCTCACAGGCTCTGCTTCTTTTGTGTCATTGTGTCTATGGAAAACACATACAAGAGGCTAGCGAAATACAATGTGCACTTCTAAGTACAAATTTAGAACGCGTGCAAAGGTCAGATATGGTGCATGCTTGGGTTTGGGAAGATGGAGGCGTTGGGCTGATGCAAGTTAACTTGGATTTCTGTAGTACAAGGAGGGATGTTATAAATTAACAGTTTACACAAAATACTACAGCCTATACAATATAATAACCTGTACAGCCTGTTCTGGGTGCTCTTGTTTTGGTCTGAAGCTGAGGCATTATCTTCCATTCATGGCTCTGCTCCGTCTTGCTGTTTGTATCTTGGATGACTCTTTTACATGGGCAGTGCCCTTCAGTGCCCTTGGTTATATAATAAGGCTGGGTGTATATACGTAAACCACTTTGAGATCCATAAATATAAACGTGAAGTGTCACAACATATGCCCAGCTTGAAAGCAGCTACAAAACTATCACAGAGGCTGCCAACCTGCAATGTCTTCATTCTGGCAATAGGATGAATACAATAAAAGGACTTGCTAGAGGCTGTGCTGAAGGGAACTGATTGTCACAAGTTGTTTGAGAGGATGGGGCATGGGAGGGGAGGCTGGAAGCTCCCCAGGAGGAAAGGAGAGCACAGAGATGTGTTGGAGATCACAACACAGGGTTGTGTCACGCTGGTGGGACGGGGACAACCTGTCCGAATACTGGACCTGCACGAGCTGGGGGGAAGAGCCTGAGAACTGAGCAGGATTTTGGAATCCTGAAGGAGTCCATAAAAAATATGAAGAGCTTTGCTGAGGACATGGGACAGAGTGTTTTCTCGTTGGTGGTATATTTTTGGTGTATGGTGGTAGGCTTTTTGTGGGGGGAAGAGTGGGTACAGGTGCCACTGTGCTTTTCTAAGAGTAAAATATTTGTGTGTATTTAAGAAGTTACAAGACAACCTCAATGTTATGAAAAGGATGAAACCCTAAACCAGCAAAGCTAAAAAGGCAGAACATGACAAAGGAGGGTTGCTTAAGTTATTGGGGAGATGCCCATGGTGTTCGGGTGCAGGGCAACAGGGCTGTATTCCCAGTAAGATGGGATGCTAGAGAGGGTCTAAAACCCAGCACTGAGCTCAGGAAGGCTGGAGATGGGAATGATGTGCACTAGAGCCCGGATCACAGGGGCTGCTTCAAATGCTGCATTTTCAGGGCACAACACTCATCTCAAACACTTATCCAAACATTATGTTGCATAACATGGCAAGATCTTTAAGGCAACCCAAGGGTTGTCCTACTGTGTTTTGATTATGTGAAGGGGAAATTAAGGCATGAGATGATACAATTTACCTGTAGCAGTTCATAATACCTGTTGTGGATGGAGGGTTTCTATTCTGGTTGCATCAATACCCCCTAAGTTTTGGACCAAGTTTTGGAGAGCTCAGGAGTCCTGCCTGGGATCCCTGCTGTCAGCTCTAACTGCAGCCTTCCGATGCCTAGGGCAAGAAAAACATCACATATATTTTAAAGCCTTATCTGCGCCTTCTTTCTTCAGCATTGTGATGGATTTTTTTGCCTTGTTGAAGTAATCTTCCAAAAGGATTTATCTATTTTTCATGTGGCAAAGATGATTTTTTTTTTAAGAAATTCTTCATGCTGAATTAATTTTTTTCTCCGTCTAACCTGTATTTCTTTTTTCCTTGAACCCTGTAAGGGGGAGAATCCACCTCCCAGAACTGTGTGTGCATCTTTTCTCCTGCATGTGGCACTCCCATGCCAATAAATTCAAACCTTCAGTCTGAATGGATGCAGCTCTGCACATCTCGGGTGCATCCAGCAGGGATGGCTCTGCACCTCAGCTCATGGATTGCCCTGTGTGATGGGGTTCAAGCCAGCATGGTTCCCCATTTGAGCCCGATGTGGTCTTGACAATGAGAGTGAGTCCTCAACACCTTCCATTGAAGCAGGAAAAAACACCTTTTTTTTGGGAGATATGGAGCCTCCCCTTCCCTCTCCTGTGTGCCCGTGCTGTGCAGAGGGAGCTGCAGGGACAGGAGCTATTTCTTTCCTTACCCAGACTGGGATAACGTGATTTGTCCCTTGAGAAAGGAGTTTGTATTGCAAACTGGTAAAGCAGGTTGTTCAAAGCCTGTGAGCTGCTGCTCTTTGTCTTTATATATAATTTTTTTCTTTATTTGTACATTTCTGAATGCAAATGGGGCTGAGACAAACAATCCTCTTAAATGCAACAGGGTAACAATAACCTGAGTATTTCCTGCTGTGGGCCATGACCTTTGGGAATGGCTTGGATTGTCACAGCCACCCCTGGCCTTGTGACAACTTGGGACCGGACTGTCACAGCCCCTTGGGTTTGGAGGGTGCTGGTGAGGGGGAAATCGAGCACAACTCACCAGGGATTAACTGGACCTCTCATTCTAGCTGAGGGTTAGATAGCTGGATGCTCTTAGTCACTGCCTTCTGAACAGTGTATTAGATGGTGATTAAGATGCTTCAGGGCTCCTGCTGATATCAAACTCCAGGTTTACTTCATATCCATACCTGCATGGGCACAGAGCAATGTGGGGGAAGCATCTGTGCCACAAGCCTGGCAGGATCAGGCCAGGACCTGTGCCAGGCAGCTGCTGAGCCTGGAGACGTTTGCAGGTGACAAGCGGAGCGTGGGCAGAGGGAGCAGCCTGGGCGATGGAGGCGGCTGCAGAGCGCGAGGAGGAGGAGGGAGGATCTCACTTCTCTCATTCCCCTCACACTGATGTGGAGAAACAAATACAAACCGAGCTGTGCTGGCTGTGCTGGTGGCCACGCTGTGACAAATGCCCTGTGGGGCTTTTCCCCTTCCCCATCTATGCATTTTTGCAGGTGCTCCTCGCCAGGTCTGTCTCACTGACAGTGCGGCAGCAGCAGGTGGGACCCCGGGCACTGGGTGCGGGGGGCACCTGGGCTGGGAACCGGGGGCAAACGGGGTTTGTGAGAGGATGGAAGAGGAGATGCAGCAGGAGAGAAACAAGCAGCAGTTGTTTTGTAAAGCTGCCTCATTCTCTTTCTTATGTAGGTAACCTTTTGCTTCTGAAAGCAATGAAAAAAAACAACCTTCAAAAAATATTGCAGTGTTTCTTTGTGTGCTTTGACTAAGCTGTTCCTCATAAACCAGTGGCTTTTGTGTAAACACAGCCACGGCAGGCAGAATAATCTGCTTTTTTTGCAGCTGTCAAGTGTCTTTGCTCCCCCAGTAATGTATTAAATGGGGAGGGTGAGGCTGTGGGATGCAGGTCCCGATGGAGCCCGGGGTGCCCTCCTCTGCTCGTGACCCCGCTGCATCCCTCCCCGTCCCTCCGAGGGGACAGGACTGCGTGGGTGCTGAGCCAGCTCGTCACTGGGTGCCTGGGGCTGGGTGGTCATTGGATCTGACCACAGGAAGCATTGTGTCGGCTCCAGGGAGCCCCAGGCTGAACGTTAAACTGGCCAAGGATATGAGAGAGCGAGGGAGGGACACTGAGAAACCCCCCTGGGCCACGTCTTTGGGGAAAGTACATTCTCAGGACTGGAAATGCGCAGCTGAGATGGGTATTGCTGCCTCCCTCTGCACTTGTAATTGTTGGCCAGAGCTCCTGTCTCCCAGCAGAGCTCAGGGTGGCAGCAGAAGCTGTTTGGTTGCTAATTGCTGTGTCTCTGCCCCCTTATTGCCTTTGGTTAAAGCTGACACACTAAATCCAGTATCTGCTGGGGATAAGGGGGACATCCCTTCCACCTCTGGGGGCTTCAGTGACTTATTTTTTTTCAGATAAAATGAACAAAAATTGTGTCCCGTGATGGCTCTGATAAGCAGGAGGCTCCAGACATGGCACAGAATACATGGCCCATTATAGGTCTTTGTTTATTGGAAAAAAAAAAAAAAAGGGGCGCCCAACCTCACTATCTTGATTATGGAAAAAAATATATAAACGTGCCAGAAGCTTAATTAGTGCCAGTGGAAACAAGGAAAATGACCCTTTGCTTTCCACTTCCATCCAGCTTTTTCACTATATGGCAGTTTGCTGGGAGGGAGCTTTTCTGAGGCACTGGAGCACTGCTGCAGGATCCTTTCCCATGGAGCGGCAGAGCCCTCTCAGAAATGTCACCAGTCTCAGATGCTTCAGGAGATGGTGAAAGGGACCCTGGTAAAATTCCAGCTGGTGACTGATGGTGAGAACAGACGGTCCCTGGTTGCCTTTCCTGCCCCATTTGGGGCTGGTGACACTCAGATCTTGGCTCGTGTGGCTTCCAAAGGCTGGGAAGGGAGGAGAAGCACCACCCAAGATAGCCCCTACCCACCTCAACAGCTATCACCTCTTTTCTTCTGCAAGACCTTTCTCTGGGCTGGTGGCTCTTTCCTGCTATCAGATAAGGCATGCTTAGCTCTGCCAGCCCTCTTGATGAAGATGTGACCACAGCTGGTGCTGTGCATGGCCTGACCGAGCTCTCCTGTTGCTGTCTGGGGGTGAGCTGGTGGCATGGGACCCTTGTTAAGCCATGTGGCCCTCAGTGCAATCAAGACTGAGGTCTAAGCCAGCACGGGGATGACTGTGCAGGTTGGGCTGAGCCTTTGTGGTTTGCACAAAAGGCTTTTTTTGGGAGCCCTGTGCTGATGGCGCATGGAGTGATGTATTTCATGGGAGGATTATTGCAATGAAACACAATGTGCTTTTGTGCAATTATATGGTGTCTTTTAAATAATTTCCTCTAACAAGTCTGTCCACACCCAAACAAAAATAAACATTATTGAAAGGCTGCAGAGATAAACACACAAAGGTTGCCCTTAAATGCATCCCTTCTCCCCCTCCTTACAGACACCTGCACCATTCCCTGGACAGGATGAACAGCCAGGAAGGTTGAGTTAACATTATCCAGCATAAACTTGGGCAATTACTGACTTTGCAGTGTTTCATTTCACTCTCTATATGCTTTTTAATCAGTGGCTTTCTTGGAAAGGAGAAAGTGAAAACTGGGACTTCTTGTGTCACCTGCTTGCTCTGCCTCTTTAAGGTGAATGCTTTCCTCTCATCCCTTTGAGGCTCTCTACCATTTTTGGTGCTGGTGTCTATGGGGATAGAGTGAGCTCATAAGCCTTATTCCACATGAGACACGCCACTAACTTGTTTTATTTCCACCATTTCTCACCCATTTTTGGGCATGGCTCGTCCTGGAGCTGCCCAGACCCCTTCCTGCCTGGGTGCTGACCCTGCTGGTAGGTGAACAATGTCATCTCTCTTCCACTTCTGTCAGTTCAGCAGTGCCATCACCACCCAACAGCTGCTGTTGTCTTGCTCCTCTGAAGTTTTCCCAGCTTTTCTTTAGGAATAATTTGGGGCACAGAGAGGGGATTTTCACCCATCTTCATTTAGCCTGTTTTCTAGGCTGATAAACCCGTGATTGTTTTTTTTAGGGTGAGGAAATTGCCCTAATGAAACCACCTGCTTATTTCTCCTCCTTCTCCACTCTCCAACTCATTTGCTTCTTTGCCATTTCCCATGACTGCTTGGTCTCTTTAACAGCTTCTTGTGAAGGGTCTCATCAAAGATGGCACAACAGTCTAACTGGGGTGTCAAGCTCTTGCATTGCTGCCTTTATTCACCCATCCCCTCCCCTGGTGACACTTGTTCTGGCCACAGTCTGTCTCTACTGTGAGCCCCAGATGGGAAAGTGCTCTGCTTTTAATTAGCACCTCAATTAGTTTATTGGGTGTCAGCACCACACTAACTGACTTGCTGTTCCAGGATGCACTTTTCAGTAGAGATGTTGTTCTCGCTATCCTATAGTCCTTCAGGGTTTTTAGCTATCACAAAGTGCATCTTTTTACTAGTCCAGGAAGATATTCCTCTGCAATTCAGTGTTTATTAGCTGAGCTGAGTGATGCATGTTTTTTGTTGTTTTTCCCAAATAACCAAATCACTTCAGCTTTTCTTCTTGTGCCCAGGTCCAGATAGCACATTTCTGAGATTAATGATCAGGCACTATGGTCTGAAAGGTGGAGCCCTGTGACAGATAAGCTTGACTGACATAAATCATTTAGTTCCTCTGTACCCTCCTCTTCTTCTGTAACTACTGGAGGTTGAGGTGACCCACAGAGCCACCTGAAATTCTCCTGCAAAAGATCTCCAGGTTTGACTTCGTTTTCAGCTGCAACTTATGGTCATGCTCCACTGGCTTCAGTAAGATTGTATTATATATTTTCATATCATTTTTCTGCTACACTAAGTGAATAAAAAAAATAGAGGTGTTTTGTCTTATTTACTTTTTTGTGTGATCCAAGCTCTGAATATTGGATTTTTGCCCACCCCTTTCTGTACTGATTTCTGTCTCCCCTGAATCATTTTTATCTTATGACGGACTCCCTCCACTATCTTTTTATTCTGGCTTTTTGCTGGGAAATTGCATATCAGTTGTTGCCATTGATTTACTCTTTGTTAGCCAGGCTTTTTCTCCTCTCTGGTGGCAGAGCGTTGCCTGGGGTTTTGTTCCAGAGTTACCGTGGCCCTTGGGACTATTAAATAGGAATGGAACAGGAACAGTAGCTATGTATTTCCCATGGCCTACCCATGGATTTTGGGACACTGTGCCTTGGTGACCAATGAATAATTTGACCATGAGAAGGGACTGAGCAGTGAAGCCCAGGGCTGAGGTGTAGCCTGTGAGCAAAGTTGGCTTTTAATCAGTAATTGCAACCTGTGTGGCCACAGTATGGACCTGGCTGCACTGGTTGCACTGGGATGCTGAGGGTCTCACTGGCCACTTTGCTGTTAACTCAGATACCAACGCTGCCGGATGGTCCATGTCTGTCTGGCACGGTACCAGGTTCTCGTAAGGACCTGAATATCTTGAAGGATATTCTTTCTTCTCCTTCTTAGAGATTCTCCCAGGCAGCTTTGCACCCAAAGGGCTGTGAATATGGGTTAGATCCTGGCTAAGACCCTGGTTAGACCCTTGGTTCCATCAAAGGAAACAGAAAGATGTGAGGGACCTCTGGGGATAACCCATTTTCTAGTGATTCCATGTAGTTTGCTCATCAGTGTAACCTCACAGGTCTCTTTGTGATATGAGAGTTTACGTCAGAATATCCTCCCTTGTTGTATATGGGCCCGTGTTTCTCCCTTAGGGATGCTCGTCCACCTCCACCCGACAAAAAAAACTGAGTCCCTATGACCAACCCTTTCTTGCCAGCTCTTCTAATTCAAGGGAAAGCAACATGAATGATCTGTACAGAGCTAGCACAGCCCCTTAGCAAGGGTCTCAGCAGAGCTGAACCAGCCAGGCAGATGTGGTCTGTCAGCGTGGTGTTAATGTATTTCTGGCAGAGATTTGTGTTATCGAAGGGGTGGTGGATTTACAGCCTGTGGGAATCAAACTGCTGCACATGCTTTGAACATTACTGGGGGAAAAAAGATATATTGGCTTTTTGGTTATGATTTCGCTGGCAATCTAGAAAGTTTGCAGCTGATGGGGAATATGTCTTGGCTGGTGATCCTGGGGTGGGGTGATTCAAGTAGAGCTTTCTTATTTCATCTTTATTTTAGTGACTCACTTGACTTTATTCTTTAATTGTGACGTTTTAACATGAGACTTTGCAAATGGAGAGCTGACGCTAATGGAGAATGGTCATTTTGCTTAGTTTATGTGAAGAGATCTAACTCAGGGTTTGATAGTCCTTAGTCCCTGTAAGGTTTCTGTGCCAGCTGTTCCCCAACTTCAGGTCTGATGCTGTTTGCAGTGAAAGCAAAAGGAATGTTGTCTCATGAGAAGGTGTTCCTAGTTCTTGAGTTCTCTCTAGATCAAGGTGCGGAGCGTGGCTGTTGTTGATGTTGTGCTTGGTGTGATGCCTGCCCTGTTTCCCCCAGGTGAAAGAGGTGGTGGTGGCTGAGAGCACCCAGTGGCCTCACTGGAGTGTGTTAAAAGTGCTCTGAGATCTGCTGAGGAATATATGCAGATATATTTATGATGTTTTGGTTCGGAGGAGCCGTTAGCGCTCACTCTGGCCTCTGGCTTGATCCAAGCCATAGTTTCACACAGGTTTTCATGTCTGGCTTCTGTGTTATGCAGAATTTCTTCTTGACTCAACATTTTGGCAGGAAGAGAGGTCTGTGTGGAGTGAGAAGGATGGCACAGACATTTTCCAAGGTCCTGAGCTGTCTGAAAGTTAGTTAGGGCAGACAAAAAGGTGGTGATGCCAAACAAGCACTGTGCATTTTTTGCGTTTAAATAGCTTTAAAAATTATCTCTGTAAGGCTAGCACCGTCACTGTCATCACCAAATCCACAGAGCACAGGACTCGGCCAAACATCTGATTCAATTCCCAATTAATCATTATTTCCACTACTTTTTCATAATTGCTTTTGCTAATCCTCAGCTGCATTTGCATTTGCTTAGTACTCACCATCCCCTTCACCTATGGGTGCAAGTCATGAGATGTCAACATCCTGCGCGTGTCCCTTGTGATGCTCGGTGGAGCTGTAAACGCAGGAGAGGAAGATCTTGGGTGTAAATTATCAAAGCTGTGCTGATATGAGCGAATCTATCACAATCTACACCAGCTGCAGAAATGCCCATGGGATATTTCATTCCTGCTGGCTGGAACAGCGGAAAGCTGGTGGGGAAAATGGCCTCATGTCAAGTGTGTTTGAAGAAGGAAGATGCACATCTGAGCAATTTTCTGCTCCTTTGTTTTGGTCTGTTAAAGTTTAGCAAAAAAACCCAAACTTTTTGGGCTTCTATGCTTATTTCTGCATGGAGTCAAGCATCTTCCAAGCTCTGTATGTCCACACAGCAGCCTGTTAAACTGGTACCTCAAGACAGATGCTCCCTGGCAGTGAATAGGAGGATAATTGTAATGAAAGGGATTGCCAGGTTGAATAAAGTTTAGCTACTGAAAAGATGAAAAGTTTCCCTGCATATAACCAGAAACAGAGTTCAGATCTGTAATTCTTGCTTTTTTCCTGACACTGATTCCATTTGGGTTCCCTGTAGTCTTTTAAGGGATGGGAAGGCAGAGGGTTTGTTTGCATTCTGCTGCATTAACCTCATGGTGTTGTGTCAGAGCAGTAAATGCTGCAGGAAGAAAAAGGTGCTCCAGTCAAACCTTGTAATAATGAAGGGAAATGATCCCTTTCGAACTTAATCTGCAAAATACCCTCACCCCAATGTGTGTCAGTGAAACCCTTTGACATGGGGTCAGTTACAAACAACTTGATTTCATTCAACTTTCTATGGACTAGAAGGAGAATGGGGGCCAGGAAAATGTATTACATGGAGAAAGACAAGATCTTTTTAAAAAGAAAAAGGAAGAAATTGCTTCTTCCCAGCTTACCGGAAGGAATTGCAAACAATGGAAGCAAATGTAAAACCCAAGGTTCAAACTAATCTCCTGCGATTAACTCCCCCGCATAAGCTGCTGAGCTCCCAAAGCCCCCAGTGGTGGTCGATGTGCTGGTGACCAGCCCCAGGCCATGGTGTCCCCGCTCTGTGGCCGCATGCTGCCTGTGTGTGTTCCTCCCCCAGCTTGCTTTCATTCAGGAGAAATGTTTCCAGTGGGCAAACACTAATCCATCCTGACAGCTCTGCCCATCTTCCTGCTTTGGTCTGGCATCCAGCAAACAGCTTGATTAAGGTCCCCGGGGCTTTATTAGTGCAGCTTGTTGCCTGCAAATTAATCAACAGGTTGCCTGTGATTAACTCTTTGCTGGAGCTGGTTGGGAAGTGCTCTACATTGCTGTGAGCATTGAGTCAAGCCTGTTGAACTGGCTTTTAAATGTGGTGCAGCAGAAATAGCCCAAAGTGGTCTTGATTTCCTGGGGCAGGAGGCGAAGCGATGCTGTGGGCTCTGGAGCTGCTGCTAATCCGGCTTCTGATCTCTGATAGCGATTTTAGACGTTGTTTCTCTCAGCCATTCATCCACCCCCTGTAAAATATCTGTTATTTGTGCTGAGGACAGCCAGATAAAAACCTGTACTTGGCTTAATTATCCACAAGAAGTCAGATGTCCTCTGGGCCCCTCCAAAGTGTAAGTGCATGCAGGAATTGAGACCTCTTGCTGTTTAGAGGTTTAGTCTGGAGCATGTGTGGAAGTTGCCTGTGTGTTGTATTTGTTTTGTTATCTTTTAGAATTTGGCCTTTTTTTAACTGTTTGGTCTCACCAGATTAGGATGAGGAAAAAAAAAAAACAAAACTATTTAGTTGCTGTGGTTTACACTTGAGCTTTGGTAATGAGCAGAAGAATCAGGGAGCACACACTGAGTTTTCAGGGGGCTGTACAGATATTGTAGTGGAGAGGACTGATGTTGTGCGGGTATAAGGGATTGAATGCTCTTATTATTTCAAAGTTCACAGGATTTCTAGCTTCTCAGTTGCATGTACATAGGGAGACCCAGCTCCTTTTCTCCATTTTCCATTTCTGTGCATGACCTCCCATCTCCCAGTTGCTGGCAGCCCAGTGGGCGCATCATACTGTGTGCTCTCATGCCCATTAGCACAGTGAGTCTCCGATGGACAGGACAGATACCGACTGTGCTCCCACACAGCACGAGCCCTGCGGGGCCAGTGGGACTCTGCACATGGAATTACTTTCCATCTGATCTGGACTTCACCCCACAACAAACAATGGTGAGAACAGCCGGAGCCACGTAGCTCCTATCAATTATTTTTAGCAACAATCAAAGATTGTGCCTGTACGGCGGTGGTCTCCCGTCTCAGCAGGAGAGCAGCCAGCAGAAGAGCTGCCCAGGCCTGTTGCTCTGTGCACGTTCCCCCAGGAAGGATGTATTTTCAGGAGTTTGCTCCAGTTGGAGAAGAGCGGTGTGTGGTGGGGAACCTGCCAACGCTCTGTCTTCAGCAGCTGGCCAACATCTGTCTTCTGGATGATATAAAAATTCTCACAACTTCATGATCATTTCCATTCCTATTTTACCAGAAGGTTTTAGAGCATTTCGGTCCTCGATTTGACTTTGTATCCAGGTGAGAGCAGTTTTGGGGATGTGAGGCACACAGAGCAGCTGTGGAGCTCTCCAGGGGTCTGTGGACAGTGGCTGTCCCTGTCCCTGTGCTATGAGCTCCTGATGCTGGTTCTCTCCTGCCCAGGACAGAGCCTTTTGTCTGGGGTCACGGGTGGTCTGTGCACTTCCACTGTAGGGCCTTCTCTCTTCTTCTTCGATCAACCTTGGGCTCTCATGCAGGGACCTGGCTGCTCAGTGCAGATGCTGAGCTTTCAGCCTTCATTCCATGCTGGTGGTGGTGATTCTGAGATAGCCAGAGGAGATGGAGGCAAAGCTGCTTCCTGGGGACAAGCTGGGGAGTAAAGACTTGTGACTTTGTGCTTTGTGCATTTCTGGCCCCCAGACCCATCCATACCCTGTGATTGCGGTGGGGTTTGTAACAGCAGCAGAAAACTGAGAAGTTAAACACTTCTGATTTGTTTCTTTCTTTGCCCGTGCTCTGGCTCTTCACTGTTTGCAATAACCAGTTCAGGTAACCCATGCAGGGTGTGAAGGGCTGTTGATCAGCGGGAATTGTTCCTGCATCAGTGATGCCAATGAATCTGCAAAGCCTGGGGACAGGGAGAGTGGGGCTCCAGGTTTGGTTCCTCAGCATCTGTGGATGAAGCAGCTTGTGCAGAGCAAGAAGCAAACTTGTAGGTACCTGCACCACCAGTGAAAGGTCTCTGGAACGAGGCTGAAAGGCCTCTAGGGGTCCTATGTCTGAGCAGGTAGCTCACGCATGTTGCTGCCTAAGGGCATTTCCAGGTATCAGCAGAAAAGCACGTGCAGAGAAATTACTTTATCTGCCATTTAAAGTGACACAACCGTTAATGTGCTCTTACGAGGTCACTCTTTGGAGCAGACAGAGCAAAAAGTGGCATTTCTGAAGGGAGATTTTAAGCCAAATGACATCTGGCCACGATAGTCTCAACGGTGTAGGAAGTCTTTGGAGAGTATTGAGAGAGCAAGTACCAGCAGAATTGAAAAAAGCTGCTTTCTGCAGAGGTCTCATTAGCAGAGTTCAGATGATCTTACTGAGTGTGGACTTTGCAAGAGGCACCACGGCTGATTGCCCAGCCTCCCATCAGTGAACACTTTCCCTATAGGATGAAGATGAGATTCCACTTTTGTCCATCCCTCAGGATATTCATGTTTCTCTGTTGATGAAGGCACACAGGCTCAATCTCTTATCTCCATCCCCCTCTGCCAGCAGAGAATAACAAAAAGAAAACTGGAAGCATGCAAGCTGTGGAGTTTGGGAGGAGAAAAGGCGGCAACGCATCAGCTCAGTGTTCTGCATCGTGCCCAAGGGGGTTCAGCTGACTGGGGTGCATCCCTGCACCTGAGCTCTATCGCATCCCCAGCCGCTCCTGTTGCAGGAGCTGCTGGCCTTTGCATGGCAGCGTGACAGCGTGGTGGCAGCTGTGACGCATCCATCAGCCATCCCTGCTGCTGTGCGTTCGTTCCTGTTGCCAGGCAAAGCTGGGGTGACCTTTTCGGAGAGGAGGAGGAGATGGTGGGGAGAGCGATGGGTGGGTGGGAGGCAGTGGCAGCCCTGGATGGAGCTGTGCTGTGCATGGGGGGTCTGGTCAGGGCTGGAGGTTTGGGTGCATGTAGTGAAGCTGACAATCCCTCCATGCTTTGCTTGATTTTGTGGGTGCAGAAAGCCCCATCCCCACCTGCCTACTTGAATGGAGATGAAGCTTTCCCTGGTGGGGTCTGCCATCTCTGTGGGATGCCACGCTCAAATTAAGAGAGGAAGTATCAGGATGGTGCTTGGTAAAATGCTATTTATGGCCTGCTGTGGGTCTGACTGTATTGCCTCTGGTGTAGGAAATTTCAGGGCACTACAGCCTCCCCCCACCCTGTTCAGCCTGACATGAGCCACCGAGCAGTGGGCACCAGCAGTAGGGACTGGGGTCTTGTGCCCTGTGCTGTGACTCTTGCTTAAAATCGTTATATCGGTTTTACTGCGTGGGTTTTCCTGAGACTCTGGACCTGGACAGTGTTCTGCTCTGTGTGTGCTGATTCTGGAGTAAAATCCTGGGTGGCTTCTCTGGAAAAGAAAATCTTTTCCAGGTGTTTGAGGTCAGTGTGACTGGGGAAATGACTATGAGCCAGTAAGGCTGGATTGGTATGAATGGCACCATCAGTCCACCTAGAAAGAGCCCAGTGTGAAGAGGTGAGGTGGAACCATATCAGACATAACCTGAAATGACTTAACAAGCTGCTGAAGTTTTTAAATGCATGTGTCACTTTTTTTTAATTTAAATTTCCTCTGACATTTCATAGGCTTCATCACTCAACATGAAGCCAAGATCCCTGTGAGTGTGTGCGGTAGGATTGTTTTTAAATTTTATTTTGAATACAGATGTCTGGAATAACTTTTTTGCACACACTGTAGGAGTGTAAAGGTTTCTAAGCAACATCATTTCATGCTGTTTGCATTAGAGAATGTGAAACAGGGTTCCTTTTTTAAAAAGTCTCTGCAGTGCAGGCATAATTACAGGATCCCATTATGCAGCATTGTGTCTATGGTGAAGCCTGCCCTAATGGAATATTGTCCCTTGTGCTGGAGTTTTACCTGCTCTTTACCAAGACACTTAAGGACTTAATTAGCGTCATTATAGACTACCACCCCCTTCCTCAGCCCAGTGCATGAAGGGATAACGATCTGTCCAAGCTAGTGCGTTTGCTTCCCGTGGTTAACCACACTACACGGAGTGTTTCGTAGCTCACTGCTGCTATCTTGGAGTGAATGCGATTTGGGGGGGGGCAAGAAAACATTTCCTAGGAGCCATAAATAGACTCTGTGTTTACTTGACCTGGTCTTAGCCATTGAGCTGGGATGGTATTTGTCCGTGGGAGATCCTTGTGGAGTTCCTGCCTGTGATGCCGCATCACATGTTGCCCTGGCTACCTGCTCGGCTCAATATGTGCCACAAGGCACCTGTACGCCCTCAATTCCTCAAAACAGCGCCCAGGAAGCATCAGGAGCTGTGCAGATGCAGCAAGCTCAAGGGTCTCACCTTCCCATGATGTCCATGTGGATGTGCTGCACATGGGCAGCATCTTCTGCTTACCAGCATGTACATACAGCCGTGTGTGTGTGTGTGTGTGCAGCTCCTGACTGCCACCCTTGCTGGGTGGTGGGTGTTGGTGGTGGGTGTTGGTGCAGTGCCGAAGGCAGATGTGTTGGATGGGTTGGGGTGACAGGAGATGGTGGCTCCAGGGCATGCTGGTGGGAGTGGTGCCGAACGCTGGAGAGGGTCACGCTGCAGCTACACGGACCCTGTCAGCTGGATGGTCAGTGATCCCTAGTGCCTCCATGGTAAACAACATTTGGGTTGACCTGCCCAACAGAGCTTTATAAACATCTGGGGGCTTTTTGTGTTTTACGAGATGAGGAGTGTTGGCTTTTGTACCTGAGCTGGGGCCAAAGAAGTTTTTATTGCTGGTTAGGTAACCTCTCTGGCACGTTGCATTAGGAGCTCTAGACATTATTAATGAGGTGTGTGTGCGCTATGGTGCATGTGTTATTTTGTGTAATGGCTGTTGCTGCTGTGCCTGGTGCGAGGATGTAGCTGTAACGTTTTCCTACAGGTGTATAGTTCTCAGCCTCCTTCACCTCTTGTGTCCCTTCTCTGCCATCCTTTCTACCCTGCCTGCTCCAGGCTGGTGCTCACCCCAACAAGTTTTATCTGGAGTTTTACTGACATCTTGCAGGGAGGAAAATTTACTCGTAACCTCTGCTCTTTGTACATCTTGGTGTTGGTGGGAAGAACTACGGAGAACAGGCCGGGACCTGGTTTGTGTGGAACGTGGCGCTCCTGAACTTGTGGCTCAGCTGCATTCAGGGGAGCTCCTTGAAGGCTCGTGTCCATGTTTCTTGCACATGTAAAGAAGGAAGGAGCTGTGATGCTGATGTATTTCCTCTGTTTCCCTTGACACGCTTAGAGTTCTGCACATCACCTGCGTGCTCCGTCACCTCAGCAAATGGTCTGGCCTGATGTGAGGAGGTCACCTGTGTTGGTGGGCAACCTTCAAAGCCCAGGGCTACTCCTGGGTTTCATCATCTCATTTTCTGCTTTGCTTATCCAGGATGACTCCTGCGTTGTCTGCTCCTAGTGAGGACTGCTGCAGTGATGCGCTGCCTGTTATTTTTTTTACAAGAGCCACTTGGCTGCTGTTTTGGCTCTTCCAGCCTCTGCCCTCAAGGAGCTGTGTGTGATCCCTGCTCAGATAGCTGGGGATGCCTCCTGCCCTGCCACACACAGCAGTGCTTGACAGAGCATGTCTGGTGGTCCTGGGCCCCCACACAAAGCCCATCCAAGCTACAGCTGTCTGTCCTGCTTCCCAGTGAGATGGCTGGAGGTCTTGGGCAGTGCTCATTCTGTTTTGCTCCATAAACACTGCTAATGGTGCCAGATGGGGCTTTATAGGAGGATCACATCCTCTGCCCTATGCTCTGTGTATTTTAAACAAACCAGGGAGGGGGTCTGGGCTGGATCCGTGTTTGTTCTTGAAGGAACTGATGCGGGCTTCAGAGTCCTCATCCATCCATCTTCCATATGGAGATAAAAAGTTTTGGCTGAACACTGCTAAATGTGCCGTCATCTATCACAGCGGAGGCGGGATTGTGTCAAGGAAAAATAATCCACCATCAGGCTCAAAAGAAGAAGATGGAAAAAAAAGAAGAAATAAGTTTTCCAGTGAAATGCATTGCTTTTAAAAATCCAGTTCACTCTTTGCCAAGTCATTGTTTGGATTTAGACTTGTTTCACATAAAAGCAACCTTTAAAGGTTACTTTTATCCCTCTTTAATGAACTATAGAAATGAGCCTGGTCTGCTAGAGGGCAGAGGCCAGGGGATGGGACCTGGTGTGGAGCTGATGCATCCCCTTTGGAGCAGCAGTGTGAGCTGTACCACCAGCTCCCTGGCTGCCAAATCCTGCAGCCAGCAGCTTTCAGTGAGGATAATGGAGGAGGATCATTGATGTGTATCTCTCCCCTTGCTGTGGTGGAAATTATATATGCTGCAGCGCGTGTGGGAGACAGAATATACATTGCTGTGTTTCTGTGAAGCATTCTGGATTGTAGGGCTTTCACCCCGGGGGCCAGGTTTTCCGAAACCACTCCTGCGCTGGGTGCTGAGCTCTTTGGAGACGTGTCTCAGCAAGAGCTCTTAGAAACCTACTGCCTGTGGTGAGCATTTAACCACCTGCAGACCTGGTCCCCATCCTGCCCACGTGAGCGAGAGGAGCCTTGTGCTTCCTTCCCTGGGCAAAGCACTGGGTGCTGGAGCCCCTTGTTGTCCCTTTCCTCCTCAATGCATCTGGGCAGTTAGGTGATGGTGAGGGCATCTGGGCACCTCTGTGATGATGGAGCATCCCAACCATGAACAGCAGGAGAGTGTCCAACTCATTAAAAAGGTTCTGCTGTAAGGCGGTGTGAGGGAGAGGTGGGAAGGGTGGGCATGGGGCAAAGCTGCTTTGCAGACCCTGGGTGGACTGTGGGGTCCCTCAGCTCCAAGCAGCAGCATAGCTGCATGGGCTAATGAGCTAAATGGGGTCTGACGAAGATAGCAGCAGAGTCTCTAAACAGGACTCAACACTGTGTATCTGTGAATTGAGTTCTCCCTCCTCCCACCTAACTGCAGGTAATCCTTTCTGCGCAGGCAAAGTCTCCCCACGCAGCTGGGAACCCTCCCAAACCGCAGCCCAGCCTGAGGGCTGCTGCGATTTCTCACTGTGCTTCCAACGGCTGTGCTAATGAAACGTTTCTCTCATTTTCCTTCTGGTCCATGCTGCTTGAAGCTTTTAGGGGACACCTGACTGATGCAGAAAGAGCAGCAGCAGTGGGTGAATGAGTGGTGCCAAGTACAGAAAACCCAATGCACCTGTTTCTGTGTGTTGGCCTGGATGTGGTGCTCTGGGACTCGCAGCTTGGGGTGAACCATGTCTGCACCGGGGCTGAAGGCATCCCTGCTCCCATAACGTGGTTCTGGGAGAAAGGGCCTCAGTAGGGAGTTTCTGATGCCACCAGTTTATGGTGTTATTTGTTGTCCTTTTCTCAGGTGGATGACTCTTGGTGGGACAGGGAAGAGTAAAATGTGGTGCAAGATACTAGAACCTCTCAGCAGTTTCTGAAGTGGCTGCGGTGCCCAAGCTCCTGGCCTCAGCGATGCCCTCCTATGGGCATTTTTCCCGAATTCCCTTTCCCAGCAGAAATCAGATCAGTCCTCCTTATTGGGCTCATTGGTACGAGGGTGGCTTTGATGAATTTGCTATGTTTGCTGCTGTTGGGTGAAGGCTGATGGTGCTTCCCCCTGCAGAGGGACCATCCACCCAGGGATGCTCTGCACGAGCAGGATGAGGTGGCTTGGAGAGGGGCTGTTGACTGGGGGGCACTCTGGGGAAAATCCCTGTGAACCAAAACTGAGGCTGCTGGTGTTTTCTATAGAAGAAGTGTCAGAAGGCCACTGGAAGCAGTTGGGCAACGGAGAACAACTTTCCTATGGGAAAGTAAAGGCTTGTTCCATTTTTAACCCTTGCTAATTGAGTCCAGGGTGAAATGTGACCCCAGGTTACATAGTTGTAATGCCTCCTCTGTGCGCTGGGCCCTCAGGAGGGGGAAGAAGCAGTAGTTTGCTGGTTTTGGCCCAGCTCCACGAAGCGAACTTTTTAGTGGCTGTAAATAAGGAAGATGAAGAGGCAGGAAGTGGACATCTCATTAACAGACACTGGAGCTGGCTGCCCTGGGGCCACCCGCCTGGGCCAGGGTGTGTGGCTCGGGCAGAAGAAAGCGCGGGAGAGTGGCAGGGGAGTTCAGGGTCGCTGGTGGGACCATGAGGTGGGAGCACGTCTGCGTGGGAGCCTCCGTCCTGGGAAACCTGAACTGGCCCTGGACCGCCGTGGCAGGAAGGAAGACAGCCCAGATAGGCAACTGTTTTTGGCAGCGGTCTCCCCGTCCTGCTCAGCGCAGGTGTAATGACCTTTCCATGCTCAGCCGTCTGCAGACGTTCACGGATGGAGTTGTCCTACAGAGGCACGGCAGTAACACTAAACCTGTGTGGTTAGTGAGAGATGGGCTGGCCGCTGGTGCCTTTACAAACCTTCCCTGTGAATCTGGGAGCCCTGTGAGCATCCCCAGTGTCCAGGGAAGGGCTGGAAGTCACATCCAGCACGGGCACCTCATCACAGCAACCTGGACCAGAGACGCCTTATCCTGGGTGACGGGATCTCCTCCTTCTTTCCTTTTATTTCCAGGAGGCTTACACTAAGACAACAGTAATAAATAGTTTATTTGAGCCTTATCATTAAAAATACATGGCTGTAGCCTAAAGGTGACTTGTGGGGTAGCTTGTGCCTGCTGTTCTGCTTTGTTGTGAAACCTGAAAATTACTGGGTTTTTTAAGTACTTCTATTTTTCCCCACATGTTTACTTTTTTGTTTTTTTTTTTTTTTTTCAACCTTACAAATGTTAAATATGCCATGTCAGGTTGGTTTTGCTGCAGTCTCTTAGGAAGTTTCCCTGCCTTGAGGGTGTCAACAGATAATTTCTTCTCTATGAGGAAAACAATGCATGTGAGTGTGAAATGAGAACTTACAGAGAAAAAAGAGAAGTGGAGAGTTAGAAACAGTCAGCAGTTGCTCTGGACTTGCTTCTTCAAATATCCTTGTACTAAATTCTCTGTCCACAGAGATTTTGAGGAAAAAGGGCAGGGTAGGCAAGACCTGAGATTTTGGTGGTAAATGCTTCCATTGGGAGGGAGCAGGCCAGCAGATTCCAGATGCTGCCTTTGGGAATGGATCTCTCATGGGAGCTGGCTGGCTGCGAGCTCTCAAAGGTGCCTTTACCTTCTGTGTGGGGCAACTTTTATGAGTCTCATCCCCAAAAATGGCATGAGATCGATCTCTGGGCTACCCAGGAATGTGGGGTGGGGAAGAAGAAATGGCAAGAGGTCAGTGGGAAGTCCAAAGGATCCTCAGCTCTGTGCAAAGGTCTCCAGATGCAGGACATGTCTCAGGTGGGTGAGGAATGGCCAAGAAGCATATGGCTATGGTTGCCAGCCCCAGTGTCTCTGTTGGGGATGGCAAACCTCTCTCAGAGGTTTTGCTGTCACTGGAGATCCACAGCAGGAGGCTGCAGAGCCTGGATGACACAGGCTGGCTTTGGTCCTTCCTGGCAGCTCGCAGGCTGTGGCGCAGCGTGGGCTGCGTGGGGGCTCATCAGCTGCCTCTCCAGCTGCCAAGGCTGCTCTGAGATGCAGCACCTTCCTGCTGCAGATCATCAGAAAAATAGTGCCAAGAGGGCTGGAATGGGGTGAGGGAGCATTTTGCAGCATGGTTGCTGATGCAGTGCAGGACCAGGGCTGGAGATGGAGAGGACGGCGTGGAAGGGAGCGTGGCACGTGGTCTGGGATAGAGCCATGACATAAGGGGGGTGGCAGTGGGATGCAGCAAGTGGCAAAAGATCCGTCACCTACGAGCAGGTGCCTGGAAAGCGTCACAATGCTGCATGGCCACGCTGCCATCATAGATCATATTGTAGTGTGCAGAGCTTTCCCGAAAATGGGGGGCCGTTCCTTTTATTCTTGAAGACGAAAGTTCTCTCTCTGGATCTCTTCCAGAACATAATGCTTTGGCATGGAACAAGACATGCTCTGTTAACTACTCCCCTCTTGTCCCAATAAACAGGAGGCGCTGAGCAATCTGCTCTCATATCTTCCGCCTCTTGGAAATCCCAGGAAATAAATGTTTTGCTGGTAGCACAAAACAATTAGAAATGGGGATTTGTACTTTCTTGCTGGATGTGCCTTTTCCCACTCCTTGATTAACCTTGGATGCAGATGCTGGTTGTCAGCAGCGCAGCTCAGGATGCGCCGTGTGCTGCCAGGACTTGACCGGTGTGTCTTGTAGCAACAAAAGCAGATGAAACATCTGGTCGGGGGGGGAAGAAAAGCCCAATAACATGGAGCTTCCCTGCCAGCTTGGCTGGGAGGGAGGAAGGGACAGGCAGGTGGAAAGGGTGCAAACAAGATGTTCGGGGTGGAAAAATGTGATCTGGATTCTCCATAACAAACTTGTCTGTTCTCCCACAGGCTCTCCGAGCCAGCACGCACGGGATTTTTCAATGACTGGAAAGTCCAAGCCTCCCAGTCCCTGAGGATGGTGAGGGGCAGTTTGTGGAGAGGGATGGGTGGGTGGGAACGTCCTCCCCAAATTCCCTCGGGAGGCGTTGATGAGGGCGACTGCTGTGATAGCCGATTGCTGCTGAGCGGGGAAAAACCGGTGATGTCAGAACAAGGCCATCAACCAGGCGGGGGGACGGGGACATGTGACACTGTGCCACATTGAGGATATTAATTCTCAGTCAACTTTTATTGCTGAAAAGCTGTATTGTTCCTCAGGGAAGGACAGATGATGATCTACGTCATCCTCATTATTCCAGCTGCCGGTCCCCCGATGGTTGCCCTTGGCTTGACCTGACAGCAAGGGGCAGTTTCTGTAGGGCCCTTTTCCATCCTTCCCAGTAAGGAGTGTGGCTGGTGTTGCGGAGTGGCTGCGATATTAGATTGTCTTCACAGTGTCACAAGTCATCTTGCAAAATATGAAACAAGCTGCTATTTGCAGAAAGGTTTTGTGGAAAAGGCACTTGACCCAGAGGAAGAGGGCTGGTTTCCATTCAGCTCCAAGTGGACGGCACACGCATCTTTGTGTGCATGGGTGGCAAAGTTAAGCTTCTCTCTGTAAACATCAAAAGTGAACATCCTTTTAAGAAAGAAAAAAAGGAAACTAAATAAAACAGGGAGGTAAGGTCCTTGCCCCTGACCACAAATTGATGTGGAGCTATAAACAGGGTAACTGGTTTCTGGCAGGTGGCTTCATGTGCGGGTCCCCCGAGTGTCCTGGCAGCCCCAGGCTGAGCTGCCGCTGTCTGGGGAGGGGAAGGAAGAGCAACAAAGGATCGGCTGCCCAAAATTTCCTTCCTGATGCCGGGAAGGACGATCGGTTCTTCCCCAGGGTGAATCACGCTCCCGCGCTCAGCAGCTAATCCTGCCGACTGTGGCTGGCCCCTGATAAGCTGCCCAGCCAATTCTGATTAGTTTCCAGTGACTTCATTAGAAAAATAACATTAGAAGCAATTTAAAGTCAATTATGTTTTATGTGACTAACGTTGTTAATTATTATTACTTTTGTTAGTTTGCCTAATCCACCAAGATTCTCCCATTAATAGACGTTACTAATTTGTACCTACAGTGCAATGACTTCTGCCATTGGCTTTCAGAGCATCTCCCCAAACTGTCCTCTATTTTGTATTTATTGTAGATTAACTTTTAATTTAAAGTTAATAATCTTGAGCTGTAAACTTCCATGGTGTCCTATAAACATCAAGCAAGCCTTGCAGTCTGGGTTATTTTTACAATGTGTTAGGCAAAGCAACACAGGATAATGGTTTGGGAATGCTGGAAAATATGATTGAAAATTAAAATGGCACTTAGTGAGCTGGAACATGGAACTCTGTGCAGGTGGCAAGTGTTGTGCTGGTTATGGATGGAGAAAAGAGGTCAGAAAAAACTTAAATTACTTGTCCACAGACACAGAATGGGTAACAGGACTTGGGGTCTCCGATCCTTCTCCATGCTTTGCTGTAGGATGGAGTCATAGCTCAGGAGCCACTGATTTGGCACAAGGAGTTTTTGCATAGATGCAAAACGGTTTAGGGACCATTAGAACTGTAGGCTGGAAATGGAAGAAAATAATTGTTGCAGGGTGGCAGGAGCTGCCCCTTGTAATGCTCAGCACTGCTGGGAGAGATGGTTTGAACACAGCCTGCAAAGAGCCTGGCTTAAAAAATGGGTTGAGGGCTCCAGACAATCTCAATAATTCCAACATGTGTTCAGGCAAACCATGTGCATAATTCAGCATGTTTAGTTGTGTTAACAAAACTCCTTGCCAGCGAGCAGTGTTTGTTTGGAGATGGCATTGTGATCCCTGTATATCTGTGCCAAGATTATTTTCATTCCCCAAAAAAATAACAAACTGCAGAACTATGGAATGTATCGTATAGAAGCAGCAGCAGGAGGCCAGGGATTGTCTGAGCACAGCATTGGGGCTCTGCTGGTTGTATTTGGTCTGAGACAGACTCCTGGTGTGATATTTTTCTTGAGGGGGGGGCAGCAATTGATCCTGATCTGATTTAGCTTCCTCCTTCGATGGAGTAGCAGTACGTGTCTGTGCTGTGAGGTAGATCGCTCCATAGCCCATGTGCAGGATTGCACCAGGGCAGGGGTTGTCAGTGGTATGGATGGCACAAGGGGGGTCCCACCTTGTCCAAAATGCACGGGATGGGCAGTGGTTTTATTTTTAAAAATTTTTTTAGCACAGTTCTATCATTGGGTATTTTGTTAATGAAAGCATTGCTTAGTTTTATGCAGATGAACTACTTCTGCACAGCTGGGAGCAGATTTCCTGCGTTCTTTGCCTTGCAGCTTATTTGCCGTGTGTCTTCGGTCAGGTCGCTCAGCCTCCCGCTCTACCACGGTTCTTCACCTCCAATTGGCACAATGTTGATCTGTTTCTCAGCTTTGATTTTGAGTGCAGCTTCAGTGGAAATGTCAACCTACAGCGAGTACTTCATAGACCATAATTTGGGGAAATGCTCTCACGTTTTCCATATGGTTATCAGAGAGTGACTCTAAAAAACCCAGACCTCTACTAGATCTAAACTAACCAAGTCATAATGATGATTAGTGAGAACAAAAGTAATTTGCAGCTGGTTAATGTTCTGTGTGATTATTTATGGGTAGCTTTCCGACTGTCTTGTGAGAAGTGTTATGAACTTTGTGATTAGTTACGGGGTGAAAGCCCCTGTTGGGACATGATAACATTGCGGTTTCTCTGCCCTGCAGCCCTCCCCAGCTCTGCTTGTGGGGCTGGGTGTCAGTGTCACTAAAGCTGCACTTGCAAAGTAACACAGAAAAATCCCGTTTTATTTATTCATGTCTTATTTTTCTTAACGCGCTCCTGTTGAGGATGGGAAAGCTCTCGCGGTGGCCTTTGGGGAGTGTGGTGGCAAGGAGCAGAGTACAGCACAGGCACCAAGCCAACACCTGGGCAGGGTGTCAGGCGGGGATGCTGACACCTGATCAGCGCTTCAGAGGCATCCCTTGTGCTGGCCTTGCAGGTACCCACTGCTCAAGGAAGCTGTAAGCCTGCATTGACTTGCCAGCCCTTTTGCCGTGGCAGAGGAAGGATGCGTGCTCCATTACAGGACTGCCCCCTCTCTGCCTCCTGCTTCTGGCATAAACTTGGATGGATGACTTATTCTCACTCTGCTTTGGTTTCTCATCTCAAAAATGGGAATAAAGCAGTTTCCAACTTTGCACACTTTGTACACACAGAAAACAGCCCCACACACGTCTTAAACAAGGAAAAATTATAGACAAAATGAAGTCTGCTCTCTTGCCCTGCATCCAGCCACCCTGTCCAGGGCATGGAGCTGATACAAGGCTTTTGGGAGGTGGTGTGGGGACAGCAAGGCAAGATTTGTGTTATGAACTGGTAGGAGTGGCTGGTTATTTTGGAGAGGGCAGCCCAACAGGATCCCTCCTGTCCATGGGAACACAGGGCAACTCAGCCTTACATTTTTTCTTAAGAAGAGAATGTTTGCTGGAAAGTGTTGGGTGCAGATGTTTTGTGTCTCTCATCCGTAGAGGTCAGTTGGAGTTCTGCCAACAAGAGTGACGTGTGTGTAGAAGAGGCTGAAATTCTCCCATCGAGTGCTGCGGGACTCATCCATGCACTCTGGAAGACGGTAGCTTGGCTCTTACAGCGTTGCAGCACAAATAGGGCCAAACGCTGAACCGGTGACATGGGTGAAAATTCAGGGTAAGAAGGTCTTGTGTAGCACCACTGGTCCCTGTGCCAGGCTGGCCTGCTCTCTGGAAAATTAGAGATGACTCATTTCCCCTGTGAATTTGTGAGCTCCTTGTCTGTCCTCCCTTTGGGCATCTTGCTGTGAGCGCTGGTCTTCTGACTTGCCTGCGTGCCCTTTGCTCACCAGCTCTATTTATAGGGAATTTAATAAGATATCAATTAAAGAAAGGAAAACAAACTGAAGATGTCTGTCTGTAGAAAATCTGGAGTGAGGCAAGGTTATTGATAGCAGTTGTTTAAAATCTTGTCAGCTCTTTTTATAGACGGTCTCTGTTGCTGTGGGACAGCTGAGCTGGTCCCGTGTGCCGGAGCAGCTGGTGGCAGCCCCTGCATGGGACCCTGTTCCTCTGCTGGGACCATCATGTTGGGCGGCTGCTGCCTCCCCTGCTCGTTAGAAAGCGGAGAAATGTTAATGAGAGAAGTGGACTTGAGGGAGTCCCTCTTTGTAAAGAACATGCTGGATAGAGACTGCTAATTAGCTCTCATGATTTAATGCTTTCCTGTTTGCATCCAGTATGTTTGGGGGATATGGTATTTACGGTCCTATGGGGAGGATGTGAGCTGGCATGGAGAGAGGAGATTTCTGTTTCTTCAGAGCTTTATGACCCTCTTTCCTCTTGAAAACTCCAGCTGTGGGAAGACCAGGAAATTGGAGATTTGTTTCTGACTGAGCAAATTAGTGTCTGTCTCTCTAAAATCTGTTTCTCTCTAAGTTTTGCTGCACCCTAAGTATTCTTTTGGCTTGCTGCCTCGCACCTCTGCAGTGTCAGCACTGGGAGAGCCTCCCGCTGCAGTAAGAGGCCATTGCAAACAGTCGGCAGTCTGTCTGGGGCCTCTGGTGTGTTGGGCTGTTCCGTGGTTTCAAGAGGGTGGAGGTGAACATTCAGACATCCTCCAGTCAGGGTCCCTCCAGGTCCAAATCTCCTCCTCTGGCCCCATGGGTACCAGGGTCAGTGTGCCAGCACTGCTTGTGTGCCCCTGGCATCCCCATGCCCTTCTTCCAAAGTTACCTGGAAGCAAATTATTTCTGCTTAAAAGTCTAAGCTGCTTCTACGTTGTATTCCCAACTTGGTGATGTTATGTCTTGTCTGGTGTTACCCCTGGGGAGATTGTGATGTACAAAGTGATCATGATAATGTTTGTCTAGATGAAGTCTTAGCCCCACTTGTGTTGTCACCTCTTTCTGATCTTCTCTGCCGCTGCTGCTCTGTTCATCAGCTCCTCTTGCAGCCACCCCTGCTCCAGCTACCCCTTATTTGTCAGGTACATCCTTTCTCCTCCACTTCACCCCCCAAAAAGTTACACACCGAGCAAATAATCTCCTCCAGTTTATTAAAAACACAGGACACATATATGCATGGCTCCTGGGCTCCGTCTGATATTATTTGATCAATTGAGAGCATGAGGAAGGAAAGTGCTGAGTTGGGGAATTCAATAGGCACTGTTAAAAAAAGATGTGTCCAAAACCACAAACCATGATCTCATGCAACATAGACATTGTCATCTGGGAACTGCAAAGGGCTGGGTCTTTGTGTCTGGGCAAACAAAGGAACAGAAATAGCAATCCAGAAATATTAGTTTGCTGTCAAAATGATCCTTGCTCGCTGGCCATATGATTTATATGGAGCAGAAACCAGGGCAGCTCTGCTTTGCTGCTTTATGTACGTGAAGAACAGTGAAAGACCAGTGAAAATCCTGGTGCTGGGCTTA
The DNA here is from genome assembly GCF_964273445.1 of Streptopelia decaocto. Classification (NCBI taxonomy): domain Eukaryota; kingdom Metazoa; phylum Chordata; class Aves; order Columbiformes; family Columbidae; genus Streptopelia; species Streptopelia decaocto. Next base: position 2,582,126 of record NC_138667.1, on the reverse strand, counting down.
GATCTGGATGCTTCTGTAGCATCAGAGAAAAAGCACTGCTGTGGTTTCTGAGTCATAGGAGTGGTTTCTTCATGCCTACATTAGAAAATCGGCCTTCAAGTCAAAATCAGTCTTCAAGCTGTGGCTGAAATGCATCTGGTGCTACCGCCACTTCTAATTTAGGAATGTCACTTGGAGGTTATCAAATAAGCAATACTTTGATCCTGCCTTGGCATTTGCACACCCAGCAGTGTCCTGGGGTCCTGCCCTGGGTGTCCTTGCCAGCTGTCTCCCATTTCCATTTCTGTCCAGGAAAACCAGCCCAAGACCATCCATGGAAAAAGAGCTGTGAAGGGGAACAAGGACAAACTGGGCTCACAGAAGGCCCTCGGGGAAAGGGAGCTGGGGGGGAGGATGGAAGTGTGTTTCAGAGGCTGGTCTTAGTCTGGTTTATTTTCTATTTAGACTGTCCCAATCCATCCCATTCTGGTACAACCTCTGGTACGCTGCTATCCAGTAACCACCCTGGGCCAGCCCTGTAGCAGGTCCCAGGGATCCATGAACAGCAAAGGTGAGGAGCTGTTAAAAATGTGTAAATATGTTTAAGGGACGAGAGGTAGAGCCGGCACAGTGCTCGTGGGTCAGCATGAGACCCTGCTCCACAGAGCCACCTTCCTCCTGTCGTCCTATTTTCTGTGGAATGTCCTTTTTCTTTTTAATTTGGATGCCTGTGTCTGTGCAGATCAAACAACATACTTTCATCATTACAAGTCAATGAGTCACAAGAGCCATAACAAGGCTATCTTAAAAATAACCCCGAAGCCCTGGTGCAATTGCGGTGCAGGCTGGGATGTGTTCTTGCATTCCCCAGGGAAAGTCAGAGGCAGACTGAGGCAGAGACCCGGGGAGAGACAGTCATGCTCATGAAGAGGCTTTGATGACCTTTCATAACTGCTTGTTGTCCTCTTTGCAGCTCGGCTTTATGCTCGGATGTGAGCTCTGTGAAATGGACGTTTCCTTTCAACCCTCTTCCACCTCTATTTCTGTTGTCTTCTTTTTTTTGTCTTCTTTCTTTGTCTTTTGCCTCTTCTTCCTCCCCACCTCCTCTCTTGGAGAGGAAGAGAGTTAAAAAGATCTCAACTGTTAATAAAGCCATTCTTGCTTCAGCCACTTTAGCATCGGTGCAAGACAAATAATGTCTCAAATAGTCAGCTCCTTTCCTCCAAGGCAAAAGGAGGGGAGTGGAAGAGGCAGGCTGTTATTTCCTGATGATGTTCACTGATAAACGTGCAAACTCCTGGCTTTGAGTATTTGGGGAAGTGGAGCGCTACCCTGCGGGACATCATATTCCCTGGCCCAGTGTGGGGACAGCCGAGTCTCAGACTTGGGGTTCAGTGCAGGAGATGCAGAGCTTGCTGAGCAGCCGGGTGCTCACCCCGCTGCAGGGCTGGTGCAACTCAAGGGTGCTCTGGACAACAACAGAAAGGCAGGTGCTGGTGCAGCTCAGTCTTGGGGGGACTCCCTTAACCTCTTGTGACAATATGGGATAATGCCTTTCCCTTCCAAAAAAATCACTCAGTTGTTTAGTTCTTTAGCCCTTTGATTTAGAGCACACTCCTGTTAGAGCTGACAGGGATTTGTCATCCCAGATGAGCACCTGTGCTCTGTTTTTCCTACCTGTAAAGCAGCTGCAGTGCAACCTCTCATGAGACCTAATCCATCAATTATATCCATGACTTGTTTTGAGCTGCTGATCCACTGATGTGCTTTTGTGACCCTGGGAATGACCCCACTAGGACAAAGACCATGTGGGGTGAAGTGGCACATACCATCACCTGCATATCTGAAGGGACACTAGTGGCCTCAGCTTTATCTTCTTCTCAGTGTCATCAGGTGAGGGTGGTGTTGGCAAGTGGCTATCCCAGAATAATCCAGCAGTAATAAGCTTAAGTGTGAGACAAGGCTCACTGAGAGATGCAGGAAAGTCAAGACACATTTAATGAGTGATATAGACATAACAGTTCACAAGGTATTATGTAATTTTACTTTTTTGTGATATTTAATACATGAAAAATGGGGAATGGAGCTGTCCTTGCTCAGCCTCTTCTTGCTTTTTCTGTTTGTTTCTGCTTTTTTATTGTTCAGGGCAGAAACTGTGACTCTTCCAACTGCCTAATTTCAAGTTACCTTCTCTTAATATCTCCGTGTCTTCTGCTGTTATTTCCTGCAGCTCTTCACACTGACTCCCCAAAACCTCACTGGACAGCCCTACAACTGATGGGTGTTTCTTCCCCTCTGAGAAGTGATGGGAAAAGCGCTTGTTGGAAAAAAATGTGTTGTAGGTAGTTAGAGGGTGTTCATTCCCTTGGATGCAGCTTTATCTTTGGAGGAAAAGAAATCCCAGCCCCTCAGTCCAGAGCACCCTCAAAGCCTCTGGAAGATCTGATCTCCTTCCAGAAGTCTCAGCTCTTTCAATTCAAAAGAAAAAGCTGTCTCCCTGAGCTTGGCTGGTGGATCTGCTCTGGCCATGGGCTTCCACCAGCTCCTCGAGTACGTTGTGATCATCACCTGCACTCTGTCTGCTCTCAGCCCCGGGCTTTGTCCCGGGAGGACTATACATCACAATCATATCATATTGTACCGCCTGCTCTTGGGAGGAATGAGGCTGCTTGAACTCATTTTGCCTCTGACCGGAGCAGATAGCAATGGAGGTCTCCAGATGGGCAGTGCTGAGCGCTGGTGCTCCGCCTCAGCAAGTTCTGCCTTTTCTAGGCAAAACCTGAGACCCCTGAGGCGCGAGTTAGACTTTGCTCCCTCCCCAGCTGCCGCGCAAGGCAGTGAGCTCACTCCATCTGCATCCCAAGTGGGGTTTCTTATCAGCTGCCCACTTCAGCCCAAGGGGTTGGTTGATACTGAGCTGGTGCTGGGAATGCACGGTCGGAAGTTGCTAATTGTTTAATGCACAATGTTATCGCTGTTCTGGTAATAGCGGTGGTGCAAAACCAAGTGAAAGCTCCGGGTCTCCTGGCCATCGCTTTCCCAGGAGCTCCCAGCCCCTCAGTGCCGCGATGTTCTTTCCTTTGCTTTCTCACCAGGGAAGCTACTCAACCGACTCCAACCTCTTACCTGTGTACATGAGATCCGGACGCTTTCCATCCTGAGATATTTCTTCCAAGTCTTAGCCTTCACCTTCTTCTCGCCCCCACCGAGAACGATGCTGTTTGCCTCTTCAACAGAATATTCCTACTTGAAAATAACTAGTTGTTGAGAAACTGTGATTCTTGAAGTGGGTTTCTGTGACGACAAGTTCTGTCCAGCAAGGGCTTTGGGTAGTTGTGCTCCTCAAAATTAATTCTCTTAAGGATAGAGAAGTTGGATGTTTTTCTGTTTCTTGCACACAAGAAACATGTGATGTCTCTTAGATAAGTTTCTCTGACTAGTTATAAATTATCAGCAGCTGTAGCTAATTAATCTCAAGGGTTTACTGGTAAGATTGTCTAGCACACAAAAGAATGAATACTTTTATTTTACTTGGCCTTTTTTTCGCAGTTTACTAAGTAACTAGGCACTCTAGATTGTATGTGAATTTGTGTAAGTCATATATCCCTTGCAACTGAAATTCTCCCACAAAATGCTAATTGTGGTAGCTCTTACCAGCTTTTGTGGGCCACTTTGAAATTGTAGGAGAAAAAAACATAAATAAGCTACTAACTAGCCTTGGAGTAATTCCACAAGTAGTGTGTCTATTGATATGGATATTGGCTACAGATAAAAGTATCATTCTGTCTGTGGTGGTGATACTGGGCTGAGGTTTTAATCCAAAACTGTGGCAACAGATGAGACTTCTTCAAAGGAAAATCTTCCCTAGGCCCATTCACTGGCCTTGGAACTTTAGATATTGAAAGTCTGTGACATGGCTTTTATTTCTTCCTTTAACTGGTGCTTAAATGTTGAGAGGAACCAGAACACAGTGCCTTAGGATCCTAAATATACCTTGAAAATAAATGTGGTTCAAGTACGTAACTTACTTAAATGATTTAAATTTTGTGTGTGTACCGTTTTAATTAAGTTGTATGCTGTGTAGTAGTTGGAGCATGTACTGTGATGAGAATCAGCCACACTCCCTGTTCTGCCTACATACGCTAAATGTATAGAGATCATGTTTTCACCAGTGGGCGGTTGGCATTCTGGAGAAGGACCTGCCTCTGAGTCAGCTCTAAGGGGTTTAATTCTCCTGCTCGAGCAATAGTGGTTTACACTTCTCAAGTGAAAAGCCCTTCTGGGTTGTGTTGCTCCAGATAAAGTATTACATGCTGTACAAACCCATAGTATGCTCCGTAGACTGATTTAAAAACCATGTTACGCTCTCAGCTTTAATGTGCTAGAGAACAGCCAGGACTTTGACAGCTTGCTAAACAGGAGTAGTGATTTGGAACTGTTATTTGCAGAGTGTTATGTGTCTGGCTGAACAGCCCAAATTGTAGCCTATGTGAAAGCAGTTGCAATTAATTACATATTGCTGCAAGGTTCTGGCCTGGATTCCTGCCTCAGTCCCACATAGGAAACGAGCACAAAACTGGCAGGGTGATATAGGGCAAACCAGAAAATGAAGAGAGGGTGAAAAGCCTTGCTGGTGATTAGCTGGGCAGGGCGGAGGGAGAGGGGAGGAGGGGAGGCAAGGTGAGTATTTGTAAGTGATGCTTGGTCCGAGATGCTGGCACCTATTGCCGGTGGGATTAGAGCAGAAACACACACTTCTTTTCTATTTTTTCCTTCCTTGGGCAGACTGATCACATTTTAGCTGTGACACCTCTAACTCTCGTTATTGCAATAAGCAATGTCGAGTTTGACTGTCCTGGACAGTGGTCTGTTGTGGTTTGCTCTAGCAGAGATTTTATGGCGGTGCTGGAGTGCTGCACACATACAGAAAAGAGAAGAAATTTCTTTCGATTCGAAGTATCACTCTGAGGATCAAAAGCTTTGAGATTGTAGCCCAAGTAATCTAGTTATTAATTATGATGCTCATTTTTGGGGACATGTAGTCTTTTGACCACTTGGAGCTGAATGGGTGGGCACAGGCTTATTTCTGCAGCATGTTCATTTATCCAAGTATGTAACCTGACTAATGAGCAGTTGCCAATCTGTAGGACTTTTCTTGACCCCCTAAAATCAACAGCAATACTCCCATCACCTCTCTGAGCAGAGGCTGTAAAGAAGCAGCAGCAGGAACATGGCTCCAGGAGTAGGATACGAGACAGACACAATAGTTTGGGAACGTTGCAGACACCTCTGGATTAGCTTTTTTTTGTTTGTTTGGGTTTTTTGTTTGCGTTTTGGTTTTGTTTGTTTGGCTTTTGTTTTGGATGTCTGCCTTTATTCACTATGTATCTGTTCCTTTTCCTTTCAAGTTCCGTTGCGTTGCTGCTTATCTACCTGATAAACATGCCCTCATGAATTAGAGAAAAATGAGTTATGGATATTCTTCACTGACATGACAGTAACATCTAAGCCTCTTCTTTAAAACCTGATGTCTTAACAATCTTGTTGCACTTAACAGTTGACGTGTAGATGTCTTTCCAAACTCATATGGACCCAGATAATCAACCTTCCCAGCACCGCTGCAGGGGGAGTTAGATGAGCTGCCTCAGGTCAGAGGGGTTGGTGCTGGGGCTGGGACTGGATCCAGCCCTCCCGAGGCAGTGTGGAGTCTGGTTCTTGAGGAATGTCTCTAAGTACATCTGGAAAGTTGGTTTGTATTTAAAAAAAACAGCTATTAATAGCACAGCCATTGCAGAAACAGCATCTATTTGTTCAGTGTTAAGAACAAGAAGTTTCTTAATGGCCTGATAGGCTGTGGACAATTCTTCTTGTAGCTGAAACCATCTAATGGCTATTGCAAACCTGAGGTGGATGTGTATTTGTACTGGGAAATTGAATTAAGAGCTTCTTGCTTCTAGATGGCTCTGATGAGACTTGGGTAACCTCAACTGCGTGGTTGCCAGCGTGATATGTCACCAAAAGCAGCTCGCTGGCCTCCTGGCTGGTGCCCTTAACCAAATAACACAGGACGTGGGGTGGAAGTCTGACTTGGATGCTGTCAGTATGAAATTCTAGGGTCTTTGTAGCCTTGTGAGGAAAAACATGGTCAGGAGGAAACCCTCATTTCCAAGGCTCCTGTGTCAGATATTTTCTTGCACTGAAAAACATCTGCATCTGCTGGTCCCTATTAATTATCAGAGATGTTCAGCTCGCACAGTTTGGGGATGAATTATCTCCTGCGGTGATGGTTCAAAACTGGTTCAAAACTTGCTTCCTCTATTCCTCAGGATCATAAAGTCCAACCATAACCTAACTAGCACTAACCCATGTCCCTAAGAACCTTGCCTAAACACCTTTTAAACCCCTCCAGGGATGGTGACTCCAGCACTGCCCTGGGCAGCCTGTTCCAATGCCCCACAGCCCTTTTTGGGAAGAATTTTTTCCTGATATCCCATCTAAACCTCCCCTGGTGCAACTTGGGGCCATTTCCTCTTGTCCTGTCACTTGCTACTCAGGAGAAGAGACCAACCCCCTCCATGCTCCAACCTTCTTTCAGGCAGTTGCAGACAGGGATAAGTTCTCCCCTCAGCGTCCTTTTCTCCAGGCTAAACTGGTAAAACTAGTAACTAAACTGGCTAAACTAGTACTTGCCAAATGTTTTTAGATGAGCAGATGAAAAGGAGCTCAGAGGAGGACTCTCAAGGGATATGAATTAGCTATCAGCAGACCATCAACTGGAGTTAATTAGATGAAGAATTAATAACCCCAAGGGTGGGTCATGCTACACTAACTATGTACCTCTTTGCATAATTGATGATCCCCCCAGTGCAGAGATCCGCTCGCCAGTGTCCTGACTCGGGTTATGAATACTCACTCACCTGGTGCAGCTGTAATTAATCCCTCTGTGCCTGTACGGTAGGCAGATGCTGCAGCTTTCCGTCAGGGATCTGATCCTGCTCTTGCTCCTGGGATTGGGTTTCCCCACAGGAGGATGAGACGCGGGGGCAGGAGTGATGCCTGCACAGCCCCTGGAAAGGGGTATCAGTGTCTGAGACCTGAAACCAGAGCCAGGACCTGCTGCTGGGGCCTGAGCTGTTCCTTAGAGAGCAGACGTGCAAGCGCTGGGGGATTTCTCAGCTCTGTGATGGAATCAGCCCTCTGGCCATAAGCAGCTGAGGAAGGTACCTGGGCATGTACGGCACGATGTCCCTGAGGAATGAAGCAAGAAGAGGTAAATACAGCAGCTTGCAAGGTAGGAATGCCAAATCTGCCCTAAATCTCCATAATTAACACCTCCAGATGTTTGGCATGGTGATTATCTGTGTTAGGGATACGTGCAATCTGTGTAAAAAAAAGGTACAGAACAGTCAGATAACAATTACAAAAAAGGTACTTAAGCCCCCTGGCATGTTTTCTCACGGCAGCTGTAAGACCTTGCTGTTCTGCACAAATTTTAGGGACTTTTTATGAGTCTGGAGAGAGAAACCGTGTAGTTTCTCCTGCTTTTGCAGCTGGCCTGTGTGCTGCTAAAGCAGCTGATGCTTTCTGCTCTGGTAGCAACTGCTTTGTGCTGGGGGTTAAAACCACCCTCCCGGAGCATTGAAATCTCTGTGATGAAATGGCCTAGACAGACCGTACAAGTCACTATTTATGATCCAGATAGGACGTGCTGCACCCGAAGCCGAGTAATAAACCTGAATTAAATCCCTCCTGGTAGGCTGATGTACGCCAACTGACGGCAGCAGAGCTGCCTAGGTTTACACCAGCTGGTGACGTGACTCTTTGTTTGCTTGGGTTGTTTTATTTCTAGACCCTTCTTTGTAAGTACTATCATTCCTTAGGGCAAAAACTGTGCTTTCCCCCAGTGGTCGGGCTGGCGAGGTTGGAACATGCGATTTTTGGCTTCTGCAGAACGCCTGGGCTGGCTCTGCCTGCTCTGCTCCCCAGGGCTCTGGCTGCACTGCAGGTGGTGGACAGGTCTACCTCTGAGTGGGATGCTTTCTGGACCAGGGCCAGCTTCCTAAGCTGAGCCTGCTTCCTAACAATTAAGATGGTATTTTGTCAGGCTGTGGCCTCTGGGGCCAGCTACTTGCACTTCAACTGCTTCAGAATGCTCTGGGATCCTACAAGGAAATTGCTGATGCTTGGATCTTGTCTTTATAAGTACAGTTTAAAAAAGAAAACAAGCCCAGTTTGTCTGTGCAATGTGCCAGCTACTCCATGCTTTATTAGGACCAAGAGATCTTTCCTGTAGTACAGCCTGCTCAGGTCAGATAGTTGCATTTCTGGGAGGTTCAGAGCCCTCTGGTTTTGTCATGTATCACCCAACACAAGGGGGTACATGCAGTTTGGGGTGCAGCCTCCCCATCCCTGGGGCTGGAGCAGGGAGATGAATGCAGAACACCACTCATGTCCCATTTCTTTGCTCTGCATGTGCAGGTTCCCTTTACTCCCTTTGAGTTTTGTTGAAGGCTGTTTGGAGACGCTTGGGAAGGAATTGATTGTGATGGATTGAAGCAATTTTCACATCCCTCCCTCCTGATAAGCATTGTGCTGCAGAAGAGCCTTATTTGCTTTCAGGTGATGGGGATGGTAAGAAACTTGTAGAGGACACAGCAGGGCCATGGTTCACTAGTTAGGGCACGTAATCTTCATGGTTTATAGTGAGTTTTGTGTTAAGACAGCAACTGTAAAAGTGACAAACAAATGTTGGTCTAGTGCCTTGTTGTGTCCTGTGTTAAAGGAGATAGACACATGCAGTTTCTGAAATTCTCTGCCCTCCAAGCCATTAAAATGTGATTCATAAAGCAGTTGAACTCTTTTCTGCTACTGTTCTGAGATCAAGAGAAATCACATGCACTTCTGCTGTGACAGTGAGCTTGTGTTTTCTGGAGCTCTTTCACAGGCTTCTGTCTGCAGAAGAGCATAAAAGAAGAGAAAAGTGCTGCTTCCCTCAGCAGAGTGCTTCCTTCAGCCCTCGAATCACCAGCAAAAGCGTGTTCTTCAAATCCTTAATAAACTCTTGCACCCATCTCCATGCACACAACTGGCATTTGCAGGTCTTTCCTTCTGACTGCAAGGCTGGTGATCTCCTCCAAAAGGCTCTCTTCACCTTGGTTGGTTTCCAGGAGCAGCCTACATACGTCCAGTCTCCCTGAAAACAAAAGTCTTTGTTTTAGGAGCACCTGCCCAAGGATGTGTTTTCCAGAGTTATTTCTCGCAGCTGTTCCGTAGCCGATGGTGGTTGCAGGGAGGCGGAGGCGCATGGGCTGCCATGGCGTTGGGTGGCGTGTGCCAGAGCCCAGGCTGAGCGCACGGCTTCTCCGTGCCGGGCACGTACGCAGCGCTTGGGTTTTAGATCACACACTCACAAAAGCAGCTCCTGTAACGCTGCAATGATGCACTTGGAGGCAGGCCAGCCGTCTGCGTTTCGGAGAGAGATCCAAGGTGATCTTCTTGCGGCGTTACCTCCCACCGCACGCCCAAAGCCTGCAGGCACCTGCTCCAACCATCCGCCTCCTTGTTGTGGGGATGGGCTTAGGTAACAGCACAGCTTCTGTTCCTCTCAGGAAGAAACAGGAAGATGAATACAGGAGGCCACGTGTGTCTAATTTATTCATTCTGTCGTCTCCCTGGCTTCTCTTTATTCCCTTCTTGTTTTGTTGAAGGCTGTTGGGAGACACTTGGGAACAAATCAGTAAGAGCACAGTACACACTGTGCACTTGGCGATTAGCTTGGATGCAGGATAAACATAATATCTTCAACTAAATTTATTTCTTTTTGGTGAATTCGCTATCTGGTTGCAGCCAGCAGTGGCTGAGCCCAGTGAAATGCAACATACAATGATATGGGGTAGGCTGTGAATTTAAAACCTTTGCTTACCCACCCAGGCACTACACTGTTTTCTTTCTTTCGACTCTGTTTTGTTCTTTTCTGTCCCCAGAATAGTAATCAGCTGGAGATCTGAGTTTTCTACCCACTGCTTTTCTTGGAGGAGTTGTGTTGGTATAGTAGATGCTGCCTGTGATAACCCCTCCTCCAAAATATGGAGTATTTAAAATACCCAAATTTGGAGTTTCTCATTCCTTTTGTTTCCCCTCACAGTCTTTACTCAGGAAAAAGAAGTGAGATGTGGGTGAGTCTCAAAGGGCACTGGTAACCTCCACCTCGGAGCTCTCCTTGCCCCCAAAGTGAGTGAAGTGGCAGCAGCCGTGCTGAGCATCGGCTGTTGGGGCCTCAAGTCACACGTTTGCATTGATAGCTTCTGATTTTGGTGGCTCGTTCGGTGTCTGTGTCGCAGGCACACGGTGTGTTCTGCGCTTTCTGCATGGACCAGACCTGCTGTACCCACCCCAGCCCTGGGGACCGCTCGGGTGGCTTTGATCAGTGATGCATGTTGGAATTCCCTCCTTTGTTTCAAGGCTTCTAGTGTTTGTGTGTTGGTTTGTTTGTTGGTTTTGTTCTGTTTTTATTGATAGTTTCTGGTGTTTTTGAGAGAAGCCAGGGTTAACACGGTGAAAAGAATCAAACCAGCAACCAAAAAGCATGAGAAAAATCTCAAGAAATCAGAGGGGTCTTGTTTTCATTTAAGTCAGCAATTTCTGTAAAGAATGAGCAGGAAAACACCTTCTCTGTTGTCACTTCTTTATGGGAAACAGCCTGGGCCCCATGAGTGGGGTGCATGTCATGGGGATGTGTGTTTTCTGGGGCTCAGCACCAAGGAGCTGAGTTTCTCAGGTCCAAGGCAGGTGGGACCCTGGGAACAGGCTGAGTCTTGCTCTCATGGGATGCTGGTTCATCCCCTGCCCCAGCAGCCAACACAGTTTCTTGCTGTCCATGTACCTCTTAATCTTCTATTCCAGAAACCAGGATGGGTTTAGGTGTTTCCATCCCTAATTTTGTTCTAGAAAGAGTGAAATCTCTACTAACCAGCCAACCATGACAAAGAGCAGAGTATTCTGTCGCCTGCAAGTCTACCCTGTCGACACTTCTCTGGCCAGGGCTTATCTCTGAGGTTGGAACTTTGCCTTTACAATTTAGAATACTACAATAAACAAGCAAATAACAGCCTCTTTCCCAGACACACTCTTATGCATGTACACATATACGCACAGAGCAATGCTTAATTCTTGCTGTCCACTGGCCTGGGGGCTGTTTATATACAGCATTGCATGTTTATATATGGAGTTCATCTCCTCAAGTGAAGACAGATTAAGCAGTGGGGTGAATAGACCAGTTATGTGAACTATGGGATTTCCAGCCTAGAAATACTGCCAAGACCAAGCCAGACAAATTGGTAGCACAGCAGTGTTTCTCATTAATGTACATGGCAAGTTGCGCCTTGCTGATAATGCACAACAGTCTCCTGTTGGGAGGTTTGGGAACCCATCTGGGAGCAGCTATCAGAGCTGTATTCCAGGCTGGGCTGCGTCTTCTTGCTTTCCTCTGCGTTTTCTCCTCTGAGAACCTTGCAGGGAAAAAAAGCCCAACAAACAACGAAACGTGCACCTCCCCTGTATTGACATTCTGAAGTCTGTGGGAATATTGGTATGTGAGTGGTATGGCTTGCAGAATAGAAATAGGATTATTATAGCCTCTCTTCCCTCCCTGCAGCCATTATATGCTGTATGCGGTTTACTGGATAAGTGGTTGTGGTTCCCATCTTCCATACCAGCACAAATTATTAAAATTTGAAAATAAGATTACCTGCCATAATTGTATGTGGTGGTTTTCTTTGCTGCTACAGGTGTTGATGCTCATGCACAGATTTATGGCTTGGCTTGTTTTATATTCTGCATGGAGTGTTCTGCTATTCTCCCCAGTATCTGCACTTCTAACACTTCATCTTCTCCCCGAGACAGCAGAAAAGAGTGATGGGCTTGTGGTGATGCTGGGACCTGGTTGCTGATTCTGCTGGGAACTTCTGGGGAAACACTGGACAAAAGAAAAGAACCATGTACCCACTCCTAACCAATTTTTTTTCCTATTTTTTTTTTCCCCAAGATAAGGAGAGAGGAAAAATTGTGTTCTTAATCCAAATGCTTGTTTATGGCAGACTCTGGTGCAGACGGTGTGTCTCCAGTCTTTTGCATAAAAGGTTACACTTACCATGTACCAAACAACAAGAGAGGCCACTTGGTCTCATTGTTCAAGGACCAGTGTCAGACTGGTAAATAAATCCCAGCAAACCCTGGCAATCTTTGGTGGGCTGGACTGGGAGGTCCCCTTGTATTTTCCCTTGGAAAGTCCTTTGCGTCCTCAAATTGGCATTTTGACTTCAGACTTGCTCTCCCTTTCTTGTGACGTGCACCTGCAGGACTCCGCAGGTTTTACCCTCATTTAAAACACAGCTGCTATTTTTGGCAAGTGTGCATGTGCATCTCCGTGTATTGGAGTTGTGGGGAAAACCCCTGATAAGGGACACAATCGGTGCTGCGGAGGGGATTTTGTCTGCTGCTGGCCAGACAGCGTGGCTGGCTGACGTTGGCGTTGGGACCTTCTTGCCTTTCTTTGTGTTGGAGGAGGAAGCTGGCAAAGGGTTTGCATTGTTTGGAGTTGGAGAACAACAACTCCTGGCTTGGGTGGGACCCAGCCCTGGGGATTTTGACTTGCTCCATCGTGATGGACCGATAGGAATAGTGCGTTAGTCTGACTTCGAGGATGATAAGAAAGCAGCAAACCTCTCTTTCCTGAAGGAGGTTGTTGGAACTGTGGGCTGGGCATCTGCAGAAGATGAGCAACCCCTTTCTCTTACCCGGCCGAAAGCATCAGCCCAAGTGGCACAACCACAGTGTATTATACCAAAAGTTTCTGTGTATTTCGATCCATTTTGCTTTCCATTATGAACTAGCTTTCTCACTGCCTGATATATTCACAGGTTGCCATTAGGATCAAGGTGGGTTTGCTGCCTGAAGAGTTAAAAATCTGTAGCTGGCACTTTCTCCTTCCCTGACAGCATTTTCTGATGGGCTTATGTTGCTTCAGGATATGAATAATATGGGTCAGGCCGTCCCAAATCAGTCTGAATTCCTTCTAGTAACTGTCATGTCTACAGCTGCTGCGTTGTGCCTGACTGCTGAAATGACAGAGAAGAGATATCTGAGATTTGTGAAAGGGAATAAGAAAAGCAATTAAAGTTAAGAGCTTGGACTCAGCATAGAGAGAGCACAGAAATGCCCAGGAATCAGTAACTATAGTTTGACCCTGAAATGAGAGTAAGCGGCATGGAAAGACCTTGGCCCACAGCGTAGCTTGGGTTCAGAACAGCGTCTGGAGGAGGACGAGGTGCCCAGTTGCTGCGGATCTTTGGCCATGTTTCCACTGCACACCAATGACTGTCTAGTGTCCATCCATCATTGCTTGTGCGGAATGGCCTGGGATGAGACCAGGAGTGTTGTCCACCTAGCTGAGCTAAATTTGGGCAATATTTATGTGCCAGTGACTGATTCTCAGCCGTTAGGAGAGCTGCGCCTCACTGTCATCTCACTATCCACCTTCTGCTCTTTTGTCCATTTGTTTTTATTGTTGCTGTTTGTTTTCTTTTTAAACGCACATATTCCTGTTATCTGTCCCACATCCTGTTCAGTTCTCTCTGGTTCTCAGCAGCAGTTGCCCGTGAGTCTCTGTGCCAATCTTTATGGGTTCCCTTGAGCGTTTGTCAGTGGAAGGTACAATACCCAGTGCTCAGTCGTAACCCTTGCCTGAAAGCTCTGCAAAGTGGAATCACGTGAAGCTGGGAAGCTATGGGCAGGCTGGGGCAATTCCAGCTCCCCAAAGGGGAAGGCATGATGTATGCTATATGTAAAAACTTCATGGTGCTCTACGCAGGCAGAGCATTACCACTGACAGGTGTCCTCCCCTCCAGGGAAGACAGAAGCTACTCTACTAAGCAAACTCACTAGGGTATACAAGCACACAAACTGCCAAAAGCTCTGTTTCCACTGAGCTGTATCTGGGTATTTCATGTTCCTTGATACTGAGATCTTGACTAGCAGCTTCTACTTGCAAAAACTGGCACCGAACTCTTCTCTTTAGTGACCAATGACAGAACCCCAGGGAATGGCAGGAGATGTGCTGGGGAGGGTCAGGTTGCACATTAGGAAAAGGTTCTTCACCCAGAGGTGCTGGACACTGAACAGGCTCCCCAGGGAGGTGTCACGGCCCCAACCTGACAGTGTTCAAGAAGAGACTGGACAACGTCCTCAGACACACGGGGTGACCTGTGGGGTGTCCTGTGCAGGGACAGGAGTTGGACTCAATGATCCTTGTGGGTCTGTTCCAGCTCTCAGGATATCCTATGATTCTATGAAAAATGACCCAGAGTGCTTTCAGTAACATCAGGGCGATAGAAACATGTTTTGGGGTTGTGTACCGAGGAGCGCTGGGCTGCACCGGCTGATGGAGAGTGGGTGGTGCTGAGCGCCCTGTGCTCAGAGAGGGTTTGTGGAGCGCTCCAACTTGGCAAGAAAGTCCTCTTGGCTGTTCGGTATTTTTTCCTTTAGAAGGCACAGTCCTTATCTTGTGAAAATACAGATATTTCTCCATAAAGACAGAATTTCCTTAGTTAAACATCCAGGCTCATCTGCTCCAAGAAACATCCTCCCTTCGTTCTTTGGGTTTATTTGCCAGATTTTTTAATTATTAAATGGAACACGAAACAGTGAAAATAACACTTTATGGGATTGCTACAATTTTATAACAACTTACTTCTGTGAAAGCACCCTTCTGACTTGCCATCCTCTGTCAGGAGTTGCATAGCAACTATCTGCCCTCTCAGGTCCTGTGGAGAAGATGAACTTGTCTTAAAAATAGAGATTTGTCCCTATTGAATTATTTTTCACTGGGAAAATATGCATATGGAGTATGACTAAACTTATCACAAATTTGATCTGACAGTGGACATTTCTTGACATTTTAGCAATGTTTCTGCTTGGGACATTTGGCCCAAAACTAGGGGTTGGACTGAGTGATGTCCACTTCTCATCTAGAGGTCCAAGGCCTTGCCCATGCCATGGGGGACAATGCATTTCTGCAATTTACTCTTTTGCCCAAAGAACGCTCTCTTTTCCCAGAGTAAAAGCTGCTTTGATGGGATCTTGTGGGAGGGCATCCCATGAAGGGTTCCAGCTGGTGTGAAATGTGGATGTGTGTGTATGGGACCATCTCTTGGGCGAGCTCTTTAACCACCGCATTGGGAGATAAAAGAGAAACTTCTCATCCAGCTGTTGTGGAGGAGTCTAACCCTTTGGAGTCCAATCCTTTGCTTACCTTTGCCAAAGTTCCCGGAGTGTTTTGCTTGGGGACAAGCAAAACATTGTATCTGAGCCAGATTAAGAGTTTGTGGGGTTTTTATTGTTTGTTTTTTAGTCCAGCAAGGAGAAGAAAATAAAGTATTTTTGAGTCACTCTGAAATGACACTGCTTAAAAACCAGTTCTCTCCCTGGCCCTGTTTGCAGGATCCAGAACAGAGCACTATTCATTTGCACAGCCCTATTTTAAAACGTATGGACAGAGTAGAAAAGACTGTGAGAAAAGAGGCATCATTTGAGTGCCTTGTAACCCAAGAGTACTCCGCAGCTCTGTTAAACCTCCCTGGGGATTGCCATCTCTATGTGGCTTAGGAGAAAGCTATCTTCTTAATATTGAGGGACAGCAGGGGTGGAAGAACTAAGAGGAGGCTGATGAGAGTCATTTGGCTAAATGACAGCTAATGTGGGGAGACAATAACTTCTCACAGATGCTCATGGCAACGGCTAGCACCTGATGCGAGTTATTCCACAGCAGTTTTTCTCAATTTTTTTAAAAAAACTTTGGCTCTTCTGCCTTTGTATGATGACCTGACTTGGCACCTCGGGCCATCCAGGATGGCAAAAAAAAAAAAGCTGTAGTGATGGGCTGTGGGTGTAAATACTCAGGCCCTGCTCTGAAGGAGCTGAGTTGTGGCTGACAGTGGAGGCAGTTTGCACAGTCCTAATTAGTGTGATCACTTGTAGCTTACAAGCACAGCTGCTTCTCCTCCCAAACGCAAAGGAGCTGCGGTGGTCCTGCAGTGCTCCCCTCCCACCGCCCAGCCCTGCCAGGAGGAGCCCGGTGCATTGTGCTTCCATCCCACCCTCTGGATCCCTACCCTCATTGAGGAGAAGAGATGGATGTTCAGAACTGCAGTGGGTAAAACAGGACGAACTACTCTTGCCACAGGAGATTTAAAGTGCTTGAGCTAAGAAAGGTGTTGGGCGTCCCTGTGCTTTACATATTTGTGATGAGACCAGGCAAAAGTCCCTAGAGAACAGCCTGCTGTTTGTGGAGAAGACATTCCTGTCTCCAAGTGGTGTGAGCAGTTCCAGGAAGGGATATCGTCTCGCTCGGCTGACTCTTCTTGCCAAATGTGACAGAGGGTGTTTGCTGAGGCTCTGCTAGACCCAGAGAGTTGTCCATCCTGTGGTGGCTCCTCTGTGCTGCCTGCAGATAGAACAGAGAGCTGAGACCTCTGTTCCTTTCAGGACGGTGTGGTTTTTACTTTCTCAAGACAGCTCAGTCGTGGCTCTGATTGTTGCCCTAAGCCTCTCTTCTATTCTATATAACTAATATATATTATAATATAATATAATATATATTAGTTATATAAATACTATATAAATACCCATTTGTAACAGGACCTTCATGTTTATATCTACTTACGTCTGTTTTCTCTCTGAAATCCATTTTGTAAGTGCATCTTTCATCTCCTAAGGCCCTGCAAATTTCTCATGCAACTTCTTAGTGGTTTGCATTATGCCTTTTTTTTTTTTTTGGCTAAACAGATAACCTTGAGATCCATTGCGATTTTCTTTTTCTGTTAGTCCCCCTACAAGACCATGGGATTCTGTGAAGTATATATGTATTCTTCAGTGCTTATGAAGAAAAATAAAAATTCCAAGTATCCCTGAGGAGGGGAAATAAAGGCAGCAGCAGGGATTTGTTAACATTTAAGCAGAATCAGCCAAGAGACTGACACTGTCCAGATGGAAAGACCCACTTCCTGGCTGTAAAGATAACTCACTAGAGGAAACATTAGCTGTGGCTGCATTGGCGATGAGAAACACAACCACTGCCAAGAATTCACCCCAAGCCCACTGGGAGCTGCCTCTTTTTCTTTCCCTTGTGCTTAAGAGTTCAAGTTTACTTAGTTGGGAAATATGCCTAGCGTTTCCCAAGGAGAAATGGTGGCTCGCTAGGTAAAGCACTCACGTGGACTCTGAAGAGCTGGGGCTGGTTTCTCATGGTGTAAGAGGCTGTGGGTGACCATAAGGAACTGGTGTAGATTTCGGTTTGCAAGGTGTAGGTGCCCAGCTCCCTGCTGGAATTGCTGCTCCACTGGTCCTGTATCGCTCCTGGGAGCTGCTGGAGGTGACTGGGATACTGGAAACCTCTGACAGAGGTGCTGGAGCCTACTCATCCTGAGCAGCAGCTTGGCACCTCAGTTTGGCGATGCCCAAAAATGCAGCGACGTCGGTGTTCGGTTTATAATAGTGTCTCTCTGCAGCAGGCATTTCAGAACTTCCCTTAGGAGGATGCTGCTTAGCAAAAGGCTGTAGGTTGATGTGAACGAAGAGCAAAGTGTTTTAGGTTTGGTTGTGGGGGTTCATACAACAGGGCTTTTTGCTTGGTTAACCCACTCTGAGTGTCCTTCTCAGTGGGAACAGCTGAACGGGCTGTGCTAACGCTGCAGTTGCAGCCAGCGGGCAGAGGATCTGATGAGATTATAGTTGTCTGTGTAGTTTCCTTTCCCCAAGGGATTCAATAGCCTTTTAAGCTACAAAATTAACCAAGCAAATTGAATACAAGGCTATAGATCAAGAATTCTTGGCTTTTAATTTAATGTGGAGGTGAACACAGGATGTATTGCAGTGTGTATTTAACTCTCCCAATTTAGACCCCCTCACTATGACATCTGCGGCACGTTAATTTGCTTACTCAAAATGACGGAATCCATCAGAGCCCTGCTGCTTGGCTCCAGCTAGCGGGTGTGCCTCAGACTGTAGGTGTTTCACAGCTTCTTCTTCGTTGCCATGGCAGGGAGAAATACTTTAATGCACTTGGGTTTGGGTGTTTGAGGTTTTCCTGGATGTCAGATTGAACCTGTAGGACAAATTTAACCTAATGTGTAGGATAAATTTAAGACCTGTTTGGTGTGGGATCTTTTTTGTTAAGTTATTCCACCTGGGAACCTCCCCTTTTTAACTGGGCACAGTATTTTTCTCTGAGTACTAAAAGTTAAATCTTGAAAATACCCTCTATGTGGGATCTATTTTGGTTTGGATTTTTATAGAAAATTATGAATTTTCTTTTTTTTTTTTCTCTCTCTAACAGATCTGGATTCAAATACTTGTTCATCTTGGCTTTACAGACAAAATGACGTAAACAGCGGCACTAAACATGTAACTTCTCTGGGAAAGCTAAGAGCCTGTCTGAGTGTTTGCAGAGGAATGAGGGTGGATGTGCTCTTTGGGATGAGGTTTTTGGAGTAGTTTGTTTCTGAAAGCTATAAAGCAATGCAAAGAAACAACCTTGTGATGCCACCGTGTATCCAAGATGGGATTCCCAACTATCCCTCCCACCAAAGAGACCACTCACCACAAAGCACTTCAGGCGAATGCTCCACATGAGATTTGGCTGGACCTGTATCAGAAGACCAGGGCTGTCCTCTTCTATCCAGTCCTTTTAAAGCTTCTCCTTGATCCAGACTTCCTCTCTCTTTTGGGTCAAGTCACTCAGTCTCCTGTCACTTTCTCACAAACTGAAACCAGTCCAGCGATTCTGCTTTTCTATTTATGAATTTTTCTATTGTCCTGTCAAAGCTGGTTAGGATCTGGCATGTCACGAGCTCACTATTGTCTTCTGGACCCCTCGTTAAGGGCATAATTTGTCATGTTGAGATCTGGAACAGGTCCATGTTGCACTTGCTGGTGCTTGGTCACCCTTTGTATTAACAGCACACATGGCAGAGCTGGTACAGTCCTGCAATGGGAAGAGCAGCTTCACTCCAGGCTGGGGATTTTGTGCTACTTAATATTAATTGTTTCTTGCTTCTTTGTGGGTGTTGTGTTTGTTTTGTGGGTTTTTTTTTAGTTTGTTTGTTTGGGCTTTTTGTTTGTTTGCTTTTGGTTCCTTTCCTCATCTGAAACACCAGGGAGATGGTGTAAGTAACTCGTAAAGTTGATATGGCCGAGGAAGAACCTGGGCTCCCACCAATTTTGAGATGGCAAGGCAAAACAGCATTTGTGTTTTGGAAAGGATGTTTCTGTCTGACAGAAAGAACTGTGTGATGTGGGTCAGTGCGACACAACTGGCAGTGCTCCTAGGGAGGAATAAACCAAAAAACACATTACAAGTCAACACTGAGGTGTTTTGTCCAAGTGCCAGGAAAAAGAACAGGGGAAAAGCAATGGCAGAGAATATTGCAGGTCAGAACTGGGAAAGAGATGAGAGCTGCAATGGGGTCACGAGTGAGAGGATGAATAGCTGATGTTTTATGTCGGGGGGAAGATAGAGGGAGAGGAGCGATGTGGTCAAAGTGACAGGCTGAGGACAATGCTGTGGTGGTGGGGAGATGGAGACATGCGTGACTGATTTACAATGCAAAAGCTGTACAAACTTAAGTAGCAAGTAAAACTGAGGCTGTGCAGGGAGGAGAAAATGTCGAATATGCTAACAGAAGGCCAGTCTGAAAGGGTTTTATGGGGCCTTTGTGGGGAGTCCGCAGGGCAGGCGGGGGCTCAGCCAGGCTGATGGAGCTGCTGGAGTTGAGCGCCGCTTGTGCGCGAGTTGGGAAGGATGCTCGTTAGTGAAGAGCAGAGCTGTATCTATCAAATGGGGTTTCGCTGACAGCAGCAGAGCATTTATTAACTCTCTTCAGCCACTTTAATTTGCTGTGTTACATAGCTGACCTTCCACAAACAATCCACAGGCATCAAGGAGCCGAGAAAGAGCATGCATGTGCCTTCGGGGGAGCTCATGCTTGGCTGCAGCCACAAGAAAGCTTTGAACTCTGGTTTGTTGATTGCTAGATTCCCAGTGGTGCTAGCCCTGGGATTGATGCAAAGGTCCCTTTCCTTTCCAGGGCAGAGGCTCCTAGCGCTGCCCCCTCTGAGATGCTGTGGTTCCTGGGATATCTGGGAATCACCCGCAAGGCTGTGGAGGAATGCACAAGGACGCACGCATTTGTATGTCAGTGCCCCAAGGCTGTAACACGCAGCTCTGCCCATAAAGTGTTTGTGTTTGCAGTGGGATTCCTGGGGTTGTACTGGGTTTGATATCAGCTGGAGAAGAGAGGTGGGAGCTGGTCTGTGTGGGGCTGCTCTGTGCCAGTGGGTCCACGGATTTTGCTGTGCCTATGGTGTGTGTGAGGGATCTTGCACACACACTGCAAGAGTAAGGGCAGTGGGCTGAAGAGGGAGAAAACTGGAGGCTGGAGACAGGGAGAGAGCAGAGGAAGCTAAGGAGGAGGTTCTGGCTGTGGTCCAGAGTCAGGACTGACTACAGTCTGGCCAGCAAACTTGTGTTCTGGGCAGGCTGACGGCTCTGTCTGTGGGAAGATCAATTTGCTCTCGTACCACTTGTCCCTTGTCCTTAGCTGCTTCAAACCCTGGCTGCTCCCCCTTTGCCACATGTAATCCATGCCCTGTGTCCTCATCTCTCCTTCTTCTGCCCCTTCAGCCCACTGAAGACATGACACTGGGGCTGCTTATGAGTAAGGAAGGACTGGAGAGAGCTGCTTGTGCATATACCCCTATGGCGTTAAGACAAGCTTTCGTGAGACAACCCGGAAGACTTTCCATCTGCAACTTAACCAGAGGACCCTTGGCACTTCACACTTGCTTTCAAACATCTGCTCAGCGAAAGACAGGAGGTGGTTCCTTGACAGGAGGTGAAATGTCAGTGTTTTCCAGAACCTTTGAGCTGAGCAGCCTTTGGGGTTTGCAGTGAAACACATCGACAGCCTCACTGTCTCCCTATTGCAGCAGATCCATTTTCCAAGAGTATCCAGCTCAAGCCAAGGGAGTTCCCCCGGCTGCCTGGTCTTCACTGGCAGCGCTGCACTTGTGGCTTTCGGGGCTGGGTCTGAGCTTGTGCCAGTTGGCACTTTTCAGCTCCAAACTTATGATTTGCTCCAGATGGTGTCTGTGAGCTGCTGTGCTCCCAGTTGGCCAGTTGCTCAGCTCAAGATTTTGCTCCTGGCATTTCATGTGCAACCATTCACAAAGTCGTGTATGGAGTATGAGAGGAGATGTTGGGCTCTTGTGGACTCAGTTCCTGCCCACTTCAGACCTGACTCACTTTCCAAAGAATCCATCAAGGGCAGAATAAAAAAAAAGAGGTTGTGGCCCCAAAGAGTTTGCAGCTGTAATGGAAGCATTCAGCTGGAAGGATGGAGACGGAAAAGACTGATGGCAAAGTGTCAGTGATCTCAAGTTCAGATTGCAATGCCCTGGTTTTTGTTTAGACTTGGTTTGTCTGCTTTCCCTCATGTTTTTTCCTAATACCTTCTGAAGGGGAAAAGGATGTTTGTGAGGAATGTTTGGTGGAGAGATCTGGGAAAAGTTGGAGAAGCAACATGCAACGACAGGGGAGGGATTGAGAACTGTGGCCTGGGATGCCAGGAGCTGGTGGGTGAAACCAAGGAAAGAAGCAGAAAGGTGAAAAACACTTTGAGAAAGGGAATTTGCTGCCTCTGGTGACTCCCTGTCTTGACTCTGCTTCTGCAGCATCCAGCTTCTATGTGTTCTCTGCAATCTCTTCTGTTCATCTGCCACCGCCTCCTCACTCTTGGGAACAGCCCTGGGTCCCTCTCAACGTGCAGCTTCTCTTCAGAACACTTAATAATCTCTTAAGGTTAGAAACTCTTGTTGCAGCAGAGAAATAGTCCAGTGGTAAATGCTTGGCTTGCACTGAATGGTGGGATCCCAATGGTTGAACCGTGCCTGAGAAGATGACATGGGATATAAGGGATATACCGTGTCCCATGTATGCAGAAAATTAGGATGAGCTGTCAACAGGGAGGAAGACATGGGTAATAATTTGTAACTCAAGGAGTCAAAAATAGCCTTGCCTTCATGCCTGGCCCTGAGTACAGTTTCTAGAAGCAGTGCACATGTACGAATGCGCTTGGATATTTGGGCTCTCCAGGCTTCCCGTGCTGACAAGGAAAATGTATGCATCAAGTACATAAAATTTCTCAGGAAGTTAAGTTAGCCCTCTGGGTCTTATCAGTACTGTCCTTTGCAAAGCTAATCACATTCTAGTGGTTATATTAATGCTTTTGCTAGACTTTGAGAGATGGGCCCTTCCTTGCCCAGTCCTACAGCCTGTGGTTTGCCTGGCTTGTGCTGTTCCTCCCTCCGTGGAAGCCGCCGGGCGCCCCAGATTCCGTGTGGGCTCGTGTGGGTCCCACAGAAGAGCTCCCTTGGGGCGTGGGTGATGCGTTGAGCTTTCTCTCAATTTTGTTTGTGTGCTGATAAGCTCAGTGTAAGCAGCGGATGAAGATACACAATCTATTTATGGTTTCAACCAAGATCTTCCCATGCCTGAAAGGCAATCTGCCTAACTTAGCATTCCCAAGATGCTGCCAAGCACAGCAAAGCACAGAGGAAGAGCCTCCTGCCTGCATAAACAGAAGGCCGGCAGAGAAGAAAGCCAGGCTAATGCTTTAGGAGGTTTTTCAGTGCTGAGGCTCTAGTTGTGTTTGGCCTAGAAGCAACGCCACAGTCCCATAAATCAGCTGTTTTCCTCTAGTGAATGCAAGAGTTGGGATTGAAGCCTGCGGCGTGCTGCATGTTTCATGTTGAAGGTGACTGGGGAAAGAGCAGAGGCACTGACCCTGTGCCCTGCTTTGCTGTGTGTAAAGGAAGTCTGAAAACGTGCATGTTTTTAAAAGCTTTTCTTCCATCTGCTCTTCCTGAGAAGGGAAGACAAGCTGGTATGGTTGTACTCCTTATTTCCTGCACTTTGACAAGGAGAATGTCAGAAGTGAACCAGAATATTTTTGTTGAAAAGGGCAAATAAAAAGATCCAGTATAAAAATCTTTTTAGCCTATCTGTCTTGAAGTTAAGCAAGTAAGGAAAGCATCCCCTGTTCTCTTCCATCGTCCTTCTGTGCATGCATGTGTGTGTTAAGGGAACTTTCTCTTCCGTGTTGCTGAGTCTCCTGTTGTTCATCTCATCACTTTTTTCTGGACCTCCAAGGAATTTTCTGGCAACACGGAGGTGAGACACAACCACCAATGGGAAGGTCCCCGACCTCTTCTTCCTGCTGATATACTGCCCAGGTAACGCGGTGTCAGTGGTGTGATCATCCCTGCAACATCTCTCTTTTGCAGCTTGTGTTTGAAGGATGTGAGCTCACAGCCACGCAGAAGATTTGCAGACACACAAGTCTCCAAGGGGAAAATACAGTGGGCGGATTTTTGAAAAGGACTAGGATTAATCTGACAACCTCTGCAGCTATAGATAGATGTCTGATAAAGCTGCTTGTTGTGGGGCGTAGGCAGAGGCAAAGGGATTTTCACCCCCAAGTGTATAATGAAAGATGCAGTAAAGGCTCTTGTGTCCTGATGGCTGCTTTGAAGGTCTCTCCCTCCACTGGGGAGCATGTGTTCATTAGTATATGTAAGTAATTGAACATGTGTTGGGCTATATAGGCAGAGCCAGAGCTGTGAAGATGATTCCTTGCATATTAGGAAGGGATTTCTTGCTCACTTCTACCTGATGTGTATTAGACCAGCTTCTCAAGTCCTGTTTATGCATCATCTGATCTGTAACTAGGGCTTATTCTTGGAGTAGGACTTATATTTTGAGCATCTTCAAAAATCCTGAAAAATCATGCTAGGGCTTATTTTTGGGGTAGGTCTTATTTTGGGGGAAACAGGGTAGCTGACCTTCTGCGAGGCATCCTCTCCTCTTGCCTAAATCTCTATAGGTGCAACCTCTAGAGGATGCAGGGTTTATTTAATACCTATGATCTGCACCAACAGTCCAGGCATCTTGAAGGTGTGTGTGCAGCACCTAACAATCTAACTGGCCTGCAGTTAGATTTGAAAAGGAAGAAAAGAGATTTTAAATAGTTTGGTCTAAAATTGATACCAATCTGTTTCTTTGTGGCAGCAGGTTAAAATAACAACATTTCCAGGTAGGTGAGGAAAGCTGCCTGATGTGGAATTTGAGTGTGATCACGACTGACGTTGATTTTTTGGGGGGCTGTTCCAAGGAGAAGACATGTACAAGTAAATCGTCCAGCAGCTCAATAGCAGCATGGCTTAGTGCCTGGGGGAAAGATTGCAAGAGGTGAGACCTCAAGAATAATAGAGAACCAGAAAGACTCTGTAGCAAGGAGATACATCTGTGCAATATGTGTCAGGCTCCAAAAATCAGGCCCCCACGTGTAATCGAGCTCAGGGCTGAGCGTTCTCTGAGCAGTTGGCCAAATATGCAGCATGTTCCAAAACACACCGTGCAAGATATCCACAGGGCTTTCTGGTGTTGCCAGTACCCCCAAGCAGGAGGGACATTGTGGCTGTACAGCACGTTTGGAAGTCGCAGCATCTGTGGGAAGAGGGGGAGGGTGCCCAGGAGCCGTGGCCCATTTTGCAGGTGTGCTGTGAAGCCTGTGGTCTTCCCTGCTTTTGCTCTAAAACTGTTCAAAATCTCAGATGGTGAATTGAGAGGCACCTGATTCAAATGGCATATTGTCTTTTTCTGAATGGTTTTGTTTCTGCGCTGGTAGTTTTACAGTCAGGAAGAATAAGAATGTAAAGAGGAAATTACTGTCAAACAGCCCTTTCTACCTCACTGTCAGTGAGTGGCAGGAGATGAGCTAAAGAGATCCTGTTCTTGTCAGCATCATTCGAGTAACGTGCTATCCTCATTCAAGGAGGGCCCTTGTCTTTTTTAGTTGTGTGTAGGCTGAACCAAATAGTAAGTCATGTAAATGATTGATTTGCTTTACTGCAAATGATTGAAACGTGGCAAAAAAAGTAGCGTGCGCTCCTTGAGATGGATGAATAATGAATGGGGAAATAGGAGTTTGCTTGTGCGTTGTATCCCCTGATGTTCAGCTGAAGTTCCAGGTCTCCGTCACGCACGGGGAGCGGAGATGAGCACAGACACGAAGGCTGCGGGCAGGCAGTGTCACTGATGCACACGTTATGCTGGCTGATCGATCACCTCTCCTCTCTGGACCTTTCATTGCACATTTGCACATGTACAACTGCAGCATCTATGGGTAAGAGCAGCTTTGCAGTTGGGGCTACAGCTTGGGTTAAACACTATGGTGGGAAGATGTTGATTAAAAACATGAGTGAACAAGGTTTCAGACTTTAATCCTTCCTTTTGCTAAGTTTTTGTGTCATTCTCCTGGGGCTGATGGGTTCCCTTTCCTTTTCTCTCCTCCACAAAAGCTTCTCTTGCACCTCTCCATTTCAGCCCAAATCCTTGGGATGGCAAACGGCTGGGCTGCTGGCCTCCCATCCCAGCAGCAGGGATGGGACCGCACAGAAGGATGGGACCGCAAGGAAGGACGGGATCTTGGGACTGAAGAGCACTGGCCCAGATTCAGATGCCCTAATTTCCACCTTTGTCTGATTTTGCTACTGGCAGATGCTGCGGAAAGCTGTGGGTCTTCCCACGGACCCCACTAGGCTGGGAAATTAGGTGGAATTTAGGTCAGCTGAACCTGGGCCAAACTGTGCCCTGTCTAACTGTTCATTTGATGTGGTTCATCCCTTTAAGGATGCGCCTTCCTGCCTGAGGACGTGGCATCTGCTTCCTGGTGGGTGTAAGAGAGCAGGCGATTCGTGGTCAGCAGATTTTTCTCCAGCTGGATAAGAAAACAGTCTCTGTCCTGGCCAAGGGGACACAAAGGTACAAATTGGGAGCAGCAAACCCAGAGATGTGTATGGGCACAAAGAGAAGTAGATGAGATGATGGATCAGCAATGGTCTCTGCTCATTCCCAAGTGACAGTCTCGGAGTCTTGTTTTGTCATGAGCTTTTTAAATAGCAATTATACTTCAGAATAACAATCCTTAGGCATTTCCTCACACTTGGTGGGAGAAACTGAGGCCTTCAACTCTTAGACTTCAAACAGGCAACATTGGTGGTGCCACAAATCCTGCTCCTGCAGAGCCAGTTCTTGCACACTTGCCCCGGTCCATCTACAGCTCACTTTTCTAGGCTGGAAACAGTTAAATTGCAAAGCTTCTGAGGAGGGAAAATACATGCCTGAGGTCTGCAAACCTCGTTGGAAAATGTTTGGTTTAATTTTAGCATAGTGTGCTGCAGGCAGGTCTTGAGGTTATGGTCCAGGATTTCCAGGGATTAAGTAAAATAGGGCACAAACTACCTGGGTCATGGAAGGTCACCTACTGCGGTACACTGGATTCACAGCCCTCTGCGCTCCGCTCCCATCAGAACAAGTGCCCGAGGCTGTGGGAGTGCGGGACACTCTGTGCCAGGCCACCAGGTGGGACAGAAACCTATTTCCCCAAAATAGTTTGGAAAAGTGAGAAATAATGGCTTATTTTTTTTTTTTCATTGAGCTTCACTTGAACAGTGGAAGAAGAGTTTGGAAAGAGCATTCGTTATGGGGCTGACTTTCAGTTTGAGCTTGCTGGGCTGCTCAGCAGACATGGTTGGGCACAAGGTGTTTCACGGGTGGTTTGTTGGCTGGCACGCAAAAGCAAGTCCATGTATATTCATTGATCACTGGATGCTCACAGTAGCAATGGGTTCATGAAGCCCTCCTGCCGAATGCAACTTCTTGCTGCTGCAGTGTTCTTCTCTGCTTAACAGAGAGGAGATGACACCCAGCCCTTTGGGTGGCCGCTCACATGGAAGCGGATTTGTGTCCATCTCCCTCATCTCAGAGATCACCATTGATGAAGGTTCGCTTGTGTCCCCCAGCTCTCGCCCAGCCTTCAGCTCCTTTACCCTGTTTCCCCCATAATAAAACATAGTCTTATACAATTTTTGCTCCAGAAATGCTTACTTTTTTACATGTATAGCTGCCTGGACATCCTTTAAATAAACTTTTTAAAGGAACTGTAGCTAGGGCTTATTTTTGGAGTAGGGCTTATATTTTGAGCATCCTGAAAAATCATGCTAGGTCTTATTTTTGGGGTAAGGCTTACTTTTGGATTAGGGCTTATATTTTGAGCATCCTCAAAAATCCTGAAAAATCATGCTAGGGCTTATTTTCAGGGTAGACCTCATTTTGGGGGAAATAGGGTAGG
Organism: Streptopelia decaocto; assembly: GCF_964273445.1. Taxonomy (NCBI): domain Eukaryota; kingdom Metazoa; phylum Chordata; class Aves; order Columbiformes; family Columbidae; genus Streptopelia; species Streptopelia decaocto. The sequence goes on along the minus strand of NC_138667.1, from coordinate 2,554,845 downwards.
AAGATGGTCTTAAAGCACTGTGACTCAATTGGTTAAATGCCTTTTTGTATTCTGTGGAGACTGGATCTGACATGGGACCAGAGACACACATTGTAGGGTCTTGTCCACACTGCAGTGTGTAGCGGCAGCAGGCAGCTTGTGGCATGCTGCCTGCATGAATACTTATTAATTTTCTTGGCCAGGTTTTGGACTGAGCTCCAGCCTGCCATCTCAAAACCCTCTCCAGTCAGTATAAAGCCAGCTCAGATGTGGCACCATGAGCTGCAGTTGTGCTGTTGGTTGATGGCTCAGCAGCCATCCCTGGGGGTGCATGGTGTGCTGGCTTGGAAGGAGATCCCTGAACACTTAAACAAATGGGGACATCATTAACACAGAGCAGCAGAAAAGGAGGGGATGTTGGACAGTCCAGCTGGAGTTTGTGAAGGCATAGGGAGTGCAAGGGAGCCTGGAAGATGGCTCAGTTTGTCTAGACAGTGTCTGTAAATTCTTTTCTCCCAAAGCCTAGCCCATATTGGACGTTACAAATCAAAGCGTGATCTCTGGGTTGTCAGTGCAGCCTTGGCTCCCACCCTGACCTCACAGGGGGGTCCTGAGGAGAAAGCCTGTGAGGCAGCACTGGGAGATGTCTCCCTGCACTTCTCCTGCCTTTGGTGAGGCTGGAGAGGATTTGGGAAGAGGTTAAAGGGCTGTCACCTCTAAAGCTGGGATACACAGTCTCCTGTGGTCCAGCTGTGGTGGCAATGTGCTTTCACAGCTTTTCTTTCTCTCCTCCTTGGTTTCTGACCTTTCAATGGCTCTGTCCTACAGAAACATGTCATCCGAATCCAGCCCACGTCTTTCAGTAGCGGCTCCTGAGTCCCATCAGGGACCTGGGCAAACAGCCCCCCGTGCTCTGGGGCAGGAGGGCAGGGGGCTCTGGAGCCGCGGGACCCCCAGGCAGAGCTGCAGCCACTGCAGAGCTGCTGGGGACAGCAGCCTGGCGGGAAGGGGGACTCTTTGTTTTTGAGACGAATGTAATTATGCGCCTTTCCTGGGATGTGATACGTTTTTCACTTTAGCTGCCTCGCTGAGCTGACATTAGGCTGTGTTGGCTTGACAGCTGTCAGTCATAGTGGTTTGATGTGCCAATTAGCAATTTTCATCAAGGGTTTTGAGACTGGTTGTGAGGACTGTGTTGGCAAAAGCAATCACGTTTTGTTGCCCAAAACTCAGCCTCCTCCTGTCCATGCACTGGGGGAAGGCTCTGGGGCAGCAGCCCCACCAACAGCTCCAGCAGCCTGAAATGCTCGGGTGTTTGCTTTTGCTTGCCCCTCTTCTGCAGCTCAAGAAGCCTGTCTGTGTCTCTCACTTTTCGTTTGTATAATATTCTCTTGTTTTTCCACTATCTTTTGCACTTGCAGAGAGCACAATTCAGTGCTTTTCATAAGGGAAAAAAAAAAATCCCATTTCTGAGATGCAACATTTCTTGACCTACCAGTCAGCAAAGCCTCTCCGGAATTGTCCAAAGCCTTGCTGTAGTCTTGTCTGGGATGGATTTGAGCTCAACAAGAGAGCGTTCCTCATAATTGAATCACTTTAATGCTTAATTAGAAAAATTCTATGTTTCCTTGGGGAAGAGAGAAACGTATTGTAGCGGAGGGCAGGCCAGGCACGTTGTGCTTCATCAGCCTAACACGGCATCCCTGTGGAGCGGCAGCGCAGGAGAGCGGAGTTCTCCAGAGATGCAGGCTGTGTCTTGCCCTTTTTTCCCCCTCTGTTCGCTGGGGCAGGACAGGAGACTGGGGAGTTGATGCTGGATTTGGGTATCTGAGGCAGCAGCTCATGCCTTGCAGCCCACAGGATCTCCTTCCTTGGTTGTCCCAGTTTGAGTAATAGGTAGATTTTAATTTTAGGAAGTAGTTTTTATTCTATCAGGGTCATTAGAAAGCTCCTTATGATAAGTGTGTGTAAATAATTGAGGACTGAATAAAGAACAATGAAATTTAATTTCCTTGGTTGCTGAACCCTAGAGTAAACAAACTAAATGCTATTTAGTATGGTACTTTCAGGTCCTTTCCAGAAGTAGCAGCTCAGGCCAGCATGTATAGTGTCCTTTTTTACATTCTCATAGGAATAATCATGCTGCAAACTTGCCTTGATTAGTTTTCTCCTTCCTGAGTTACCAGCTCTGCTGTGAGCTTGCAAAGGTCTTCCAGAGATTGTCTTTGGGGTTGGAAGTCAGTCTGTTGGTTGCTCCCAGCTCCTTGAGCACGTTTGTTGCTGTTCTCCTGCATTTTCCCCTGGGCACATTTGGCTATAAGAAATCTTTCTCTTTCTAGAGCTCGGAGCCAGTCCTGGAAACCCAGCACTTGATCTTTGCCCAGAGCCCACACCAGGGAAACTTGGGCTCGGCTGAACTCCAGCAGCAAGAGCTGTGTGTTGGGACAGTTACTACAGGACCTGAAGACACTGATTGCTGAAACAAACTGGTGCTTTTGCTCAGGTGGTGTGGGTAGTGCTCTGTGGCAGCCCTCAACAGGGGATTTCTGCTTTCCTGGGAATCCCAGGCAGTTCAGCAACAAACCTCTGTCCCAGCTGTGAGACCTATCTGTTTGACCTTAGTCTGGACTGATTTCTGTTAAGCGCTGGACATAGGAGCATGCCTTTAAAACTCAAATCTTTCTCCAAGCCTGAAAATTAAATACTTTTCAAATGGCTTCCATCACTAAAAAAAAAACTTCTGAGTACTTAGAACAATGGGAGAACCACCACAACACTAAAACCAAGGCTAAACCTGCAGTAAGAGCTGTGGGGTGCTGGTGTAACATCACTGCTGTCCTGTGCATCCACAGCCTTCTACAGGAGCCCCTGCCTGTCCTGGGCTGACAGAGGGAAAATGCCAATTTCTTCTCATGCACAGCCCTGGTGAGCTGGGGCAATCAAGGAAAGCAAAGGGTACATGCCCGCAGGCGTGGTCTTTCTCCAGTGGTTTCTTTCTCCAGTGCTTGCCAAACTCTGATGAGGTCTGGCCTGCCTGCTGCTCTGCTCAGGTTTGAGACCAGCAGCCAGAGCCATGGTGAGGAATGACATTCAAAGGCAGGGGCTCAGAGACAGGGTTCCCTACCTTCCAGAGCAGGAGCATCCTTAAATTCTCTGGGTCTTGCTGAGGTTTCCTTTATCATGGGATTTTACAGAGCTCAGTGTGAGGTAGTTGTTGAAATACAGTCAGAAAGGCAAATATTATCATCCTGGTAGGGAGCCCGGGGGAGGGATGCCAAATCCAGAGGTAGCAGGTGCTGAGCATTTCAAATGGTGACGACAGCAGCTCTGCTGGCTGCCACTCGGCGGGGCCATCACAGGTCTCTCTGCTTTTCTTTGTCACAGTCTGAAAATAGCTCCGGAGAACACGCTCCCAACACGAAGCGGCGAGTGGGGCTGAGTCCTGTGAGCTGGTGCTGAGAGCCCGTGTAGGAGCAGACCAAACCGCCTATTCTGACTCCATCCCCAGAGTCTAATATTAGCTCACCTGTGGGTATGACAGCCCTCCTGGCAGGCAGCCACAAGGCCCTTTTTTTTCCCCTTTTCCAGCTCATACAGTTCCCTTATGGCAGTGACAGCCAAATTACCCGAGCTTTTCCCATCTTCTCTGCTCCTGTTGGCTTGTGCTGAAGTGTTCTCAGGGAAAGATCAGTGTGTTTTAGCAGATGGACGAAGGCTGAAGAGCAAATTGTTTTAATCAACCTCCTCTCTTTTTTTTTTTTTGGGGACACTGAGTACTTACTGAAGTGGTAAAACAGCATCCGTAATTTCACAAGGCAGCAGGCTTGTCTCTAAGGAGCTTCTGTGGTTTTTTGGATGCCGTGGATACGGGCAATTAACTCGCAACGCAAACTTGGCCTTTCCCCAAGGGCATTTGTACTTACTGCCTGTTCCACAATATGCGGGGGATCCACAAATTGCATAAGCCAGTAGGCAAAAAGGGACAGACTTCACCAATCGTTCTGGGCATCGTGCTCCTCTGAACGAGATGCCAGTGACAAACACATTGTGTAGTGGTGCTGGGGACCATGAGCAGTGGTCCCATCTGGCTACCTAGCAAGGTGGCCGTGTGAATGCGATGATGTAGATGGTGCAGCAGGGAGAATAAAGATGGAAAACATTCCTCCTGCTCCATCTGGCTGATGTGGCTGTTTCTGGGAGTGGTTCCCTGCTCTTCTGAGCAGAGCTCCACTGGGACCCTCACTTGGTGTATGGGCTTGGGAGTGAGCAAAAGTGAGTCTGCTCAACATCAGAGACAAACAGAATTTACTTTCCATGGATGTGACCAGACTCTGTTCCCCTTGATGCTGGTTTAAAACATGGTTTGGTTTGTGTATTCTTAAAAATTGTTAGTGGATGTATTCCCTTTAATGGATCCTGCCAGGTAGGTAAGGTGCTGTACAGTGGGTGATTTAATCTTTTTATTTTATTTTGTGGACAATAGGAAAACCATGGACCGTGAACAAAAAGCCACTGGCTGGCAGCATGAGGAGGCAGGCAGGAGGATGGGGAGCCTGATGTACCACTGTCTCTTTGGCAGCTGTTTCCATGAAGAACTCGGAGGCAGCCTGGGAGCATCCTATCTGCTCCAGGCTGGAGGGCAGGCCAGGCTCATCTTCTCTTGGAAGTGACAGTTTAATAAAATACTTTTGTGATAAATTTAAGGTATGTCAAGTCCCACAGAGAAGGAAATATGCCACTCCCTTCATTTGGCTTGACTGCAGGCAGGTGCTGTCCAGCCAACACAGCACATCTCCAAGATGGGCAGTGCTGGAGGTACCAGTCCCTTGTCCCCCTGTGCTTTTGGCTGCCCAAGGCAGCTCAGCTGTGTCCTGCTTGGAGGTCCTGACACAAACAGATGTCTTGAAGTGATCAAGATGTTTTTGGGGCAAGGGCAGACACCCACCGCTCTTGGTAGTGTTAGCAGAGCCTCAGCATCATGGTGGGAATTATCATGTGGGCTAATTCTTGTGGTCCCTGACAGGGATGAAATAGTTTTGTTAGCCTGCTTGCCTTTTCTCATCCCCTCTTATTGCCACCCTGCTTATGGGAAGGTTTGTGAGGTCAGGAAACTGAGGCTTGAAGACTCTTACTGGTCATATCCCAGCAGGACTACTCCTACTCCATTCCCATAGCTGGACACTTGAACGTTTGCCTTGCTCCCATGGGTATGATGTATGGCTATAAGGGGGACTAAAACCCATGAAAAGCTTATACAGTTCAGTGGCAATATGAATTGTGGAGCACCAATGGCTTTTCTTTGCATGAAAGAAACTTCATGCCAGGGAAATTATTAATTATCACTGCACACATTTTTATTGCTAATGATTTGGGTTGTTCTGAGTGGCAATAGGAAGTCTGTGGGTGTGTGGGTGGATAACAGATACTTAGGAGATGTTATAATTTGTATTCCTGCTTTTGCTTGGCCAAGACTGCCATGGATCTGCTCTGCTTGTCGCTGGCTCCTGTGACAGTTGAGCAAGGCTGTCATTTCTGTGTGCTGGGTTTTGTAGAACGAGAATTTCAAAACTTGCCTAAGGAATTGGTTATTTGGTGGCAGCCACGGGGAGTGGCATTCTGGAAGATGTTTGCTCATTTATAGATCCAAAGAACTGTATCTGTTTCGCCTTTGCTGCAGTATCAAAGATATTAACTGCAGGTCGTGCTTGATCCCATTGCTCCCCGTCTCCAGTGATTCACGCCGGGCACCTGTGGCAAAATGGACACGTGGTCCCTCTCTTCTCTCCTGCATGTTTATAGAATGCATCAAGACTGAAAGGAGCTGCAAGCACACCCCAAAAATGTCCTCTGTGGGCTGGGTGTCTGGCCCCACTGTCACTAGGGTCTGCAGCTCACCAGGGCTTTGAGAACCCACTGAAGGGACATCAACAAAGGAGCCTCATGGGGAAAAGATTACTTTTCTGCCTGATGCTCTCCCCTTTTGACTTCATTTGTAGGCAAGCTTGCTTTGTGTATCTGCACTTAAACAGTTGTCAGGGTGTGCTTCAGCATCACCAGGAAGAACAGAAAAAGCGGTGGAGGGGGTGAAATGCAGCCCTCCACCCCAGCTCCATGTTGGGTTGCTACTGTTAAAACATGACGAATGCTAAAAATAATTCTGGTGTTGCTATAGAAACTTGCACTGTTGCTACGTGTGAACCTGGAGAGAATTGTACCCTCCTCGGTACCTTGTTTTTCTCTTCCCCTCAGCCACGCTCATGCCCAAGCAGAAGGAGCATGGGCACGCCAGACCTCGCATGCTCCTTTGCACAGCCTTGCTGGGTTGCCACATCTTTCTGTTGTTGTGCCAGTGGATGGGAGGTCACTGTTTAGCCTGTCCTCTGTCAGTGTATCGCACTCTGTTTCTTCCAGCTCCCTCTGATATAGTTTTGAAGTCCATGGCTGCCCGGTTTGTTGGCCTCCTGCTTGGTCTGAGGCTTTGGGCAGTTTATGCATGGAATGAGAAGAATGGGTCTCCTTGTTCTTGCAGTGCCTTGCTTGGCCCTCCTCAATGCACTGCCAGTTTTTCCTTGCTTTCCATCTGTAGTGGAGGAAGAGAATCTGTGATAAACTTCCTTTGGGTCTAGAGATGAAAAGGGCTTTTGCATTTGTTAACTTTTTTAACAGCGCCTCAATCTGCCATCCCCATTTCCCAGCTTTGGTAGCTCATTTGCAGGAAGCCGAAGTCTTCCAGGCTTTTTAGAAGAAACCAACCGAGGGATCAGTTTACATTTTCCCAGCTGGAATGACAAATGCTGGAAATTTCCATTCAATTTGCAAAAGAAGCTGGGACCGACTGAGATACTGAAAGATTGCAGCCCCCAAAGACCAGTCTGGTTCTATACAAATGATCCTTCAAGGCAGGGTGAAGTTTTGTCCCCAGTCCTGCCCGGGACTTTTCTTAGCTTCATTGATCTCCCTGATGGGGTATTTAGGAAAGAGCAATGACCTCTTGTCTCTAGCACAGATTTACGGTTGTCCCAAACATGAGGTGGAGTAGAGCATGGACTGTGCCAGCCTTTGTGGTCAAATCCGCTGTCACTACTGTCTCCCAGTAGTGGTTTGGGAATGATACAGAGGAAAGCAGAGATACAAAATCTTTTTTTTTTCAGAAAAATCTTATTGTAAAATCCCTTTCAAGTCTGATGCTTTGAAAGCCTCTTTCTTGCCCTGGGAATTTTAAATGGGTTTTAGTTTGTATCCCTCCAGCACTGATGCAAGTCAGTACCTGGAGATGATTCACAGCAGCAGAGGGTTTGGGAGACCTCTGGAGACCTTCAAGTCCTACCTCTGCTCAAAGCCGGGTCAGCAAAACCTCTGCTTTTGGGATAAATGCTGCCCCAGCCCAGGGGATGGAGGAACAGGTGTGATCAGAAATGGGATACATGATGCCAGTATGACTTTTTGGACATGGACACATTTAATCAGACCTTTAGATATCTACAGATGGCAGATGAAACCAAGGGGATGAATACACCTTCCCACACAACCTTTCTTATACAGCTGGGCACAGTTTAACATGTTCCATTTAACAAAGTGTGCAGCCAGTGCACCTTCCTTTCATTTTGTAAATGTTTATCTTGGTCTTTCCATTCTCGGAAACACTTTATTGGTCTTTGCAATGTGTGAGATGGTTTGCTGAGCTGGGAACTGGCAACTGGAGCATTAGCTGGGTGTTGGAGGGAGAAAGAGCCTCCCCAGCTCTGTCCAAAGCAAGGACCCTGCTCTGAGAGCACTTGGGGGTTGTCTACATGCATGACACATTTATCTATAAACAAGGCTTTCAGGGATGGTCTGTGTGGTGTCATACTGGGAAAGCCATTGCAGTTATCACCCTTCAAGTGCTGGCGCTACAAAAAGGTCCTGCTCGCTGCCAGGCTTGGGAGGGCTGTTTTTTTCGGAATCGTTTTTCTGAGAGCAGCTTCTCTACCAATAGCCAGAATTGTGAGGGTGCCAGAGAAGGGTTAAGAATAGAAAGAGATGAGGCAAGCTTCTGGGAACTTCCCCTTTCATCGAGACACAGGAACATGTGTTTTCCTCTGCCCCTTTGGCAAACAGGGACAACATGACTCTCCCCACCTACACACGCTTGCCAGCTGGTCGTCTGTCAGCATCAAGCTGGTTGAACCTGCCCCACTCCACTCCTGGCTTGGTGCCACCTTGTTCCCTGCCTTTCGGTAGAGGAGAGGGTCATTCCCTCCCCACGGAAAGATCACATAAGCTTGATGCTGCAGTGCAAAAGGCTGCACGGTGGGGAACAGGTTGTGTCCCATCCCGTCTCTGTGTTAGATGGGTTGTACACAGCTCTCTTTTGTTTAAAACCTGGCAACTCGGTGTTGCTTGCAATCAGAGAAGCTTTGCTGTTGAACCATCAAATAGTTTGGTTAAATATCAAACAGTGATTTGGCTTGTCCAAACATCACTGAAGCTGGATGGAGTCTCGTTTAGGATGTTGGCTTGATGAACTAGAATCCAAAGACCTAACGTGTTTTGTGTGTTTTAATGTGACCATTTGGCTTTATCTTCCTTTTTTTTTTTTGCCATGCTTAAGTTGTTTCTGTTTTCATAACCCTCTGAAATTTCTCATGTCAAGCTCCTGACAGACACTCTCCTGTGGGAATTCCAGTCTCACTGGAAGTAGGAGCTAAATCCCAAGGAATTTGTTCACAACATTTATGACCAGTGGTATGGATGCCAAGGATTTCATTGCGTCGTATCTAATGCTTACATGCCTAGCGTTTTGAGCATGCATGGTAATTAACACACAAACTTAAGTAGGGTAGGGACTGAACAACTGAGCATGAATCTGAACTCCTTTCCTTGGCTGAAGTTACATTATACAGGTTCTGACTTGGTCTTCTAAGTACATAACTGGGACATTTTCCTCTGGATGGAGGATTGAGAACTGGAGTTGTAACTTGAGCTGATTTTTCCTGCTGATTGCTGGAGGAAACCCAAAAGGTACAGAGCTGGATTTCCTTCAAAGGACTTTGGACTTTTGGACAGTCTGAATGTTCCAAATGCAGGATGGAAAACTCCATGAGAACCAGCTCGCTCGTGATATCCCAATGTTTGGTGTCATCGTCTCATGAAAGCATAAATAAGCCCTTCCAGAAGGCTCGATTCAAGCTCAATTCCAGAAGTAGCCCCAAGCCAGCATTTCTGTTGGGACCATTTCTACTGTATTTCTGGCACAACTTTCCCAGCCCTAGTGCTTACCAGAGAGCAGTTCCACCGACCAGTCAGCCTGCACTCCTCAAGTCTCTTGGCCTGAATTGTAAAGCAGGTAATTAGTTTGGCAAGGATGACATCGCTAATGTGTCATTTTAGCACAGAGTTTCAAAGAGATGAAGGAGTGTTTTGATCTGAAGGAATAGCACTGGCTTTTGTACAGAACTTCATGCGCTCTCTGTATTTCATGTAGGTAATATATATGTATGCTCTCTTTGCCTCAATTTTCCATTTGTAGTTCGGATGTGCTAACACATTGCTTATATCATACTTCATCAGTCTCCTTTAATTAGCTGGTAAGATCATTAGGGCAAGAACATTTAGCGCATAAGGCAGATCCAGTACATTTAGCGAATAATAACATTTGCAGTTTCCAGGGTGGGTTTTTTTGCATCCTCTCTTACCAAAGAATGTGCTATTAGCTTCTTGTAGCACTGAAGGCAGTTCCACGTAATAGCTACAAGTCAAGGCTGGAATAGCTCAGCTGGGTCTCTTGTGTCTCCTGGCACTGGGTTGTTTTGCTTGGGCTGCCCTGTTTCACTGTATATCAATTATTACGTGGAGAAAGGGGCTCAGGGATGCTCAGCTTCTCTTGCAGACCACTCTGAGATCAATGGAAGAACGCTGTCATGTCTTAGGAAGTAGCTGAATTTGAGTGGTAATTCTTGATGTTTAAACAGGATCTGATGACAGATGGGATTAAATGCAAAGCAGCTTGTTACGAGGCTTTTAATAACTGTGATAGACCCGGGGAAAGTGGTGTGGGGTGTATAAGTGAGCCGACGGAGGCAGAAGCACACGATGCTGGGTGACAGCAGATAGCACTGCCCAGGAGGGATAGAAGATTATTTTGCAAGAAATCATGTGAATGTTTAGGGGAGAAGAGAAAAAGAAACAAACAAAAACCAGAGAACTTGACATACCCACTGTTCTGTCATCTAACAGAGCACATGTTTGAGCCAGATAATGTGGCCACTAAATATAGGGGGGAAATATGTCAGTGTTGTTGCCGGTCTGTGAACTAAGGGAACAAGAGACTCTCCTTCCTTTTAAACCTGAGGATTGCAGAATTTTCTCATTGAAAACCAGTGAGGCTGTCGTCTCCTTCACGTCTCTTCCCTGGACCTTGCTCTTTCTTGTGGTGTCTCCCTGGGGTGGAGGAGGCTCATGGGGTGGAGGTGTTGGCTGGCTTGCTCGGAGGGATCCCCTCTCAGCTCCACAATTTCTGCTGTCAGAGAGGGAGGAATCACAGCGGCTCACACGGGCAATAAGACTTATGAGTGTCTGGAGCAGTTACACCTGAGGAAGAAAGGCCATACATGAGCCTTAGAGATGGGAGAGGGAGAAAAAGAGCTCTCTGCTCAGGGTGGAATAGAGTTGGGTGGTATAGGGTTGTGCTGGAGAAGAAAGGACCAGCATTTCTGAAGGGCAGAGCTGATAACGAGATGTCTCAGGTAGCTGCAAGGCTCCTTTATCTACCCTTCTGCTTACCTTTGTTGACAGTAGCACTCTGATAAGACTGCAGAAAGGCATCACTAGACCTCATGTCAATTAACTAAATGTCATGAGTAGCCCTTGTTTGGACCCAGTGCCATTAATAACCATGGAAGGACTTGATATATTCTTCCACAGACTTGTGAATAGCACAGTGTTGGCTCCCTCACAGCAGTTTGGACTTTAAGAAGCTGGGTTTTACAATGACCAACAAAAGAGCAAGCCCATCATTGAAAATGAGCGGGTGACTGGTTGTGTTTTGACCTAACAATGTATTGGCCTTTTGAGATTGGTGGCTATGCTGTCCTGGTCCTGAAACACATCCACGATCTGTGCTGGGGACACCCCAAACTCCTGTGAGGCAGGGCTGCATCAGCTGGCTTGCAGGGGGCTCCTGGGTTGTTCTGTGCTACACGGTAAAACACAGCTGCTTCTGCTTTTAACATGAAATTGAGTTTCACATAAGCAATAGATCTCATTTTGTAGAGCGCATCCTTTATCTGGGAACATCCAAGATGGAGCCCGTAGCTCCCAAGAGCTACACTTGTGTGCCAAGAGAAGAGGCGGCTCTTAGCTGAGGTCGCAGATGCATTCTGCTTCTTCAGAAAACAGGGTTTAGTTAAAATGTTGAGCTGGAGCTATCCAATTTTAGCAAGTCTGGAGTTCTAAGTGCTGGGGAGCTTCAGTGACTGAGTGCAGCAGAAGCAAATTGTCTCTAAGCTTTAAAGGCTGCAGGCATCTGTCCTTATATAATGTGCATGTATTATATGCATATATACTTATATATCTTTTGGGGTCATTTGAGATGCTTCCTATTCTATGGCAATTCCCAAAAAGAAGCTGTACAGCCTACTGTCAGGGAGCAGATGAGCTTCTGGTGTCAGGATCATTCTCTTCCCTGTATTCCTATATTCTGCTGAAGACAGCTACACAGAACTGGAGTCTCAGTTGATCTTTTTGCTCGTTCCACCCACAGAAGTCTGTCTTTTTCAACATTCAAAATACCTTGGTAACAAGATCATGGGTCTTGACTTGAAATGAATCTTTAAAATAAGATCTTTTTTTTCCTCCCTTTCATTTTCCAGATCTGAACACCATCACAGAGGTAAAGACATGCACCCTCAGCCAAAAGACTGAGAAGGTTTCAGAACCTGTGTTTACTTTGGTATCTTTCTTAAGAGGGAATTTAATCAGGTTCCTTCTTCCCCTCAGACAAAATCTGGTAATTCAAAGTGCTGGAGTGAAGGAGAAAATCTGCCTTTTGCTCTCCAAGTGCAGTGAAGCCAGAGTAAAGCCTGGCATTAACTTCAAGGGGTGTTAGCCAGGACCTCTGCTCTGCAGCTGTGCCAGTTTAATCCCACGATGAGCCCTGGACTTCTGCTGGGGCCATCTGAGAGCAGCTCTTTGTGCACCAGGGGCAGCTGTCCTTGCCGCTCGCTCCCAAATGGTCCAGAACCTCCCTCCCACCTGGTCCAGAACCTCCCAACAGGTCTGCAGGTCCTCACAACCGCAGCAGCCGGAGCCATGGCCACCACAACCTTAGTCCTTTTCTTTGTGCCACGCTGGAGCTCATGACCATTTGCTGGTCTCCACAGCAACGCTTCCCGAGATGCTGGCAGGGGATTAGGGATAAGTATGTGCAGACATGGGGTTTCTTTTGATGGATGAAGACGTCTCTTACTAAAAAGCAAGTAAAAATAGCACAGAGAGTGCTCTGCAATCTGCAAACTACTCTCTGAATTGAGGGCTGGATTTTTAGACCCTCAGCAGAGGATCTAAAAGGTACATCAGCTTTGCATGGCTATGTGATTCTGGCAAATAACTGTGTATGTTAAACGCAAGTTAATTGTATTCATGGGCCTTGGTGATTTCATTGCTATTAGTTTACTTTTGAGAGAGAATAGGGTATTTGAAGTAGCTTCCTGACTGTAGCTTCTCATTTGGTGGCTTCCAGGCCAAGCCTGGCTTGAGTACCTTGAAAGCTGCAGTGCAGAATCAACTATGGAGCAGGCTGGAGTTGAGTGATGTGGGAAAGGTTTCAATAACAGATTAACACTGGGAGGTGCATACAGCAAGATACATATAGGGCTAGAAGTTCACGGTGTACCAGGCAGGGAGGGACATAAAAATATCAGGATCATGGAGATCTAGACCCACTGTCAAATAATAAATTGTCTCTGTGCAACAACAGACAAACTAGAGTTGCAGCTGGATGTAGAGTTGTTTGTAGGGCTAAAATCTGAATATCATTGCTCCAGGTGTTTGGATGGTGATATTGTAGGGTGCACAATGTAATTACATAGGTTCCAGAATACCTTCCTGACTGCTTTGAACAATTGTGTAGATCTATGAACTGAGCCAGGGATTCTTGTGTTACAGTGAAGTGACGAACGCTCATAAAAGAGAAGGTAGGGTCAGCCATTCACGGGGCTGCGCGGTTCTTCAGACCTGCTACAGCAGGGATGAGTCAGGGATATCGGTAACATCGCAAAAAGATTCATCTTAGTGAAGAAATCAGGAACAATCTGAGATCATCCAGCACTAGCTCTTGTTGCCTTGTGAAATCCTCTGGTACATAAGCAGTGTCAGATGCAACTGAGGCAGCAAGGTGGTCACTATCTCTGCCGAGTATCCCCCAGGTAACCCCATGCTTTTGGAAATCGTCAGCAAAATCTGACTTTACGAACACAAAGTCCTTTTGCATGAGGGTGTGGGGGGAAGATTTCTTGCTTTTCCAGATTCTTCCTTCTCTCTCACAAGAGCTGTGAGCTTTCTTTGCCTTAGTACTTACTCAATGTGCTGTCAGGCCCAGTTTGTTACCTTCCAACGTAGCTAGCAGATATCCAAATAGGAGGTCAGATCCCAGAGACAGCCAGCTTTCTAAATTCGACATTCCCTTCCAGTCTCACCCCACAGATTGCGTCTGTGGTTGAACTGGCACTCTTTAATCCCACATCCATGAATTAACCTCTACCAGCATCCAGGAAAGTAGTGGAAATTCACTGACATTCGTCCTGCTTCTCATTTTTCCTTCTGTTGTCATGTTGGGACAAAGCCCAACAAGTCCAGGGTTGTTCAGCATTGCCCACTGGGAAGCTGAAAGGCAATGGCTAATAAATTACATTTTCAGGTAAGAAAACAGAATTGAAGAGTATCCTGCACAACCTGAATTAAATAAAATAAGGGGCACCCTTGAAAAGAATGACTGTGGCTGCTGAGAAGCAGGAACATAAAACGTCTCTGATGACTACCCATAAGGAAAATGTCACTGAAAAAGAAACTTGGTTTTTTGAAGGCATTTATGAAGGAGGGAGATGTTTAGGTAGAAAAGTGTCCTTGTGTGGGTATTTGTGTGAGAGATGGCAGCAACCAGGGAGCATCAATCACTTAGGGCAGAGTAACAAAGAGCCTGGAGGAAACTGCACATGTAAGATGTGGCAACTGTTAAGAAAATGACTGTAAAAACTACTGCTTTGTTACTCAGTAGCTCCCCTCCTTGACACATTGCATGTGCTTACAGAACCGACAAAAATTGTCAGATTTCATATCACCTTATGCCTCCACAACAACCAAGTCCCAGTCACTGACTATTCCAGGGAATGGTCCAAGATGCAAGAAAAATATGACTGAGTTCAGCTGTTTATAGGATCTGTAATTAGAACAGGCAAGGAGAGCATCCTGACCTGGTGTCCCCTTTCTGACCATCACAGCAGTCCAAAAAGGTGCTGCTGGGACCCTGTGGAACTCATGCTCTCTTCTTTGAGCAGAACATGCCTTGCTAATTAAGAACTCATGTTTCCAGGGTGTCGTTAGTGTTGATGGGAAGTATTGATGCTGCTCTTGGAAAAGGAGATGAACAAGGCAGAGCTGTTCTGGCACGTGGCCCCTAAGAAAGAGAGGAAATTGCACAAGCTGATATTTTTCAAGTGGAAAAGGATGAAATCAATGGGGAAAAGAGTAATTGTTCCTAGTTCAGAAGAGCACGTTCCAGATGGTGGGGAGGAAAACCCATTTTCGGAGAGAAGCGTGGCTGGGCATTTTTCAGCTGAAGCATCCTAGAAGTAGACAGTATTGATTACGTCCACTTGGAGGTGAAACCTAAGAAAACCATACTACAAAGATCATGATGTTTTATAGGCTTTTTCTACTAATACATTTTTTTCCTTATCTGATCCCCACCTGCAGATGGGAGTTGGCTTGTTATTACTGTGTTGAAAGATCTAGTTTGCCTGAGATCCTTCCAGCAATGCTTGCAGCAAGGTTTCCTTCCAGATTATTGTCATTAGTTTTCAGATACAGCTGGATCTGTGTGAAAATTCAGCTTTCTACCACCGGCATTCTCAATGACCAAAATATAGTATTGCTTGAAATTTCTAGGGATAAAACCAAGTAAACCCGATTTCTACCCATCAGCGTGATAGCTCGCCTTGCCATAATGCAGCCTTTGAGGAGAGTGTGCATGTCCAAGATCATTTATGCCCCACAGGGAGGACAGAAACTTCCAAATGCTAAGATGAGGTTGAAAAGGGAAGAAGTGGAGAATGTTTTTCAGGTTTAATTTTGGACCAGCCCAAAGGATACCCATGAGAGAGGCAGGGGGAAGGAAATGTCAAAACACAGATTTCTAACGATGCTGATTCTTTTGCATTTTGTAGATAATGGTTAAGAGAACATCTTTATTTTTATGGTACATCAGACATACGCTTTGTGCCCACAGACATAACTTAAATGCCATGTCCTTGCCAAAAGGAACTACGTATTGAACTCAGTCCCTTTATTTTATAGAGACATATGTCTGGTGATAAACAAATTGCACTTAGTTTTTCTTTCCAGTCATGCAAGAAATTGTACACAATGTGAAACTGGGCCGCTCGGTTGTATTGCCAGGATCTCAGATTCTTCTACCTCTGCAGATGCTGCCCACAGGGATGCTCCCCAAAGCACAGCAGTGCATCTCCTGGCAAGGATCAACATCAAGCTTTAGGAGAGGAGTTTAACCACCACTATTTCTGAAGCCTTTGCCTGAAGAGCTCCAGGTGGCTACAAAGATTCATCCGTATAACTTCTTAAATGGACCCAGAGTCTTACGTATAAGTGGAGTTAAACTCTGGTTGCAATGTCCTTTAGAAAGGGAAGCAGTAAGACACAGAGCAAGGGTAAAGGAGAGGGAGGGATGCCCAGGGCTGGAGCAGCAGCAGATGTCTCGGCAGGCTGGCAGGGACACTTCCAGGAGTAGGGAGGATGCAATGGAGGGTGAGAAGCCAAACCCATGAGCAGCAGGGAGGTGATGTTTATTCTCCCTGATGTATATCCATCATTCTGCTCTGGTGGAAACGGGTTGGTGTCCGGTCCTCGTTCATGAGCACCTGGCAGAAAGCAGCTCCATGGGGAACCTTTGTTCACTCTTCCCCGTTTCAACCCTTGCGTAAAGCAGTCTGTGCAATAACTGCTGCTGTGGGCTGGTTTCAGACCTTGTCAGCTGTGGAACCACATCAGGTGTGCTCTGGTTATTGGTGAATCACCGATAATTCTGTGATTCTGTGGTTATTGATGAGATGACTTTTATTGAACGTTCAAATTGTAGCCACAAGGAAAATTTAGCGAGATACGTGTGCCCAGAGCAGGGCTTCTCCTAAAGACTCCAGTATCCTGATGTGAGGAATGGCTAGACAATATGAAAAGAAATGAGACAAAAATGATTCAAAAGCATTTGCAGTGTGCCAGAGACAAGTAGGAGCACCTGCCTTGCCAGAAGTTGTGATACAATCTCACATACTTGCTTTTCTGGTAGACTGGCTATATTTTATTCAATGCTTCTCACGACATGATATGCTAAATGTCATCTTCAGGCAATCTTTTTTCCCAGCCACTGAGGCAGTTGTGGAAAACTTGCTGCTCCTGCACAGATTGGAGAGCTGAGCTGTGATGGAGAAGGTGGCTGCACACCTGGTGTGGCAGTCACTGCTCTCAGTTGCCATTTGTTATTTTTCATCTCCAACCATGAGCATTTGTGACCATTTAAGGCTGGTTCCCTGGTCATTATTTCTCCTGACGCTTTCTCTACCAAGCATGTGCTTTTTGTTGGCTTCTTGCTAGATAAATGGTATATTTTCTATATTAAAATGGGAAATAACATACATTTTTCTCAGTCAAATATGTGTTTGTGTGCCTTAAGTTTCTATGGCCTTCTTATTCCTGGGTCACCTTGGCGTGTTGGGAGTCACCCCTGCAGCAGCATTTGTAGAGAGCAGGACCCCAAGCTCTGAGCTCCTCTTGGACATCTGGGGGATCGGTGGTTGTGTGCAGCTGCAGACCAATGTTTGCACAAGGAGAGCAATAAACTTCAGACTCTCCTGCCATTAAATCGTGCAGTTTGGTTTGGGATTCTGTCCCGATCTCAACAACTGTTTGCTAATAGTTAAGAATGCCTTTACAGGTTCTTAACTGGTTAATAAATAACTTGGGGAAGAGAAGGTTTCTTTTCTAAATTGCAGGTTAATTTGCTTTGTTTTTAATGATGTTCCTCATGTGTGCCTTATAAAATTAATTGAGAGCATAAGTCAAACAGCTTGCCTCCCATGTTATAGGATTAAATATTCTGTCATAATTAAAGGTTGAAAAGGCCTATGGAATTTGGTCACAGAGTCTGTCCTCTTGCAAAACTGGATTACAAATTCCAGGTGATGCTATCTCAGATATGAAATACTTCCAGCCAGAAGAGATCAGCTTCTTTTCATAATAGCATTCCTGAGAACTACTGCCGTGAATATGGGATTCTGCTATT
Organism: Streptopelia decaocto; assembly: GCF_964273445.1. Classification (NCBI taxonomy): domain Eukaryota; kingdom Metazoa; phylum Chordata; class Aves; order Columbiformes; family Columbidae; genus Streptopelia; species Streptopelia decaocto. The sequence continues at coordinate 2,537,318 of NC_138667.1, read as the reverse complement.
GGTTTTGTTTCTCCATGTGTTGAAACAGCCCCTGCAAAGACTGTTTGGTCTCCCAACCCCCTGGATTATTTGGTGAATGTTTCTTTCATCTTAGACAGACGAGCATCAGTTCACGAGGTGTCATGTACCAGCTACTGAATATAGAGCTGTAAGAAGCAGAAAACACAGGCTCTGCTTCTTTAATTAGTTCATGCATCTGCTTTGTTAGCTGATCAGAAGCATAAGGAGTATTTGGCCCAGGACACTGATAGCCATGCAATGAGATCATCAACAATTCTTTCCAAGAGTGAAAGTTAAGGAGTCCTCCTCCTGGGTCCCAAAATAGATTTGCTGTTGAAAACCCTGATAGTTGCACTATCTCAGTATCACATAGCCGCTTCTTGCCATTACCAAGGTTCACAAGTCTTCGTATAGAGTTTATACCCTGCTGCACATGTCTTCCAACAGACCCTCCCCTATGGCTGAACTGAGTGGTCTCTGCACTCTTGCCATCTCACAGCTGTGCAGATGTGTCCCTCGCAGGCTGCTGCACCTCAGCTCTGATAGATCTCCTACAGGACAAAGATGATCCTGGTGTCCAGAAGAGTTTTCTTTGCCAGGCGATGCACAGGCTTGAATGGTGTATGGAAAGGGTACGATCAAAGATCCTTGTATCAGCTTTTAGTGTGCTTTGGAGAAGGTAGGTTGGGGTTTGTTAGAAGTGGTGAATAGAAATGTCTCTATCTATGACAAGAGCCTTTTCTAGACCTAATTCAAAGGTGAGAACTTGGCCTGACCCTCAGCTTTCCCACTGAACTTTGTAGGAAGTAGCAGTAAATCCTCTTTTAAAGCCAGAAAGAAAAGAAGCTTGGAGGAATCATGTTCCTGCTCCCAGGTTTGTGACTGAGAGCTGCAGGGATGTCTTGGGTCAAGAAAAACAAGGGCTGATGATCGTGGGTTATGTCCACATCCTGCCTACCATAGAAGGATATGTTTAGGGCTCATTTTCCAAGTCTGTTCTTTCTATCTTTAGGTTTTGGGTTGGAAATGTCTTTTTCATGAACTGCCCAGGGACTGTAGCACAGGTTCTCTGGTTAAGGCTTTTTATTTCAAGGGCTGGTGCTGCCAGGCTGGGACAGCCTGGGCACAGTGTCTCGCTGGCACTGGCAGCGTTTTCTCTGGTCCATGATCAAGTCACACTCAGCCACTACGAGCTGCCCTGCAGATCATATTTAAAGTAATAGATTTATATCATAAACTGTTTGCTGGAAGCCTGTGCCAAGGCTTACTTGGCTGCACCTGCACTGTGAATTGGAGTAGAGTCTTCTGCAAGATGGATCAGTTTTCTTTCTCTGCTTCACAGGACAACAGTTTTGTTGAAACCAGTAGGGAAGGGGGTGCAGGCACGTTTTGGCAGGGCACAAGGTTGGGAATGAGCAGCTAGGGCTGCAGGCATCCGAATCTTGCAGTGCTGCGGAATGCTTTGTGTCCTGCGCCCGGGAGCCCAGCGACGAGGGCAGAGAGCTGGGGGGGGAGCAGAGGCTGGATGATGCCGCATGGTTTGTCTCCAGTCCTTGCATACCAGCCGCATCGCTGTCCCAAAAGGAGCAAACTGGAGCAGAGTTAAGCCAGGCCTGGCGTGCCGGCTAAAGCACGTGTGCAGGCACGCCGGTGCACACGCCGTGATTGTCAGGCGTGGAGATGCAGGGATGTACTTTGCACGTTGTCTGTACAGTACCCTGTCACACAAGGTACGCCTCAGGGAAAATGGGAAACTTATGCCAGGCAAGATGTTTTAACTCTCTCCAACTTTTCCTTATCCTGGGAGGAGACAAGTGGAGCTAAGGGCTCCACCTTGTAATTAAAGGCATCAGAGACGAGGAGCATGTAAGACAATCATTCCTTATTAGTGGCTGTGTGAGTTAAATACCATCTTTTCTTCTCAGTGTTAAGGTGAAGAGCAGAGGGCAGAAAGCCCCTGGTTGGGAGAGAGGGAACAGGTCAGTGTGCAGTGTTCTCTGTTCCTCGTTCTGAGAGCCCTTGGATGTCTCTGAGCGGTGACTCTCAGCTCATTCATTCCAGGCAGTTTTCAGACTGAGGTGCATGGAAGGCACAAAACAAATAACCAGATGTCAAACTTTCTGCCTTTCCCAGGAGTCATGAACAGAGGCTTGTGCACATCTTTAGGGGCCTTTAAATACATATAAATATACTGTGTGTTGTTTTGTTTCTCCCCTTCCCCTTCAATTTCTGACCGTCTTTGGAGAACAAGGGGACTATTCTTGGAGACCATTCTCATCCTAGAAATCATAAACCTGGCAGCTCTCCTTTTGGACACAACCCTATCTGAAATGCTCAGGCCACATCAAAGGAGCCAACACGTGCTCCCAAAGGGTCTGCTCTCTATTACGGACACAAGTGTCCTGTCCTCACGCATCGAGCTACTCACAGCTTCTGTTCTCACTGCTCAGCTGCTTTTTACTGTATCCCGATGACCTGGGAGCTGCCGAAAGCCCTGCATCGTTAAAAAGAAATATTAAAAAACAAAGTCAGGCTAGGATAAATCACAGGGAACAACATTAACATGTGAATAATATGCATAGGGGAAATTAGGTTGTAGAACTAATAGCTCTATGGGAGGGATTTCAGAGACTCCTGTAGTGCAGAATTCCATCTACGTAAAACGACAGCTCTGCTCTCTTTTTTTTTTTGTTTGTTTATGATTTAAAGAAGAGCCTTTTTGGTTCATCCCCATTAGCACTTCCTTAATAGGGATCCTTTCTCCATGCCAGCCCTTTTAAAGATTAAGAATGAGACAGTGGCTGCTAGAGGAGTGACTCACCTCACGGTCTCATCCCATCTTCTGCGCCCGGATGCTGATGGGCAAAGGGACTTGAGGAGCTGACCAAAGCCTTGGGTGATGGCTCAGACACAGGCAGGCTGCTCCCCAAAGCTTCCTCTTGGGCCTTGATGGAAACTAGGCTAAATGCAGGAAAAAATAGTCATTGGGCAATGGAAAATGTGGTGCAGTTGCTTCAGGGGCATTACTTTGGAGCCACCTGAGCACATTTACTGGGAATTTGTCCTGTTTGGAGGAAAAAAAAGCCTAGTTAATTTTAAAAAAATACTATTTTCACACCATCCAAAATTGCGCTGGTGCGTTCCGCACAGAGCAGATGCGGTGTGATGGAAGTGGTTACTTTTCACTCTCATTCTACTTGCACAAGATGCCTTTGCTGGCACTGAAAACAGATAAGGGCAGGGTTTTACCTATGCATGGAGGGGCAAAAGCCACCTCTTCTATGGGGAGACATAATCTCGCTGATCGTCCTGCCCTCTGTGCCGGCTCCTCCCATGTGTGCAAGTGCGTGAACTGATTAGATAAGTGACCTGGGTTAGAGATAACCTGGATCGAGAGAAGTGTAAGATTAAAAGAACAATGAATTCATTTCACCAGCGTTGTTGGGTTAGACTGACTATGAAGGTTCGGCAGAGCCGCAGACCTTGGCTCAGTGGCGATGTTTGCAGCCGGGCTCACAGGAGCGTTTGCCGAGCAATTGCATGTACCTGGAGGCTCTGTAATCAAAGGGCTTCATGTTTTTCTATCTCTTTGTGGTTTTTCTGAAGTCATCCTAATTAATTAAACTGCTGATGGAATGGCAGGGCAAGCACGTAGTGTGAAAACTCAAAGCTGCACAGATGTACAGTGTGGACCTGATGAAAAAGCTCCTTCGTGTATCCTGGTGTCTCATTAGCATAATTAACTCTGCTCCGAGTCAGCTGAAATCATCAGCAAGCTGACCGCTTTCAAAGCAGAAGGGATTTTCACAGCAGCGAAGGTGATATCAGAGTATGTGAAAATCCTTTCCTTTCTGTGATGGTTCCGAGCTTTTGAAAAAACCTTCATTATTGTTTTGGGATTTTATTTTTCTCGCAGTTGAACATTTTGACAGAATTCACTTCATTATTTTTTTGGCAGGGAAAAAAAATCAGCATTTTCCCAGTGAGAATTCACTGAAGTGGAGGAATGGGGCTGGGTAAGAGAGTGTGGCTAACTCCAATATCATTATTGAGAAAAACCCAAAGTGTGTAGTGAGCAAGTGCCTTTTTGGTCTAATGCTTTAAGAAATCACCTATATAAGCCTAAGTTATTCCTCTGCTCAGTCCTGTCAGTCATGTCATTCCAGTTAGACTTTGCTAAGGGTTCGAGGTTGTGGATCCAGCTTCTGAGCAGCAGATGTTGGTGGTGTGGTAGAGCTTTTGGGATGATGGAGTTTGAAAGACAGCGGTTTCAATTTGGTACTGGAAACATCTACAAAGCAAAGGAGAGGAGCTTTGTTCCTTTGCACAACAACATCCTGCACCTGGGTTCCAGGGGGTCAAGACTGGGGAGTCTGTTATCAGAGCAGACTCCAGAGATATGGGTGCTGTGTTGGGGTCAGTCACCCAAAAGAAGTTCCAAGTTCCTCTCCTGGTCTTTCCTACCCTCCGACCGATAACCCGCGACTTGCTGCAGTGTCTGTAACACTGCAAACAATGTTTGTAACACTGCGAACAATGTTTGTCTGGATTTGTCGGACCTTCTGGAAACCTGGCATTAATGAAGGTGTCACTGTCCCCTATCTGTGGGCAAGTTGGTGGGCTGGATCACCTCTGATCATGGGCTGTCTCCACAGAAATCACCCTCTTGTGCTATAACCCTAGCAGCCAACTGTTAACACAGGTGGCAAATGGGTCAGGGAAGCTCAGATGTCATTGGAAACCATCCCCCAAAGCATGATGCTGCGGAGATGTAAGCTGCCCTTGAATCGTTTCCTCCTGGAGATGTAGGGGGTGCTCCCACATAACCGATGGAGATGACCCCAGCCAGTGCTTTGTCCTCATTCTCCCAGTCTACCCCATGGTTGCAATGAGCACGGCATAGCTGAAAAACTGTAATCTTTATGTCTCTAAAGAAAAAGTGCTCTGAAAACATGTCTACATACCCTGGAAGGGCCTGTGTCAGAGCAGAAGAGAAGTTTTGCCCTCCCTGTGTTTGGCAGGTGTGGTGGCTGCAGCGGCTGAGAGCTGATAGTGTGCTCGTGAGTCACTTCTCAAACATGGAACTGGCAAAACAGGCTGCGCGAGGCCTCATCAGTGATCAGGACATTGTAATTACACCGGCCCGGCTCACTGAAGGAGGGCGAATGAATGTAGCACGGCCGCTGTTGGGATGTGGCCACGGCCTCCCCACACAGGCAAATATGAGCCTTGATGTCCTTGCCTCATTTGCCCTGGTAACAGCTCAGCTCAGCAGCAGCATTTGTGCTTGAGGTGGTATCCTCCGGATGATTTTTCTATTACCTTTTCATGACCTGCTTCCACTTCAGCAAACCTGTCTTCCTCTCCGCTAAATAATTCCTTGAATGAAGATTTCTCATAACTGGAAAAATACCAGAAGTTCTACTTTGCTATAACCAACTTGATTTTATCTTTATTTTTTTAAGAGTAAGTAATTATCCCCTGAGGCACACGGGGTTTTGCACTGACCCAGAGCAGTCGTTCCTATGTGCTGCCCAGAGTCTCTGCCTGTGCAATGCCCGAGCTCTCCATGCTGCTCAAATTCTGGCTTGAGCAAAGTCTAAGCAGAGCCCGTTATTCAGGTTGGTGCACATTCCTGGGAGCAATGACTTACCCTTTCACAGCTCGTGCCTCAGCTGCAGCCTACTTTGGCATTTTCCCCAGCGAATCTCAAGAACAAATCTTTCCTAGTTACATTAAAAGATGGTCAAACAATGTGGACTGAGTTGGGATAGGGGAAGGTAGAGCCACGTGCATGGTGACCCACTGCATGTCCCAGAAACGGTGCTGGCCAAGGACAGCGGAGGAGCTCCGGTGGCAGCAACTGTGGGTAAAGGCAATTGCAGCATCTGAGCAGGTTTCAGTGAATGCACCAGCATCACAGGCCATCATACACGCTCTCCATCAGCTCCCGTGGATGTTCACCGTGTCCTCCAGGGCAAGGCTTGTTTCTGGCAGATGCTTAGATGCAGTTGGTCGACCTGAGCTGATTGACTGGGCAGGAAGGGCTGTGGGACTTGGCCAGGGCTGAACGTACCAGGAGACATGGTCCCCCGTGGCAGCCAGCCCATGGCACCAACCCGCCACACACCTGCGCTCTCCAGGGATGTGACTCTACGGTGCTGTCTCATTCCTCAGAACAGAAGGTTTTGAGATACCTGTTTTCTTCCTAGGTGAGGAAAGATGTGTGGGTAAAATGGGAAGGACTTCCTTTGTTCCCTGTGGGGATTTGAAAAGCATCCTCCATGAAAAAGTGGCCCTTGGGTTTAGATTTACAGCAGCCTGAGCAATTATACAGCTGTATCTAACATCTGCAGCTCTCAAGGAATCCCTTGGTTCCTTACCCTCACATGTTTTCTTTTCTGACAGTCAGAGGTGTGTGTGCAGGTGTGTGGCTTATTTTCTCCTCCCAATTTAGGTGATACTGTCTTTTAAACCAGGGCATCCTCAGGTTGGACTGTATTCCCGTTGATTCCTGCTGGATAAGAAGCATGTCCTGCTCAGCATCACGTGGTTTTTTGAAAGGAGGGAGGAGGGCCAGCATGGTGTCCGGGCCAATCCTTCAGTGCCAGAATATCCGCATGTAGCTGTTTTTGTGGAACAGGTAGATCTCTAGAGACATCTGAGGACACTAGAGCACATGAGGTTGGCAAAACTGCAGAGGGAATTAGTAGCAGAGAGGAGCAGCATTTGGTTTTGTGCAGTTCCCAGAGATACGCGTGGACCTCCCGGTCCTGTCTGGGCTGGTGTCTGAGGAACGCTGTGCCCTCCTTTGAGCGCCTGGTACGCGGTGCCTGGGCTGCTCTGGTGCAGCTCAGCAGCCTCACCGTGGGCTGCCCTGGCGTGCAGCCCCTGCAACAGCTCTGTGATATGAGCAGCGACTTCCCAGTCCCCCAACACCACTCCTGCTTGTAGAAAGGGAGGAAGAGTGAGCCAAGGTGCATCTTATTGCCCTGTGTGACGGTACAGCACCCGCACAACAGGGCTGCGGAGCTTGGCCCGAGACCTCAGAGCTGCCGCGCTGCAAAGAGTAACCGATTCTTCCCAAATGACAAGCCCTGCCTTTCTGTTTTAAGGCTATTTGTGAAAAGAGAGCTCTTTTAATTTTTTTTTTTTTTTCTTTCTTCTTTGATGCCAATCTCTATTGTTTGAGGAAACTTTTGCTAGGAAACTGGGACTAGGGAAAAGGAAACTCCAAGACAGAGCAGCCAAACCCTTTGCAGGAATCTGCTCTCTTCTGAAGGTTAAAGCTTGTCATTTTTTGATTTACTGGAAATGATTGGTGTTTCCTTTGTTCTCCTTTGCGGTGGCTGCTCTGATAAGCCCTGAGGGATGCTTTCCTTGCACAGATCTGGAACAATTACAGCAAGAGAAATAAGGAAAGTAAACCCATGTCCTGTTTTTCCTTATTCCATTTCTCGTTAATCAGTGATTTGCCTTGTTTCAGAGAGAGACTCAGGCCTCTGCCTCTTTTAATTGCCAGGGACATTAAATGGCTGCAGACCCAGAAATACCATCTTCTACAGACTGCTGTAACGTTGCTGAACACACTGTGTGGTCTGACCTTTTAGGTTTTTTGGAGAGCTGGCTTCTGGGACAGGCTCGGAGATGAGAGTCATTCTGGAGCCCCGTGTAAAGCTCCCCAACAGCACAGAGCCCCCGAGTCCCTCCAGGAGCGGGCAGGGAACGCTGCAGCTCCAGGCTGAGCAGGGCTGTGCGTGGCCCAGAAATACACGTGGAAATGCTGTAGGTTGAAGCCTACTGATAAAACTCCACTGATTCTAGGAATAAATGTCTTCTGGCAGGCTGGGTGTAGATGGTGGATGGATGTGGACTCGGCTAGCCCTCTCCTGAGCGATGCAGAATGTGCATCATGTGAAGTGGTGCTGCTGTGGGCAGCCAGCTCCAGTGCTGTTCCTTCCTCACCTGGAGTCCTCTCATACCCCAGCAGTGTGCCATTCCCCTGCTGGTGCAACGGCAAACTTGGCTCGGCTGCACCAGTGGCTTCCCTGTCTGGAGAAGTCTGGAGTCCCCAACCCACCTTCCCACCGAAGCGGTGGGAGACTTTCCCAGTGACTTCAGTGGGCTGCTGCCAGCTTTGTGACATCTCCATGCCTTGGTTTCTTAGTGTAGAAATGCAATGCAACACACACCACCTCCTCGGAGTGCTCTGAGGCTCGTTTGTATTTTAATGAAGCACTGAGATGCGTGGGAAAAAACGTGTCGTGAAATCCCCTCCTGAGAAGGCAGAGCCCCGGGCGCTTGTGACTGCTGTGTCATTGAGCTGCGGGGACGAGCTTTGCGTGTGATGTTACTTGCTCTGGGCAGCTTTGCTTGGAAAGGGAAAAAGGGGGGACCACTGTCGTGCTATTTGAGTAGAGCTTACATCAATATGAACTTGGGGGGACAGCAGCCGAGTGACCCACTTGTCCCCAACCCCTCCTTACATCTTCATGGGCCAGGCCTGGCCAGGATGAGTTGCCCTGTGTTGTGCTGGTTGCTGAGGCACAAACACAGCCCACTGAGTCTGGGGGAACATGAGGAGCCAGCAGCTGGTCTAGTTACTACCCTCTTGCCTTCTTCCTCTACCAGCCTTCAAGGCCAAGCTGCAGAGTGATGGCAGCACCCACCGAGCTGCTCCAGATGCCCCAGAAACCTTCATGTATTTTTAATATGTTTTTTTCAGCTGGCACACAGCTGGCAGCTCGGCAGTGGGAGCAGCTGGAAGGAGATACCCAGCAGCACTGCTCATAAAAGTCCAGATGAAGGATTGAAACACCTGCTAGCACCGGGAAAAATGTTTGCTATGGGACGTCAGGAATTACACCCTGTGGTGCACATGGCTGCTCGCACGCATAATTTCCTCATCATTGCCAGTTAAAAAGGCAGGTGATGGATGGGCTGGTGTAAGCCAAGAGCATAGTGAAGGCAGCAGGCTCAGTCCTTGCCAGGCAGTGGAGATGATGTCTTGCAAACTGTTGGTTTTAATACCTAGAGGTATCACAAGTATTGTGAGACATCGTCTCCTTTTCCCTGAACAGAGATGCATAACAGTCGCTGTTTCCTCTTCTCTTTAAATACAACCCTTCAGTAACAAAGTGCACTGCAAGGATGGGTCCTTCTGTTCAGAATAGACGTGGTTTTAAAATACAGAGAGAATTCATGGCCACAGGAAAACCAATGACAGATTTTCTGTTGATTTTACCCAAAAACTCAGGGCAGTTCTTTCACTGAGCAAACCCAGTCAAGGCTAAAAGACCCTGCCAGTGAGACGAGCTAGAAGAGGTGCATGATGAAGAAAGCCCTTTGCCACAACCAAGAGACTTGGAGCCACATATCGGCATGCCAGCGTGAAGCTGGTCCAAGAGCTGGGCTAGCTAGAAGGGATTGAATGCCTGTCCCATGCTATGCCCATCAATGCAGCTTCCCTCTAAGAAGCTGCTGCAGTTGACAGCTGCAGAGCATCTACCACAACCTTGGAGATCTCTGAGCTGGCCGAGATGGTCCAGACAGCTCTGCACAACCCTTTGCCAGTGTGTGGTTCAGCTCACTTGCACGCACGTCCCATCCCAAAGCAGCTGCTCTGCCAGGTCTGTCCTAGCTCACGTGCATGCAGGTGAGGTGTCCCAGCACAGGTCAGCCCAGGAAGACGTGTCCTGAGTCCTTGTTCCTCCCTGGCCAACGTCACCATGCTCCTCAAGCTGTGGCCCACCTCAGTGCTCTAGATGTGCTTCCTGGGCACTGACACGGGAAAACCTAGAAAAAAAACCTTGCAGAAATGTTTTGTAGATATTGCTGCTTGGGAGGCCTTGTTTTTCTCGTGAGTCGGTGTGTGAGATGCTTTGGAAAGAGCTGTTTTCCAGACGTTGCCGAGCCCTTCTCCTGGGAGAGTCAGCTGCCAGGAGCACACGTCAGCTTGGGCACGCATTGGTGCTTGGCTGCTTCCGAAAAGCTGGGCCGGCACCTCGCCTCTCGCCCTCGTGTGTGTTCGGTGTGTGTTTCACACCTGCCAGCGTGGGCCTCGTTTGTGAGTGTGCAAAGCTGAGGATGGGGCTCAGGCTTTTCAAAGGGAAGGGTTCAATGTCAAGCCAAAAGGCTGGTTCTCTGGCACCGCAAAAGCAAGGCTTGAACGTCCTATTAAGTTTCATAACATCCCCGTCATTTGAAACTTCGTTGAGCCCAAATCCAGTCTGGGGGCGTAATGAATTCAGTGTTCTCTCTCTATTAGACAGCTCTGATTTCTGCAGTTTTGTAAACATCCCCAAATCCACGTGGCACTGTAGTAGTTGTCTTTCAGTTGCCTATCTCAAAGTGCTTCTCAAAGGGAGAGAGAAATCCTGTATCCCGCTCCAAATCACAGAGGAATAGGCATCAAGATTCAGATCTCAGCCTTGTATATGGGAGAAAAACTGACCAAACGTAGGTGTAGGGTCTTAACTGGTGCAAACTCACTGTCTGGAGTCCATGCGGGGGTGTAGCCCTTTGGGTGGAGTGCAGCCCGAGCAGAAGGTCCTCCTGATGGTACCCACAGGAACCTGACCTGTACGCTTGTGCATGGATGTGGATGCCGTCAGAAACCGGCTCTGAGGAAATTGCCCGCTCTCAGGTTTGGGATTCATTACTAGAAATCATTAAAAATTAAAATGTAGGGACACAACCGTGAATCAGGTCACTGAGTTCAGGGATAAAGCAATCGCCAGGCTTTTCGTATAGCTACCCCGGTGTTATCGCTTATCTCGGGGAGGGCTGGCGCTGCTCCTGGCTGATGTCTGTGCCGTGAGCTGAGCTGGACGATGCGCTCGCTGCCCGTGTTGTCAGGTGCCCTGTGCCAGGAGCTGCAGCGACCCACTGGAAGAAGAGCAGAAAGTTGTGTGATGCCGAGGTGTGTGTTGGTTAGAAGGACGGATTTCTGCAGCCGGCTGGCGGAAAGGGGCTTCCCTGTGAACGGAAAATGAAGAATTTGCCTAGCACATGCAACACAGAGGCAAGATTTAGTATCTGAAGCTATTTATTGGAGTATAAAACCAAGTTTCATGGCTGCAGGGCTGTTATCTTCAGTTCGAGTTGTTGGGTCTCATGGAGGTGTTTTGGGTTTTTCAATAAAAATACCCTGTCTTTTTATTTAATAGCTGAGATAGCAGGTTTCGGCCACTATCTCCTGGGAAGTCTCTAAAATTGGCAGCTAAAAAAAAAAGTAAGTGTATTTTAAGAATGACTGGTGCTTTATAAAACATGGATGAGCATTTAGTTTGGACACAATTCTGCAGATGTAGCACATCTTGGCAATTGTTTTCTCCGCTTTTTATTTTGCTAATAAGAATGCATGGGAACAGGAACGTCATTCATTAGGAATCTTCCTGCTTTGCTCCTTTGGCCCATTCCTTACGTGGTCTCCAACCCTCTCCCAGCAGCACATGGAGATCTCCACTTGTCTCCATTCCTGCAAACCAAGTGTGTGAATGCCCGGTGTATTGAAGCCACGTCTTCACAATGGTCACTCTGGTGGTTTAAGATCACTGGTCACAGTAGAATCACCCTTGGTCTTTATGTTCTCTCCGCCCAAGCTCCAACACGTTTTCCCCATCGTGGGCATGCAGAGGAAAGGCTTGGCTGGACAGTTGTTGGGGCCATCGCTGCCACGGGTGGCATCGGAGGACAGAGAAGGATTGAAACTTGCCCTGTTGCCTATTTGTCCTTTCTGCCGGATCTGCAAGGATAGTAATGCTGAATTATGCCCTTAGACTTGGATATCTGTAGAAACTTCGATCCTGCTTTCATCTGTGTCATGTCCAAGGGAGGTACATCTGGTTTTAAAGTCCTTATGAGAGATTAATCAGATGTTTTTTGGAAGGGTTATTATTGTTACTATGGTTATAGGTGAGTGTGCTACAGCCCCAGCCATGCACTGGGAATCCCTGTTGTGTTTGGTGCTGGACTGTAGAGAATAAGACAGGCCATGCCCTAGAGAGCTGCTGCCCTTTAGGGTGCTGTCAACGTATAATTTGCTTTTCGTTATACACAAGCACTACATAAGTTTCTACAAATTTCTGCACTGAGCCTTTTTGACAAAAGGTCTAACCTGAAGCCTCTTGCAGAATTTCTTTGAATCAATACAGCTCCTATTTTTTCACGGCAGGGGAAGCGGCAGCTCTCTAGGCTACCTGCTATAGAAGAAAAACCAGGCACCATATGCAACGTAATTATTGCTCGCTCTCTCTATCTCAAAAATGCCGAACTATGGAAGTGAATTCGTCCCACCAAACGCCCACTAAGCACATTTTTTAAATCTGGTTTCTCAGCCTTTCGGGAAAGGGGAAGCAAAATCTAGCTATGTTCTTCTTGCCTGCTGGAACTGGGCCCTGTTTCATGAAATTAAATGGCTAAGGAGGAAAAAAAAGTATATCCAAGGCAAAGATGCTGTTCTCAACAAAGGGAACAGTATATGCAACGGCTTCTGCAGCATTCCTGCAACATGATGTCTTTCCCTGCAGACTCTCAGTTAGGGATTGATTGTCTAGGCAGAGAATTGCTTGATTCAGAAAGGCTTAAGGCACACTTGATGAACTGTTTGCTAAGAGGATGAATAGATGGGTATGTGTGTATGTAAATCTATAAATCATGTCTTGTTCTGCCCCAAAGAGGACAGCTGAGGTTGGATCCTTCGTCATTTGATTTCACATTCTTGGGGTTAGGGATAAAGGCAGCAGTGTTTCACACATGGGGTCAGGATTTGGTGCCGCAGCTCCAGAAGGACAGTCTGTGGCAAAGAGGAGATAACGTTTATTGTGAGTGCTGGAGTTGACAAAGGGAATAACAACATTCACGCTGCTCTGATTTGTTCACAGTTAAGGGAAAGTCCGGTGAGTTTCTCTCATTTGGGTTCTCCTTTATCCCAATGGGCTTTTTTATACAAGTGATGCATGGGTTCTGGTTTGAAGCCACGTGGCAGCGCTGCTGTAAGCTATTGCTGTCCGTCCCGGTCCTCGCACCACTGTGCCTGTTGCTGCCTCTTCCTGCCCTTCTGCTCACAGATGCTCTGCTATTTGTGCTGGTTTGGCTGGAGTTTTTGACAGGCTTTGGCACTGGTGGGATTTGGAGGATGGGTGTTGATGGTGGGAGTTGGTACCAAGCCTAGAGCTGAGCCAGGCGCTGCAGAAGGTCCCTGCAAGCACTGTGCTGTGACCAGGGGTCCTCTGGAGATGCTCTGAGCAGGGAGGGGAGGGTTCAGTAGCCAGGGACCCTAAGGAACAAACACGTTTGTCCCCCAGTGAGCCCTCCCACTGCCTAAGCCGGTAGCCTTCACGCAGCACTGGGGTACCAGCAGGAATGATGCTCTTCATGGTCCTCTCTTTGGGGAAAGATAGAGGAGAAGCCCACAGGAGGGGCAAACCTGAATCCCCCAGTCAAAGGCATGTTTTCTGCTGGGTGAGGCTGTGTCTGGGGGTCATCTCTTCTAGGAAAGCCTCCAGAGCAGAGCTGTTAGACCACATGACAATCCCTATGGTGCTCGTGGGGGCGAATATGAACCTGAGGCCAAGAGCAGTGCTGTGGCTGTGGGGCACCCCGAGCCCACTCTCACACAGGTTTGGGTTCTCTCCAGAAATCCCCATGGGTGGCTCTACGATCCCAGGCAGTGTCATGGTGGCTCCACCTCCCTGGCAGCTGTGGGTGAAGCAGGTGTGGGTGGTGGGACACAGAAGGTGGGATGCGGGTGGTAGGATGTGGACTTTGGGATGAGGGTGCCTTGGCTGAGCACAGCGTGGGGGTGAGCGGGCAGGTGCTGATCTCACCGTAACCGGGAGCACTGCGCTGAGCCCTTGGAGTGGCACATCCAGCGCTGAGAGCTTTGACTCATCTCTCGCCTCGCCTGCGCTGGCTGCGCTGAATGAAACGCAGGAGATGTGCAGAACAAAAGGCTTTTGCTCGTTTCTACGTGGACGCTCTATCCGCCTCGCTGGCCCCGCGTGCGTTTTTCCGCCGAGATGACGTGCTGGTGGACGGCCGTCTGAGGTCCCCGGCAAGCAGGTGGGCAGCATCCAGTCTTGGTGGGCTGAGCTCTCCCACAGCCCTTCAGGCAACAGCTTTGTGCCTGGGTAGCTGTTATGGCAGCACAAGCATCCTCTGGGCATAGCGCTTCCCACTTAGAAATTAACTATGAGCCATTAAGGGTCAACTCCTTTTTTCTATGATATGTGTGAAAAGATTGGCAAGGTTGAGCCAGAAGTGAAAGATGGGGTTTTTTGCCTTGATGTTTTTCTGCACTATCCAGTATCCTTCTGCCCCTTTGCTCCCTCTTCCTATTTAATTTCAAGAGAATAACTCCCAAATAGAGACTTAATAAGTTGGTCCCATATTTAGAAGGTGTTAGAGGTAGGATATGTGGTATGTTTTTTTTCTATGAGCTCCTAAGTTGTGAAATATTATCAGCTACTGCATTTAAAAGTGGCTGTTCAGTCATTGCCCTGTCTGGGGAAATGAGTAACAGGTGAGAGAGCTCAAAGCATGGGCAGACGTCCTATGGTTGTGTTTCTCGCTTGTCATTTGTTCCCAAAAGAGCTCCCAGAGGCCACTCATTGCTGTCTGCCTGCTTTGTCTGTCACGGCGACCTCCCTTCCTTTACTAGGAGAAGCCGGTCTTTAGTCAGCCCCAGGAAAGGCCGGTTACCTACCCCAGATACGTCCCAATTCTGACAGGTTCGCTTTGGCAGCAGCGTGCTGCTTTCCAAAGAGCTCAGAAGAAACCCTCCTGCCAGCAAATGTAAATGGAGATATTTTCATTTCTTCTGGATGAGTTTCCTTTTCTCTCTGGGGAGGATTTCTCAGTCTCCCAAAATTCCTCCCGTGGTATGTGTGTATCACAGACTGCATCCTCCTTGCCTGCACAAATACTGCTCCCTGCTAAGACCAGACCAGGGACTGCACAAATGGTGCAGACCAAGCTGGACTTAACAGACTCAGGAGGCAGCCAGCTGGAGGGAATGGGATGGCTTTGGAAATTGGTACCTCCTCCCCGCCTAGTGACCCTTTGCTAAATATGGGCCAGTTTATACTTACCAAGAACAGGGGAACTGAAAGCCTAGGGGGGGTCAGGAGTAGCAGTTGCAGATGTTAGGCTCCGGTCTTGTTTGTTGGGATCTCCCGAGCACACTCCGATCCCAAACTCTTCTGCTCTGACAGTGGGACCAGGGAAATGGACTCTGGTTCTTTTAGTCCAGCCTGAAGCGGACAAGTGTCCACAGTTCCTGATTCACACGCACTTCCATTTCCTCTGGGTGGCTTCTCATCAGCCCAATTGCTCGTCACCCTACTTGCCAGTCCCAGAGCTGCTAACACAGCATTGCTTGTCAAGGTTACATCACCATGCAGAGTTTGGGGGATAAGAGAGGAGTTCCCCCAGGGGTTCTTATTTATCTTCTGCATACCAATATTTATCAGAAATTACTCTCATTTTCTGAAGAGTCCCAGTTTGCAAATCTCTAGGCTTCCCGTTAGCGCTTCCTGTTCTTTGTGTTTCTGAAAATAATTAGTTGTCTCCAATTAGCTTGTGACTGGTATACAGCACCCAGAGATTGTGTCCTGGTAGTTGATAGTACTTCCCAAGATCAGCCTGTTGCATCCAAAACAAAGTCCTTCTGCTTTTCTTCCCTTATTAAAGTAATATTCTGCACTTATATAATGTTCTTCAAATGTCCCGGGTGAACATGAGCTAATCGTGCTGTAAGACACAGGTGTGTGTTGGCTTTGCAGATGAGGAAAGGAAGGCAGAAGGAGGGTAACTAATGTGCAAAGGTTCCACAGCTAAGCAGGAGCAGAGCTAGGACGGTAATTCAGATAACCTGCTCCCTCCCTGCCGCTCCAGTCACTGCTGCACAGCACTAACAGTCCAAATTAAGAGATTATAATGCATAATCCATACTAGTGTGCCAAGAATTCTCTAAATCCTATTACACTGTCACATAAAATGATGAGTCATTTGATAACATAGCCCACAAACAGTTCCTTTCTGTTAAAATTACGTGGACAAGACTGGATTTAAAAAGAAAAAGGAGAGCTTGTTACGTGTGTGGTGAATACTGAGTTATAGATGGGTTTTATTTTGGCTGGTGCTGAAGGAGCATTTGTGAGCCTGTTTGTTGACAGCGGTGCTTGGGACCAGAGATGCTGACATTCCGCTGACAATAATAGGAGCTGCCTCTGTTTGTTTCTAAATTGGAAATTCTTCCTTACATGGGCCCAACCCACCCTCCGCCCCCACTGAAGGAAAGGGCATTCGGCTGGGACTTGCAGATGGAGCATCTCCCAGCAGTGCTGATGCTGCTGGGGCTGCAGGCTCGGACCTGTGCTTGGTCATTGCCAGGAGCCCCTCTGCTCCCCTCGTCCTCTGGGAAGGGTGGAGAACAACCCGGGGTGGTGCTTTTGGGTCCTCTGGAGAGAAAGTGCTGTTTATCTAGAGAAATTAATAGCACGGCAGGACAATCAGCCCAGCCACGCTCTTCCCAGAAAAAGATGCTTTCACCAAGCCCTGTTGATGCCTCCTCTCTGCTGGCTCACTGTCCTTGCTCCTTCCCGCAGCCTGTTGTCCTTGCTGCAACCCCGGCTTCTGCTCTTCCTGGCTGCCTCTGCTGCCATTTGGGGACTGTGTTATTATATTTACCAAAGCCGTTCGGGATGTGGCTCATGCAAATAACACCAAACCATGTTTTGCTGCACTGTGGTTTCATCGCTTCCTTTTCCTCTCTCTGCTTGGTCTCAAATTCCTGCGGCTGAGGGATCCATCACAGAGTCGCTTTTGCCAGGAATGCCCACACGTTCTTCAGCTGAGAGCTGCTCTGGCATCTCATCACAGATCCTTTTCCATACGCTGCATGGCTGGCACATGTCACAGCCACTTGCTGCACTTCAAATATGGAAATGCGGTTAGGGGAGATGGTCGCTGCTTCTTTCGAAGCCACAAAGGGCTTGTTTGACCCTGGGGCTGGTCCATCTCTGCGGGCTGCGTTTCCCTGTCTGCGTCAGATCCCATGGGTCACCTCTGGCTCAACACCATTCCACCCTATCTCCCAGAAAATGTGATTTAATCTCCCCAGCTCTGGGTAAAAAAGCCTCACATCAGCCAGATCTCCAGCAGGCAGTGAGGACTTGGATCAGGAAACAGCTTCAATTGCTGCACAGTCAAGGCCAGTTCAAGAAGCTCTTTGGAAGATTTTCCTACTGTTTTGCTGGAAGCTCCTGCTTCCCTTGAGTTCTTACAAGAAGAAAAAAATAATGAAGTGAAACCAGTTTCTGTGCATGACCTGCGGAGACCTGGTGCATCCTGTGCTAGTCCTGAGAGCAGGGGAGGAAAGTAATTGCTTTCAGCAGTTGGAAGGCGTGGGTGGCAGGATGGCTGCGCGCAGTGCCGGAGGATGCTCCGAACGCACATCCCTCCTAAACAAATACCTCTTTAAATGCGTATTATGGGAATTCAAGGAACAGGGGGGGTGTTCTTTCTTTCTTTTTTTTTTTTTTTTCTCCAAGTAGGAACACAGTTTATTAGTACTCCCCTTCCATCAGCGAGGTGTGGAGACTGTGAGGTTGTGAGAAGAGCAACATCTGTTTTTATCAGTCAAATCTGCTCTCTCCTGGACAGTTGCTTGAGCCAGAGGGGTGAGGAAAGGAAACACAAGGTGCTGGCGGGAGCCTGACTTCTATAGGGGAAGCATGTAACGTACCTGTTGAAGAAGATGTATTATATGTCACTGGTGTGCACGTCAGAGTAACTGTACTCTTTTAGGGATGGTGGTATTTTGCATTGTAGGCTCGTACAGTCAGCTCACGTATTTTTCCAGGGTATCTTTTGTCTGCAGTCTCTGAGAATTCCCAGGGAGCTCCTGCTAAATAAGGGAGGGAAAGGGAGGTTTCAAGGTGAGATGTGGTGGAAGTGGAAGTGGTTTGGACAGTCTCAGAGCTTCAGACAGGCGAGGCTGAAAGAGAAATGGATGGTCCAAGCGCAAAGGAAAGGAAAGGAAGGAAGGAAGCAAGGAAAGGAAGGAAGGAAGAAAGGGAACTGAAGGTGCAGGGGTGTGAAATCGGGGTGAAAGCTGACGGGGTGGTGCTGCTGCATTGTACATGGCTCTGGAGGGAAACGCCGGCAAGCAGCAAGCTGTCCATTGGCAAAAGACAGAGATTTAGGGAGGTCCACAGGTTTTTGGTGGAGCTCAGCTATGAACAAGACAGAACCGGCCAGTTTGGGGGCGAAGGAGTAAAACTGGGGCTTGCAGGGGGCAGCAGGAGCAGGGAGGGTGCACCCTGCGGGGCAGCGTGATTTGGGGTCAGGGGACATGGCTCTGCTTCAGCATGGGAGGGCTAGCTGCCCTGAAAGGGAAAGACAGATTTCTCACTATTTTATCTCCTTCTTACTGAAAGAGGTGCTTCTGCCATTATTTACTGCCATCTGTTAGATAGGCAAGAATGGCAGCTGGGAAGGGTAACACCTCACATCTCGTCTTTCATCCCCAAAAACCTGAGCCCCCAAGGGATTTCCACAGACAATGCAACCCATTTGATGCCATAAGAAGAGTTACACCTCAGGCTGGTATCAATCAGTGGAAATTTAGCTGTTCTGTGTAGCTATTTGCATCTCCGGAAACATTACATTTCTACAAGTGTCATTACATGACTCCTAATGTCCAGCACAGCCCGCACCCTCTCCTGAGAGCTCTGGCCTGTGTACATGGGTATAGGAGGGTTTGCATCATATCCCTGTCTGTGACAAACCTCGGGCGAAATTCATGCCTTTTTTGATTCAGAAAGAAATTTGTCTTTTTTTTTATTCCCCACCATATTTTAAAGGCCTGGGTGCACATCCACGCCCAGTAAGATTCAGAGGGGATGAAACCGAGCTGGGAAGCAGCTGTCTGCAGCAGTGTAATACAGAGCACCCTCCAGAGAGCTTTTCCCTTGCCTGGTGTCACCCTGATCTTACGCCACTGATGCCACTGAGATGAACTGGGGGCGACCACAGCAAACACCAAGGGAGAAGCAGCAGTACAGTGTGCACAGCTAAAAGTGTCCTGTGGGCTGGATCCAACACGGTGCTTTGTGGGTGCTCTGCTCCCACGTCTGCCGATGGGGTCACCTTGTACGTGTCTCCTGGGTTCCTTGTGCCTCAGTTCCATCACCTATAAAACAAGGGTATTGTCAGTGACTTTGTCTGCAAAAAGATTTAAGATCTAGTGATAAAAGATACTGGGCAAGATCTTAGGTGATATTAGTATTTTATGGCTGTAAGTGAGAGTACAGATACCAAAGAAATGACATGCACATGCAGGTCATGCTGTCCCTTGATCAAAGCGAGGATGAAAGAGGGGATTTCTTCAGAGGACCAGCCTTTCTTCTTACAGAAGAAACCACTGAAGTGTGTTATCAATAGTTATCAAATCTTGCTGGAGTGGAAAGGATTTGAACATGCTAATGAGCTTTCATTTGTGGTCCCTTGCTCGGGACAGTTGCCTTCCTCCCCGTGTTTCCGCAGGCTGAGCAGTGACTTTGCGTTGCCTTTCAGTCCCTGCTCGGTGGCATTCGCTGGTTCTCTTGCACTTTCTCAGTGTGGTTTCTGGGGAGGGTGAAGTCATCCTCGCTAAACTATTTCTCATGCTTATTGTTTTGCATCGTGTGAAGGGGGTTTATTTTAACAAACTCTACATTTTTACAATGCCAAGAAGTAGGAGCGTTGATTGCATTCCTGGAGGCTGCCTCCATGTCCTAAGGATGTGCATTTCCATTTTATTGTCTTCTATTTTTGCCTCATTTTTGGGGGAGGAGGAAGGGCTGGAAGACTCTTGGGAAAGGCAGGGACCGTCTCTGGGCTGGTGTGGTCGGGGTGAGGAAGGAGGGACGCGGCGCGTCCCCCGGGGGGGTGGCACACAGCCCACACATGGCACATCCATCAGCTGCCCCGGCAGCCGCAGACAGAGAACCCCTGCGCCGCTGCTGGCTTTTTAAGGCTCATTTAAGCCCTAAAATAACAACTGCCACTCCCTGCTGAGGGAAAGCAGCTGGGATTAGCCAAAGCCTCCCATTCCCCGCTGTCTAGTGAATCAAGGACTTTCCCCTCTGTGTTAATAGGATGATTTTGCTGCCCTTCCCTTCTCCCCGAAGGGCAGCGCGGTGCTGCCTGTGCCAGCTCCTGCTCATGGGTTTCGGCTCAGGGCACCGAAGACAGTGGGAGACACACGCTACCCCCAGAAGACAGCAGATGGGTGCAAGCGCTTTGAAGAACAGCTGCTGGCATCTCATTTGATAATCCCATTTTTAACAAATCCATATGATGGCACAAAATACTGGAAATTAGGTTTTTCTGTCCCCTCTCATCTCCTGAGCCATATTTGACCCATTCAGCATGATCTAGGGATTAAAGGCTTGTTATTTTAGGTTCCCTACAATAGATCAGAGCCTGATCTCTGCCAGGCCATTGAGCTACTCATGCTTGGTTCTCTCCCTCTTTCCACTTTTTTTTTGTGTCCCAGGACATGTGATAGTCCACAGATGTGACTTCTGCTGAGGGACAGGGTGGCCTTTCCCGAACACTACACGCTGTGCCGTCAGCCCAGTATGTTGGTTGCAGCACATTTTTTAGCTCTGATCCTCCCACTTCTCCATCCTTAAAACTAAGAAAAAAGGCCTCAGAGAAGAAAGGCTCAGCAGCATCACCCCTCAGCAGCACAAGTGTGACCGGGAAGAAGGAGGAAGCTCTTACTCTTCTCTAATGGGGCTATAGACATGCTTTTATGTCTGAGATGGAAGAGAGAAAAATTGTGAGGCAAATCTTGTCAATACCGCACTTGATGCTGGCGGCTGAGGTGTCCTTCATCACCATGGTACCCGTGTGCTTCAAACTAATTTGCCAACACAACGCTCCGGCTAATACCCTCCATTCCCAGGTGGGGAAGCCGTGTCACCGAGATGCAAAGTGGCTCATCCAAGGTCACCCCGTAGGTAAAAGGCACGGAGGGGCGAAAGAGTTCAGGTTTATCGGCTCACGGTGCAGCCCGTACCCTTTGGGAAGGTTTTGCTGACAGGATGGATAAAGCTGGAATTGCCAGCCATGCCCCCCTGCGCTCCAAACCCTCCATTTTTTTAATAAGGGAGAAATATATAAATCTTTCTTTTCTTTTCTTTTCTAAGGGAGAGAGGCAAAAAGTAGTTTCCCGTGGTCGCCGGATCCTCTCGGAAGGAGCCGGGCCCGCGTTTGCCAACAGCCACCGGCCGCTTCCCGCCGCGGCTCCTCGGCCCCGTTACTGCCCCGCGCGGGGCGGAGCGCGGCCGGGACCGGGACCGGGACCGGGGCGGGCGGCCCGGGCCGTGCCGGAAAAGCAGCGGGGAGGTGGCAGCGGCGGCAGCGGCGGCGGGGGCGGGCGGGGCGGGGCGGGGGCGGTGCGGAGCGCGGCGGCGGGAGGCGGGCGCTGTCCATGGCCCTGCGGAGCCCCGGCCGCCCCGCGCTCCGCCGAGCCGAGCGATGGGCAACACGGTGCACAAGACCCTGGCAGGTACCGGCGGGGACGCGGGGTCGCGCTGCCCCGGGCGGGGGGTGCGGGCCGGGGGGCGCGTCCTGTCCCGGGCGGTGCTGGGGGCGATGCTGCGGGGGGGCTGTGCCGCCCCCGGCTCCCAGCCCCGCGCCCTGCGGAGCGGCCCGGGATGAGACAAAGATTTCCCAATTTTTGGTTATATTTTGATTATTGCGAACGGACCCGCCGCGGCGGGCACGGACGCGGTGATGCTGGAGCGGCGGGTACAGCTTCCCCATGTGGGAGCGACAGACGCGGGTGAAGTGGCTCTGTTCTCGCAGCTGATCCCTGCCTTGCAGTCGAATCCTTTTAGGGGCTTTAATTTTTCGTTTCTTTTTCATTTCCTCCTTTTTCTTTTTCATTTCCTCCCCCCCTTTTTTTTTTTTCTCCTCCTTTATTAATTTTTTTCTCTCTCTAAAAAAAATGCTGCTTTTTAATGTGGAGAGACATCAGTTGTTCAGAGTTACCAGAAGAAAACTATTTCAAACGTTTAGTAGGCTGCCCTGGTTTTAAACTGCCTTTTTAGCGAGTTTGACTCTCACACAAGAGATGTACAGATTCTTTCCCTTTGTAAGTTCATAATTGTGGGGCTTTTTCCTCCTCAGAGAATGGGTGAATAATAAAAGCAGTTGGTGTCTATAGAATCAACAGTATTGAATTTCTGAGCCCTTGCCAGTCTGTATCTTCAGCTAGTTGGCTTTTCTTTTCTGCTCTTCCAGAGCTCCTGTGTTGCATCCTTTGTACTTTGGGGTCCCATAAATAAAAAGGGTATTATTAAACTTATTTAAAGAAGCAGGAGGACCTATTGAACACAAACACATGCCTCCCTGTAATCAGCCAGAGAGCTGAATACAGAAATAAAGACAGGAATAGATTTGCATTTGGATGTGCCATAGATTGTCTTTGCAAAGAGAGGGTGCTTGGGACCTTCAAGGCAGAAAAGAAAGCTGCTGGGTTTGTCTTTAGCTGTGATTAGATTTCCAGTTGCATCTCCACTCTATTATATTTCAATGGGAAATGAGCTTCTTTCACAATAAGGAAGTTTTTACTTTTTTAAATACCTCACCAACTGGCAATAAAGGCGCTGTAAGGAGTGCATGACCTTGGTGAAAATTGGTATTGTGGGCTGGCTTTTCAGCTAGAGGCAACAGCAAGGGACACATGCAAAATAGCTGGGAGAGCCATAGAAACACCCCTGGGTCAGGGCAGGTTACCTCGGTGAGGCCAGAACTTCCCAAAGGAAAAATACCTGCACCTGCTGGGACGTGGGATCTTGCTGAGAGTTGTATCAGCTGTTCTGCCTATTGCTAGAACAGTCTCTCCCGAGCAGCCTTCGTATGCACAGCCTTACACACGTGAATTTAAAAAAAGGGATGACATCAGTCGTTCTGCGGGTCTGCGACTCGGGAGTTCTCAGCGGCGCTTTCAAAAGGAGCCGTTAAGAAAGAGGAAAAGTTTGATGGAAAAAACCCGAAGGCTTGATTTATGTAGACCTCCCAACTCTTAACATTGCTCTAGTGGCCTAGAAAATCTCCGTCCTGTCCTGCCAGGTGGAGACCGTCTGCAGGGATCGCTTTGCTGGGGATGGTCCATTTGCGAACATTTGTCAGATTGCGCAAGGCAGAGACAGGCAGGACACTTGAACACCGTTCGCTCATGTGCTGGAAGATACTAAAAATGTGTCTTTCCCCCCAATTCAGCTGTGTTCAGTTTTTGCAGAGTAATGACAGTCAAAAGAAGCTGTTAACCTGCGGCTGGGGAAGAGAGTTTGCATGTTTGCAATTTGGAAGTTTATAAACTTCTTTTGTCAAGTTGGACACAATTCAGCAATTTTTCACATTGGTGTGCTGGGATGCATTGTTTGTCTTTCATTATCCAAATGGCATTACAGAGGGAAGCAGGTTTAGAACTGTTCCTGGAACAGTCCTTTTGAAAATGATGAGGTTTTTCTGGAAGACTGAATCGTTGGATGAAATCCCATTTATAAATGCTATCTCTGTTTAGAATGATTAAAGATAATCAATCAGAATTATGTCTTTTATTTGGCTAAAATGCACCCCATTCTTCACCCTGGCAGGCTGAGCAATGCACTTTCACTCTATTTTAACTAATGGAGGAATTGCTGTCCCCTGTCCCATGGGCTGAAGTAACTTATTGACAAAATACCCCAAACAAACCAGAACACCCCCAAACTAAAATTTGCCTACCTGTTGTGTTCAATTAATTAATTGTGGAAGCCTACGGATGTTGTTCCCCCTTTGTTGTTTTGTTCACCAGGAATAGTTCAAGATGAAAAATGCCTTTCCATTCTGATCAAATGTAGAGGAAATGTGGAAGGACCTTAATCATTTGGCTCCTGGAAAAGCTGTGAACAATCAACAATTCAGGTTTTATATAGAAATGGAAATACTCTTCTCAAATAGTGGAAGTTGATTTTAAATCCTGTTGAATGCGGTTCAGCTCATTCTCATACCTAAATTTGTTCAAATACGTTTTCCGTGCTTGTCGCATCTTTAAATCCTTGCGCAGCCTCCACATTTCCACCTAATGACACAAGAGCCCACGCTACGGGTGCTGGAGAAATGTGTATCTGGAGCTTGGGAAACGCGTGTTTGCCAAGTATCCGCTGGTTAACACACAATGGCTGAAGGCTTTGTCAAATTAACAGCGAGGTTTCTAACCAGAGCGGTATTGAAATGAGTAATAGTCTCGGGCTAATGAAAGGCAGCTTCTATATTTGAACCCGGCTGAGGAGGCATTTGAATGGGGAAGAGCTGAGATGTGTCAGATGCGCTTAACAACGGTCCTGAGGTGGTGGTGGAAATCGCTCTTATCTAGATGACAGCTGAGGGATACGTGACGCATTCCTCCAGCGGGATGGTTGCTCTGGGCTGGCCTGACCCTCCTCGCCTTCGGGCTCCTCCGTGGAGCCGCTGCCACTCGGGTGGCATCTCCGGTGGGAGAATCTCCCGCCGCATCTCCCGAGCAGCGTGGGAATTTACGCTTGGATGCCAACATCTTCTCGCCTCCCTCCCCTCACCGCTGCCCATTGTTCGGGTGGGTGGTTAGGCAAGAGTGAGTTCTTTATTACCGAGGCACGCCGGTTCTGTGTCTCCTACAGGTGACAAACTAGGTGTGCAGCATTGCAGCCGGCGGGCGGAACTTGTCCTGACCTGCCGGGCGGGCTGGGGTCACATACCGACACGGGGCTTTGTGGCCGCTCCTGCCACAGAGGAGTCGCTCTTTTAACTCGCGAGGCAGCGCTAATTTCTCCCCGCTAATTGCTTTCCTTGGCAGACACTTTAAACAGGGCTCAGCAAATGGTTAAGTAGCCAGATGGAGGCATGGAGATGCCCGGTGATACTTGAGGGCTGGCAGGCTGGGGGAGGTTAAAATTTCCCTGGCCTGGGGAAGTCTTTACAAGGCGCAGGACAAAGCGAGGAACATGTAGGAGACCCGGGCAGGCAGCGGGTGGCTGGTGGCTGGTTGTGGTGGGGTGAGCGTGGACAGCTGGTGGGCAGGAGGCACTCGCTGGCCACAGCACAAGCGAAGGGCTTCCCAGTTGGGATCCAGTTGTTGATCCTGGCCCAAATAGGGTCATTGGTATTTAGCAAAGGAGCCAAATTCCCTTTAAAGCATCAGGCCGAGGTCCGGTTACAGCGCTTCTCCCACAGCCTTCCTCACAACTGCGAGGAATACCAAGTATGAGTGGCATTTGCGTCTGGTAAACACAAGGGAGAATGGGGCTTGTTCTAGCAGAAGTGACTTCAATTTCTTATTTTCGAGAAATTATTTTGTATTCTTAAGAAAAATGCTTTTCATAATTAACCCTTTCCCAGCAGCTCGGAAGCCCAAGTTTAGACGTTCGCCGGGTTGACGGCCCCATCTGCCAGCCTGTTGCAAAATAATGATGGTGGTTATGGTACAGCAGCAGGAATTTAAAGATTGTGGGTAAAATATGATGTTTCTGTGTATCCTTTTTAAAATACCGATACCTGTTGTCATAATATGCACACTTTGTAAGAATGAATAGCAAAGATCAGGTAGTGGGAAACATACACCTGCTTTTTCCAGGGGCTATCATCTCAGCTTCAAGGAGCATTTTTGTCCTCTGGTCCCTCCTCCCTCTGTAGTTGCTGGTGATGCACCATAGGAGGAGTTCTCAGTACTGTGGGCAGGGAATTAGTTCAGTAAATTGTTTGGTTTGGTTCCAGTCTGACTTCAACAAAACTACAAAATAACACTTCAGGTTGTTCTGGTTTGAGTGAAAAAGGTACTTGTTCAGACCAGTTTTTGGTTTGGGTTTAGTTCAACTCTGTGATTGCAGGTGTTAATCCTGCCTCAGGAACAGCCCTATTTTGCCTGTTTTCCAGCCTCTTTTAGTCTGGGAGTTGAGGTTTCTAGAGTCTGTCATTGATTTTGCTGGTGACCCCCTGTGTGACCTGTGAACAACTGGCTTTATCGTGTCTTGCTTTGTATGTAAGGGAGGTAGGAAACACTATTTGGCTTGTGCTGATGCGTGAAAGTTAATTAATTAACGTGCAGACATGAAGCATCTCCAGGAAGGACGGAGAAGTGGAAAAAGAATAAATGAATTTGCTGCTGCTTTTGTCACTTTCTGCTTTTTCACTCTTCAAAAGGAAACCTGTGAGACTGCTCAGCCCTCCCTGTGATTTAGAGCTGGACCAGGCTGATGGGCTGCTGAGGACTGTCTTTAACCAGCTTCACGCGGTACATACCCCAAAATGTGCTGCAGCCAACCGGCATCATTAACTCAGCGCTGCCATTGGCGTCCCACTGTTGAGACTGGAGAAATCACTGCACTTGACTCCAAGCCGGCATCACCTATCGCAGTGGTGCTGAGCGGAGCTGTGCATTGTGCCCTGTGGCCGGTGAGCTGTCAGATACACACAGCACATCGCCACGGGTGTCATTAAACCAGAGCTTTCCCTTGCTCCCCACTCTCATGCTGGGTAGTGCTGAGCAGGTGCCTTCTCTTTTATTGGTTACGCTCTAGAGGGGAATTGCTTTATCAAGACATAGGATATCTGGCAAACAGCACTTTCTCCCTTTTATTTCTTTACATAATTGCTGCAGGGTGGAAGGACCTGCATGTCACCATCTGACGATGCTCAAAATCACACCCCAAAGTCTGTGTATGTAGGCAAAACTCTTAGAGAGCCCTCACTGCAGGCAAAGGAAATTGCAGCTTCCCAGCACATTATAGTTTGACAACCTGTGGAGGTGCTTAAGTATGTTTAAGGTGTTTAGACAGTCAAGTTTGAATGTGCGGGCATTTGTGTTTACTTGACATGAAGAGGATGAGTCACCTCGAAGCTTATGCTGTGCGCTTCTTCCCATTCTAGTAAGGATCCTCCTTGCTTATCACATTCAATGGTTTTTCAATTAGGAATGCAAATAAGCACCTTAGTCCTCATTAGCTCCAGTGGATTTAGCATTCAGACACATTGAGTTTTGGAGTTGCGCTTTTGGACGGTCAGTGTCCTGCTGCACAGTTTACCTTGAAAGGAAACATTTTCTTTCTCATCAGCATCCCACTGTTTACAGACCCTATCTGTGCGGGCTGGTAGCTAAAATAAGAGCAAACTTTCCTAAGGTGGAGTGTGGATGTCACCGTGATGGATGTGGTGCATTCAAGAGAGAAGCAGGGAAGCGAATCTGCTGATCCAGGCAGGGGAGAGCGAGGAGAACCCAGGAGCTGCAAGGTGGGATGAGGCCAAGTGTCATCCCCTGAAACGTGTCAGATCCCATCTGTTTCCTTATGGGGAAAGCGTGTGCAGCCTCCTCCATCTCTTCACTTTGTATTTCCATCTGTCTTATCTCCTTTGTTTGCCTCCTTTCTGGTGCCCGGAGCGGTTTGGCACCCTGCGCCTGCTCCTTGCCAGGGCGGCCAAACCGCAGGGCTGGCTCACGACTGCACCTTCCCGCTCCTCATGGGCTCCTCGGCCACGCGCTCATTTGGGGCTTCCTGGCATCAAAATGCGGCTTGGCCAGCAAAGCACGCTCCAGACTTCACCCCACGGGCAGATGTGGGCTCCGTTACCAACAGGCGCAGAAGGAGGTGGGAGCCCCAAGGGCTGTTGGAAGGGACCCGGCTCCATGTCACGTCTTTTCTGTCTGCGGCAGCTGGAGGAGATTTTGCTATAGGAGTGTTTTTATACTTTGTTCTGTCTTCTCATTTAGGCAGCTTCTCCACCTTTGCCTTTGGCGTCACTAACTTGCTGTGTCCTGGAGGGGACATATGGCTGTTTGACAGCCCCTGAGGTCGTGAGGTGCCACCACCTCTCTGAATACCTTGAAGACCTACCCATCCCATCTCTTTGTGTGTTGCAAACACAGCAGGACTGCCCAGGGGCCTTAGCTGGGGCAGTTCCTTCCCAACATCCCTCCAATGAGATGTGTCCCCATGGCAGGACATGCTTGGTGGGAAGGAGATGCTGTTTCCTCTGGATCATTCCATATCTTGGTGATGACTGCATTTTTTCCCTCTATACGTTAAAAAGCATGAATCACTGTCAGCGAGACGCCTGCTTTGAAAGCTTTATCGCAGCATACCTGTGCCGGCTTTTCCCTTCAGCCCTGGATGCCCTGTTGTCTCAATTACTGAGTGCTGGAACATTAAATTCCTGATGTCTGAACAGGTGAAGTGGGGCTTTGGGGAGGAGGGAGGGAGGGGAAAGTGATTTCTTGCTCGTTAATTTGTTTTTCCCTCTGTGTCCAGGGAGATTTCTTCCTCCGCTTTGTGTAAGCAGGGCTTGCTTTCCACCCAGGAGCTTTTCCTCTCGGTTCGTTCAGCCAGTGGAGCATCTTGGAGATCAGACCCCATCCCTCTCCCTGCTCCAGTAAAACCATGTCGTTGTTTCCTTTCTGCACCAACAGGACTGGCGTGAAGAAACCAGATCAGAAGATAAGAAATTACTTCTCACTTGCTGCTGGAATTACACAGGAAGATTTTATAAAGAAAAAACATTTAGCCGCATTTCAAAGCTTTTCAGTGCAGCAGGGAAATCACATTTACGATTTCTTAAGAGCTACTGATGCTTTGAAGGGAGAAAAATGGATGCAGTTGTGTTTGTAGAGTTGTGGGCTAGATGCATATAACAGTTTTCGTTTTCTGCGTTTTCTTGTTTCACTGTGGATATTTACATAACAATGAGACTTTCATACCTCAGGAATTCTCCTGTTTTAACCGTCCATTTGTCTCTGCCTCCAGTTTCTTGTGATTGCACTCCTGAAGGCATGATGCCTTATGGCAATGTGGGGGAAATAAGTAGACCACATAAAAGCAAAGCCCTGTTTTTCGTAGCCTGTGTAGCAACACCAGGAAGACGGTCAGTTAAGAGAGAATTTCCCTGAGCAAAAGTTTTCCATCAGGTTTCCAAATGTCAAGGAGAAAGTTGTTTGATTTTTTTGCCCTTCTCCATAACTCGAATGTTAAATCTTCCAAGCCCTGCCTTGACAAGCCAGAGATAAAAGAGCATCCCATTTGGCAGCAGAAATGAAATAATTTCATCCGGGTTTATCTCTCCTGAGCAATAACTAGCACTGTGGGAACAGCCTGTTATCTGTTTGCGTCTCATTGGGGCACCAGCTTCTCAGCTTAACATGTTCTGTAATTTATGGAGTGGCGTTCAAAAGTTATCTCCTCGGTGTGATGCTAAGGTTGAAAGCATAATTCCCAATGAGGGGAAATCGCTATTCTTGGGGTCTTGAACTTGACATGGTTGGATAGAGCTTTTTTGGGGGATAGCAGAAAACACTTGGCGCTTGAGATCTGTCTGTTTTAGTGTCTTGATGGTGGCCAAAATCGCTGCTAAGAGGCTGCAATGAATGAAAGTTGTTTTTGGAGGACCAGGACCTCTGAGCACATTCTCTCCAGACTGCAGCTGGTTAACACCAGGGCCTTGGTGGAGTACATGACATGTTTATCAGTGGAGTTCTTAAAGAACAAGTTTGTTATTGATCAGGTAGGAGTGGCATTGGCAGAGCGAGTCCCATCCGTGGTGAAGTTGGGCTGGGTAATCCTGCCACAGAGGCGTTGCTTCTACGAATTCCTCTTCAAAGGGCTGTTCTTTGGCCCTGCTTTCCTTGGGATGCCATCAAAAACTCTTGAGTGCTTTGTCCTGCAAAGTGAAAGGGTTTCTAATTACAAAACCTGAAATAATTTGCTAACTGGCTGTTGCTTCACTTTGAGTGATAAAGAGCATTAGCTGTATGTTGTGCAGTGGCCATTGCGCTGGTTTATAAAACAGAGATAACTTCGATATGATGGTTCACGGGTTCAAACTACACAATGGGAAGAGTGTTTAAGGGGCTCGGCTGTTATCGGAGAACCAGCGTTGGATCTGCTCGGGGGCACGGTGCCCCTTGGGACTCCACAGCTGGCTGGGGACAAGCCTGTGGGGACACGGCACTGGGATTATCTGAGAGCCTTGGCAGCAGAGAGAGCTGAAAAATAGAAATTGAACATCGAGAC
This sequence comes from Streptopelia decaocto, assembly GCF_964273445.1. Classification (NCBI taxonomy): domain Eukaryota; kingdom Metazoa; phylum Chordata; class Aves; order Columbiformes; family Columbidae; genus Streptopelia; species Streptopelia decaocto. The sequence goes on along the minus strand of NC_138667.1, from coordinate 2,507,238 downwards.
CATGTGTGCAGGAGGGAAAGCTTGACGCCAGCAGAGCCTCCCTGCGCTTGCATGGAGGAAGGCTTGCAGATATTTCGGTACGCCAGGCATTTTGGTTGGTCTCGCCTGGAGAGGAGATGTCCTCTGAAGAGTACGAGGCAGATCTTCACACTGGCATCTGATTTGTGAGTCTTAAATAGCAATTACTGGGTGATTTGCCAGCAGCAGAACAGCACTGCTTGTGCTGCCGATGCGATCAAAGGGAGAGGGTGAGAAGGACAGATGCGCCGCATGTCAGAACTTCAAGGAAATCCATCTCAGTTAAAGTTTATAAAAACTGATCTTAGCCAACAGACCCTATAGCATATCTTTAAATACCACAGCCTTGAACAGCCGTCGGTACTGAGTCACGCCTGGGGATTGCTGTTATTAGGGGATGTTATGAGGGTTAGGAAAAGACAGAGCAAGATACAACCACACACACACAACGCTGTTAAGTATCCAAAATCAATCTTTTGAGTCAGAGTGTTGTTTCCAAAGAAGCCTGAGTGGCTCAGGGCAGATGACCCGAGGGTCTCTGCCAACTGAAATGATTCTATGATTCTATGGCTTATTCTGATTGCAGCTTGTTTGGCCCGTCAGCAGCAGTGGTTATATGGACCGGCTTGGCAGCTGCCAGCCCATGTAGGAAAACTCATCTCTTGCTTCACCTTCGGAGTTCAGAGCTCTGGCAACAAGTGCTTTTATCTGAGACCTTTTGTATACGTGGAATTGTGCAGGTAGAGAGATTTTTCTGAAATAAGAATGCCTTCTTCCAAATTAGCTTTGTCTGCTGCTTACGTTACCCACTTTGAGAAGACGTGAGCACGCCAAATACCAGTGTCCACACCTAGATACCGGCAATAATGAATCTGCTGTCCATTTGCACCCTGCCTTGCTCCAAAATAACTCCCGAGTCTAGACAAAGGATGCAGCTCACCTGCAAGGCTCAGCTGTCCCTTCTGTTTGTTTTGCTATTGCATAGTAATGAGGATATTAATTTATTTTAAAGGGTTCCAAGAAAAGCCTCTGCAACCCCAATGTTTATGTAAGAGAGAAAGAGAAATTCGTAATTTATTGAATTTGTCTGTGTTCTGCTGGGATTATTCATTGGAGGAATGTACTACGTGATTTTATTGTATCCTAGTAACCAACTGTGGTTGCTTTTCCATGAATAATCTTTATGGTTTAACTTAACCGGCCAAGGGAAGACTCAAGTAAATTAAATTTATCAAGGCAAATAATTACAAGGCACAGATAGCTTTTCGCAAGTGAGAAAGAACTGATTTTTTTCTCCCTCATTTAACTACATAGCCATCAGATTGACAGACGCTGTCTGGAGGGTCTGGTTTTACCGAGCAGAACAACAGCGGAAGTCTGAGTTGTTATGAACTAAACTTCAAAACTTGGTTTGTTTCATATTCATAATTAATGAATTGGTTAAAACAGACATTTCCTCCCTCAAACTAGAAACGTGGTGGTTTTCAGTGCAGATTATCCGGGGTCCCAGCGTGGGGGTTCCTGGCTCTGCTGCCGACTCGTCTGATCCCAGGACGCCGAGACTTAGTCAGTAAAACGCTTTGCGAGGCCCTTTCTCCATGAAATGCCGGCCCCGCGTGGAACAGATGGGGTTTATCACTTAAAAGAAGCGTTCACATTTTTCTGCTTTAAAATTTATGTTGATTAAAAATTAGCCCCTCTTCAAAATTGAGTTTTGAGGGGTCGTGTTTCTTTTGAGATGCCTCTTGCTCTTAGAAATATTTGAAGCTAGTTTTGGAAGCAAAACAAAAATACAGATCTGCTTCCCAGCTCCCTGCAAATGTTTGCTGCTTCTCCCACCCTCTTGGAGCACTCGCTGAGCACCTCCAAGCAGAGGGCAGGGGGAAATTCCTCCCAGAGAGCTCAAAACCGCTTCTCATTTTAAAACAAACTATTTTCACACCATCTTTTAGTATGCATTCCTGTTTAGTAAATGTTTATACACCCGTGCAAAAAAACCCGCGCTCCTGTAAATGCTGAAATCTATGGGCACGCCAGTGGAATCAATCACCAAACCACATCAAGCAGCCTGGAGCTTGTTACTCAGATTTTCCTTTGAGATGAAATTAACGGTACAAACTCATGAGACGGTCCCAGAAGGAGGGAGAAACTTTCCTTATGTGCTTGTGGATCCTGACCATATTTTCCCCGTCCCTGAAATCAAATGCTCGCTGGCTCTGGTATCTCAAGCACAGCCCTGCTCGAGCAATCTGTTTCTTCCTTTCCGATGGACTAAAGGTGATGGGCAGAAATGCCAGGGGGGTCACTGCTGAGAACCTTTCTGTGTTTATAATCCTGTATTTTTCCTTTCTGTGCCTATTTTCCTGTGCTGGACCAGGGCATCACTTCGGAGTGGCTGCTGTTTGCCATTCTTCACACCAGGCTCATCACCTCGGTCTCTGCCCCCCACCCCATCAATGCTTTTCCGAAGTTCTCCCTGTCTTTATCGTAATCTTCTTCCCCGGGGCCAACAGCCGTGCTGGGAGCACCAGTCTGTGTGGCAATGGAAGAGCAGCTGAAGGGAGCGATGCTGCCTTGGAGGGGCTGTGGGTTTTGAGAGCCAAAATGCTTTTTCTCCATGACCATTTCACAGAGGTGTTCAGGCAAGGCCTGGTGGGTGGTAAAGGGTGTAGACACAGATCCCAGTGCCAGAATCCACACTGGGAAGCAACCCCAGGACTGTGGTGGTGGGGGACGATGGGGGCAGATACCAGCTGAGCTCCATCCTGGTGGCCCCATGCAGCACAACGGGGCTTGGCCTGATGTGGACACGTAGGTCTGACAAAGAGGAGGAAGAAATCTCCCCGTCCGAAACACCGTGGGGCAGCCCTGCTGCCACAGGACGGAGAGCTGCAGAGAAAATTCAAATTCAGCAGTTACTGCTATGAGAAATCAAGCATCAGCACAAGGCGGGTGTGCAAGGAACCTCCTCCTTATTAGGTACCACCTCAAACTAAGAAGATGCTGTTTTGCAGCATCTTGTGTTGTTCAAGCAAAGGAAGCCGTGCAGTCAGAGAGCTTTTCTGTGTCTTTAATACATGACCATCTGGCACTGCTTGTGTGCAGGTGACGGCTCCTGGTGGTTTAGCCACGGAATGGAACATTTCTGCTATTGATCCTGCTTGACCGGGGTGGCCTAAAAAACTTCAAGGGACATGGAAGGACACACCGCTGTGTCACTAAGCTCTGTATGGGCAGGAAGCCGAGCTGGAAAGCACCCCCGAATTTGCTGCGATCAGATAGGCACCTGCTCTGCCTTGGTGCTGTTGATGGGCAGAAGGTTTGCTGGTCCCATGTCCCAGGCTCTGTCTGAAAAAAGCTGCCGTGGTGCTAATGAGGTGACTTTCTCATTGGGAACCAGTGGTTTTGAGCGTATCTCAGCATGCAGAGAAGTGTGGAAATGGAGGGGGTAAGGAGGGCCAGATTGGGACAGGAGTTTGGGCATGGTGTCCATCCCAGGGTGATGCTGAGGACCAGCTGCACTGCTTCCCGGCCCCTTCCCCTCCCAGTACCTTTCCTGCAGCTCTTCAAGCGACTATTCAGGTCTGGTATTTCAAAAAAAGCGCTTGGTGAGCAGTTTCACCTATAGCACCAAGTGTCCGGTGGATTTGGGGCAAAGGGAAAGCCCCTGTGTGGGTCCATTTTGATGATTTCAGGCTTTCAGTATGTTTGGCATCCTTTTTTCAGCATGTTTCCAGTTCCCAGTCTCTGGGAGGTGATGCACGGGGCACACGCAGCACGGGAGATGCTCGGTGCCCTGTATTCCACAGAAGCGGAGGGACAGCGTGTAGCGATACTGCTGCCTGTGTTTTATTGTGGCCAGAACCACCAGAGGCTCTAAGCTGTCAACATGTAATTGTATATTTTTTTGTCTGGTAATAAAATTTCATTCTACCAAAAAAAAAAAAAAAAAAAAGGAAAAAAGAAAGAACCACCCAAAGAGAAACAAGTTTTTTTCTTTCCACAGTTTTTCTGTGATTTATAGGTGTGTTTTTCCAAGTAAATCCACACAAGGCCAGTGAGTGACTCTGAATTAAAGTTTGATTTGGTTAATTGAAACAAGAGCCATCTGGGTGGAAAAGGGAGGTTTTAGACAGCTGTTTATATTGTTTCATGTGGGATTTCTAAAATTTCCAATTCCATCATTACTAAGGAGTGTGTTGTTTAACCACACAGTGGGGTTTTATAGGTGTAAATGATCAATGCAGAATACAAAGATAAAATACACATCTATAAATAACAACAGCTTGCAGCTCTGCAGTGAACTGGTTTGAAGGTGTTGTCCAAGTGTGCTCTGCTGGACGATGGTCCAAGCTCCACCTTGAAAAGGTGTGAAAACTTGATGTAAACCAATACTTTCTATTGCCTGGAGCTCCCTGGCGTCCATGGGCGATCGCTGCCAAGGTTTTAGTGCTGTTTGTTTGCTGCATCATTCACACATTCGCCCCATCTCCTGGGAGCGATTCCTTCTGCTGGAGGATGGAGCAAAAAAAGGCTTTGGCTGTTTTCTGGCCAAAAAAAGGCTGGTATTCATCTTCGGCAATGCAAGGAATTGTCTCCAGGTTTCTTTGGTTCACCTGTCTCTATCATCTCTTGGCTGTGGTCTAACAAAGGGAGAGAAAAAGGAGAAAAATGCTGCTGTTGACTTAGGTGTGCTGGGATCAAATCCCACCAGCATTAACAAGATTGATATGGAGGCTTAAAAATAAACTTCTCGTGCTGAAACCCCTTCTGTGTCAAAATAATTGAAGACATTGGAGATTAAGAAAGGGGCTGAGGTCATTGTGTGTCCAGTCATGGCATGACTGTGTTTTCTTTTGTTTGGACAGTTTAATGTCTTGAAGTGGCTCTTGTTTCCTCTTATTAATTCCTGTAAATATCACGGAGAAGGATCTCGCAGCTCAACCCCATGGCAGCCAAGTGTTGCACAACCACCTGCCTCTCGGGCTGGCTTCATAGCTTAGCAGAAAACCATGCATTTGAAAAAAGAATCAACTAAGGAAAAAAGGATGCATGTTTTTGTTTAGTGGAATGTTTTCCTCTGTTTCTGGACCAGCAAAGGACTCTCCTCTTTTTTTTTTTTCCTAAAGCTTTTTGCTGTATTTCTGTAGATAGAAAAAGCTATCGCTTATTTGTCTGAACATTGACTAAAACAGCCAACACAATAGGCGATATAATTGTAGAGGTTGGAGCGTACATGAGCTGAGTGAAGTCACCAGCCCTTCGGATCATTTGGAAAGAGAATTTGGCCAGGATTGCGTTTATTTAAACTCTCCCTGCTGGGACAGTGTTGGCCTCAGGCACCAGCCCACCCAGCACAGCCTGGACTTACCTATAACCATTAGAGTTCCCACCCCCTTGTGATGCCCCCAGGGAAACCAGCCCGGCAGAGTGCAAGAGCTGTTGCTCTTTCCCCCCTCGCTTTAATTATAACCAGTTATTCCCATCCCTTTGCCCTGTTTTGGATTCTTTACATATTGTTTCGGAAAAGCTTAGTGGAATCGCAGGCTTTGTATATATAAAATATAGGATGATTGAAGACCTGGCCACTTCTTTATTTAGTTTCGTCAGCCATGCGTTCCTGCCGAAGCATTTTCCCCTCTTGCTGCCAGATCACTGTTTAAACTGTGTGTAAATATAAAAGGGACTGTGGACATTTAAAATGCTGCGCGGTGCTGGGAGCAGGGCTTGCTGGAAAGAACGTCTTCCTAGAGGCCTTTTTTCCCCTTTTCCTCTGGTTTTGCAGCTCCCTTAAGACAGATCAAAAGCCCTGTATGGGTGCTACAGTTAAATCTAATGGCTCTCTGGTTATCCATCCCTGTTTGGACTGAAATAGCTCCACCGTTTTTTCTTTTAAACTGAATTCTTTCCTGTCCTTTGAGTACAGAAAAGTTGTAATTAAGAGGGGAAAAAAGAGAGATCCTCAGAACCACTATGAAGAGAGAAGATAAAGACAAAAGAGGCTTCTGTAACAAATTTGAGGCAAAGAAAAATAGCAGGTTTTTTCCTTTTATCATAAGGTTCTATTGGAAAAAGTTGAAGGCAGAGCCGCATGGCCAGGATCTCTTTGTCTGCGCCCGTGGCATCGCTCCGCGTGCTCATCTCGCCCTTCGTCTGCAGCTTTTCTTGCTCTGTGGTCCCGTCACCGGACAATTCCTGCGCTTACAGGGAAGTTTTCTTGTGGTTTTACTGAGCGTGGAAAACACGCTCAGTTCATAACGCTTCATAGCTTGAGGGTCACACGCCCCACTTGAGCTGGATGTGGCACAGCTCAGTGGTGTGGTGTGGAACGGTGCAGTACTGTATGGTATACAGTATGGTATGGTACGGAACGGTGCAGTACTGTATGGTATACAGTATGGTATGGTACAGTGCGGTATGGTACGGAACGGTGCAGTACTGTATGGTATACAGTATGGTATGGTACAGCGTGGTGTGGTACGGAACGGTGCAGTACAGTATGGTATGGTGCAGTACAGTATGGTATATGGTATGGTATGATGTGGTACAATATGTTATGGTACAGTATGGTGTGGTACAATATGGTACAATGCAGTACAGTATGGTATATGGTATGGTACAGTATGCTGTGATATGGTATGATGTGGTATGATATGTTATGGTACAGTGTGGTGTGGTATGTTATGGTATGGTATGATATGATATGATATGATATGATGATTGATATGATATGATATGATATGATACAGTATGGTGCAGTACAGTACGGTATATGGTATGGTATGGTATGGTGTGGTGTGGTGTGTGGTGTGGTGTGGTGTGGTGTGGTGTGGTGTGGTGTGGTGTGGTGTGGTGTGGTATGGTATGGTATGGTATGGTATGGTATGATATGATATGATATGATATGATATGATATGATATGATATGATATGATATGATATGATATGATATGATATGATATGATACAGTGTAGGACAGTACAGTATATAGTATGGTACAGTATGGTGTGGTATGGTATGGTACGATATGATATGGATGGTATGATATGGTACGGTGCAGTACAGTATAGTATATTATATGATACAGTATGGTGTGGTATGGTATGGTGTGGTATGATGTGGTACGATATGGTATGGTACAGTATGGTGTGGTATGGTACGATATGATATGGATGGTATGATATGGTACGGTGCAGTACAGTATAGTATATTATATGGTACAGTATGGTGTGGTATGGTATGGTGTGGTATGATGTGGTACGATATGGTATGGTACAGTATGGTGTGGTATGGTACGATATGATATGGATGGTATGATATGGTACGGTGCAGTACAGTATATGGTATGGTAAGGTATGGTGTGGTGTGGTATGATATGGTATGGTGTGGTATGATGTGGTACGGTGCAGTATGGTGCACACATGGACCCTCGGCGGGCTCTGACAGCCCATCTTACATACTGGCCTTTCTCCAAACATGCTTTGTGGAGGTAGGAAGGGTATGAGTATAAATTGTATAACGTCCAAATTCAGCGGGATGAAGGCAATGTAAACACTGGCTTTTAGGGTGTTTTCAGAGAACAGTGCTATTACTTTTCAGATCTTGTTTTCTCCCCGTTTCACAAGCTGCCCCGCTGCTGCAGCGCTGTGACACTGACTGTCCGTAGGGGATGGGTGGGTTTCCTGCCACGGGGAGACAACAACATTCTTTCCCTCTTTTCGTTCCTGTCTGTGCTGGAAGCGACACACTGACGGGTTGATGGGAAGGATGTGCCAAGCTCCAGCACTCTTTCCATAAGCCCTGTATTGAAGCCATGGGATGGAATAGAATTGCTGCTCTGAGGATATTAAAAGGGAATGCATTTCATTCTCCAATTTCATTAAAAGCCATTAACATTGGAATGACATGGTCACTATTTATAAATCCCCAGTGCAGATGACTTGGTACAGCTGGTCAGAAGGAAAGAGATTCAATGGAAAGAGGGAGTTTATTTGCATTAATGGTTGTTACGTGCTGCTCTGGCAGCAAGGGGAGCGGGTGAGGGCATGGACCGTTTCAATGTCAGCGATTACACCGCTTGCGTGTTCTTGTAACTCTGCAACAAATCACAGCCGTGATTGGAAAAGTAAAACACCGGTTCAGAATGACGCTTTTTAAACATAAAGCACTGCTCTGAAAAACCGTTCTGAGCCGTTTATACTGTCCGTAAGGGAAAAGTTGTCTTGGAGGTGAAGAATTAATGAAAATCTGTATTTGAGCAATGCTGTAGAGTGCTGAACCGCTGAAGACAAGGTCCTTCTTCTCTAATGGCTATAGGAGCAGTCATTAGAGAAAAAGCCGCCCCGACACGTGCGGTGGGACCGACCTTGAGTCAAGCTGTGGAAAAAGGGAACGCGCAAGGAAAATGGTGGTTGACATGATGAGATAGCCATGGTTGAAATGGCGTCCTTGGATGTTTTCTAAGCTGGGTTTATCTTGTAGTGAGCACAATGCGCTTGATTTAACAAAATTCATGCATCAGAAAAAGGTAATGGGCTTCAGACCTGCCCAAAGTAACAGCCATTGGGGGAAAATAAAAAGTTTAGCACTATAAATCTGTAGAAATTGGACCTCATTTCTATATTAATTTAGTAATTCAAAGCAGAACCCAACTGCCTCAGAGAACATGAGGGTTTTCATGCACAGCTCTGCTCCTTTCCTCCCATTTTTGGGTCTCCAGATGAGTTCATTCCTCCAGACCAGTCCGTCCAGGCTGAAGTGTTTCATCTTTGAGTGTTCTCCGTTTAATGATACACTTTATTGTCTATTTCTGGAAAACAATGAAAATAATAAGTCACAAAAATGCGTCTTTTAATTACTGACTGACAAACTGAGCATTTAGATTTGGAGAATATTTAATCTTCCAGCCTAGCAGTCCTCAGAAACCTTTTGTGAAGCTGCTTAAACAGACATCAGCTGCTTGCTTCTCATTGCTTTCGATCACCTCCCAAAACTGTGGACTCTGAGATCAGGACTAGAAGATAAAGTGAGCTGAGCAGCCCTTTGCTCTCCCCCCTTTAAACTTAACTTTCTAAAGAAGGTAAGAGTTTTGCGAAAATGTAATACATTGAATAAAAGGCACAGGTTTGCTCTCCTGGTGTATGAAATCCTACGCATTGCATATGCAGCATATTAGTGAGAACACAGTGCAAAAGTTCCCAATCAGAGCTGTAGTAAGAGCGGCTGACAATTTTTGACGAGGTGGTTTTTATCTTTAGCCAGTAGCCAAAAGTTTTGCATGTGATATTTTGTGACTTTGAGATCTCTGACATCTTTCAAAGCTCTTTGGCTCGTGAGTGTGGCCTTGTGACCGACACGAGCCAGCAGACCGGGGCGTCGAGGCCGTATCACGGATTAAATAAGCTCGGCCATTTCCAGGGCTCCTCGTCTACCGTGCAGCCGCCCTCATCGCTCGCACCGAAAGGCTTAAGCGGGGATTATGGCGTGAAACCCGCCTTTTCTCCATCCCTCTCCTGCCCGCTCTCGCTCTGTCTCTCATTAACCAAGTCTAAGAATTTGTTACTAGAGTTGCAGACTCATTGACCCAGATTTGCTAATAATACGGGGGAGAGGAGATTTTTTTCCCATGCTTAGTCGCTGGCTTCTATGTATTCTTAGTGCTATTTATATGCAGGAGAACTAAAAACCTGTGATAAAGATGGGGCCAACTTTGCAGCAAAATTCGTGCATGAGCACAGTGAGAGGCACAACAGGAGAGAGACGGGAAGAGGGAGATGGGGGCGAGTGCAGGTGGATCTACCTACACCTGCGGCCCCAGCAGCAGATTTTTGGTAGCAGAACCCACTTCCACAGCCTGATCTGCAAGACTGTTTTGGTTTAGGCCAAACCAAAACACCATCAAAGTGACCAAAGTCATCACTTCACCATTAAAGTCATGCACTGCCTTTCTTTGCATCAAGTTTGAGTTCATTTACTAGCAAAGCGTCATTTCTTAGCTGTCTCACCGCGTACAGAAATAAAAAACCCTCTACATTAAATAATATTTTTCCTGTTTGTCGAGATTAGGAAATGCTATTCTGCCTTTTTTTTAAAATGTTTCTCATTTGCACATGATGAAAGGAATTATTTCATTAAACCAAATGAAAATATATGGCCAAGCAACGAGTAAGACATCTTCAGCCTAGGAAAAAAAAAGGCAGCAATACTGATGCCCGAAAACTTCTAAAAGTACAAGACACAAGGGAACTGTTCAGTGTGGTGTTGTGGTACGTAGGCACAAAGATAAAGAGAGATGAAGACCTATGGACAGAAACAGAAAAGCACCAGAATAGGTCACGGATATCCCGCTGTTTCCAGGTGGGAGGGGGCTGGGGAGGGGTGGAAGATGTGCCCACATCTCCAAAGAGCAAAGCCAAGCAGAAGGTCTGAAGTGGGTGGGGAGAGTTTTCCTGCCTGATCTGGGATGGTACTGGCTCTCCCGAATCTTTGGGGCTCTGCAATCAGTTCTGGGTCGTGGAAGATTTGCATTTGGCACTTTCCATCCTTGGAGCAGACCTTCTGTCGTGGGTTATTTTCTGCTTGGAGCCAGCTGGTGGATCTTGGAGGGAGACATTGGTGCTTCAGCTGCACTCACCATCTTTTAGCTCCGATGCTGGTGTCACGATGTGACGTTTGGTGAAGAGCTCAGGCCTGGTGTTGGCTTTCCTGTTCTTTGAGAGGATGTGGTTGAGCTTTGCATTCATACGAGCTTCCCACTGCAAGGAAAGGGCTTAATTTGGAAGGAGCAAGGATACAGGAGCTCGTTTGCAGAAGGCAAGGGATGGAGCAGCCTGGAAAATACCGCAGGGTCCTGCTGGAATTGCTGGTGTTTGCTGGGTTGAGAAAAGGGTCAGAACACAAGCATTTTGCCTAATGGTGTTGGCAAATAGCTCTCTGCTTTCATGGAGGATCACCTAGAAGACCAGGATAAATGGGTCATTAGCCTCTGCCCGGAAAAAAAATAGATTTTAGCGTTGTATTTTTTAAATACACCGTAACATGTTTGGTTTCAAGCATTATCCACACAAGCAAGAGGGTTTTCTTGCTTGAAAATCCTCATGGAGACAGGCATAACTTGATTTTGTGATGTAAAGTCAAGCCCCATTCTCTGTCAGAGATCTTTCTGGACTGTTTTGCAATGAAAAATGTTGTGTGTCCGTTAGATGTTTGCACTGAGAGTTACCCCAGTGCCACAACTCACTCTCCGTGAATAAACAGCTTCTGTCTTTTCTTCTCCCCTTCTTCCCAAATTAGTCTCTAAAAAATGTCACATTTCCTGTAATTCACTGCAGGCTCTTCAGTCTCTCCTTGACACCTCAACGTCTGTATCACTCTATTGCAAGTGAACCATGTGGGGGTTTTGCACACCCTGGAAATTTGTGTCAGGCTTGAGAACTGGACAGGGAGACCTTTACATAAGAACGGGGCTCTGGGCTGGTTATGCAAACTGGGGGATATTTATTGATTGTCAAGTTGGGTTTTCCAGTGGTTGAGCCAGGAGGATGTTCAGAAATGAGGCCAATCTTTCGTAGCAGCCTTACCCTGGATTTGGTAACTTGACTTTACAAAGTGACACTGGTGAGCACGGAATAGGCGACACCAGTGCTTCCCACAGAGCTCCCCGACACGGTTTTTGTATTAAAAAAAACAGTCTGGGCAGCGCACTAAATTTATATGTGAACAGATTTGTATCTCTCGTTCTCAGAAGATAAGATCTTGTCGGAACAGAATGCTGTTTGGGGTTACTGTTAATGTTCGTTATCTGCAGTAACAGCCTCGCCTGCTCCTTGCAGCCCCGGCCAAGCTCCAGCATCGTCTGGGCAGCAAGGATGCAGTGGGACGAGCATGGCGAGGGCTGTACTGTTACTGGACCGCACCGTGATTGACTTTCGGTCTGCAAGGGCTGTTTCGACAAGCTCGCATTCACGCAGTAAACTTGGCCGCATTGTCCCCACCTGTTGGGATTTTTCCTGTTTCAAAGCATAAGCCACCTGCCCCCTCTGTCCAGGTACTTTGTTTAATGTTCAACAGGGTTGTTGCAGCAGCAGCGACCTAACTATCTACTGTAATAGGAAAAAGTTCTAATGTTGCTGATAAAGTGGCCATAGAGATAAGACACGGGTGTGTTCGGTGGATTCTCTTTTGCCTTTGCAGAAAGCGTTAATAGATAGATTTCAGGCTGAACGCTTCTGCCTTTCAGGCTTTTCTCTGAACAACACGGGGACAACTGAACAACGGGGACACTCTGAACAACATCCAGCTCCAGCTGCATGTCCATGAGCTGTATCTCCTGGGAGCTGTGGTCCCAGTGATTCCTGCTCCCTTGACATCCTCTCTTTATCCTGTGTGCATCCCTGTTCGGCTGCCCTGTCATTTGCTTGCCTGGTGATCCTGTGCGTCTTTTGTCACGGGTTTACTTGGAGTGCATCCTCAGGAAAGGGCTGTGGGAGCCAGGAGAGGCTTTTGCTGTAGCGGTCGTGGAGTTAATACAGCCCGTGGATTTGCCGTGGTGCATCAAGGCAGTGCCCTCCTCCTGCCAGGCTGCCCTCGTCCCAGCTCTCTGCTCTAGCGTTGGTCTCATTGAACATTATGCTCCTCTTTGTCATCTTAGGGCTTTCTGGGGTATTATTCCTGCCTGGCTTGTCTGGGCAAGCAAAGACAGGATCAGTCTGGCTTGCAGTCAACTCCCCAGCTGAGCAGCCTCCCCGGTCCCGTGCCCTGGGGAGCAGCAGCCTTGGAAAGGGCTCTTGTTCTGAATTCTGTCTGCTGCTCTCAGTGGGATTACAGTGCCACAGCAAACCCGACGCTGCGAACAAATGGGTGAAAAAAAGGTTTATTTTTAGAACTGGAACCATGATGAATATGTGGAATTTGTCCAGGGTCTGCCTGCTGTAGCTTTTTGAAATGCAAATTGCATGTTTGTTAAAATACCTCTCCAAAGGTCAGCGTAACCTAAGAAATAAATGTGCTGGCCTTTGGAAAGCAGGTGGAGTTTCAGATGTGTGATAGCTACTTGTGATTGGGAGCAAGGGTCCCCAGAACCCAAATCTGTTCAGTGCTGCCCATGGGACACCATAGGGATGTGGATGGAAATGCTGCCTTGCCAAAAGAGGTTCCTTTGCACGTTTCAGTGAGAAGTCCTTCACCATTCTTCATCCTTCCATTCTGCTTTTTCTTCCATTTTCCTGGCTTACTTCATATTCGCTGAAGCCCCACTCCTGTGTTTTCAGGACTCATGCTCAATGCGCTTGCAGTTGGTGAGAGTAGGGGTGAAAAATTGGAAACTCTGGAATAAAAAGCAGCAAAATGCTGTATGGGACCTCAAGAGATCACACAGTGGTTCGTGTGCCATTTGATGATGTAGCCAGCCCACTGACATGCTTACAATGCTCAGGGATTTACGTATCTGAGAACTTTGCAATTTTTAATCCTTTTTAGCTCACTGCAAGGTAGAAGAATGCTATTACTCTATGTTAGACAGGGAAGTGAGGCATAAAGAGAAGAAATTACTTGCTGAAAGCACTGTAGGAACCTCACAGCTGAAAAAAATAGTTGGCATAGCCGTTATCTGCCTGTCACCGCATCAGGCAGCCTTGGGGAGGGTGGCGTTTCTGCCACGAGCTTGGCTGTCATTGTCCCCCTGACCGGCTTTAGGGTGGTAAAGCACAGAGAGGGGAGGGTTTGGAGGGGTAGCAGAGGGACAGAAATGCGATCCAAACTATGGAAGCTGAGCCGCAAATTAGGGCAATTCAAAGGCATAAACATCCTGTTGAGCTTGCCTGGTCCCCATCCGTACATGATGAGGAAAACACATGCCTGAGCTGAGCATGTTTAGGGGAGAGCTCTGCCTGCCCTGCCTCGGGTTATGTCAGGCGTTATTCCTGGTGGCAGCCGGCAGGTGTTCATGCGAGGGGGGAACGGCGTTATAAATAAGTTATTCATTCATTTCCTTCTGGGGACTTTCCTATTGTTTAGCCACAATACACTTTCCTGTTTTTTTAAAAAAACAAAACAAAACAAAAAAGCACCAAGCCCTGGCCACAAGTTCCTCTCTGGCAGGACGGACCCAAAGCTGCGTTTGAAGTGGGTGCTTGTGTCATCGCTGTTCCATGCGTCGTGCTGCTGTCACTGTCCCTCCTGCCTCGGTCCTCTGTGCTTTCTGAAAGCAGCGCGAGCAGTCCCTGCTGGGACTTGTACCCAAGAGCATCGTCTCCTGCCGTGCTCAGTCTTTATGGGGCCTTTTCTCCGGCAGGACGATGTGGGAGGAAGGCTGGTGCTGAACAGGGGGTGGAAAGCAGGGGGTTTTTGTGCTGGTGGAGAGGGGACAGGGACAAGGACGAAAGCTCTCTTCCCTCCTTCCTCCTCCTGGCCAACACTGGGACATTGAGGCTGGAGCACTCGCTTTCACAGGGGAGTTATTTTTAACCATCTTAGAAATAAAGTGCAGCTCAATGGATTAGAAAATGATGGTTTTTCTACATGGGGAGTCTGTAGCCCGGCAAGGCGAGGTGTGATGTGAGTGAGCAGGACTGAGCCCACCGGGTCCCACAGGAGCCCCGTCCATGGCTTTGCTCAGCCCACGTCCCAGCTGACGGGCACAAAGGCTCCATGAGCCCCGGTGAAAAATGGGGAGCTGGGGTGGGAAACCGCGGCTGGGAGGGGATTCCCCCCTCAGTGCTCGAGGATTCCCCGCTCAGTGCTCGAGGCCACGTGCCCAGCGCTGCTGGGGGGGTTCGTGCCACCGTGCCTGTCTCTGCTAAGGAAACCCCAACCCGTATTTCCTCCGCAGCATCGTTTTCAGGAGCGTTTGCAGGCAGACGCATGGAGCAGCACCCACATGAGCAGGGGATGGTCTGTGCTGAGAGCAGCCATCTTCTGCATTTCAGCTCCTTGAGAGGCAAGAGATATGAGATTTCTCCTGGGAATACCTAAGAGAAATACCCATACCGTTGCAAGCACGGCTGGGGCTGACCCACAGACCCAGGGACCCCCCTCCTGCCCTGGGAGAGCCCACGGGGAAGCTGCAGTGCCGAGCTGGGCAGGGTGGATTTAACACCCAGGGGGACTTAACACCCAGGGGGACTTCTCTCTGTCTCCCCCAGGACTCTGCCTTATGGAAATAGCAAACCCCGCACTGGTGTAAGTGCAAGGATGTATTTATTTACATTAGCGCACAATAGGATTAACCATTACCCTGTGCTACGCAGGGGTTGTCACGTGCAGTGCAAATGAAGAGACACAAAAGACCTTTTATTCAGGCACCGCATTTGCCTGTCACAATCTAGGACTGACCTTTTTCCTTAATGCAAACAGGAGCTCTTTGCCTTTGTCGCTCTGTGCCTCCTGTTGCAGATGCCGGATTTCAAGGGCTAATCCTGTGTTCGGATCTTGACTGCGAGCCCTTTTCTCTTGCATTGGCAAAGGCAGCGGTTGCTTAGAGCCTCTGTTAGTCCAGAGAGCAAATGCAAGTCCCAACCTCTCGCTGCCCTACCTGGTAGGGTTTTGCTTGCAAAAAAGGCTGTTGCAACTGCAGCCTTCCTGCCAGCTTTCCCAGCTGAGCTCCCCGCGTCTTCTGGTGTCACTTTCCACGAGAGGAAAGCATCACAAAATCCTTCCCTTGTCACAAAGCAAAGGCAGGGGTTACACACAGGGAGGAAGCAGCTTGAAGGAAGGGCCGGGCAGGAGGCTGCTAAAGCTTCAAACATGGCAAAATGTTTCAAAATAAATGCGTGCATGTGAGGCAGTTTTATATTTAACAGGATGCTTTTGAGATCCTAGCACATCTTCCATTTTTGATTTAAAAATCTACTAAGCCAGGTGCAAAGAGGAGGCAAGATGCGGTGGGTGGGAAATGGGTGGACTAAACGCCTGTGACGCTGTGATGATGATGATGGTGGTGGTGATGGTGGTCACGGGGTCCTGGTCTCTCAGCAGGACCCCATGTTCAGGGATATGCAAAAGACATTGTTCCCACCTCGGGGAATTTGCAGCTAAGGCTTAAGATTAAAAGTTGGGCTTTTTTCATTTCTGCTCCACACTTGTGTGAACTTCACTTTAGGCCTCAAATCTGCTGTTCTTGAGATGGGTCTTGAAATTGCTATTGACTTTAAATGCTGCAAGATCTCGCCCATAAATTCTCCTTCTCCCATCTGTAAAATGGGCATGGCAGGATTTCTGTGCCATCTGTGGTGCTGCAAAGCCGAAAACAATAATAATTTATAAAGTGCTTTGAGCTCAAATGGAAGGTTCTGTGTAAAAGCAAGGCTTTGCAGGATGATATGGTCCAGTTTTTAATCTGGTATCTGAACCAGGGGCTGGGTTGCAAGCTTTAGAAGAACAGTCTGGTGATGCAGAGGTAGTGCTCCAGCTGCTAAACGTCTTGGTTTATTTGTGTTGTTCAGAAGCTCCTGTTCATCATTAGAAAACTAAGGAACAGAGCAGCCAGCAGCAGCACGTCCCCAGATTCTATGATTTTATCTCTGATCTTAACAGCCGGGATCCTCAGAGATGGTGTGACTCCGCTGGTGATTTAACAGCACATACATTGTAAATAGGAAGTTTGGAGCCACAACCACAAGTGTTAGGACTTTCCGAGTGCAATAGGATGCATCTGATGGGAACAAAAGGATGTTCGTTTCCATCCAGCTTTGCAGGGTGTAGAAGGGAAGCTGCCTAACCTTTGCCCCAAGAGCCATATTTGCCTTGCATTTGTATAAAGCTGAGGGCCAAATTAGCCCAACAAAGAGCAGATTTTGGCAAAGCATGGCATTTTAAGATTAAACAATGTGGTTCCCGGCAAGTAGAAAGTGATAGGACTAAGTAGCAAGTGACAGGACCAAGTAGCAAGTGATAGGACAAGAGGAAACGGCCTCAAGTTGCACCAGGGGAGGTTCAGTTTGGATATTAGGAAAAAATTCTTCCCGGAAAGGGCTGTGGGGCATTGGAACAGGCTGCCCAGGGCAGTGCTGGAGTCACCATCCCTGGAGGGGTTTAAAAGGCGCTTAGACGAGGTTCTTAGGGACATGGGTTAGTGCCAGAGTGAGGTTATGGTTGGACTCGATGATCCTGACGGTCTCTTCCGACTGAAATGATTCTGTGATTCTAAGTAATGCCAGGCAGGTGTGGCAAGCCAGTTGTGGTTTCCTGGGCTGAGCTGATGCACAGCTCAGGTCCAGCACTTCTGACGGAGCCGCTGGTTTCTCCTTTTGCAGACACAAGCCACCAGCCCCGCTCCATCTCCAGCCGCCCCTACTACAGTTTGCCCAACAGCAGCCATGAGAGACGCTCGGTCCTCGCTATCACGGAGCCGCCGCGTTTCCACTCCCAAGCCAAAGGCAAGAACGTGCGTCTGGACGCTCACTCCCGCAAGGCCACGCGGAGGAACAGCTTCTGCAACGGGGTCACCTTCACCAACCGGCCCATCCACCTCTACGAGAAGGTCAGGCTGAAGCTGGTGGCCGTGCACCACGGCTGGAGCGGGGCCCTGCGCTTCGGCTTCACCATTCACGACCCGTCGCAGATGAGCTCTGACGACATACCAAAGTACGCCTGTCCGGACCTGGTGACCCGACCCGGATACTGGGCCAAAGCTTTGCCAGAGAGGTTTGCTGTCAGAGACAATATCTTGGCCTTCTGGGTTGACCGCCATGGGAGAGTCTTCTACAGTATTAATGATGAGGAGCCGATATTGTTTCACTGTGGTATTAAAGTTTCTGGTCCTCTCTGGGCACTCATAGATGTCTATGGAATTACCCATGAAGTGCAAATACTAGGTAAGTGTGTGTTTTGGCCCCTGGCTTGCTCTTCTGATTGCTCTTTCTACAAAGGCATGATCATGGAGAAAAGATGCATAATCTGTCTGGTTGATCATTTCTATGGGACGCTTAAGAAAACCAATTCACTGTTGGTTTTGTACTTGAAATTAACTGTTTTTCTTTCGCCAGCAGCAGGGATCCAGAAAGCAACATATTTCAGAGATGTCAGTGATGAGAAGTCCTAAGGCTGTGCATTATTGCAGCCGTGTGAAGGGCTAGATGGAAATCTTTACATGTAACTTTACCCAGCTTTTCTTTACCCAGCTTTTTCCTCAGCTAGATGTGCTGCTATAGCCCGGAAAAAACATGGTGCTGCTTTACAGCAGCGTCCCAGGGGCTGAGGGGACAAAGGCGGCCAGCTTTGGCTTCCCCTCTTCTTTCCCACCTACCAGTTACTGCCAGTCCACTGCAAAACTATGACCCATTCCCCACGTATCTCCTTCCCAAGGCCCTTCTGAGCTCTTGGCCCTGGTCCCCACCTAGTCTGGCAGTATAACAAGCTGTGTTTGCAGATGTAACCCGATTTACCCTTCCCGTGCACACGGGCATCACTGTATGTCTGCGAAGCAGCGGCTGCAGCGCAGGATGCAGCTCGCCAGCTGAAGAGTGATGAGAAAATGTAGTGCGAGCTCCCATGTGCTTTGGGATGCTTGGCATCGCGTGCCACATCCCCCCTCACCCCTAAGCACATCACTGCATTCTGGTGCTGCCTGGCTGATTTACAAGCATCGTCCTCCGGGAGAGCTGCAAGAGGGGATGAATTTGTTCCCATTAGCAAACCAAGCTGATTGCCATGGAATGACTTTCCTTTTGTGATTTACGGCATTGAAATTTCAAATGAGTTCAATGTTAGATGGAGTGTTTTGAGCTGGTCTACACCACAGGGAATCCTTTCAAAATACAAGAGTGTTGCCCTTTCCTGGAGGCTCCTAGGAGCTGATTTAGTTTTTAACAGCCAAACTAAGCTGCATCTGCTCGAGGTGATGGTGCCTCCATCCTCACACTGAGCGAATACCAGCAATAAGCTGGGAAATGGTCAGGCCAGTGGGCAGGCAGCTTCACCACATATTCTTCCAAATGGTACCAATTATTATACAGGCAAGAAGGCTACACATAAACAACACTTTCCCCTGCCTGCTCTGCCTCAAATGTGTAATTAAACCTTACCAGTAGCTTATCCTGTAATTGCAATTACAAAGCACTCAAGCCTCTGGCACTCAACACAGAGGTGAAGGAGCATTTGCTGCATTGGCCAGTGCAGCTGCTTCACCAGAGCAGTCCTTCCTCATTAGATTATAGTTAGGAAAGTAAAATGCAGTTTATTTCTGCCACCTACTCCCCAGTACTGCCTGCAGCATCCAAGTGTGCAGAGTGAAACCTTTGTCCTGAGGGCACCTGTACTTTGATTAATTTTTTAAAATCAAAGCACCAGGCCCCACAAACTGCCCCAGGGCTCAGGGTGGTGCTCAGCCATCCGGGGCACCAGGGGGCTCGGCCTCCTTGCTCCAGATGTGGTGGTGTCATAGCTGACATGTTTGCCTTTCTCTGTTCCTCACAAAATTCTGCAAGTTGAGAAAGCTATGAAGTACAGCTCAAATACAGATGCACAAAATGCATCCTTCAGCATCATGAAGCTTGGATGTGTCTTACTGTTCTGTGAGCACATTTCTTGCCAGATACTGTGTACTTACTAGAAGCAACTGGTCCAGCCATCAGCCCACACCAGTGGCCTCTCCTGCTTGGGTTCCCAAGAAAGGAGCCTCTGCTTTGCAGCTGCTTAATGGATTTGGGTGTTTTTCCCTCCTTACTTAAGACTGGTGATGTTCTCCTCTGAGGAGTGTTGGTGCTGGGCTGCTCTCCACCTCTGGGAACACCAGGAGTCTGCTTTGTTCACGCACACTCTTCACTTCCATGTGCTTTGACTTTGCTCAGCTGGTTAATGCCTGACCTGGGAGTGAAGTGTCCAAGCAGTGCTGGAAGTAGAAGAAAGGACACTCCCCAACCTCCTCACACCTTTAAATCCCCCCTGGCCTGGCATGGCTGAGGTGAAAATCTGCAAAATGAATTAAGAATCAGCATCCCAACTTTCCCTTTGCTGTGAAAGGGGAAAATAACTCTCTACTATAAAAATCTTCTTAGCAACACCTGCAGCAAGTAGCTTTGGTGACAAGTTCTCAATTCAAAATCTCTGCAGTGGTGTGAACACCCCTGAGATGCGAGGCCTGAAATCCTGTAAAATGACCTCTTTTGGCCACACGTGTGCCTGGACACCTCGCAGCTGTAAGGCAACGACAAGGAGTGTAAAAAGAATACCTGTTCATGCTTGTGCTCCTTCACCCATCACCGTGTCGTGGATTTGGCGTTTCCTGCTTTAACAGAGAAAGCTCAAAGCTATGAGACCCCTCTGCTAAGAAAGCTGTAGGAACACACTGGTTTACAGTTTTTCCAAGCTCACCAGTGCAAGGAGCTCCCAGATGACATGGGTACTCCATAATTCTTGTTTTCCCTCAGCTAATGCCAACACACAGCTATTTCTTTGCCTGCTGCTTGCTCCACACGCGACTCTTCACCGCTAGCTGTTCATTAGTGGTTGGCCTCTGGCTAATTTTTCCATTTTTTTCCTTTTGGAGGAACAGAATTCAGTTAATCTGTAGGCTGAAATAATAACAATTCTACCCAGAAAAGCAGGCACTTATATCTTGATTCTAATGTCCCTTATCTTTGGCTTTATCTCACAGACAGCGTGTTTGCAGAGACCATGACCACTGCCCATCTCAGCACCGCCCGTCTCAGCACTTGCCTTCCGCAGAGCAACCACGATTCAGCCAACTTCAATAACAACGAACTGGAGAACAACCAAGTGGTGGCCAAAATCGCAAACTTAAACTTAAGTCGGGTACCAGGACTTGCGACAGACAACCACATCATCCCCTGTTGCCCAAACCGACGGCAGCACGCCCAGGGGGTCCCAGCCTTCCTGGACACAGACCTGCGATTCCACCCCACCCGTGGACCTGACATCACCTTCTCTCAGGACCGGATGGTTGCATGCACCAACTGGCAGGAAAGCAATAGGACTTTGGTGTTTTCTGACCGGCCTTTGCACATCGGTGAAAGCCTCTTTGTGGAAGTAGGACACCTTGGGTTGCCATACTACGGGGCCCTTTCATTTGGCATCACTTCTTGTGATCCGAGTACTTTACGGACAAACGAGCTCCCAGCAGATCCGGACTTTCTCTTGGACCGCAAGGAGTACTGGGTTGTTTACCGAGCGTTCCCGGTCCTCAACAGCGGCGACATTCTCAGTTTCATGGTCTTGCCGAATGGAGAGGTGCACCACGGGGTGAACGGAGCCAGCCGAGGGATGCTAATGTGTGTGGACACCTCACAGTCGCTCTGGGTGTTTTTTACAATCCACGGTGTGATCAACCAGCTCAAAATATTGGGTAAGTGCAGCCAAAAGAGATGATAATGAGGAGCACCTGGCTGGTGACGTCTCCTGGGCCAGAACGGGAGCTGAGGGTTTGCATTCACAGTGTTGCCTTTAGCAGATGGTCACTGATGTGAGTAAGCAGCTCCTGATCTCACCTTGTGTTTGCAAACAAAAGTGAGCAAGACATGGTAGCTGTCACAGAGATGTATGCAGCCTATAAAAGTCCTCCATAAAATTATGAGACTCGAGAGATAAAATGAGCAGCAGGTGGGGACCAAGGATGGCTGTGGTGGGGACAGCAGTTTTTTTTGTTTTAAAAGGGATTCTTCATAAACCCACTATTCAGCCAACAGGTATTGAACTCCTGCCTTGGTGAGGGCGATGGTTTCTGTGAGCGCAGGTCTGGTTTAAGCACATGTGTTGGCAATGGACAGTAATCACTCCCCAGGCACTGCTGCTTCTCGGGTGTCGGATGTCACTTTTGATCTATTGATCGTGACCAGTTCCAGTGCTTCTCCTTTGCTCTTATTAAAGATTCTGTCAGAAAAACAGATGTTGATGACTTTGTAAAGCAAGTTTTTCCCATTTAAAGCAATGCCCTTTCCCAGCTGCCCCTGAGCTGTTAGTGAGACAGTAGTAGCTTGAGGCTGCTGCTGCTGGAGAGATCAGGACGGTGGGGAAGTGACTTTACACCCCAAATGATGGCTGTCAGACCACCTGGTGCTCGCTTCACTGAAGCACTGAGCAGAGATGGTACAATGGCATAGCCAGGTCCCCACCCTGGAGGGCACATCCGAAATCGCGCACCTGTGTCGTTACTAAGGGGCAGCACTCACGAGCAGCTGGGCTTTCTCCTAAAGCCCTGCGGGGAGGGAGCGACTGGCTGGGCAGGGGGTGTTCAGTGGGGTTTGTGTCCATGGGCGCTCAGCTCTCCCTGTGTTTGCAGGCACTGTGCAGTCCAGCCCAGTGACCGTCTCTCCCTCAGGATCGCCCGGCGGCTCGCAGTACGACAGCGACTCAGACATGGCCTTCAGCGTCAACAGGTCGTCGTCTGCTTCAGAGTCGTCACTCGGTAAGGGAGCCCGGCCCTCGGCAGCCTCTGTGCCGAGACAGGAATCAGGTGGGGCTACGCGATTCAGCAGGGCAAGGTTAAGGGGGAGATGTCACATCTCCTGCAAGGCTGACAGAAATAACGGGAAGGGAACACAAAGTGGTGGGAAGCTTTTCACAGCCTGAAGTAGGGCTTACGTGGTGCTTCCCACTTAGTCTGTTTAATGTAAATGATCCCTTGCTGCAGCAGCAGTGCTGCAAGAGAGGGGGTGCGGTGCCATGCCTGGGGGTCTCACACCACCCCGGTTTAGAATAGAAGAAGACTCAGCTAATAGAATGTCCTGAGCTGGAAGGGACCCACAAGGATCATTGAGTCCAGCTCCTGTCCCTGCACAGGACACCCCACAGGTCACACCGTGTGTCTGAGGACGTTGTCCAGTCTCTTCTTGAACACTGTCAGGTTGGGGCTGTGACACCTCCCTGGGGAGCCTGTTCAGTGTCCAGCACCTCTGGGTGAAGAACCTTTTCCTAATGTCCAACCTGAACCTCCCCTGG
The DNA here is from genome assembly GCF_964273445.1 of Streptopelia decaocto. Classification (NCBI taxonomy): domain Eukaryota; kingdom Metazoa; phylum Chordata; class Aves; order Columbiformes; family Columbidae; genus Streptopelia; species Streptopelia decaocto. The sequence goes on along the minus strand of NC_138667.1, from coordinate 2,484,331 downwards.
CACATCTTCTGCCATTCCCTGGGGTTCTGTTGTTGGTCACCAAAGAGAAGAGAACGGTGCCTGCTCTTCCTCCTCCCCTTGTCAGTAACTTGTAACCACCATGAGGTCTCCCTTCAGTCTCCTTTTCTCTGAGATTCTGCACCGCCCAGGCTGTGCTGCTGGAGGGATGCCCTTGTGTTTGGGTCTCAGGCACACAGCCCTGGGTGCCCTGCCCAATACCGCCCCGGCACGTGCCACCGTTGCGTTGTGCCACAGTCCCCTGGCACAGCCAGCAAGATGCAGGAGTGGGGTTCTGCACAGCCCCACCGTCAAACAGGTGTGCAAACCACAGCCCTGCTTCGGGAAGCCCAGGCAAGCTGTGCTTTGCCCCAGAGGGTCCAGCGTAGGGCAACGAAGATGATTAAGGGAGTGGAGCATCTCCCTTATGAAGAAAGGCTGAGGGAGCTGGGGCTCTTTAGTTTGGAGGAGACTAAGGGGGAACCTTATTAATGTTTATAAATATATAAAGGGTGAGTGCCATGAGGATGGAGCCAGGCTCTTCTCGGTGGCAAACAATGATAGGACAAGGGGTAATGGGATCAAGCTGGAACACAAGAGGTTCCACTTAAATTTGAGAAAAAACTTCTTCTCAGTAAGGGTGACAGACACTGGAACAGGCTGCCCAGGGGGGTTGTGGAGTCTCCTTCCCTGGAGACATTCAAAACCCACCTGGACATGTTCCTGTGCGACCTCACCTGGGTGTTCCTGCTCCAGCAGGGGGATTGGACTGGATGATCTTTTGAGGTCCCTTCCAATCCCAAACATACTGTAATACTGTGATACTGTGATCTGGTAGAAGAGGGATGGCAGGCTCTGCCTGGAGCTGTGCCTGCGTTACCAGTTAGAATACGCTGGGATTTATTTGGCCAAACAAAGGAGGCAATGACTAAGGAAGGAAGAGCCTTAAAAAACTGACTTGAGGGCATGTATGTTGTGTGCTGTCAGGCCTGCACTGTCCTGGTGACTGAATGACCTTGTTCCTCTTCCTCCTTGCAGTGACCGCTCCCAGCTCCCCCCTGAGCCCTCCCATCTCTCCCGTCTTCTCCCCTCCAGAGCCATCAAGCAGCAAGAACGGGGAATGCACCGTCTGCTTTGACAGCGAGGTGGACACGGTGATCTACACCTGCGGACACATGTGCCTCTGCAACACCTGTGGTCTTAAGCTGAAGAAGCAGCTCAACGCCTGCTGCCCAATCTGCCGACGGGTCATCAAAGATGTTATTAAAATATACCGCCCTTAGTGCCCAACTTGGGCTGTAGGAAGGGAGAACGCCGCTAGCAGTAACCACGCCTTTCCGTCCCTGCTTATGGGTTATCGTGCTGGTCAGTCGTTATCAAGTGGCTCGTTATCTGTGTTTCCTTATTTGACTGGTAGGGCACAATTCAGGGATAAAATTGAGCTGAGGATCACATGGGGCCCAAAGGCACAGCTGCTGTGTGCCCATGGGTGAATCTGGAGAATCATGGTCTGGACCCAACCCAGCTGCAAATGAGAAATTTCCAGTGCAAAGGCTCTTTTTTTCCTCCTCCAGAGGCTCGCTGTGATTGGGAAGGGCAAGTTGCCGCTTGGCCAGTGCCCGGTGCCACTGAGCTTCCCAACCCCAAAACCCCAACAGCTCTGGGCTGCTGCCAGGGGCTTGTACTGTGGTGGAACAAAATTAGGACGAGGCCCAGTGGGAGGGTCCGAAGTGGCTAAAACTGATCTGCAAATGACATGTCCATCTGTGTAAGGGGAACTAGCTAAGGCCAGAATAGTAGCACAGCCAGATTCTCACTTGTTTGGATTTTGGCCCCCTGAACAAGCTTCTGCGCCACGTGGAGAAGGTGGTCTGCACTCACATAAAGCAGCTTTTGCTTTCTGTGGCAGAGCAGGGACTTTTGGCCAGGAAGGCTGAGACCCAGGGAGCAGCCACAGCGTAGCAGCGAGAAGCACGGGCCCCCAGAGAGCCCCAGCGCACCCCGGTTGCTGCAGCAGCAGCGATGGGCTGTGGGCACCGCCTGGCTGCCGGAGCCACAGATCGCAGCCCGTGGATGAGAGGTGCGTTCGGATGGGCACACGGTGAGCCTGGCTTAGAAAAAGCGCAGCGGTACTGCCACCTGCGAGGGTGATGTTTGTCATCTCTGGGCACACACGTTTGCGTTTTGCTTTGCTGCTCTTCATGGGTGGCAGAGCTGCTGTCTCGCACCGTCCTGGCTGGCTCGCTGCCCCGAGCCTTTCCCTGCAGCCCAGCCTTCCTCCCACCCCGCTACAGGGACTTTTTGAAGCCTGTGTTGAGAAATGAATTGCTGACCCAGTCCCAGCAGGCTCAACTTTTTTGTGGGGACCACGTATGTGCCGATTTTACCTGCTTTGTCTCCTTTCCAGGTTTCCCAGTAGAGCTTCCAGCTGCCCAGACACTGGATCCCAGCAGTAGATGAGAACTTGTTGAGGTGAACAGGGAGCTGTGTCACCTGGCTTTACTTGGGAGGAGGAAAGAAAAAGGCTCTGGGGCTATTATTAGATGTTGGGATCTTAAAAGGTAAATGGGTTTCAGCTGTGATATTAGACAACCACAAGCAACCTGGGTGAGTTGGGCTGGTGCAGGGAGCTTGGTGTCCTCCTCCCTGCTGACCCCCATCCTCCATCCACCCCACGACTCCTCTCTGCTCCTTCACCATGGGCAGTTGCCACCTGGTCCGGGTTCCTAAAGAGGCAGAGAAAGGGGATGCAGATGGGAGGACTAGGGAGGGACAGGTGTCATTCTAGCTTGGTGACCACGTGCCACCAAGGGGGTGAGAACAGCTTTCTGAGAAAGGTGCAATTATCACGTTTGTATTTCAAAAAAGATAAAAGCCTAGCAACCCCTGTACATTTCAGGGTTTCTGAGCACAGAGGGGACACCCGACGTTGTCAGTGTCACCTCATCTTGCTGTTCCCTTTCTCCCGAGGTGCCGGTAGCCATGGGTGCGCTGCTGCCTCTCATGGTGCTGCTGCAGGGCTGTGCTTTGGTGGTGCCAGCAGTGCCATGCCTGGTGACAAACCAGCGCTCAGCCCCGTCCCAGCCCCGCGCTGCCATCACGGGGAGCATCTCGTCCTCCTCCCGCAGCGGCCGTGGCTGCTCAGCAGCCTGTTCCACACGCCAACTCACAGGGTAGGGAGAAAACTATGTTTTTCTTCCTTGGAGAGCTAATTAACATTTTAATTAAGTGTATAAATAAGAGACTGCTGTAGAGTGAGATCTCGCATCCATCGCCCTGATGTATCGGCACAGGAGCCTGCTGGCTTTGTGTGGCCCTGTAGGGAAGCTCGGCTCGTTGTTTGCACATTGGGGTCCAGCTGTGGTCCCTGGGCACAGCACTGAGAGCGCGATGATTGCAAAGTGTGTGAGCAGGGGATGAGCCTTTGCACGGTGATGAATTAAAGGAAAGTTGTGTGAATCCCCAGCAAGCGATGCTGGCTTGGATCAGCAAACACCAGCGGCCACCCCTGGGGCTGCTGTCCCACTTTTGGGGGTGCCCAGTCCCTTTTGGTGGGACAGAGCCCATTTACTTGCCTCACACCCACCCCAGGTGGTGTCTGAGCCGTTCAGGACTCATTGCACGGGTTTAATTTTTGCTGTAGCAGCTGAGACCAGTTTCCAGAAGGGCAGCAGCCAACGGGGCCAGCAAGGGAGCAGCTCATTCAGGGGAATGACCCAAGTTGGGTTCTGCAGTGCGGCCGCGCACCAAGCGGGACCCGGGGCAGTGGACGGGTTCCCCTGCCAGCCCAAGAGCAACAGGAATTTTATCCAAAATAGGCCTCTTCTAAAAGATTTCCAGGAAAAGGTAGCCTCTTACAGATTTAATTGTTAGTATTCGTATTGCTATTTTTTTTAAACAGTCTGATGATATATATGATTTGTACAGAAGATCTGTTTGTGCCTTATAAGGGTGTCTGTGCACTTTTTATCCTTTTTAAAGCAACTTTTAAAAAAGAAAAAAAAAAAACGGGGAGAAAACAACACAGATCAATGGTAGTTTTATAGAATTTTGTGTTCACTGAGAATCCTGCTTTTTATAAATATATATATATATATATATATGAGTGAAAAAGTGTTTATTTCCATGGATCTCCCCGCCTCTCCTTCTACCATATTTGTTTAAATTTTTTTAAAAAGGAAAGAAGAAAAAGAAGAGATGGGGGAAAACTCCTTTACCTTCCTTCTTTCCGAGACAGTTACTCTCTTATTGTTACCTTTATGATTCAATACTGTGACCTGCACATCATGTTGAAGCTGAATCAGACTTTGGACCTCTGTATTGGGCTTGTCAAGCAAATCCTGTGGGGGAGCGGGGGGGAGGGCATCGCACGCGGGAGGGAGCTGCACTTCTACATGTCAGTGGTCTGTAGCGTTGTGTTCAGTGCTGTGTGTTTTACTTTTGTCCATTTACCTGTTTTACATTAATATAATTTTACTTGTTTATGAAACAAATAAAACTTCGGCTTGTAAAGAGTGCTCACAGATGTTTGAAAGCGTTTGACTGGAGAATAAGCGAGTCCTTTATTTCCAAAGTGCGGTGATGCTAACACATAGAGGGGAGGCACCTTCGTTCAGCTCAGGCACCTCTGCTTAAAATAACCATAAATTTAGACACTTTAAATACCTTGGATGAGTTTTGCTTTGCTCCTGGAGGTCACTGCCCAGTCCCTCGATGCGCACAGCCAGGCAGGGGGATTCCTGCCTCATTTAACCTTGCAAACCCTTGAAAACTTGGCTGGACGCTGCAGTAAAACAGGGTGTATTTTAGGGCTGCAGCAGTTGGGGGGTGGTGTGGTTGATTTTTAGTACTCTTTAGTACATTTTTAGTACTCTTAGAGAGCAAGATTTATAAGATTTTGGAAAAAAAAACAAAACCAAAATCTCCCTTAATTCATAACCATTAACAGACAAAATAGAGATAAAAGTGGAGTCGCCAATTTTGTTTACCAGAAGATAATACGCTGCTTGTGGCCAAAGCATCACCCCAGGAAATCCCAACACATTCATCTCCTGGACTACGAACAAGTTAAAAAACCCGTAGCCAGTTTAAGAACAGCAACATCTGAGACTAAACAAGACAACCACATGTGTGAAGGGTGAGCCTATCCTCCCAAGTTTAAGAGGAGGATGGAGTTCCAACAGTATCTGTTTTTACCTATTACGATATAATCGTTACCCAGAATAATCCATAGCATTGAGACTAACAGAAAGCAATGAGTTGAACTGGGCTCTGAATACCCTCTGTGGCTTCTTAGATATCTATATTTCCCAGCAGTTCTGAGACACACCGGTGGGCAAGGCTTGCATTAATGCCATCTTTGCTGGGACTTGCTATTGTCCCAAATGTCTCACCCGAGCTGCCCCATCTCAAGCGAGGCACTGGGGCTGTGGCAGCTGCATGGCTGCTTTTTATTTCTTGTTTCTTTTTGCTTTTATTTTTTCTCTGTGTTTCTTCCTTCTATTTGTTTTTTGTTTTCCTTTATTTATTTTAATTTTGTTTCATTCTGTCCTTTTGTTCGGTTTCGTAGCGATGCCTGTGTCTTTGTTTCGCAAGCAGAGGCCAACAGCAGGCTGCTCCATAAACTGTTTATATCCCAAAACGCAGCCCGCTGAAGCCAGACACCACTCAAGCAGCCTCAGATGTGGTTTAGAGCGGCGTGGAATAATTCATTCATAACTCTGCCCTGGCAAGAAAACGGCCACAGTTCAGCATTTGCACGAAAACACGAGCTGCAGGTGGCGAAGGAGCCCGGCAATGGCTATTTATGCCAAAAACGCCTTTTTATAAACTCTGCTGCCTCGCTTTATCCAGAGAGCTGATCCCTGTGAGCTGCCAACAGAGCAATGCTGCCGGTCTCAGGCCACAGAGTGACTTTGCAGCACGTCGAGCATCCGTCCAGCTCCCGTCACCTGCGCCACAGCCCCCCGTGCTCCCTCCCCTCTGACACAGACCCCTGACTGCAGCAGAGCAGGACACTACAATGTACCCACACCCCAGCCCCGCTCCTGCAGTGCCACCCATGAGCTGAACTGGACTATTTGTGGCCATGGACCATGAGAATGAGTTGTGAGCATCATGACCTTCCCCAGCCCCGTTGCAGGGGATGCTGTGGGTAGAAGCTCTTGCTGCAAATGAAGCCGGGCAAACACAGCACTGCCCTGTTCACCTCCCAGAGGACAAAAGCACTCGAGGACAGAGAAATGTCTCACCTGGGGATGTCTCCTGTGCAGCACAAGGGAGCAGCTCAGGGCTCCTTGACCGTATCAACGTTATGGCAACAAGCAGCACGTGCCGGACCCTGAACCAGGTCAGCGGGCAGAGCTGCCATTGCTCCAGACAGGAGAGCAGCACATCTCCAGAGACAGCCAGACACGGGTTCACCAGGGTGCTTGAAACCAGTCAAGCAGTTTCTTTTTATTTCTTAAAAAAAGAAAACCAACAAATAAAACACACCCCCCCCCGCCACAAAAGCCCCCCAAAACACTGAATAATAATAATAATAATCAATAAAAATCAGTCCCCTAACAGTGAAAGTATAGATATGGCATTTACACAGCTATATCTATCTTCCATTCTCCCCCCCACCACCCACCCACAGTAATGTAGATTTATACGCGCTTACATAATATCGTGACACAGGGACAGACAGACGGGCTTTGAGAGCCTGCGGGAAGGAGCGGGGCGCAGCGGGGGCCTCCAGCTGCCGGGACCGTGCCGAACCGCAGGACCCCCCCAACACCCCGCTCTTCGGCCCCAAGCCACGGTGATGCCTCCCCCACCACGAGCCGCGGCCTTGGGGCTGCGCTGGTTATGGACAAGGAGGGAGGTTGATCTTTGGGTGATGTGCCCTGCGGCCAAGCTCAGCGTACCGAGCCTCCTGGCCGCTGTCCTCCTCCTCACGAGGTAGTCGGGGAGCTTGGCCACCTCTGATGCGATATGAACAGAGATGAAGAGCATCCTGGCAGAGGGCACATGCGGCCTCCAAACCAGGGGGCATGTGTCTGATGGGGGTACAAAGCCCTGCCAGCCCCATGGCTCTCGGCATCTTCCCGACAGGAGCCGCTGTCCAGCCTGTGGTCCCTTTGCACTTGGAAGAGTGGTAGGAAGTGGTAAGGCTGCGGGTGTCGGCACCCTACCGAGGGTCACCCCCTCCTCGGGCACCCACCCTTCTTGGAAGCTCTTTGGGAACAAGGGAGCGATCCTGTCACACGCTCAATGAGCCAAATACAGTACTTGTGTCAGCAAAACGAAGCACTACCAGTTCTGAGGTTCAGTCTGGGAGGAAAGCAGAAATAGCCCTCATTCATAGTACAGAGGTCACAGAAATAGCATTGTCCCCTCTGAGGAAAGCTGAGGGCAGTGAGGTCTCTGAGACAGAGAAAGGAGAGACCTTTCTGAGATTAAAAGGTCATTCAGCAAAGAGAGAGCAAGGACAGTGCCATGGAGAAAGGGCACACAGCCCTTCCACACCTTGCATGAACCTGCCAGAGAAGGGGATGCAGGTCCAGCCCCCTCTGCAGATACGATGGGGCTGGATTTGGCTGCTGGGCAGCTCAGATTTAACTCATCCTGTCCCCATTTCGTTCCAAAGCAAAAGGGATTTACTGGAGCAAGAGATGCGCCGAGACAAGGCAGCGTTGTTCGCCCAGCCCGCCCTGCGAGTCTCCCGGGAGCACATCAACACCTCGCAACGTGCCATGCAAGGAACTTTGCTATGGCATTGGGTTGCAGATGTATTGCTTATTGCCAGCTCAGGTGAGTCAGCCTGATGAGAGGCTGATGTGCCACCAGAGAAAACCGCAGGTGGGAGGGAGAGAAATCAGCAGGAAACTGGGGTGCACATGTTCCCACGGCTAAAAATCAGCCTGGGGGCTTGTGGGTATGAGGCCAGACTGGGATGGGTCAGGATTTCTCCATCAGATCAAACCAGGGCTGTGACAATCTGCCCCATCTCCTTCCAAGACTGACCCTGGCCTGAGGCACCAACATTTTCATTCTGTACACAGAGGCATCTTCAACTCCATGTTTCCAGGGAAGAAAATATGGGACAGAGAAAGAACTGAGCACCTGGGGGAGTTGAGAACGCTCCTTTAATTCTACCAGCCTCAAATTAGAGGGAAAACTGTACTTTTTTTCAGCAGCAAAACAATGCGGCTGTGGAGCTGCGGCTGCAGCACTTACACTTGCAATTAGACTAGAAAGGGCAAAGGGGTTTGGTCAACAAGAAACCATGAGAAGCACTGGGTTTAAAGCTCTTCCAGAGAGACAAATGTGGCCCTGAATCTGCAAGTACAGAAGGGAAGAAAGCGGCACTGGGGAATAACAGCTCATCCACACTCATCCTCCTGCTGGGTTAAGCAACACTGCGGGCAAGATGAGGCTTGGCAGGAATGTCAGCATAGAAAAACTCCAAGTCCTGCTTGACCTGGAGCCCCCCAGCCAGCCCCCCCACGCAGGATGAAACGAAAGCACCTGGAAGACAGGCAGATGGGGTGATGAACAAGGCAGGGAGCCCCTGAGCACCAGACACACCTCACAACTGGTTGTGATGAGGAGCCAAACTCCCACATTCTGGATTGCACTTGGTAATATCAGCACCTACGGAAGGACCCACCTCCTGGCTGCTGCCCCTCAGCCCAGGGAGCACTGTGGGTCCCAGGAACGGGTGGTCCCCCTTAGTCCAACAGGCAGGGCAGCCTGTGTGGGAAGGAAGGCAAAGCGGCACCTTTCCAGGGCTCTTGGGGGTCATTTTGGTCCTCTGTGCTTTGCATAGTATTCTTCAGCTACCAAAGCGAAACGCCTCTTGTCGTTTGGCTGCAGCACTGCAAGGGAGAAGCCTGCATAGCGCCCTGGATCAGCACAGAGAGGACCTGTTAAATATCTGTGTGTGTGTTTTTCTGTATTTTTTTTCCACCAGGAGGATGTTGAAGGTAACACTTGTCGTAAAGCAGGGAAGGATCAGGGGATCGTCCCGTGGCATGGATGGGGATAGGGAGCAAAGCGCAGCCCTTAACCAGAGAGCAATGCCTGCGGCTGCACCAGCACAGGGAGCTACAGGGACCCTGTTCTCAGCAGCTGCTCCTCCTCTGTGTCACAATCCCCACGGCTCTGCTACACACCTGGACCAAGCAACATGACCTACAGCCTTTGACTGTGACCCTGAGCCCCAGGGAAAGGCAAATCACGTTGTGCGGCCAGATTTCCTTTGCCGGTACCGTGCCGCGCTTCACTTCTCTCCCTGGTTACTGCCGCATTTCTTTTTAATTCCCTGTACGGATGGAAAAAGTGTCTATCAAGGTCCATCTCCCCAGCACAGAGAACCATAGTAGCCACTGTATGCCACGAAGCTTGGCCAGAGCACCCCCAGCTGCATGGCTGGGCTGCCAGCACGGCCACGGGAGTGAAAGACTCGGGGGACGCGGGGAGGAGGGTGGGTTGGAGCACACGGGTGCGAAGGCCGAGCTGCCTCCTCCAACGGCCACCAGCTGGGATGTGTGGGATCTCAATTATTATCTTTTTTTTCTTTTTTTTTTTTAAGCCAGCCTCATGTAAAACTATAAATTAATCTGCTAATTAAATAGGTGAGAGACCAGGGAACCTCTAGCTGTGCAAGCAGAGGAGCCGCTATGGCTTCTTCCGTAGGTAATTGGAAGGGATCCAGCCCTCCCAGCACGGCCCCCCAGTCAGGACCTTGCAAAACCACCAGCCACTGCTGTTCTTCTCACGAACTTCAAACAAAGTCCCTTCTTTAAAGCTGTTGGTTTCCTCATCACCTTCAAAATCCGCCACTGCCACATAGAGAGCATCCCTGGAGATGTCCGGGCTGGGGACAGGGGCTGAGGTCCTCTCCTTGGCTTCCCCTCTCTCCACCGGCTTAGATATGACCTTTGGGCTTATGCTGCCTTTCGCTTTGGCTTCGTCTTGGATGGAGGCAGCAAGGAACGGCTTGGCTTTCGGAGGAACCAGCATGGGCCTCCCTGGCACTGGGGATGACCTGATTTCGGGTGCTTCCCGTGCCGGGGCCCTGAGCTCCGCCATGGGGCCAGAGGCAGGAGCCCCTGTTTTCTTGGGAGGGGGGGGTCTGCGGGGTGGCACAACAGGGCGCTGTGGCGGGGGGTCCCTGGCACCGGAGGTGTTTGCTGGGCCCAGGGGAGATTTGGGCAGCACCTCTTTCATGGCGTGGCTGTCCACCTTGGGCAGGGGTTTGCTCTCCACGCTCGGTCGCTCCTGAAACCTTCCAGAAGCCTCTGAAGAGACCACGGCATTAGCCAAGGAACTTTCGCCGGCAGCAGTGTCCTGCTCAGAAGGTTTCTCCGGGCACTTTGCAGGTCTGAGCTTGCTCCGCAGGCTGCAAATGTCAAGTTTATCATCAGCTGGGGCTGGGTCAGTCCGGGGGGCTGCAGCAGGTTTTGGCCTGATCTGCGGTCTTGACTTCAAGAATGGATTCTGGGCAATGGGCTCAGGTTTTTCCTCCACGGGCTCAGCTTTTGGCTTGGTTGGCTTGACAATGGGCCGCAGGTTTGGCTTCTTCACCTCCTTGGCTGACACCTTGTGTCCGCATTCCAGCCCCATTTCGTTTTTCAGCTGGAAGAGTTTACCCTTCTCCGGTTTCAGCTCAGGCTTCTTGCTGTCCTTCGGGGCCACCGATTGCTTGGGTGGGATCATGGGCAAAATCATGCCTGGGGGCTTGGGGGGAGGCCTCTGCCTCTCCAGTAACTCGCCTTCTGATTTAATGATGGACTCCTTCCTGGGTGGCAGGCTGGGCTTCTCCTCCGCGTCGCGGTCCAAGATCTCCTCGTAGCCACTGGTGAGGGCCAGGTCCCCGCTCTCGGGAGCCTCCTTCCCCTTCCAGTCTTTGGCCCACTTCCCACCGCAGTCCGTACCATTAGGAGGAGCCTCTGGCAGGGGACGGCACGGTCCCGTCACCTCCTCGCCAGTGCTGCTGTCAGCCGTGGCGTCGCCGAGCCGGAGCTGGGCCATCTCGTTGGGGAGCGGGGCCAGGAAATTCGGCCTCGACGCGTTGCTGGTTTTCTTGTACTTATCGATGAACGTGGCGGGGGCCCAGCCTTCCTTCTCCTCAATCTGAATGTACCACCAGCCGCTCAGGTTCTTCTCAATAACCTGCCGAGGGGAAAGGAAACCTCAGACATCCACACAGGAGCCTCCTCTGCACTAAAGGGGATGCTTGCTGGCTCTGACATGATGTCAGGGTGGCATGTGGACCCAGCACCTCCCTCTCCTGGTAATCAAAGGCCATGTAATCACAGGACTGGCCTCCCAGCAGGAGGGGAACCTGCTAATGACCTCTGCCAGGGAAGGAGACCTGCGTGCCATGGGATCGAGGAAAGACATGCCAACATCACGGAGCTGTGGCTGAACCGTCACCATCCCGCCCAGGAGCCAGGACCAGGTTGCCGGGTGCTGGCGGTGGCCACTGTGCGGCACTGTTGGAGTGATCAACCGGCAGTGATGCTGCATGGACCAGCAACGGTCCAGCCTCTGTGTGCTCCAGAGACAGGGCTGGGACTTGGGAGGAGCTCACTGGGGCAGCCGTAAAAGAAAAATCCTCTTAGAGAGGCACAATTTACATTTTGAAAAGCAAAATCCCATCTGCAAGAGGGATTCTGCCAGAAGAAGTGGGTGTGCCAGAAGAGCAATGCTTGGAAGGGCTTTTAGCTTCACACCTGGCCTAATTAAGTAAAAAAACCACCATCTCTACCCCCATTTGTGGTGTGGTTTTAATTTCCATTAGCTCAGACAACACAGCAGCCAAATACCTGGGGTACAGGAGGCCACCGAGAGCACCAGGGACTCCAAAGTCTCATGAGCTCATATGGGTTTCTCTCCCACTCCAGGAAAGCTTTGGGATGTTAACAATACACGGAGGCAATGAGATGCACCACCATGCCCAGTGGTGAGCAGATCTTCCCTGCCTGGCAAGGGAGCTCCTGCCTGAAACAGGCCCCGGGGCAAAGGGAGTCAGGAACGCTGTGCTGACATGAAGATGCAAGAAGGGAAGACGACCGTCTCACCTCTACTTTCATTCCTGCCTGGAAGCTGATGCCGTCAGGGATGGTGGTCTGGAAGTCAGCGATGGTGTAATATTCCTCTTCCACTTGAGGAGGGACAGGAGGTTTAGGCAGGTTCAAACCACGTGGCTATGACAAGAAAAGAGAAAATCCACCAGTGTGTTTCTGCACAAGGTGTGACGGAACAGCCGCATGACCCACCAGCCTGCGGGGACTCCAGCCAGCACGGCCAGGCCAGGGAGACCAGCTGTGTCCATGCTGGTCCCTCACCAACACAAACCAGCAAACTGTTTCCAGGCTGAGCAGAAAACTGCTCAGCACCGGAGCTCTCGCTGACAGCAGAATCACCCTCCCTCTGCAGCCTCCCACAGCAACCCAGCCCAGTGAGACAGACTGGCCAAAAGTTCATTGAAAGATCACATGCAAAGAGAGGAGACGTAAGGCAGCAGGGGACAGCAAGTGTGCTCCAGCCTTGACCAAGAGCAGAGCCCATGGCACAGGGGCAAGATCCCAGGCGAAGAAGAACCAGCGACCAGAGGTCCTTACAGCGCTCCTCTCTAATTCCCTTTGCCACTGCTGCTCTCTCACATCAGCTGGCACTTACTATGGTGAGGTCTCGGCGAGGAGGGGGTCTCTGCCTCATCTTTGGTGACTCTGTGGAGAAAGAATTTCAGATGCTGTTGAGTTTCTGGCATTTGGTTGCACGTGTGTTCACGAAAGATGAGTGCAAAAGAAAACAGAAAGGCTAGGACCAAGCCTGACCCATGAGCACAGAAAGCAAAGGAGGAACCTGTCTGCCTGCTGCCCTGATGGCATGGGTCACCTAGGTTTTGAAGGCATCCCAGCTTTGCACCATCAGGTGCTGCTGTGGTCACCATGTGAAACTGGTCTTTAATTGCAGGCCTGACCCAAAAGACCTGACCTGCAGAGGGGTTAAAATGCCCCTGCTTCTGAGAGAAGAGCATCTCCAGCTGAATCTGCAGTCTGGGAAGGGTCCTCATCACATCTGCTGATGCTCAGCAGACCTCTGGGCAGCACCGTGTCTGCGCAATGCCACCTCCAGACCTTGCGGCAGAGCTCACAGGGCCCGCAAGCCTTCTGCTGCCCTCAACACTGCCTTACATCGCCCGAGAGCCTGCAGGAAAGGCTGTGCTCACACCCCGGCTACCACTGGCCTCCTCCCAGCTGGTCACTTACTGCGTCGGATGTCAGCATTGGGCAGGGGGCGGCTGTCGAATCTCCCATCCCTTTGGCCAGCGAGCCCATCCTTCTCTCGGCTCACCACAACCTGCTGCCGGGAGATGCCATCCAGATCCAAGGCACACGAATGAGCGGAGGAGCCTGACCCCAGCTTCTGCGAGAACATCTCTCCATTCCCCTTTTTGAGGTAGGAGGCGGGGGCCCAGCCTTCCTGGCCCTGGTACCTGCGATGACAACACAGCAGCATCACTGCACAAACCCCCGTGCAGCACCGGTGACATGAGCCCTTCCCAGAGGACTGACCCGCTGCGCTCGAGCGGCACCGAGCCACCAGCCATCCTGCGCCAGAGCTGGCCGAAGGTACTGCATGACCTGGGCAAAACCAGCTTGCCCAAGGTACTGCATGACCTGGGCAAAACCAGCTTGCCCAGCGTCAAACTCTATGGCCCGTGGGCAGCTGGAGAGCTCCAGCCGCCACCAACGCTCCCGTGCACGCCGGCTGCAGCCAGCGGGCCGAGGGCTGGGAACTACGCGAAGCCCAATTTCCTTTTGACCTCAGCAATGGAACCAGTTCAGGAATGAAGCACACTGGCATGGGAAGCCAAGGGGAAAAACACAGGGCTGCTGCTGGGATTGATGTATCTGTTGCCTGGAGAAAGCATAAGCCCTCTTGCCTGCATTGGCAGCACAGATCCCTCCCCTGCTCTGAATTTGCACTGTTTAGGAGAGAAACCAGCCCCGTGATCTGACTGAGAAACCACATCGGCAGAGTGTCCCTGCCATGCTGGAGGGTCCTGCGCCAGGGTCAGGAACCCTCCCCGCTGGCTGGGCTGCAGACGCTACGCTGAGATGGCACCAGCTACTGAGCTTGTATTTGCCTTTAGAGCTCCCATGGCAGCTCTCCTCTGCCTCTCCTAAAATGTCAATGGACGTTTTTCTGGGGCTTTGTTGCTGCCAAGACCACAGGTTCAATGTAAGGTTAAGAAAATTGCAGCATGTGCTCCCACCCTGCTCAAGTCTGGCCATTTGCTAGACCACAGATGAGAGAAAATGAGCTTCCAGGAGAAAAGAAGTACCAGCTTGGGACAATTTGGTGTGTTTGGTCTGTGCACACTCTGCACAGAGCAGAGCTGGCCAGAACAATAGTACTTCTCCACAAGAGCCTCCTGACACAGTCGGAGGGTGCAGCCTGCCTCCAGGACACTCGCTGGTTTTCCTATCAGCAGCACACGATGTAACAGAAACGTTCACACCGGTTCCCTTCGCACTGCTGGGGCATGTGATGCTGTGATGCAGTCTGCCTCCCAGCACAGGAGATCAGGGGGTTTTAAAGATGTTTAACCACAGCTGAGCTTGGCCGAAGCCCTGAGTGTCAAGTAGCCTTAGTTTTAGGGAAGGAGAGCAAAGAGTTCTGGTACTCTGCCCTTCCCAACACTCGTCTTTGGAATGAACATCCCATGTGCATCAGGTCTTTGCATTGCACAGCCCCAGCTGCTGTGCTGGGGAAGAGGAAGAGGTAGGGACGGTACCTGATTTTCCACCAGCCCTCCAGGTTCTTCTGGATCACCTCCACCACCGCCCCTCGGTCCAGGTTCATTTCATCCTGGTCTCTGGCGGTGTATGGGTAAATAACGGTGTACTTCTCCGCTGTCGGAAAGAAAGCGCCGTTTCACAGAGATGCTCTTTATGGAAACCTGGGCTCAGTTGAACGATGGTTAAGTGCTTTATATAAATGATAATTCTTGTTGTAATACAGGTGCAAACACACAGAGATACACAACCATTCAGAAGAGAAATGCCAGTGATATATATTTCAAAACAAACTCAGCTCCATTTTGAAGTGTAAGCTTTGGTGAGCTAGTCTGGCCCAAAAAGTTGTCTAAACCAGTTCCTCTTCTCCCTTAGGACTAAAGACTATCTTATATACAGCAGCTCTCTTTTCACCTGCTCTTCACAGAAGCCCTTCCACTCATCCATTTCAGTTCATATTTCTTCCTTGGAGCCTTTAAAGAAGAATTGTCTTCTATACAGGGAAAGAAATCCCACAGACATCAGGAAGTGACCCACACACACCAACGTGCTCTCACACACAGCTCTCAAACCACTCTACCACAGCAGCTCTAACGTGAACTTCCCCATTCAACAGTTTGGTCCCCCAAGACATTGGTCTAAGCCAGGTGGTGAGCCCAGAGGAGAGTCTGATGTCCTGTTCACTAGACTAAATGATGGTAAGCAGGGACATGGATGCTCTTCCCTTCAAGAGGAAGGGGAAACATCTTAACAGCCATGCAGACAACATGTCAAACAGGTCCGTCCATCCATCCATCCATCCATCCATCCATCCATCCATCCATCCCTCCCTCCCTCCCTCCCTCCCTCCCTCCCCCTCACCTTGTTCTGTCCTCTCTGGAAGAAACCCAGGAAAGTAACTGCCTGAGCTTAAGCAGTGCCACAAGAGCATGACGGTCATTTTGGCTTTCAAAACTCACACCTCTGCATATTTATATATCCCCACCATGCAGGTTTCCTGGATTTGCCTTGTTGGAAGAGCACAGCTCTTGAAGAGCCTGATTTCCCACTCCCTTCATGCAAATGAGTCAAAGCAGAAAATGTCCTGTCACGTCCAGCAAAACCAAGCTGGCACTTCTCCTCCTGACCCCATCTGAGCCACCAACCCCCCCGCCATGGCTCAGGATTTAGTTACTCTTACAAGAACTAAGGCAGCAGCTGCAAGAAGTCTGCATACTTGTGTTGGGGGAAAGCAGAAACTTCATTCTCTGTACCCAAAACAAGCCTGAAAAAGTGAGAAGGAGCAGCTGATAGAAGAAAGAGAGGTGGACATGAGTGGATGTAATGGAAGGCTGAGGAGCACGTACAGCACACACTGAGGACTGACACAAGCAGGATTCACGACATGCAGAGCAACCAAACATGCAGGCAACAAGGCTCCAAGCACAAAACACGGGCAGCCAAACAAGTCTCTGTGTAGTCCACCTTGACCCCATCCACTGGTGTACAAGTCCCCAAGAGTCCGACGGCAGCCAACGTGCCTGGGCAGAGACCAGTATCTCCGTGGGACTGGGAAGAGCATGTTGGGGAAGCAGGAGAAGGACAAGAGAGGACATAAGGAGGCAGCACTTCAGGTCCAAGAAGAGACAGGGCTGACACCAGAGAGTGGCACCGAGACTGTACTCACCTGGGGCCCTCTGAGGGTCCTCCCCAGTCTGAGCCCCCCTCCCAGCTCCATGTCCCCAGGCCAGGGGCTGAGCCAGCTACAGCTTTGAGCATACAGTGATCAACGAGAGGGATGTGTTCTCCAGGGGCACGTCAGATCTGCTCTAAGCAAATCTGAAAACCTTGCTGTTTTCCTAATGTGAGCTCGTGTATGCTCTTTGTTCCACATGGGTTTAGGAGACACATGAACTGTCCTAGGACCTGAGATTTGCTCCTCCGCCAGCGCAGATAAAACTGCTCCCTGGGGCTTAGAGGAGGCACTGGGATGGCAGGGCTGAGTGTTCCAAGGAAGTGACACCTTCAGCCCCTCTGTGGGGGAGAAGAGAGGCCCACAGAGACACCACCAGCACCCAGCTGGCCCACTCCTGGTGCAGCACTGGGCAGGCAGGGCCATTACAGACATGACCCCACAGCACACGTGGGTCTGTCCCCTGCCCAGGTCAGGGAGCGCTGTGCAGTCCTGCCAGCAGCTCCGCGCAGCTCAGCACAAAGAACCTGGGGCAGACGTCTCCAGCGGCCTCTCACCTTCATCAGGCTGCATTGAGAACTCATCCTGGACACCATCCTGGGCCTCCAGGCAGGTCGCTGGCACCCAACCTTGCTCCTCCGACGTGCTCACAAACCACCAGCCTGAGAAGAAAACAGGATGCAGCTCAGCCAAGGGCTCCCAAGGGCTGAAAACCGCCTCCCTCCCTCCAAACCACGAGCCTGGGGAGCTTTGCCCTCCCCTTGCTGCCTCCATGGGAAGCTGGGGTGACCCCAGAGCAACAGAGCCAAGCGCTACCCGAAAGGGAGCACGGACAATGGCATGGGACAATCACCGCTGAACGCAACTGAATGTACAGCTCCCTCCCCGGGAGAGACTCTGAGATCTGAACGGCTCCACCAGGCATTCGTGTTCCTTCCTTCATGGTTCATTTTCCCTCAGCCTGGGTCAGCAAGCCCAGGCTAATTAGCAAAGATGAATACACCGTCTGCAAATCAATACCTGACTTCTGCTGCGCCCCCAACTTCGTTACATTTGTGGAAACGGCAGATTTTAAAAGCTAGAAGCAAATGCAGGATTAAAACATGAGCTCTCCCAGAGGAAACCCAGCCAGCCCCATAGCGGACACAAGCAACTCCGGGCCACCCTGGGTGTCCAATCAAAATAAACACGTGCTCCTCAGTTATTAAAAGCACAAGCTATGTGTGTCTTTAGGGTGAAAGAAATAATGGCTAAATATTATCCTCAGAACCTCACCAGTGAGTCATTTAAAAAGACAATTAGATTGTCAGGGAGGCAATCAGCAGCTACCTGCACAGAAGGGAAAACCAGAGCTGACGTTTGATAAATAAATTATTTGCCACAGCTTTTGCACTGGCTGTGCTAATAGGTTTCCCTTGCTTCAGGGTTGCTTTTATTTTCCCCATTCTCAAACATAGCTGCTGGTGCAATTAATCCTCCGGGGACCAAGTTTCCAGAATTTTAAAATCTATTTTCATTATATAACTTTAAACCCCTTTAAGCAACTCCTATTGACTTCTATTAAATTCCCCTTTACAACACAGTCCAGAAGTTGGACCCTCAGCTTGATCCCTTTGCAGAGGTTCAGAGCAAGTGTAAGTTTTGGGGCGAGCGGACGGCCTGGCTGCCTGTCCCGCTCCACGGCCGCCGTGTTGGAGGCAGGAATTGCGAATGCACAATGGGGCTTTCATGGGCACCCCAAGAGTGTCCCCCACTGTCAATAAGCAAGCCTGCCAACTCCAGGAATGGCTTTTGTCCTCAGGACCCATTGGCTGAGTTTTTCAGCCCAAAGAAGCGCGGAGTAGAGACTGCAAAAGATGGATGGTGCCTGGTAATCAGACCCTTCATTAGCAACAGCCCTGAAGTTTTGTCCATGTTCACACAGCCTGCAGCTGCTTCCTCCACATCCCACCGTAGCTGGCCATGCAAGGACATCCCTGTGAGGTGCCTGGAGGCTGTTTCACTTAAGGTCTTATTAAGAAAACACTGACAATACAGGATTATTATAACCCACCCCTGCTTTGCAACGCAGAGTAGACCCGAAGCCCTCTGCCAAGCTAAACTCTCTGTACCTGATTCATTCTTCTCGATGATATCCACCAACTGGCCCACGCACAGGCTGATCTCGGAGCTCTCCTGCTTCTGGTAGTTTGCCACCACCACGTACTGCTCCAGCACCAAGGGGTCGGCCGATGCAGAGTCAGCTCCTGCACAGGGGGGACAAGAACCAGCCCATGTGCCGGGGTCAGCGCCAGCTCCCCAGAGCACGGGTCACCGCTCCCGAGCAGCTGCTGGCCTGCGAGCAGCTCCAGGACATCCTGGGGACCCCAGCGTGAGAGACGTGAGCCGGGAACTTGGGCAGAGCGAGGAGGAGAGGGACCGAACCAGCAGCCAGGTGAGAAGGTGAGATGGGTACAGCCAGGTGAGACCTTGCACTTGCCACCCACCTTCCTGCTCACAGAGCCGTCCAAACAACTCCACCACTGCCACGGATGCGCACAGCAGCTTGGCTCCTGCTGTTGGAGATTGGGGGGGCTCAGGGCGGGCTCCTGTGCACTGGCACCAGCTGCCCCAATGCACAGACCAGCTCAGACCCCAACTCAATGCACACAACCTGCAGTAAGTTTTGCTGGTCCTGGCTAAACAACCCGGACACCCAGGCAGAGGGGTGTTTGTAGGACAGAGCCGCATCCCCCCGTCATCATCACCCTTCAGTATTTCAGTCACCTTATAAATTGCCAGCAGAGTTTGCTCTCTCTATTATTTGCTCCACTAACTCTGCTCAGCAGCTCCTGCTGGAGATGCCAATTTCATGTCAGAAAAGAAAACAAACAAACAAACAAAGAACACCCCAAAGAGGAGCAAAGGGGCAGGATCCACTGTAGGCAAAGTTTTCCTTTGGCCAGAAAGGGGCTGGGCACCCAGAGGAACCGGGCACGGCGGCAGCGGCTGCGCAGAGCCCGGGCGGGCTGGAGGTGGCACTGTGGGCTAAGGGGACACCTCCTCTGCCAGGGGACACGCAGGGAGGCGCAGCAGGGCAAGGCTGGCTTACATTTTGCAAAACGTTTTCATTTAGGAGAGTGTTCTGGCTATAGATGCACCCCCTTCACTTAGTGTTGCTGCAGAGGCTTCCACTCGCATCTGTCTCTGCTTGAGAAACGTGGTCCCAAGGTTGTCACTACCCTAACAAGCAAAGCCACCCTTTTCCCACACGTGCACAGAGGCTTGATGTGTACAGGGACACGTGAAGTGACGCAGGGCTTTGCAGGGCCCAGGAGCAGACGCTGCCTGTGCTCAGCGCCCACTCAGCCCACCCAGCCCCACTGAGCAGGGTCTGCTTGGGCTCAGCCTCCTGCAAAACCAGCCGCAAGACATTCAGCTACCCAGAGCACCAGCAGCATTTGCTCCCTCTGCCTCCAAAAGCCTCAGAGGAGCAAAATGTGCCAGAAACTCTTGCCCATGACTCCCCACCACCCCAAGACCCGGCTCTCGCCTCCAACACAACGTTTTGCCTTGCAGCTTCAGTTTTGGGCTCCTCACAACAAGAAAGACCTTGAGGTGCGAGTTGAGAGAAGGGAACAGAGCTGGGGAAGGGGCTGGAGCACAAGTGTGATGGGAGCGGCTGAAGGACCTGGGGGTTCAGCTGGAGAACAGGAGCTGAGGGGAGACCTTCTGATCTCTGAACTGCCTGAAAGGAGCTTGGAGCCAGGGGGCTGTTAGTCTCTTCTCCCAAGTAGCAAGTGATAGGATGAGAGGAAATGGCTTCAAGTTGCACCAGGTGGGGTTTAGATGGGATAATAGGAAACATTTCTTCACTGAAAGGGGTGTCAGACATTGGAACAGGCTGCCCAGGGAAGGAGTTGAATCACCACCCCAGGAGATGTTTAAAAGATGCCTAGATGAGGTTATTAGGGACAAGGTTTAGTGACAGTGTTGGGTTAATGGTTGGATTCTGTGATCTTGAGGGTCTTTTCCAAACAAAACAATTCTATGAGCACACTATTATATCATCCCGTTCTCCCCAAGCGTGGTAAGAACTAATTAATATTTGCCAAGTGCTTTAGAAAGGGGATAATGTTAATTATTATAGCACGAGGGATACAGAAGAATCACAAGCTGGTCATGGGTGTTCAGTGGAATTTACAGGGGCTGTGCCCTGTATCCTGAGCGGAGAAGCTCAAGATTTGGGTTGGGGCAGAAATCCCATCTGGCCCATCTCCCTATCGGCTACAGCACGGCAGACACATGGGACAATGACCTCCCAGCCTCTGAAGGGTTTGAGAAAGAAATGACATAGAGAGTTAGGGTTCCTTGGGACAGAAAGGCAGAATGCAGCAAAGACAATTTCAGGCCATATGTCAGGAATTTTCTATGGGCAAGTGCACCTACACTGCAAGAGGATCCAGCGGCTCCCCCATCACCTGAGAGTTCTCAGCCTGACAAAAGATCTTTCCTACAGGGAAACCTATTGCAGGGCACAATCCTGCCATGACCAGAACAAGAAAGATGAGTGGAGGCGGACAAGATCTAGCAGGTCTTCAGCAATCCTAAAATGCTCTGCTCCCCTGCAGAGAAGTTCTCCTGTGCCCAAGGCAACAACCCCTCAAACTGGTTCTGAGAAAGAAAAGACTGTGACAAAGCTTTACATGAACAACGTATCTTCCAGACAGTCTTATTTAAAGGAAGAGCAGGCAAACTGCCCGTGCTGTTCTGCTATAAACAGCACTCTGCAGGGCTCCAGGTGAGCTGGCCCAGGGCAGAGGATCTGTTACCACTAATGAAAGCTTCCTCCACACCAAAACCCAGAGGTGGGGCACCAGGCAATTAAAAATAGCCCTCTATAAGTGAATGGTGGATGCTAGGACTATCTGTTCTGCTAGCTCAATTAAAGGTTGGCGCTTAAAGCAATCAGAGGATCTTCCTAGCCCCTGAGAGAAGAATAACAGCTATAGGAAGAGATAAGTACTCTTCTTTCTGCCTCCCTTGCTATGATTACACCCATTGCTCTGAGGTTATTTGTAGTTTCAGCAGGCAATTCTGGATCCTCCAACGTACCTATTAAACCAGCAACAGAAGTGGTAAACCGAGCTTGCAGGAAGAAGTAGGAGTTAATTTCAGGAGCGTCTTCACCTGGCATAATTGTCCTCAACCACAAAAATACACCCTGAAGTTAACAACAAAACATCCTATTTATGGGCAGACTTGTTTTCTTAAAAATAGCAATGACATAAACCTTCCCATCTCAGATGAGAGGCAGCACTAAAGCTGTGCAGCTGGAGGGGCTCGGGGAGCATTCGTCCAGTCCAGAGCCCCCAACAGAGTGAGTTTTGCAGGCAGCTGTAGGCGGGAGCACAGACTGTCACCTCAACACCCCTCCCTTGTGAGCCTGCTCATGCAACTTATGGCAGTGCCGTCTCGCAGGCCAAAAACCTTTCCACATCCTATTTCAGCAGAATCTTCATCCAGCAAGGACTCAGACCTTCCTTCTCAAAGACCCTCATGCTATTTTCATGCCTTCTGCGGCTCCAGTAGCTGATATATGCCCTCCCTAATCCACAGACTGATGGCTCTTTCCCTCCTCTGTCCTTCTCCTCTCTCTGGGGAGCTCAGATAACCACTAAAACACACAAACTATGAGGCCTTTCAAAGGTGATCCCATCTCTTGAGGAGCAGGGGTTAGAGCATCACAGATCCAACCATCCACACAAAGGGTCCCAGCTGGTGCAATCATGAAGCAGAACGTCCCGCTGCATTGGGAGACTTTCAGCCTCGCGCTGACCACCACGCAGCTCAGACCCTCCTCTGGCCCTGGGAAATTGTGCATCCCCATCCTCCTGGCTGCAGACCAAGCCCTGCCCTTCGCCCAGGATGTGTGAGCCGGCCCCCACGAGCCACCAGCGGAGCTGAACCCACAGCCAAGTGCCCATCCCGAGCCCGCCACACCTCCTGTCACCGCTGCCCCACGTCCACCAGCCACCACAGAAAGCTATGGGTGATGTGACAGCTTCTTGCAAGGGGCTTTGCCCACCCAGCCCGAGCAGGTGTCCCTCCCGGCGAAAAGCAAAGCGAGAGCAAGGTCCAGGTAGCGAGCGGCTGTTACTACCTCTCTGCAGGAAAGAGGCCGTTCTCTGGATAAACCCTGATGGAGGAACAAAATGACGGAAGAAAAGGCATGAGGCGGGGAGGGAAACGAACTTGGATGTGGCAGCAATGGTGGCAAGGACTCGATTAACGAGCAAACAGGGTGGCCAGCGCAGCGCAGAGAGCTGCAGGTGTCTGTCCCACCTTTGGGAGCACCACGGGCGGACCTGAGGTCGGGACTTGGAGGCTGCAGTGAAACCTCAGGTGGACGGAGGGGGCACACTGTGTCGGGGAGCCCTGTGGGGGAGCACAGCCAGAGGCCGGCTTGCCAGGGGGCCAGACCCTTGCCCCATTCCAAGAGACCACAGCTGTGGGTAAAAGGAGGAGCTGGTGGAACTGGTGGAGAGGAAAAGAGTCCTTACCAGACCTCTTCTTTCCAATGGGCTCCCTGAAAAAGAGAAGGAAGAGCGTCAGCAAAGGGATGGAGCAGTTGGGTTGTTGGCCAAGTGACAAACCCACCCAGGAGAGCACAGCAATGATGGCCCTAGTGGGGCCGCTGACCTCCCTCAAGCAGCTAACCTCCCCATGGGTGACATGGGCCATCACCAGCCTTTCAAACAGCCTGTTTCTCCCCTCATTTAGTAACTTAATGCTTTCGTCTTTCCTGGGGTGAGGCTTGGTTCCCGGCCTGGCCTCCTTGGTGCCTTGGTCTGACAGCCATGACTCCCACCATGTCCCTTGGCAAAGGCAGGAAAATTGAGATGATCTGGCAGCAGAGCCAGGAGCAGGGGAAGCCCAAACCCCCAAAACTGCTCCCAGCACGGACGCCACAGAAGTGGGAACCACTTTATAGACAGTCAAAGAGGGAAATACTGAAGTTCCTCTGTGCCCTGCACCTCTCTCACGGCCAAGGATGGGGAGTGGCTGGGGAAGGGGCAAACCCCAAAACTAAACAAGTCATGAAGGTGTTGTAGAGAGGACGAACACCAGGGCTGTGCAGTAGAAAAAGTGCCACCAGCACAGAGCAAGCAGGAGCTATTGGTGGTTACAAGGAGGCAATGAGGTAGCTCCAGCCAAAGTCCTCCCACTGTGGCCAGCACTGGCCACACTGCTGATGAGATGGGTTAGAAAACACAGGTCCTGGGTCCCTTCTCTTACACTAATTTTCCCTAGAAATAGGGTTGCTGAACAGCCTCAAACCCACGGCATAAACCCAACCTTCTTCAGGCACAATGAAATGTGGGGCATTTCATGATCCAAAAACAAGCACCAAACCAAAGAAAATACGGCCAAGACAAGCTTCAAAAAATCATGGGTAACAAACCAAGACAACCAAACAGCCTGAAAACCAAACAAATGCACCAACCCCGTTCCCAGCCCAACCACAGCGGCCCATGTTGTCACAAAAGGGCTCTCAACACTTTAATGTAACGCTCCACCGTGGCCTTGCAATGCTGCTGCAGCACAGGGTGGTGGAAACCTGCGCCATGGTCACTTCCAGAGGAGCTTTGCCCGCTCCTCAGGCTCACTCACATGACAGGTCAAGACCAACTGGTCAAGATGAAATATTCTGGTGCCAGAAGATACGCATTGATCCTTGTCACCTCCAGCAAGAATAACAAGCACAGAGCAGGCTCTGGAGCTTCCAAGGAGCAAAACATTCACCTCATGGTAAGGGGACTTTCCTGAGGCTGCAGAGCTGCTGGCTGCTACTTGGAAAGGCAACTGGATCATCTGCTTATCAAGTCCACTGGCAAAACCACCTTTCCCCTCTCCCAGCTTTGTTTTCAGGCCAAGCAAAGAAATCCCTCCATGCTCGGCAGGAAAGCCAGCCAGAGCTGGGCTGAGCTTTGTTCTCTTTCAAGCTTATCTGCATTTTCAGACCATAATGACTGCAGACATTGTATTCCCCTGGAGCGATGGGGGACTCTGCCCACCACCCTGGCAACACAATCTGCTCCTAATGCCTGAACCTCCCGGTGCCTCCCTCTCTTTGCACCTTAAACCTGTGGTACTCATCCACACAGTTATCAATAAAATTAAATAAAATGCAAGAAAGACAGACTAGAAACAAATGGGACATTGTTATCTAGAAACTGGGGACTACCTGTCAAGTTCAGAAACCACAGCACTGTGCAAAGACCTGAACACCATCTCCCAGGTGCAGAGAACAATGAAGGAATCTACTGGACAGAACAAGCCAAAGACATTTCTAAGCAGAGACTGCACTGCTGAGCTAAATCAGAATTTATCAATATGCCCCATCCAATTCACCCCGTCTCAGCGGTGCGGTGGGGAAGTGAGGTGAAGCAAGGCCAGATGAGCATGCTGGGCATGGCACCCTCGTGCTGACAGAAGGGTGCTGATGGAAATAACTGCTCTTTTTCCCCTGCCATCTGCTAAACCCATTACTGCAACTCATCCTCCTGTTTCCTTTCACGGCTCCTCGGTCTGAGTGAGGGGGCAAGGAAAGACCTGCAATTTCACTTTGCTGCTGGCACAGACACAAAGAGCTGCAGGTCTGAAGACCAGCTGCACCAGCCCACCGCCTCAGAGGGGCCGAGAGCCCAGACAAGACAGGAAACAGCAATAAACTCCCGGCAGCATCTCCTCCTCCTCCATTCCCCATGGAGCAGAGAAAAGCACACAGCAGAGCCTTCATGCACAGCCTCCTGGAAACCGGTGGCTCCAGAAGAGAAGAAGAAAAGGCCACTCTGCCTTCCACTGTGAAACTCATTTAGCTCCCACCTCCGCAACGGCCAGGCCGTGCACATGAACCAGGCAGTCACAGCACGGTTACAAAGCACCGACCCACAGCTGTGACTGTGTGCCGCCAACCAGCCCCACAAAGCTTCCCAGGCGGTAAAACCCAGGCCCAGTTCTCCAGCTGCTTCTCAGGACTTTCCCAGCTCCTGGTGAGCAACACTGAAGACAAGGACTCCTGTGTGACCAGAGTGTCACTTAGAGCACAGTCTCAAGGTGCAGTGGGCTCAGTTCACCATCCTTCAATAACCCAGTGCAATCCTGAAAGGCAACTCTTACACATGCAGAACTAATTAACTAATTAATTAACTAATTAACACTCCCCATGGAACTTTTTCTTTTAGGAAAAGAGAATCAGGTTTCTTAAGCATCCTCTCTAGTGTATCAGACAGCATCCCTCTGGATGCAGTGATGGGAAGGAGATGTGAGAACAAGCCTGTGACAAGGGCTTGAAGCAAAGCTAACAGAACAAACAGAGACTGGCTGTTCTTCAGCAACATGTAGGTGAGCTGTTGAACTCCTCACTGTAGGATATTGTGGACACTGAAAGTCTTAATGGACTTACATGAAGCAAGAGAGGGACAGTGAAGCACCAGCAAAAGGAAGACAAGTCCAGCAGCTGCAGAGCCAGCCACACAGGAGCCACAATCAACACGCAAGATGAGATGGATCTGAGGTCACCGTTCCAAGAAAACACCTCCCACACAAAAAAACCTTGCTCTTGTAAAAAAACATCCTTCTATAATACAGTAATGCCTTCAATATAGCTATGAGTATTCAGTATGAGTATAGCTTCTAAGTATTCAGCGAGCTTGGAGATGTTAGAGGTTTTAGCAAAGTTTATGCAGATGAGACATACTGAGAACTGGGGTACAACAGAGTTCCTGTTTGGGAGAACTGATGGTTCGCAAACGCTCCACCGAGCGCTGAATGGAGCCCCTGTCCCCAGCACGGCAGTGCCGGTGCTACCCCGTGTTTCACCACTGGAGAGTCGCCCAAGCTGAACTTTTGGTTTCAGAAAGCTTCCCCGTTAGCACCGAAAATCAAATACACTGTTCCCGCAAAGAGCTTGCACTGGCACAAAGTGTATTTTTGCAGATTGGCTTCAAGCCCTGTGATACTTCTAACCTGCTGTCACCCAGGAAAGACAGCTATCAGTCAAGAGGGAGGGAGATCACTACTTTGGAGCTGAGATCTGGCCCAGGCTCCTGGTGAATCTGCACGTAGGGACCAGGAGAACTGCAAAACAAACAAGTCATTATACAAGCTGCCGTTTGTCTGGATAGCAGGACGTGGCTCAAAAGCCACAAGCATCCTTATCCAAACCAACATCCATCAACTCAGGGATCTCTAGTTTACCAGCAAAAGCTCCTGGAATGGCTTCCTAGAAGGGGCAGCTATTCCATCAGGAATGCGAGCCTTCCCTTTATCTATTAAATCCCCTGTCATCTGGCCCACAACTTCACGTCCCTATTACCCCCCAAACACCACACAAGGGTGACAAAGAAAACTTCTGCTCCTGGCACAGCCCAACGACAAAGAAAGGCAAGCACACAAAAAGCTATGGGGAAGCAGGAGGAGAAGAGACTTGCTTCTGGAAGACACTGGCTATGAGTTTGCACTTCTCATTTATGGAAACAAGGGAAAGGAGTAGATTTGCTCCCCGTTGCAATGATGGAAACATGCTTCTCTCCAGCATCCTCTTCTGGCGCTTTGGACCAAACAGAAATCTTTCACCGCTGATGGCTGTGAGCACGACAGCTCTCAGCAGGACCTTTCCATCAGCCCACACGGCAAACAAGCTGGCGCAGTCGGGTCCCATCAGGCCTGAGTCTCATTTTAGCCCAGTTCTCCCTGCTCTGATTTATTGGGGCTGGTGCCCGCCTGGAGTCCCTGTCAGTCTGTGTGAGGGAAGCAATCCATTACTGCCACTGCCACCCCCACCCAACCGCACATGGCCAGGGCTTCAATTAGTAGAATAACGATGGGCTGCTGAGGCTGCTGCAGGCATAACCTCGTTAGCGGCGTACGCTCTCCTCATCTGGTCAGGTCCCAGCTCGTTATCATGCACCTCCCAGGCTGGATGGCACAGGCAGCCCGCAGCCATCACAGCCCTTTGCTGATTCAGCAGAGCTGAGATTTAGCCCCACGTGGGACCTGGGTCCTGCCGTCCCCCTTGTCCCACCAGCGGTGCTTCCCCTGGCATGCAGCAGGAGCAGTGGGGATGTTCCCCCTGCGCTTGGTCCTCCACACCAGCAATGAAAACATCCGCAGCAGCAGAGCTGAACTGCCCTTCAAACACCCCCAAGTCCTCGCCCTTTAGCCAAGGGCTGTTTGGGAGAAATAGCAGGAATGCAAGCTGGGGATGCGAGCTCTGAGGGTGCCCGCATGTACAGAAAGGGAGGAAGGGAATAATTTTTAAACGCTGTCCCAGGCTTTGGCTCCCATGAGCAGCCCTACTGCAAGTGGGGTTTGCCCAGAGGAGCTGCAATGCTGCAGCCACACGCAGCAGCCAAAGTGACAGGGACATTTTGCTGGTGCCACAGGGGACCAGAGAGCTCCGGCAGGCCAGGCTGGTGGGAGCGGGGAGAAAAGGAGCCATTCCGCAGTAAACTGGGAGCAAGAGGGGAGGAGAGGCAGCCCCCATGCCGGGGGGAGGGCAACTGCAGAGAAACCTCTGCTGAGAGTGCAAATAAATCTCATCCTTTATGAGAATGAAGATGCTTCAGAGAAGAGGAATTTAGGCCTTTTAAAGACAACAGGACCTCCTGAAATCGGGTAGCTTCATACTGTGAATCCACTACTCCCGGAAGGAGCGAGGAGGGGTGCTTGAAGACATCTTTGGAGCACGTTAAGAGATACTAAACTTGCTCTCCAGGTACCTGTGCCACACTGGAAAAAAAAAATCACGTTCATAAGCTAAAAGGTTCAAAACAACAACTTTAAGTGTCTTATGGTGTGCTCAGCTACCAAAAAGAAAATAATGAAAGGTGCTTTTAATGAAAGAGGCTTCTCATGGCCGGGGTACCTCCCGTACAGAGAACAGCAGCACGATGACGGCTCCTTCCCCAGCGCACCCCGATTGCACACCGTGGACAAGTATTCAATAACCACCTGGGATCTTGCTTCACTGTGGAGTTAACCCGGGCTCCCGCGTGTCGCAGAGCCCAAATTCAGCTGGCGAGGAGAGTCAGCAGCTGAATGCCTTGACTCAGCAGTGGCTTTGTGCCCAGCCGTTCAGACTTCCCCAGCCTTATTCCAGAAACACTCTGCTGCGCTAAAAACAGCTTTACATTGAAAAAGGGTGGATGGGGGGTAAAGGGGATGCACGCAGGAACTTCCCACCTCAACAGCCGAGCATCCCGCTGCTGGGCAGATCTGCTGAGATACATGGGGAGCAGGAATCTGATGATTCCTCTCCTTTGAAATTAGAGTCTTCACAGGGCTTCCATCCAACACCGGGGAGAAAAATCCCACATCCGCACAGATTGCTAACTTTCCGGAAGACTTCTCTTTCTATAACCATTTTTCTTCTCCCTCCACCCCTCGCCACTGCTCTGCGGAGTCACCGCTTCCCAAAAGTAACCAATGTTCGGATTACAGCTCCACTCTGACCCTCCACCAGGCAGCCCCTCGAGGTGGGAGCAATTGCGTTATCCCAGTCCAGAGCTTGCTAGATGGGCATCCACATCACAGGAGCCACTGATCATCACTGCCACTGGAAACAGCACAGGCTCAATCGCTCTCCTGTTTGAAGTGGTCGCTCCAGGCAGGAGGACGCTGGAAAGTCGGTGGGTGTGTGCGGAGAGGATGGAGAAAGGGTTTCACCTCCCTCTTCCACCCCCGATAGCTGGAGACTCGTGTCTCAGCTCTGCTTTCAGCTGTGATCTACCACCCAACTGGAAGCGATGGGGGAAAAAGGATGCACAAAGTCAGCATTTGACTCTTTCCCTCTTTGCTCAGTCCTCGTCCATATTTGTGCACTCCAGTGGCAGGGCTGGGGCTTGAAGAGCAGCCGAGAGATGGGGAAGGGCTGGAGAACTCAGGTTGCAGCCCTGGTAGTTCCAGCAACATGTTTTTGTTGGTGCTCCCAACACTGGCAAAGGGGCACTGGAGGAGCTGCAGTGCGGGGACGCAGAAGGAAAGCCCTGGCCCAGGGAGAGCTCCGGCGCTGGGGAAAGCAGACAGCGTGGGCTGTCCAACCTCCTCTTCCCACTCCCGAACACTGCCAGATCCAAGGACTAAATTCATCCTTTGCAATTGAACTCAGAACTCCACAGACCACAGTCAACTGCGGCTCCTGAAAGTGGTTTCACATTTTGGCTGGTGCGAGTTGGGTGGACCGTCTACCTGTGCCCCAGAAAAAAACAAGCAGAGGGTGCATCCAGAAGCACCCAAAGGCACATCCCTTTCCCGCCACCAGCCCAGGTGTCAGCAGGAGAAGCCGAGGCGAGGGATGGGGAGTTGGAAGGGTCACATCCACAGCTTGGCTTGGCACCAATGCTGACCAGTCCTTTCTCCATCCCTCATTCCCTCCTGTCAGCCACCAGGCATAAAGAGCTGCTTTTTTTCTCTTTTTTCCCCTCTGTTCATAGCCTGGCTCCCTTTCAAATTCTGGGAGAAAAGTATTTATCTGCCGGATGAATGATGACATCCAGCCAAACCCCAGACACGCCATCACGTCTCATCCAGCCCAGCCGTCTATCACAGCTTCATCTCGTTATTGGTAAGCGGGCATCCTGCCAGCACTCGGGGCTCGGGAAAGGGCTCCCACCAATCTCTCCAGAGGAGAAAGTCAAGGACTTTTATTAATTAGCATTTTGAATTGTGGCTAATAAATACCCCTCTGGCATTCAGGCTGAGATAGGAAACACAACAGAGGTGTCCTTGAGATGCTGTAGCATTTTGCTGCTGGAGGCAAATGGACAAGAGTCACCTCCTAAGTCGTTCTGTGTGCTGCAAGCTCGCAGGCAGCAGGAGGGAGTGTGGCCCGGTGCTGGATTCAGTGATGCACCACCCACTCTCCTACCCGGCACTGCCATCGCCACACTCACAAACACACGGCAATTTTGCAGCGAGGGCAATTTTGCACCCGGGCGCTGCTCAGCAGCCCCAAAGCATTCTGCGGGAGGTACCTGAGGATGGACCCACAACACAAGCACATGCTTGGGATTGGACTTCACACTGGTATCTCCGCTCCCCTTGCCTGCTGGACCCAAAGCAGAGGGACAACAAGAGACACGGCACCGATCACGGCTTGGCCAGCTGGCCAGGAGCTACAGCTTCAAACACTGCAGAGCTGCACCGCCCTGGGGCTGACGCTCAGCACCCAAAGGTCTCCACATCTGAATGTTCTCCTTGTTCTACCCACAGCCCCCACCCCACCTGATTTCTGGCTCAGCCTATAAGACAAAATAAAGGTGAGGAAACTGAGTATGAGCCTGAAACTGCCCTTCAATCCACCACGTATGACAGCGCCTCAGCTACAGGCAGGTTCAAGCAGCGGCTCCCTTTGCAACGCAGCTCCCCACTCTCTCACTCAGGACTCCAAAACTCCTGCACATGCAGCCCCTCGCATCCCAAACCAGCCCCAGGGGCTGTCCATCCCATGACAAACCCCCACCCAATGTCCTTGCAAGCTCATCTTCTTCTTGTCTGTCTCGCTTGCCCCTGCGCGGCTGCCTTTGCTGAGGGACGACCGCTGGGGCGGCAGGTTAAGTGGTGAGCAATAGCTGGGCAGGATGGATGAGAGCACCAGCTGACAGCAAGCAATTAGTTAATGGGCTCCAGGGCTCTCAGACCTATCTCATCCAGTGACTGCAAGCGGCAGGAGGAATGATAACAGGACAAGCAAATAGAGACAGGAGCCCATAGTGGAAAGCAGGGATGGGGGGAAGGGGGAATTAAGAGAGGGAATGAAAAAAAATGGAAACCTTAGGAGAAGATAAGTCCTCAGGAGCACAACACTTAGCTGGGGACCTGAAAGGCTCAGTGCTGCTGCTCAGAGCAGAAAAATAAAATCTCTTTATCAGCCTCCACACCCTTCCAACACAGAATTATGTCAAATCAGTTTACTGCCTTTCCTCTTGCAATTAATCAAGCCTCTTCCATTGCTCAACCTTCGGGAGAGCCGCACATCATGTCACATGCAGCATAAAAAGAGAGAGCAGCATAGCAGGAGATGGAGGCGGCTGCTCAGATTTATGCTGCTTGTGATTAGTATGAGATGGGTGGCTCCCGGCCAAAGTAGCTCATAGTCACAAGACTTATAACCACATCAAGTTGCGTAAGGCACGCGAGATTCCTTGCAAACGGTCCTTGTTTTGCATGGAAAGACTCTGGAATGTTGTTACGGATGGGGCTCATGGACACAGCTATGGGAAAGAGCCTTTCGAAAGAGGCAGAGGTCGTTAGGAACCATGTGAATGAGGCTTTTCAGACTGACCACGTTTCTGAAATCAGCATTTGTGAGTAGAAAGTGGCTCGGGATGAGACCAACATTTCATGGGGTCCCTGAGAATTGTTTCTACTTTTCCGCTACACCAGGAGCTGTCTGAGTGGGCAGAGGTGCCCACCTCACGCTGCGCAGCCCCCACTCCCTCTCCAAGAAAACCTCCAAATCCCAGACCTGTGACTCACGGGGGAACCACTGATGGATGTCAGACTCTTATGGATACCAGCAAGCCCAAGGCAGTTTGTGTTTCATCACCACTCCGGTGGTGGCAGCCACTCAACCCACTTACTCTTTGGGGGGTGTCAAGTCGTCCGGTCGTGTCTCAAAGAACTGGAGGACCTCCTCGCACTGGGAGATGTAGGGAGGCAGCTGGATCAGAGCCTGTGGATGAAACAAGAGACACCGGTGATGGGAGCAGCAGCACTGTGAAAGGAGCCGAGTGAGGACAGGCCCTCAGAGTGCAGGGGACCATGCCGTGGCATCAAGCTCAGCACCCAGGTGGTGCCCAGCACACAGGAGTGCAGAGCCAGACTGGGGACAGCTACTGCAAGCACACACTGGAATGGAGCGAGATCCAGACAGCCCCCAGTTACACCCACCGCACCGCCCCAGCTGCAGCTGAAGACTGAAGGAGAATAAGCAGAGACTGCCCAGGCCCTGCTGAGCCCAACTCCAGCCTTTTGGACAGATGTGCCCTCGCAGGGTAAGAGCCGCAGGGACATCCATCCCAGCATCCAGCCTCGGCAGGGCTCAGCCTCCCAGCCCTGCTGCGGGCACAGAACCACCGTTCTCAGGAAAGGCTGGGCAGTTTACACGTGCCAGACTCTCAGTGCCATCAGTCCTGACCAGCACAACCCCAAAATGCTCCACTGGGAAACAGCAGCTTGGGAAGAGGCAGGGAGAGAAGCAACAGGAGGCAAAAGCATGGACACACCAGCTCGTCAGGGCAAGGGCTGGAAGGCTGCCACGTGTGCTGTCAAATGGCAGCAGCCACAAGCTGCCTCTGCTTTTCTCCCTCCCCTGTTGCAAAAAGACAGGCTGCAGCGGTGGGGCTTGCAGGGTGAGAGTGAGCGTGTCTGGGAGCTGGGGGCAGAGTCTGGGACAGCAATATTTGCCGTGGCCAGAGCTCGTGTAGGTCCTTTCCAGCGTGGGCTGCAGCGAGGGCTGGGCAGGGAAGGCGCGATGGCAGCTGAGAGCCCTGCCCTGTCCTGCCCTCTGCTCGGGGGGATGGAGTCACAGATGATGGTGACTGCAAAAAGTAAAAAAAACAACCCATGCAATTGAAAAAATGATGATCTGAAATCAGGGAGCAGTGCTGCAGCTCGATCTGGAGCAGAGGTTTAACCCATTCTCTATATAATTCCCCCTCGTCTCCATTTGCTGTCACAGCAGTCTCGTGACAGCAGTGTGGGCAAACCAAACCTCCGCTCATTGCTGTGTCGGAGACAAAGCCACATCTGCAAAGCCCCGGGGTTAACACACAGATCAGATGTGGCTCCATACTGACCTAATTGCTGGTCCCCAAAAGCCCTTCCAGCCGTTCAGCACAGTCACTCGCTGCCAGCACAGCAGACAGTCAGACCACTAATCACAGGCCAGCTGCGATCGAGATCATGTGAGAGACAGGAGAGAGAAAACTACTCGCTCCATAGCTTTTGGGTCCAGAGAAGGGCTATTCAAAGACCAAGTTTTGCGTGGATGCCATTCCCATGTGGGTACCACTCCCCAGTCCCAGGCATCCCATGATCTACACCATTTCTCCCATGCCAAAACCACTCTGATTTTGTGGCCTGGAGAAGGCTCCGTGTCCTCCGATAGCAGGGGATGATCCCAGAAAACACCCCATGCTGGAAGGATGAAAGGCAAGATCCACAGCTCATTTCTCAGGACACCGTGAAGGAAGCCCACCCAGAGCTGGTTCAGCTGGCATGGCGGTGGCCGAGTCAAACAGGCCACCCTGCAGTCTAGCTGGCCATGGTCTACAGCAGCTACGGCCACCAAATCAAAAACAGTGGCACAAACAGTGTGACCGTCTGTCCCACCTCTGGCTCTGCCACCCAAAGGAGTGAACTGGGGAGGGCCTTCAGAACGCGGCTTCAGCCCATGGTGTTGGAGCCACAGCAAGTCACCTTACCCGCCCTGCTGCCTGCAAGCCTGAGGAGAAAGGTCCTCTACCAGGGACAGATAAGCCTTATTGCATTGAAATCCATTTCCCAGGGAGCGAGAAAGGATTATTCTCTAGCAGCAATTTTTTAGCGGTTCATCCAGTCTCGTTCAGGTAGAGCATCACAGCATCTCAACTTCATCAACCCTCCAACTAACACTTTCTCAAAATCCCTTAGACAAGAGGAAGGCGGTTCCCACACCAGGGGAAAGACCAACAGATATAGGACACAAAGAGAACAAACTGGAGAAATGAGAAGAAATTTAAGGCCTCCGCTCCCCCTCCTTGTCATTCCTGTGGTCATCTCAAGTCTCATTTGGTGACTGGCCGCTCTGGTGACCAGTTGCTCTGATTCTTTTGCTGCTTTTCTTGCACCTTACCTTAAATTACCACATTTTTCAGGATGGTGGGACATGGAACAGAACCCTTCAGCAAGAGCACTGCCTTGTGAAAGCAGGGGCTCCCTCCCTTGCTCCTCTAGCCTCCTTCCACCCCAAATCTCACCCAGCTCCCCGAGGATGAAGACATCCTACTTCTCTCACAGGAGATGGCACATAAGCAAAAACTTCCTTACCCAGGGGAAACCTGTTCACAACATATTCACCTAACCCTCCAATCTCACTCAGCAGGGCCAAGCTGGGGGAGATATTCTGTATTTCTGTTCTGCACCACCACTCTCCAAGTACACGCGACATCCACCTCCAATGACAGGCATGTCAGTAAGAGCCTGCTGGGACCCTGCGGCTGCCACCTGCAGCGTGACGTGCCCAGGAGGGACATCTCTCTGCTCCTGCTGACTCCTTGCTCATTCCACGTCTCTGCAGCCTTTGGTCCCACATCGACCTCCAGCTCAGCAGCTTTACAGTTAAGCAGCAGCAACTGGAAGGCCAGGCACAGTGTGCGGGTTATTACTTGGTAATGCATTAGCAGGGGGAGGAGATAGAGGCTCTCTAAGTGGGTCATATAACATCAGCCATTATGTTCCAGTTGTAAAATCAAATGGATTTGTTATATTTTATGCCACTAATGGCCTCATTCTGAAAGAGACAGCTGCAGCATTTTATCACTTTGGGACTTTTTCTTCCCAAAAACGCAAATTTATGGTCGTGTGTGTCTGTATGTAGCTGGCGCGTTTCAGTGACTCAGAAGACAGGGCTGGATAACACCTGGCTAAATTCAAGCTGTTACTTGCACCATCAGCCTCCTGCACACTCTTTGCAGCACCCAGTCCACACACCTTGCACTACATCTCCATCACTCTGCTCTCATCTGCTGTCATGGCCCACAGTGGTTTTCACCCACAGCCCCACTACAGAGCTGTCAAGATGCATTTACTAATTCACCTTTATGCTTGTGCTTGTTATTCCAGCCACGACATCCCTTCCATAGGCCTGGCTGAGTCCCAAAACCCACAGACTCTCCCACCGTGCAAAGTCCCAGGACACAGTCACCGCTACACCTCTCACACATAAGGAATGCGATGGACATTTCACCATTTCTTCATCTTCTCCCTGGAGTTTTGCAGTCTTCATAGATGTTTTCAATAGCACTCAGACTGGATTTTGGAGGTACCAGTCCTACCTCCAGACCATTTCATGGCTGCTGCAAGCACTAGTGCACTTTTTGACATGAAGAGATGCAGCATACTTGATTTTTGTGAAAATAATTTTTTGTGGACTTCAGCATTCTGTTTCTCACCCCACAAAGAATGCCCTAACATCATCATTTGCTTCCCAGAAAGTGCTGTGTTCTACATAGAACAGCAGGTCCGCTCCCAATAGACAGGAAAGGAAAAGCTCCCCGAGGAACCGAGTCCTTCAGGACTAGTCCTGCACACAACAATTTCGGCCCAAACCACCTACCAGGCAGGACACAGCCAAGCAGCCAGGTCCTTTCCAGCCCATCGGGAAAGCTGGTTCTGGTTTGCAGCTTGAGCAAGGAGAAGAGGAAGGGAAAGCACAGCAGCAGGTGCAGGCTGGTGTGGAGCGGGGCCACCCTGCAAGCCCAGGACCCCAGACCCTCAGCATCAATCACACAGAGTGAAAAGCAAATCAGTGGGTGGGTTTTCATCACAAAAACGATTTGATAGTGAGGGACGGCCCACACTCCCCATCTTCCCAGCACTGCTTGGCACACCATTATATATCCTCGGTCAAATAGGATTGAGCATGACCAAGGTGGCTTCGTCGCTGATTGACACTAGAAACCCACCCTTACCTTGCAGTATTCATCAATGGGTATCAGGCGCTTGACCGCAACATCACGGATGTGACTCCGGCGGAAGAGGATCTTCCCTAAAACGGGAGAGGTGGGGAGAGAAGAGCAGGTCAGCACAACACCCAGGAACACTCTCTTTTGAATCGCTCTGTCTGTTCCCTGTGCATCCTCTTCTTGTCAAAACCCCGTTCCTTCCCGTAGATTAAATATCTTATTGGAATAAAGTGTGTTTAAAGTGGCAAGCATGCTCAAGGAAAGAGAAGAGGAAACAATTATCAGCAAGCTGCATCCCCATCTTCTCTCACCAACGTGGCAATGACAGAGGAACAGCTGCTATCCAAGCACATGCCTGACCCCTTACAGGCTGCCGGCATGCAAGTCCTGGCTATGCAGGTCCTGGGCAAACACCAGCAGTCACCAGAGAAGCAGACACCCCTGTGACCACAGGGAAAGTTAAAGAACGGACCCTTGTTGCTGGCCCCAGGCTGCTCAGCGTACCCGGCTCTGGGGAGGGCAGAAGCCCAGCCAGAGGGTTTCCTTCTGTGCAGCTCCCGTGTCCAACAGGTCCTCGAAGCCGCAGTGTCGGGACTGCAGCCCTGAGTCAGACCTGTAGGGTTTTCCTTCCTGTCTGGGGTTTATTTGTGTTCTCCATTAACCGGATCCTCCTGCCACTCCATTTCCTCCCCTCTGGCTTGTGGCACAGGCCTCTGTCCTTTGAAGACTAATGGGTCCTAAATGCTTCAAGCTGCTTTCACAGAGAACAGCTTCTCTGGCATTTAAGGAGACAAAAGCCATTTGCAGACAGTGAAACAGACACACATAGAGACTTGGTGATCAAAAGGACTGGTACATGGAAGGATTTCCCACCCATACTTCCCAAAGCACCAGGAACTGGCACTGCTTTGCAATACAATCACCTGGAAAATTGGGTTTTGGGAGCAGGATGGGTGGTAATGAAGTTGCCTCAAGTTCCTCCTGACATCTTCTGTACCACAGGAAAGTCTCATCTCTTTTGTCCCTCCTCGGGTTTCCAATCCCACCACCAAAGCCAGGGAGAGCAACTGATGTCTCTGTCCATGCAATCCCTTCACGTACCAAAGGGGTTACCATGAGGGAATCCAGAAGCCAAACTCACCACACAACCGAATACCAACACACGGTCTTGCAAGCAACAGGAGAACAGGGAAAAGCCCTCTGGAGAGTCACGGAGCCCTTGGCCACACCATGGCCAGCTGCAGCCCCACAGCAGCACTGCTGGAACCAGAGGCTGGATGCTACCAAGCTACCTGAGAACAGGATGTGTTAAAATGGCCACATGCTTATCACAATTTTAAAACCAGGGCTGGGTCACCCTCCTGGTTCTCCCTGACTTGTCCGGGATCTGGAACACACATGACTTGCACAGCTTGCCAATGCATCTTTTAAGCGGAGATGAACTAAGCCAACCCAATTTCAGCTTGCAAGGAACATGAATCAGAACTTTATGGAGGAGCCAAATCTCCTGCTAGGCTCAGTTAATGCAGAATGCCTTCGAAACTGGACTGTCCAAGGGAGCACACAGCAATCACGCTCAGTACGAGCTCTGTACTTGCCCTCCAGTGAAATGCAAAGGGTCAGGCCAGCTCATACCAGAAGGATTGCTTCTCATTTACATCCTGCTGACAGCGAGGGGCTGAGACATTCATGGTGGGAAATGCTCTGCT
This sequence comes from Streptopelia decaocto, assembly GCF_964273445.1. Classification (NCBI taxonomy): domain Eukaryota; kingdom Metazoa; phylum Chordata; class Aves; order Columbiformes; family Columbidae; genus Streptopelia; species Streptopelia decaocto. The sequence goes on along the minus strand of NC_138667.1, from coordinate 2,446,440 downwards.
CTGAAATGCATTCCTTCCTGCAGCCTGCCAGAGCCAAGCCTGGCAGTCTTTACTATACAGTGAAAAAATAAAACACCCCTCTATTCAATCTGTCCTTTAGATGTTGAGGGTGAATAGCCTGGGAACACAGAAGTTGTTGGGAAAGACTGAGAGCAACAACCAGGTCAGAGCTCCTTTCCCTGCCAACAGCAATTATTTTCCATCAGATGAGCAAATGATCAACAGTTTTCCCTTCTCATCAGCAATCACAGCATATCTGCTGCACAGGGCAGCAGATGATTTTTAAAAAGATTAATGGATCACAATAGTTTCGATGGCAATTGTAAGGAATAGATGTTTTGGTTTTATGTCTGTCAAAATGAAATCACTAATGGGTGGGTACACTACAAATGTATGAAATAATCAGCTCTGGGTGTGAGAATATTTAAACGTTTAACAAACAGATGCTAGTGAATAAGAAAAATAATATAGTTTTGGGGAATAAATATATCACAGCTATTGAAGTGATCTTAAATTAGCCCAGGCACAGAGCACATGAACAGCAGGAAATCCAGCTCCTCTCTTGATTTGCTCTAGATCTAGTATTTTTCAACAAGGAAGTTTATTTTCTCACAAAAAGCTGGGGTTTTTTAATCAAAATGCCTAATTAACATCATTGCACACCTTTCAGTGCTGCCAAGTAGGGCTATATGAATCCTTGACTTGAAAGGCAAGAGAGAGCAGGAAACCACTTCCCTCTGGAAGGGAAAGATGGGCAACTTGCTGGGTCAATGAGATGCAACGTTTTCCTGGACACATTTTCCTTAGACCGTATCTGCAAAATAGGAATAACGGAGCTGCCCACTGGGGCTTTTCACATGGCTAAAGCCCATATAACGCAAGAGAAACACATGACGTTACTCATGTCACATCTGCATCCCTTGCTGCTGCAGCTCAGGGGACACAGGGCAGGCAATGGTGCCCCACACCTACACCTCGTTCTAAGTGTTCTCTGCTTTACACTTTCTTGGCTGCCTCCAGGAGCTCGTAACAACTCTTAGCCTGGGACTGGGTTACTGTCCTGCTAATTCTCCAGGTGGACTCTCCTCCTTCCCGCTGCAGATGCTCCTTCATGCTGAAGGGGAGGAGAAGGCTCAGGATTAGCTCCTAATGGAAAGACATGGCAAAGAAACAGATGGATAGGCCAAAGCAAGAGGGAAGTTAAGTCTGATGACTGCGGTGGGTAACTGCTGTGCTGGTCCCTTCCAAGGAGCAGCCTGACACACAGGTACAGTGCAGAGAAGGGCTCGGTCGCTGGCGCAGCTTTGGCACAGGGTAAGCTGGCTCCGGGCAAAGGCAAGATGTGCACAGCAATGAGGAGGAACATCTGCACAGCAATGAGGAGAAACATCTGCACAGAAAGATGCCAGCAGAAAACAGGGGAAGGTCTCTGGGCTTTGGTTTTCCACACTGAAGTCTCCCAGTTGGCTGGACTGTTCAGTCAGTAAATCTGCAGCATGAGGGATGCAGAGCGACAGCAAAGGGGGAGCAACCTCACTGCCCTTGTGGTATCCAGCAAGAGCAAGGACAGCCTCGGTGCAGTTTGGATCCTTGACTCCTAGATGCCTGCAAACTCAGCAAAATTTGCTCCAATATGAGAAAAATAACTACCACCTCTACTTTTTGTTTAGGAATATCATTTGGAGAGACTCACCTTACTCCTAACATCCTCATGGCAGCGCTCCTGCCCTCAGCCTCACTGTCAGCATGGGGAATATGAAGGGGAAAACGTGAAGGAAAGCAATTCTGCACATCTCACTGTTTAGGGGGATTTTCCATCGGCTGGTAAGGTCAGCACTGCTGCAAGCTCCACTTCACCAGCTTCTCGCTCTTGCCACACACTGAAGCACTCAGAAATGATTAGATTTTCTTCTCTACATATATAAGGTTATGCATGAGCAAACAAAGCAGCGAGTCTCCCTCCCTGCTAGCGCAAGAAAAGTCACTGCACAACTAAGAGCAGTAAAATACACCGTCCTTTATACACACAAACACAGCTATGAGTAGACTGAACATTTGTCACCTGGGAATATGTCAAGTAAGTTGATTTTGGAAAAAGAAGACAGAGATAAGGCAGCACTATGGAGTGGCTGCCCTGGCAAGTCTCCCTGTGCAAGAAGTGCCCAGACTCCAGGATGTGCTGCCTCAACCTCTTAATACCTCCAGGGAACAAGTGGTGCCTCCAAAGAGGACAACGGCTCTGAGCACACTCTGTGTACCAGTTACAATTTAGAAAGTGTTCTTTCTTCAGTACAATACACAACACTTTATTCCAGTGAATATATTTATTATACATTACATGAACATAACTGGAGGTGCTCCAAAGCGTTGCACGTGCTTTGCTTGCTGTACATTTGTCACCCCGCTTTCTCAGCAGAAGTTAGGAGCTCTGCAAGCATCTGCTCTTTCAGCACAACCTGGCAGCATTATTCTTCTTCACCAGCATTTTGACTGGAGAAATTTGACCAACACAACTCATCCTTTAGAGGGAATAAAATTGAGAGAGCCAAAATACATGCAACTCTTTAAAAATCAAGGCAGATGAAGTGTCTCTGGAAGCTGCACTGAAGATGCTCTGTCTGTCCACTCTCCCCTGGCGCCAGAAAGCTTCTGCTCTCCCTGGACTGGAAGAACCCCTCCTTTGTCAAGCCTGCTGTGCTTTGTCTGATTGACTGAGAGCACAGGGTGCAGCTCCAGAGCGGGGGCTGCAAAGCGACGCGGCCCCCGCTGCCTCGGCCATTCAGCAAGGTCTGCAAAGTGTCAGGAGAGCTTGGGGAAAGGGCTGATAAGGAATCGGGGTCTCCAGCAGTCTGAGATAGAGCAGGCAGGCCACAGGAGGGGTTAGTCTCTCCAAACAAACAGGTAAGGCTCTGCAAATCATTCCCTCCTGTGGGAATTCTCCAGGCAGAGCTGAACTTATACTGGGGAGTAACGAGCTGAAAAAACCAAGGCAGAGGCACCTCGACAGCCAAAAGCTGTTACTGGATATCCAGCATGTTGGAGGGGCAGAGAACCTGAAAAAAATCACCCTGCTAAGCACAGCCATGAACCAAGCCAGATATTTCAAGAGTGGAAAACCGTCTGTGCCTCTTGCTTTACCCCGAAGGACTTTCCCCCACTCTCCTCCAGCTCCACAGCCACGGAAAGAATTCACTTCTCTGCACCTTTCAAATCACATCCAGATTTTCCCTGGCACGGGTTCCAAACTCACTTCAGAAAAAGGCAGCCCCAAATGTACACATAATTAATCCCAGCCCACGGAGCAGCCAGCTACGTGGGCTATTCCTAGGATGGGGAAGCAGGCGTGGGAGACGTTTCCAGGAGCCCGGCACTTCGCATCTGTTTGGCAAAGTCCTGCGCTGTGGGCAAACCCGGGTGAAAAGGAGAGGGACCAGCAAAGTGCCTCTGGGGCTGCCCTGGGTATGGTGCAAGCATGGAGTCCCATACGTTATGAAATGAAGCCAAATTAAACAGTGCCCCTACCGAGACAGCCCCTTCCACTCTCACAGTTTGAGATCCTGCTGCGGCAGGAGCAAAATGTTCCCAAGGCCTCTGCTTCTCTGGCCTACAGAGCCATGCAATGGAGCAAAACAAAAGGCGGTTTGTTTAAAGACAGCTCAAAGGGCAGAAGCAGAGCATCTGCTTCAGTGCAGCACTCTGCCTGGGTAATAGTGTCTGCATGTCAGCAAGGTTAGCTGAAACCCAACAGACAAGGCAACCCTACTGATGATGGGCTGCCAGCCAGCATGGGACTGCTCACCCATCAGTGCTGCAGCAGAGATGCCTCTTAGGGCATCTTACCAGAGCAGAAAAGAGTAATTAGGACTCTTGCCCCATCTCCAGCTCTGATGAAGACACAGTGGGACTGGGGAAAGTCAGGTGCTGTGGCTGAAAGGGGTAAGTTGCCCACTTGCTTCAAGGGGTCTTTGTGGGGAGCTATCGGCAGCCCCACAGCTGTTCTGGGAGAAAAGCCCCAACGCATGCGGGCAGCACTGCTGCTCGTGCCGAGCGGATCAGATGGCTGGGAAGGGTGTGGAGAGGAGGCATCAATCTGCTTTTGGAAATGATCTCACCGAACCCCTTTCTCCTCCTCCCTTCTTGGGAGTTCACTATTGTCTGTAGCTAAAGCTTCCTAAAAAGCAATTTTACGGCCAAAGTTATCTCAGCCTCAGGCAACCCCTCCTTGCTGAGGCTCACGTTCCAGCGAAGCAGACTGGCCAGGATCTGCTCCAGGCCACTCGGGCTGTACGGAGTTTGGAAGGCTCCACTCTCCTTATAAAAGCTGTTTCCTGAAAGATCTGGCACAGCCCTTAGGCGGCAGGCCCAACTGAGCTCATTTGTTTTCTTAGTTCATTCTTTCCTGGGGTCTCCACACCATCATCTCCCTGCCAACACGCACGTAACCCTTGGTGTGAACTCCTGCAGGCGAGGACGGAGCTGCCCAGCACCATGTCCCTGGGGCCACGCAGTGACAGGTCTCTTCTCTCTCACAGCTGCTCCTGGGATGGCAATTGGTGCCGTGCATGGGCTGGGTGCCACCAGAGCTGTCCCAGGGGCCGTCCTCAGCGCCACACAAAGCCAGGCAGGTTGTGCCGGTGGCTCAAAGCCAGCAGAAGTAGCCAAGAGTCCACTTCAGATCCCGCTCTGTGGCGGCAGAGGCTTTTCAGGCACGGGGCAGCAGCACCACGATGTCCCGTCAGGCCAAACTGGACCCCACCAAGCCGTGCTATGGGATGAGGGTGGTGCCAACACCTGGGCAGGGACAACCCCTGGCCCCAAACATCAAGTGCAATTGCTCTGCCTCAAAGGACCCAGCGTTATGACTCCACTTCAGAAGAGCTGAGTGGGCTGAAGGACTTGCACTTACGAGAGTATTTTCTGATACCATCAAAAACCTACTTCAAAAGATCAAAAGTCTCTAGAAATTTCCAAGAAGTCAGATCCTTGAAGCAAACATTAACAAAGTGAATCAACACAAAGCAAACAGAGTTCTTTGTGGGCTGGATGTTGTAACTACAGAGTAATCATGGAACTCTCTTCCCATTCCAGGAAACCAGCCTGACAGACAAACCCAGATGGCACCTTCTCAGGTCACGGTGGTGACTCCGAGTTTGGGACACTTAGGGGTTTGCTAAGCAAGCCAGAGCTGCAGGAGGTACAGGGTCACAGGAGACGTTTTTGAGAATTGTAGTGGCCACAACGTCTAATGTTACATTACAAAGGGCTTCCCAGAAAGCAGCGTACTTTCAGTAAACTACTGGAGCCAAATCTCCACTGGTAATGAAATTCAGATGCTAAAAATGTTGTTCAAAATGGGACTGGGAGCAAACTACAGTACTCTCAGAAGCTGAACACAAAACCCTAGCAAGTCTAAGCATACCAGAGCCATGTTTTGCAGGGTAAGAGACCCAGGGTGTTTGCCCTGAGCTCACCTGGATGGCACTCCCAGGCAGACAAAGTTTGGGTTCAGCTCCAAGTAGCAAAACGCATTGCCATTCCCAAACCAGGAAACCAAGAATGCTCCAAAAGGGAACCATATTGCTTTGCACATCCTCGAGTACAGCCAGCAACTATTAAATAGCCTTCCCTTACGATTCCCACTTCTTAATAACACAGCCTTCCTGAAGCAAAAGGACTTCTGAGGCTGCCCCGTGAGGACAGGCAGATGCAAGATTATCTGTCCTTCCTGGCTATCTCCTGCGCGGAGGTAGGACACCATCCCGTGCTGGGGTCTTCTCCCCACAACACGCCTTGTCCTGTGCTGGCACCTGAAAGTACAAGTGGTAAAGCTGCAGGTGCCAGTTGTTATGTATTAATAGTCTCTCTTTAGCTATCGCAAGCCACCGCAGAAATGAAATGTCAAGAAAAATGTCTGGAAGAAGCACGGACTAGCAGTTTTCCAAGCGAACATGTGACTGAAAATGGTATTATTTAATCCTGTCTCAAAAGGGCAAACGTCTCTGCAGAGGACACGCACAAATGCACAAGCTCCCCTAGAGGATGGTCATCCTAACTCCCCAAAACTGCTTTCTTACACAAGAGCCAGGCTTCTTTTTCCAGCAACTCCAACCCCCTTTTTCCTCCAGTGGAAATCCCGGTGACATGCCTCTTAGCGAAAGGAAACTATTTCAACACCAAGAAGAAGGAATAAATATTGATGAGTGTGCTGCAAGAAGCAGTGTCCGACCAGGCTGCCCGAGCACGACTGCTCCTTCCAAAAATAGCAGCATTTTGGTGGGAATGCTCTGCAAGTGCAGCACAGCCAAACCGTATGTCCAATTTTTCCAAGTTATGCCCTTCGCCAATTTGGCTTCTACTTTTTCTCCCCACTCCTTGCTGGCAGGAGCACTTGAACAGCAAAGGCTTTTCTGCTGTATTAACGTCAGGTGTGCTTTGCTTTTGCTGATGTTACAGTGCAAGGACATGTGCAGAGTTAAAAATCCCTCCACGGGAAACCCAGACAAGATTTTTGCTCAGAAAGGGTGTAAATGATTTTCTTCACACCGGTCAGTGAAAAGCAAAGCCCACTAAGCGCCTTTATGTTTCTAGAAAAGCCGGGAAGCAGAGCACAGCACAAAGAGCTGCGCTAAATGGATGTGACAGTCGCTGCAAGTGATTATGGTACTATGACATTTCTAAAAATGCCCGTCAGCTACTTGAGGGTAGGCATGAAGACAACTGTGTGCTCAAAGCCATTAGGGATGGGTGCATGAAGCACCCCCAAGGTCGGGTATTTTTGCAGGACACATTTGGGTTCTGTTTTTCCCCGCGGCAGCAGCACCAAAGGGCGGCCACAAGCAATCCCTTGCACCACAAAGTTTGCCATGGGCCGGTGTGTCTGTTCCTCGGGCACACACACGCTCAGCCCACGCTGGGCTGGCAGGGCACACACACGTCATGCCCCAGAAATCCTGGCTGTAGGCAACCAGTCCCCATCATCAAGGGAGGAAGCCAAGGCTTTCAATCGTCTTGATTTAACGTGTGGAATTATTTATTATTTCCTTCTTTCTGGATGGCCCTTTGAGTTGCACGGGACAGGAAAAGCAGCATATGAGCAGTTCCTGGGGAGCCTCACACCATCCTCACCCTGTGCTGTGCTGGTCTGGCCCCTTCCGAAAACAAGCAGGGTGCAGGGGGGTTGCCACTGGCAGAAGCAAGGGGGGCTGCTCAAAGTCCTCCACTAATGATTTCTGGAGGGACAGAGAATGACTGAGGAGTTTAACACTCACTGGGCACATTGCTAACAAATACAGATGTCTTAGTGGACACAGCACAGGCCAAGAACGCGTTATTGCTCAGATGGTTCAGGAGATAAGAGCTAAAGCACATGTATGCTCACATACAGATTGGGAAAAACCTGCCATGCCACAACCAGCATGGGTTTTCTGGAGCCCACTTGCCTACCTGGCAGAAAGGGGATGATCCTTTGCTTGGGGTCCTTCTGCCCTCCTTCCATCGGAAACTTGTCCAGCATTTGCATCTAGAAAAGGAAATGCAAGAGGGGTGATTAAAGTCAGTGATTAACTTGCACGACACAAAGTCAGTCTCCCCAGGAAGAGGTGAAGCCCCTTCCCCAAACCAGTGGTGTCCTGAGACAATAGTACACGGCACCATCAGCTGGGGCACAGCGACCTGCAGCACCGAGGGACGCACATCCAAAGCAGGGCCAGAAGCACAAGATCTCAGCGTCACCTCCACTATTTTCAAGACGTTTCTCACCAAGGAGGTTTCTCATCACTGTCATTCTGTTCAGCACTGGTGATTTATGGAACCTGCGCTTCTCCAACTACTAAGTTGCATCCTGATGGACCTCAGTCACTAGATCTCATAAGCTCCCCAAAAAAAGGAATATTTTAAGCTCATTAACTCAAGCTCGCTTTTGTGACATAGTCACAGAAACTACTCCATGAAACTACACCATGAAATGATGCCACAGAAACTACATCAGAAACTAGTTTCTCCAAACCAGATACACACGGAGCCCTCAGCTGCTCCTCACAGGACGCTCCTCACAGTCCTTTCACCAGCTTTGTTGGCCTCCTCTGGACGCATTCAAGGACCCGTACATCCCTTCTAGGCATGAGCCGGTGGTTGAGGAACAGCTAAAAACCTGCTCCAAAGAAAACAACGCCAGTGCTGGCTGTCACCATGGCAGGCCGTTTGCATTAGCTGACGTGGACCCATAGGACCAACCCATGTTGGGTTGTGATAACCAGCTCTTGCTCTTGCTGAGTGCCTGCACTGGGGCTTCAGCACACGTACACAACCTCCTTGCAGCTGCTATGATGCTGAATACCAATGACCTGGCAGGATCCGTGTCCTCAGCATTTCCTGTACTTGGTCTTGCTGGAAAACACCATTTGGATTTGGCTTTGCACGTTACACAGAGCAGAAAAGAGCAAAGAGCATACCCAGTCATCCATCCAACTGCTCAGATACTCTCTCCTTTGGAAGGAAGGGGAGGGAGATGCAAACTCTCCCTTGTTTTCTCTGCGGTGTGGATCTGAGCTCTGTTTCCCATCACCTGAAGAGCTCCCTGGTCCACTGGGTACTTGATATGGGTCTTGCCCTCTCCCATTGGAGCTATTGCAATTGCACTCCGCATAAATAATTCAGCACTTCAGGAAGCACTGGAGACAACCTGCCCAGGGAGTGTCCCGAGCACCTACAAAGTCTAAACAGCCATTCTCCTCTGGCACAATTAATATTTGAAGAATTCCATGCAAAGAGGAAACTGTGCAACCAGAGAGCCCCAGCCCATCATCCCACAAGAGGACGAGCACCACTGAGCAACCGGACACTCCATCAGGAGTCCCAGCACCACGGGGACTCCCCACACCCCCAGGGATGTGTCCCCACTGGGCTCCCTGCTTTTCATGGCTCTTGTTCTTTGGCATTTCCATTTCCACATGCTTCTTACAGGAGGTCTCTGCTCCTGGCTGCGGGCTGTGGGCTCCTCTGCTGCTAGGTACGAGCTCATTTAAAGCGCTGTAATGCTAAAGCTAAGCTCTTCTTGTCAATACAGTCCTCTGCACATGAAATATTTGCCTTATTTTCTCTTCTTGGATCTCAAATGCACCAGGATAAAATTATTGAGACTTGGTGGAGAGAGGGCAGAAGGAAGGAAGTATTTTTCCCACATTTTGAGATGAAATAAAAACCTCCCTCAACACTCCCAAAGACAACAGGAAAACCAGAAGAAGCTCTCAAATATTCTCTTCAAAATGATAACAACTCAAAACCAGGATGACACTACGCACAAAAAAACCCCTGTTTGCAGCTTCTTATCGAAACACGTTTTAAAGGGTTTACAACAAAGAAAATGAGCACAAACTCAGCAATAAGTGGGGACTGCGGTGACATTAGCAGCAGCCGCAAAGCGAGCCTGAGCATGGCCGAGGGGGGACTCGCCTCCCCGGGGCACCGTGGGCTCCCAGGGCAGCACCACTGCCTCCCTGGGCACACAAAGCCCTCCTGCTCTTCCCTCAATCCACTCAAATAAAAGATGACACCGCATCCTCGTTACCCTGCAAAAGCCCCGTGTTGTGCCAGGGCGGAGCGGCGCCTCTGGCCCTGCTCCTCCTGCTGGGAAGAGCTCGGGAAAGCTTGTGACTGGCGAAGGGCGAGCAAAACAAGTCGCAAGCGCCGCACATCTGATTGCTGTTAAGCAACACAATGCTTGAGTCATTGGAAGCTTTCCCCTCCTCTCCGTTTTGAAGGCAAGCGGAGGATCTCGCGCTCCCGGGAGCACTGGGAGCCTCCAAGGCACCAACGGTGCGAGCTGTTTTCTCCCGTATGCACGTGCCTGGGCTGTGCCCGCAGCCAGATCTGTTCTCGACCACATGAACCCACCAAACCCAGCCAGAACTTCAGCCCAGGCGTTCTCCATTTCCTTTTTCTTGACTGAAAGTGCCTCTCGCGGTGGCCGCTCAGCAAGCCAGAGGTGGTGTGGGGACCCTGCAGCCCAGCCCGGAGCCACCAGCATCACCCCAGCCTGACCGACCCCACATCACCCTCCACGATCGGTACCACTGTGCCCGTGCACTCACAAGCTGCTATTTTTCTCTTGTTGGACGGAGGAAAAGAGGCTGCAAGGTGCCTGGAGCACCCTCTGTTACGCACAAAACAAGGAGAAGGTGAGAAAGGAGCAAGGCAGAGTGGTCGGTCCCACGGATCCCACCCAGCCTGGTTGCCACATCATGCAGTTTCAGAGAAGGCACAAGCAAATACTAGTTCATCAGCTTTCCTAAGCATAAGCCTGTGGTTGTAGAATAGCTAAAAACCTACTCCAAAGCAAACAACCCCAGCGCCGGCTGTAAGCACGGCAGGCAGCTTGCGTTAGCAAGACACAAGAGCACATGTCTGCAGAAATCCAGCCTGTGGGTCACGGGCTGACGGTTCTTCCGTAGGGCTACACGCCATAAAGCCCCAGTGAGGAAAAGCACAGAGCAGCGATGGGAAAAGGTCAAATCCAGAGCTCAGAGATGCTCAATAGACCTGAAGGAAGCCAGCTGGCGGGTGTCCAGTTTTTGAGGCTCCTTGTACCCTTCCTGGCCCATCTTGCCCCTGCTGATTTTGCAGAATGGGGACTACAGCACAGGTTGTTACGGTGCTCTGGACCAGGAAAGCCAAGGAGAGCACGCACCGATGTGGAAAAAGAGATAGAAAATGGGTAAAAGTGCAGCAACCCCACACGCCCTGGGGGAGGGATGCACCGACAGGCAGCAGAAGATGATCTGCAGAGACACAGGCAATGCCAACTACAAGGCAGAACAAATTTCCTCAGAGACCATTGTTCTTCCCAGCCTCCATGGGGAAACGTGCTCTCCAGCAGGTGAGGAACTGAGGAGGGAAGGCAGCTGGCACACGGAGACTCCCACAAATCATCTCAGCAGCCAGGGTTTCCGTCCAAGCTCCAAACAAGCCCGCTCACATCACAGTCCCAGAAGGGAGGACTTGTCCAGTGAGAGGGGGAGAGGAGGCAAGAGGCAGACAGACACACAGCCCTTCAGAGCACTGCAGACAGACACACAGCCCTTTGGAGCACTGCAGACAGACACACAGCCCTTTGGAGCACTGCAGACAGACACACAGCCCATTGGAGCACTGCAGACAGACACACAGCCCATTGGAGCACTGCAGACAGACACACAGCCCTTCAGAGCACTGCAGACAGACACACAGCCCATTGGAGCACTGCAGACAGACACACAGCCCTTCAGAGCACTGCAGACAGACACACAGCCCTTTGGAGCACTGCAGACAGACACACAGCCCTTTGGAGCACGGCGGACAGGCACACAGCCCTTTGGAGCACTGCAGACAGACACACAGCCCTTCAGAGCACTGCAGACAGACACACAGCCCTACGGAGCACTGCAGACAGACACACAGCCCTTTGGAGCACGGCGGACAGACACACAGCCCTTTGGAGCACGGCGGACAGACACACAGCCCTTTGGAGCACTGCAGACAGACACACAGCCCATTGGAGCACTGCAGACAGACACACAGCCCTTTGGAGCACGGCGGACAGACACACAGCCCTTTGGAGCACTGCAGACAGACACACAGCCCTTTGGAGCACTGCAGACAGACACACAGCCCTTTGGAGCACTGCAGACAGACACACAGCCCCTTTGGAGCACTGCAGACAGACACACAGCCCTTTGGAGCACTGCAGACAGACACACAGCCCCTTTGGAGCACGTCTTTCCTTTCTGAGCATGGGAGGACGCAGAGAAGCCAAGTCTGGCTCTCAGCAACACACTCAGCCAGGTCAGGAAGAAAAATGAAGGAATAAAGAAACAATAACCCTATTGTTTCTCCCCTTCAATAATATTTTTTAAGCATTTATGACAGAACCTTAAAAAAATATATCTATATTGTAGCAGATGCAGTTTAAAGCATTCTGGTGTGCACTTATCACGCAGGAAGCGGTTGTCTCATACTTTTCACCCAAAGCCAGGACGGGGCTCGGATGCCCCAGCAGCACATCCAACCCGCAGCACACGAGGATAAAGGATGTTTACCTGCATTTACGTCCACTGCCAATCTATCCTATCAATCAGCTGTTTCTCATATTAACCCAGAAATGTATGTGCAGTGGGGCTTTCTGGAGTGAGCCACGGCAGCGGGTCTGTGGGAGAACACTGTCCATTAATGGGACAGCGCTAACGCCGGCGGGGCCACCCGGGCAGGGGGAGCCTTTCAAAAGCAGCTCTGTATCGACAGCTAACACACTGGCAGACAGCTCCTTCATTAACAGGGAACTCATGAGATAACATCCTAATTGGATCAATTAAGAGTGCCGAGGGCTGCAGGGGATTCCGGGGAGAGGGAATGCATGTGCTCAGCAGTATTCCCGGGGAGCAGAACGTTCAGGAAGGGCTTTGCCCAAAGAAGAGCTGATGGCGTAATGCCAGAGGGATACACCAGGTCTAACAGCCTGTGAGCGTAGCCTATCGCTACCCAGCCAGAACCAAACTCCGGGAAGTGCTTGAAATAAAACCAAAAACAAAACGCAACCCTCAAGACAAACCCCCGTAGGTAAGAAGGTGTGTCATCATTTGCCTCTTTCCCTCTGCTTTCCACAATAAAACAGGAAAGTTTTCCCCTCCAATATATAAAGGTGAGAAAAAAAATATATATTCTTTTTAATATGATCTGATCTAGTGGAAAGAAAACGCCCGGGTGAAATGGTAAACACAGAGGTCCTGCATTCCCCCAAAAACAATGAACCAGAAGGGCACGGGATTGCTCTTGCAGCGAGTCCTCTGCACCGGGGGGACTGTGGATTTACTTTTGCCAAGCTGCTCTAAAGCCCAGGCCCTCCCTCCGTTACTGAATGTCAGGGTTTGCACGGCACGAACCGGGGCTGCAGAGGAGAACACACGTCTTTGCCAGCCTATGGAGGGGATGGTTGTTCACGTCACCGAAGGGCAAGATGTACCAGCACGGGCTGGGGCTGATGAAATACCCGGGTGAGGAAAGCAAACTCTGCCACTCTTGCACAAGAGCCAGGCCATGGGCTGTGATTGCAGACATGGGCTGAGGGAAGCTCCTCTTGCTTTTATCAACAGGATTTGCTTTGCCTGCGTGATGGAGGTTTGGCATAAAACCACATTCTTCCTTCTTGGTCTAGCAAGCAAGAGCTGACCTAAGCCATGTATCCACCAGACATGCCTGTTATCCAGAGCAGAGAAGTCAGCTTTTTACACCACCCGAAGAGAAAAGGGAAAGAGGGACAAAATAAAAAAATTTTTAAAATAAAAATAGTTTGACAAAAGGCTTCACAGTCCGGCTGAGCGCATGGCAGCAGAACCACAGGAGGCTCTTTGTCCTCCCCACTGAGAGAAGGCAGCGGCTTGCCAAGGGGAAGGATGGGTCCCAGCCAAGCCTGATCTCACCCCACACTCCCAAACTCCCCATTGACCCTGTCCCTCCTGAGAGGGGTAATGTGTGTGCCCTGCTGTCCCCATAGGGACAGGGACGTTCCCATGCGCCATTCGCCCTGATCTCCACTCACTGGGCACTAGTCAGGTCTCTTATAGGAAGAAGAGTCCTCCTCCAAATTCGATCCACCAAGGGACAGCATCCCACTGATCTCCAAATGCAGTGGGAAAGGGACGCGGGTGCAGCAATAATCTGCCGTCACAGCAGCACCCCGGGGATGTGGCAACAGACATGGCTGCGTGCTGAGAAATGGAGACTTTGCAAACGTGCCTCTGCAGATCAAAGCAGCCTTGTGCCCCGAAGCCAGCTGGTTTGGGGAACATCTGCCAAGCAGATCGTCTGGGAAAGACAATGACATCTGGCAGCGGCTCACAGGCTACTGATGTTTAGTCTCTTTACGATCATACAAGAGGCACCTTCCCTGCATCCACGTGGAATGTCTGTGAAACACGGGGAATGAAAACACAACAGCCCAGAAGACAGAAGGAGCAACATGGAGCAAGCTTAGACCCCAAATGTTGGTGATGCCGAGTTCAGGAGATCAAGCCAGGGGAAGGACTTCACTGGTGTGGCAGCACATAAATGCTTGTTCCATGGCCAAAGTGAGCTGTTCAAAGACAGTAATGAGAGCTGAAAGGGGGCACAACTGAGTGGTCTCTTGATGATCACAGTTTCTCCCCAGTCCCTGTTTTTCTGGTGCAAGGGATGAGGAGTTCAAGTGCATTTCACGCATTACCAGGCAGAGGCAATCCTGACCTCCTCAGCACTAGGAAATGGCATCACAGAAGCTGGATTGTGAAAACTCGATAGAAACTTTAAGCATCGCCCAGCAACAGACAAAAAAGAATTAACTGAGGTCAGAGGAAAAAGGGCTGCACGACTTGGCAGCAGCTGCCACTGCAAGAGAAATTCCCTATGAAATCACAGGAAGCGTTTGGCATCAGTGCCTGTGAACAGCTTGTGAGAGCGGGGAGGGCAGGAGCATCACCCCCCGTGCCGCCCACAGCCCCGGGACCGAGGCACCTCCAGGTCTGGGCCACCCCGGGGTCCCTCCGTAACCCCCACTCTGCCAGCATGTGGGGACTTGGAGGACGTGGCAGCTTCACGTCCACAGGTTTGGTCCGAGTGCAATGGTTCTCCAAAACCAACCAGGCAAAAAGCTTCCACTGCCCAGGATGGGAGATGTTTCCAGCCCAAGCATTTGCTGATTCTCTGAGAAGAAACCTCAGCAATGCTCAGCTCCAGCAAACACAACCGAGACCACGATGAGCACCACATGCTCCCCGGGGATGCCGGGATTCCCAGTCAAGGAGGCACTTGGCCCCAAGAGCCTAACCCTGAAAAGCCTGTATTAACCTCAGTGTAATGAGCCTCCTGGTTTATAATTACAGCCTTGAAACTTAAACTCCCAGAAATCACTGAAAGATCATAATGTTTGTTTATCCATGATGAGAGGATGAGAGGATGGGAGTTTCTAGTCACCGATATCACCGCTGCAACCAAAGCCATGTGCTGTTTGCAGCAGATGGGGAAATGAGAGAGTCATGGAAGGAGAAATAAGCTCATCTCCATCTTCTCCTATCTGAAATAAGCTCAGCTCATTGGTATCTCTCTGGTTAAACCAGGCCCTGCTCCCGCAGAGATTTCTGTGTCTGTTCTGTGCTCATCTACAAAGTGCATTTCCAAGAGCTTTAAATTTAAAAAAAAAATCAAGTTTTAAGACATTCAAAGTCTATGTGCTTTCAAAAGCATCAAGCGGCTCCGGGTGCCCACTCTGAGGCACCCAGAATGGAACCAGAGGGCAGACAAAGCTGCACCTTCCCAAAACCCAGCTCCAGGAAGGCATCAGGTGAGACATCCAAAGGTGGGGGGATCCAGAATCACCTCCCATTTTTAGATGGCCCAAACAACTCCTGAAAACCACTTCTTGCTTCCCCTCCTTTCGTAAGCCTGTCAAGAATATACTTGGGAGAGACTAAGGAGAGAGTTTAGTGTTCAAAAAAGAAAAAGCAAGCATCGAACTTGGAGAAGAGCACCAAAAGATCTCTTTAACACAGTCACCTCACGGAGCTGCAGAGCCCTTTTGTCTGCTTCTTGGATGATTAAAATATACCGCTTCTTACATTTGATTCATCGGTGCTGAATCCTGGAAATCATCATTCTCTTTACAGTACTTTACTAATCCATCTTCCACTTCATTTCTGATAATTGCAGCTTCTGGAGGGCATTAAGCCAGGTAGGCAGGCTCCAGACCGCACAGATGAGCACTGAAAGCTGCAGCTGTCCACGCAGGCACCAGGAACACGGCATTAACACCATCAACCAACCAGCACGGCATCCATAATTCACCACGGCGACCCTGCCATAGGAAATGACTCTTGCTGGTAGACGTGCTTGGGAACAGAGCAGCAATACCCAGGGGGTGACGCTGGTCTCCACCGCTTCCTCTTCCCCATCCCGTCCATGGGAACGTCCCTCCAGCGCAGCTGGGGCTGTGTCACCCTGGGAAGTGCCAGCTGCCCCACAGAGCCACCACCACAACCACCCATGGAGCTGTCACGGCAGCAGCAGCCCTAGGGAAGCTGCAAAGATGGTTCATGTTCACCTGCATCCTCCTCTCTAGCATCCCAAAGTAGGTCTCTGAAGACTGGGAAGTCATGAGATTTACATTCTATTGTAGAAATGGAAACAGCAGTGGAGAAATATCAATACTTCTGCCCTGTTAAGCAGCCAAGGGATGGGGCTGTGCAACAACGCTCCAGCCAGATCTTGTTTCACATCTCACACGGTGCTTCACACCAAGAGGCAACCTTCAGTCAAGAGTTTCAGTGACCGGTCACGGAGAGACTCCACGGGCACACCACCCCAACCCAAGCTGCACGCTTGGCCAGTGACTTGGCCTTCACTTCGTCCCCAAATGATCCCATTTCTCTTCAACCCCTTCCTTCCCAAAACCCTTCTCCACTCCAGAGGAGGAGAAGCAGACCAGCGTACATTCCTTCCCCGAAATTAATGCAAAGTTTTAAATCTGTGGCAGGCCCAAATGTGATGAGACAAAGGAGGAGGTATTTGAGCTACAGGCAGGGTTGCAAAAGCTTGGGAGAGCACTGCTGGTCAGAAACACCAGCCTCATGACCCTCTTCTTGCATCAGACTTCTTGCTAACCATCTGTTTTCCCTGTTGTCCCTTCCCTAAATACAAACCCCATCTTCCAAGCAAGCACAGTCAGCAGAAAGGCCAATATGGAGAGACTTCTGCTTCCATGTGAGGGAGGATTTCATTCTGCTTGGCTTCATGGGGGTGCCCATCAAGAGCAGCTCCACAGCAGCCAGTGCAATTATGCAGGTGGAAAAGGAGACACTGCAAACCCCCAGGGTTTAACTGGCAAAAACGGGGTCTCCATGTGAAACAGATACGCCTTAATCCTTAGCATGACCATGCTCCTTTTCAACCTCTCCCACCTGACAATAAAA
Source organism: Streptopelia decaocto (assembly GCF_964273445.1). Taxonomy (NCBI): domain Eukaryota; kingdom Metazoa; phylum Chordata; class Aves; order Columbiformes; family Columbidae; genus Streptopelia; species Streptopelia decaocto. The sequence continues at coordinate 2,429,473 of NC_138667.1, read as the reverse complement.
CTCCCTGTCTAACAGAGACAGAAGCACTTTGCCTATTAAAATATACCCGGTTTGGCTAATTTAATATGGTATCAGCACTGAAAAGTGACATTTGAATGAAATATTTTTCTTGCCCAAACCCTAAATATCCTATCAAAGGCAGTATTAAAACAATAAATTCACTGGCCTTAAATACACCTCCAAAATTTAATCTCCAAGATCTAATTGCCATGCTGCCAAGCAAAGACAGCCATAAACATCATTTGGAATTCACTGCTCGGTGACTCACTCCTGTTTCAATGGCCTGGAGATACCACACCAGTCAGGCAGAAAGGCTCAGGGTGGTGGAATTAAAGCAGGGAAAACTCCTCATGTCACCAGAGCACAAAGGAGAACGTTTTCCAACACAGGTTATCACTCATATTGCAGTCATATATAACACCAGAATATAAAAGTTACAAAAAAAAAAAAAAAAGGGGGATACAGCAGCAGCCCAAGGATGTGCTGGGACCATGAGGGGACAGAGTGCTGGGAGGGAGAGCGGGCGGTCAAATTCTTCACTCGTCCGCAGGCTCGCTGAGACCCAGGGAGAGCACTGCAGGACAGCCCCACAACCACATCTCGCTCTGTCTCTCCCAGCTCTTAATTTCACCTCCCACTTACCATAAAACTGCAGAGATGCTTCCCCTTCTTAGATGCTCACAATGTGTGTATGGCACATGCTATGGTCAGTACTATATTGTATGGATTTAGTGATGTAAATGGGTCCTGGACACTTTACTAAAACCCCAGCACTGTGAGATACAGACTCCTTTGTGCTGATTTACTGTTATCAGTCCTCAGCTCCTCATCAGTCAGCTTGAAACTGGCTTGTTTCAGACCCAGGGCTGATGCCACATGATACAAATTGCAAATCTTTGCACCAGAAAGCTGTGCCACATTTCATGAAGAGCACAGTGGAAATGCTGGTGCTCATGGCAGCCCCCAAACCCATGCAAACCCCATCAAACCCCCGGCCATAGGCTCCACAGGCACCTCCCCAGGGACACAGCACGGGCAGGAGGGCTCTGCCCACGAGCTCCTGCCCTCCTGGGGATCCTGCTCAGCCCTCCTAGGAATGGGGCACCTGAATTTCTGGGCCTTTTTCATTAAATAGCTGGGGAGTGGAAGGGCCTTGGCTCACCCGTGAGACAGGGAGAGGAGTGTAACCCCTTGCCTCATGTTACAGGATGACTTTTTAACACATCACCAAAAGCCTCACCAAATAAAACCACTCCAGATTATCAGCAAGAGATCTTAGCTCTGTTCCTGAGGAGTTGAAATTGTTTTATCTGCCCCATCTTTCTGCCTCCCCCCGCACGGGTTACACTCGGCACCGGGTCCTCTTGGACGGCGCCCACCAAACGACGTTACGCGTGGGACACGTGTCCCCCAAGGCAGAGAAGCAAAGGCTGCAGACACCAGACAGAGTCTCCTCTGACTGCTCTGCCAGGTTTCCAGAGGGAAGGAGATCAGGGGGTGCCAACAGGGATGAACGAACGGAGCGTGAGCTCAGGAGCCGGTTCTCCTTCGCCATGGGGCCGCCATGGCAGGGCCAGGCGATGAGCCTGGGAACAAGAGGGGACCGTCTTATGGGAGCAGGCGGAGACGAGAGCCGGGAGGCGAGCGGGAGCCCCCGGAGCTCAGAGCAAAGCAGCAAGAGCAGAATTCAACCAGAGGCAAGGGTGGGGTGCGTCACAGAAACCTGGCGAGTGTGCAGAGCCACCCTGCAGAGCTGCACGCCCGGAGCAAAGGGCAAGCGCTGGCCCTCGGCTTGGAACAAACCAAAAACCATCAAGCACCGTTACAAGCAGCTGCTCGAGAAGCAGAACCAATTTCCACCACGGCCACGCGCTGGCGGTGCCGCCGGGCGTGCGCTGGCCCTGGAACCTACATCCCCCAGCGGGGCCGGCGGCGCCGTTCCCAGGGCAGGGGCGGCTTTGGGCAGCTCGCACCCCGCTCGGTGCCGGCACAGACCGCGGCGGCTCCGCGGTACCAGCCAGAGCCAACCGTAACTCCGCTGACCTGCCTTGGCACGAGCGCGCACGGGAACGCGCTGGCTGCCGGCTGCCAAACGCTGGAAAGCTATAAATGGGAGACATTTGGAGAGGGGAAAAAACGAAGGAGCCAACTTTTAACTGGGCTGAAGTGCATTTGGCTGTACATGTTCTTTGTGGAGGGACTGAGGAGGAGAATTATGAAGATCTTTGAAGCACTGCTGGAAAAATACCGGCTGTTTCTTCTACAGAGATGAACATTTAGTGGAAAGTGTTTCTTCTCTTGAGTTATGTCATGGCAATTCACCTTTTCTGTAATTCTGCATACTGCGCCTAAGCTCACAGCTCAGCGCACAGAGGAAAGAATAGTCACTGGTGCTTTGTAGCAGCAACCTCAGTGTAGGAAGCTGTGGGTTTTCTCTTGTCCTTGGTCACGCAAGGGCCTGTCTCTCATGATCCAGCTGCCTAAGAGCAAGATCCTGGTGATTTATTTTTGTGGCAGGGTGAAACCACAAAGTACATTGCGCACGCAACTACACAGAATTTTGCTGAACTCCGTAAACCCTGGAGGAAAAAAGAAATCCCCAAAGTGTTGAAATAAGATCCCCGTTACGAAATAGCTATGGAAAGCCCTGTTTACAAGCCCTGGACACAAAAGACATCCATCTCCCACAGACACAGGGTAGCTCAGCTGCCTCAGGGCTTTCTCGCCAAAGATGCCACCAGGACCGGGCTGGACCCAGGAAAGGGGTGAAATCCAAGTGGTGCCTCCGCTTGTGTTCCCACCTGAAGGAGCCTTGTGCTGTTTGGGACATGTTACTCAGCACCTCTGCCCCTTGCTTTCCACATCTGGAGAATTAAGATAACACTTACTTCACCTTTGTGAACCACAGGTCCTGCTTAAAGAGCGGAGGAGGAGGAGGAGGAGGAATGCAGGCAGAGGAAGGTAAGCACAGGACTTGCAGTACTGGAAGCAACACACGAGGCTCCTTTTAATTTTACAAGAGTCCAATGGCCTGAAACAGGCTGATGAGAACAATTCTCCTCTGTGTGCCAGCTAGTGTCTTCTGAGCCCGTTTTAACGTAGCGCTTTGCTAAAAACCAGTCCAAATAAATAAGATACTGACTTTCCCCCCTTCCCGTCTTTGCCTGGTGGCTGCACACACACAGCAGGTGAAGAGCCCCCCCCAGAAAGGGCTCATCTGTGTTCCACGTCGAGCCGACATGCACAGACCGTTGCCTTTTGCCAGCTTTCTCATAAAAGCAGAGGCACCACTTCAACAGCCTATTTTCTGTGCGTGTGTTACACACAAAGCTGTTGGCCCGAGCGCTTGCAGGACGGTCTCCAAGATGACATCGCTCCAGGTGGGTCAAAGCTGAAAGTTTCCAGCTAAGAACCTGACGGACTTGTTAAACATATGGAAGAACGAGAGGACTGGGAAACACACTCAATGCATGTGCAGAAGGGAGTGGGTGAGGGAGCCAGAGCCATTTTTAAGGTTGCTCAAAAGCCTCATTTTTTCTGTCTCTGAATCGTGCAGCAAGCGCGCTTACTCCAGCCTACGGCACATCTCCATCCCTTGGCTCTAAATTAAACAGCCGTGCAGATAAGCAGCCACACAGCATCACCCTCTCCCGTTCCAGCCTTCAGCTGGGACAAGGACTGAAGGCAGAACTTCTGACTGCAAGGGGAAAGCCCTGGGGAACCTGTCCCCAGGGAGGATGCTCCTGAATAGTAATTTCATTGTTAAGGGCTTGCAGCTGCCTGCCAGAGGACAAAATACTGCTTGGGTGGTGAGAATGCAGGACAGGGTGTGAAAGGCAAAGCCTGCTCCAAGGGGGAGGTTTCAGACCCGGTTCCGTCACAGCTCGTGAGTTTTGCTGTCCAGGATGCAAAATAAAGCAGGACTGAGAAGAGCCAGGGCAAGACTCCTGGTTGAAGAAAGAGCAGCTGCAGTAGAAAGGAGGGGAGGTCTAGGACATGGAGCTTCTGCCCGGGAAAGCACAGGGGTCGGGTAGTAGCAAAAAATGTGTAAAAAGGTCTGGATTGGGCATAAGGACATTTTAGGAGCAGAGTGAGACAACAGTGGCTCTTGGTCACATGAAGACTTGAAATGACTACCATCGTGGCTGATGAGCTCATAATTACAGAGTGGGGAAAAAATGTTTCTTTTTTGGGGTTTCCATAAAAAACGCAAAAAAACAAGCCAGTATCTGTTCTCTAAGTAACAGCGTCGCTCCTGACAGCCAATGGTTTCAAGAGGATCCTTCCAAAAGACGTGTTAATCCCCCGCTGGGAGGTGCATCCAACGCAGTCCAAGGGAGCCCCGCAGCCACCACACGGCTCTTCCCGCTGGCAGGGCTGGAAACATCTCTCAGGCACACAACACCCCGTGTTCCGTCTCTGCCCCCCGAGACGGCCGCTCACATATCTGATTACCAGCCGCCATTTCCAGTGTACCTGCCAGCTCCAATTAGCGTCCAGAAGACAACTGGCATCCTTGCGAGCATCAATCTTACTGCCTTTATTTCTTAGGAACGGCATCCATCTGCTCCCAATAGCTCACATCTGGCATCCTGAGTGTTATGAAAGAGCCTCAGTCCTATTTGAAGGAAATTATTCCTCCAGTCAAGAGATTCATGCAAAACTGAGTTTAGTATTTGTAGTTAGAAATTTACTACCAATTGTACGATTACCCCCGGTTTCAAACTTCAGAATTACAATTTCATCTAGGGTTTGCTTCTTAATCCCGAAAAAGTTAGTCTTATGTAAATTGCCGTGTGATGGAAAATGCCTATGGAGAAAGCAAGGGGGAGGAGAGCGGGCAGGAACCCCAGCTCAGCGGATCTACAGCAAAACCGCTCCCGAGCACCGCCTGGTCCCCGGAGGCATCCTGCTGTAACAAGCGCTGTATGGGAGGCGGAGGAATTCCTTATTTTAAGCATTCCCTTCTCAATTTCACTGCCTGGCCTGAGCACACCCATCCTCAGACGTGAGCAAAAGGTTCTTCACCCAGAGGTGCTGGACACTGAACAGGCTCCCCAGGGAGGTGTCACGGCCCCAACCTGACAGTGTTCAAGAAGAGACGGGACAACGTCCTCAGACACACGGTGTGAACTGTGGGGTGTCCTGTGCAGGGACAGGAGCTGGACTCAATGATCCTTGTGGGTCCCTTCTGACTCAGGACATTCTATATTTCTAGATATAATTTCCTGTGATGAGCCCAGAGCAGGAAAGGGTACGACCCTCGCGTTTCCCAAGGGATGAGAGAGATGAAGGCCACCACTTTGCCTGCAAAAACTGGACCTGGACCAGGAAGCTTGAGCCTTGTGCTGGGACACACAAGCTGAATTGCAGAGTGAGTGTTGGTCAGCAGCCTTTAGAGAAGGGGTGACAATCTTCTGCATGACCAGAGGTTGTGGTCAAAGGAATGAAAATGGGTAATTCGGCAGTAAAAGGAGGTCTTGCCACCCTTGGAAGAGAAAAACAGGACAGTGCCTGGAAAGGCTGCGACAGCAATGAGCTGTAAACCAGCACTTATGCAGAAGAGGGCCAGGCTTGGGTATCAATGATGGCCAAAGGGAAGAGCTCTGGAAGCTCACAGCACTCAGACAAAACCTTGAACACTCCCAGCTGACAACAGCACAGCCCACGACATCACTGCGACCAGCAAGGTGGCTTTGACATTCCCCATTCCAGGATGGAGAACACGCTGGTCCGACATCTCCGCATCCAGAGCCCAACGCTGGGAGAACTCCAGGCTTCCCCCGTTTCAGCTCAGCTTGCAGTTTGTGTTTTGAGTGTCATTCCTGCCTGGCTGGGGAGGGAAGGACACTCTGCCCTCCGGTTGCACTGGGAACGGGCTCGACAGCAAGGCCGTCAGGAGAAAGCATGCACGTGTTTTACTTAGCCCTACTCCTAAAACAATTGTTTGGCCACAATGGAAGGTGACAAGTGATTCAGCTGTAGCCCCACAGGCAATATCAGGAGAAAATCCCCAACCGCTCACACAGCCATGGTTGGGCTGCTCCGAACTGCAGCATCGCAGCAGCCCCCACCTGGTCCCACCAGCCCCTGCTATGAGAAGTTCTCCTATCTCCTACTTGAACCAAATGGCTTCCTGGTCCTCCTGCCCAGGCTTAGCAGGAGGGCCACCAACAGCAAAAGAGGGTGCACCAACCTTCAGCCAAATGTGGCCAGAGCTGATATTGGGAAGAAAAAGACAATAAATCTGCTCAACTTCTGGGAGGAGCATGGAAATCGCAGCCACAATCGCTGGGAACATAGATGTTAAATTAACAAATATCTCTACCCAAATATGCGTGTACTGAGATTGCTCAAGGCTCTAAGTATGAATAAATTTGGATGGATTTTCACTGAATCACATGAAAGATTCTTGACACAGGGACCACCTGCAACTCAAGTTTCCAATTCTTCCTCCAATGCATCAAAAAGATCATCAGAACTGGACCTGGGGAAAATATTTTTCCCTCTTACTATATTTTCAGAAGCAACCGAACCATTTTAGCCAATTGGCTGTTTTGTGGGGTTTTTTGTTGGGTTTGGGTTTTGTTGTTTTGTTTTTTTTTTTTTTAAATAACTGGAGGCATGAATAATTTCCAGCATGGAAAATTTCTGCCTAAAGAGCTAAAATTGGCATAGAATCATCCAACAGTCATATACCAAAGGCCTCCAGCAACGGCAACAGTCTGTGCTACCAAGCCTACCTAGAGCATTTTTTCCACTGTGCTAAGAGGATCTGTTTCACTCCTCGCCTTCCAACCCAATTTCCAGTGTACTGCACTGCGAGTTTAAAAAAAGGACACCAGGAAGCATGTGCGATAAGGGGGAAGGAAGGGAAAAACCACAATTTCATTCATTCTTTCAACAGAGCCAAAAAGGAGCGGTTACTTTTTGTTTTCTTTTCTTTTTTTTTTAAGAAAAAGCTGCAGGGAACAGGGAAGGGGGGGAATGTTTGCTTTAAACTTTCCCATCTGCACAATGAGATATATGAGAGATACAGATATAGAGATGATATATAGATATATAGATATATAAAGTACCTTTGCTTCTAAAGGTGCTCCAGATTGTTTTGCAGAGCCAGTTTGAGTCGCTGGCTCCACGCAGCCTCCAGTGATGGTGCTTCCCATCTAGGAGTGAGCACAGCTCCAGCCACCATCAAAAGGGAAGAAAAGAGGAAAAATGGCCACTATTTCCCAAAATGTCCTTCCACACAAGGAGCAAGGCAGCCCAGGGAAACAGCACAACTGGAGGCACCGGTTTATCACATATAAACCCCAAAAGCCTGGCCACCACCTTGGAGCACCAGCGAAGACAAGATACTGCGGACAAGGAAGCACCGAGCTCCATTTCCTTCCAGCCCTGGCTGCTGCCCAACAGCTGTTCCCTGTTTATTTACTTTACTATTTCCTTGGTTACACAAGCAGCTGCACACAGCTTAACCCCTGCCTGTGCCACCCCGCCTCACCTCGCCTGGCACGATGCTGCAGGACAGCAGCACGGAGCAGGGTAAGGACACCCAAAGCCAGGCTCTCGCTGGCTGGTCAGGGCTTACTCAGTGTGGTCGCCCTCATGGCCACGTCCACAGCTCTGCAGAAGGTGCCTTGTGGCACAAGGGACATGGCACCATGGACGTGAGCAGCCATCTGGCACAATCCCAGGCTTCGCTGGCTGACCTGAAGCCAGCTGACCAGCCGAACCTGGGGAAGCCATCTGGGTTCCCACCGGGTTTGCCTTGCTAGGCAGGCCCAGACGCACTGTAATTTTAGCCAGGTATTTGCATCTGGATGCAGTGATTTCTGGAAAGGCACCCTCATTCCCAGGCAACCCAGGACCCTTCAAATGAAGCACAGGGTGATGCTCATCTTCACGTGAGCGGGTTGTTGGAGGCAGCGGGTGCCCAGCTCCTCTCCCAGTCCCATGCACAGGCCGGGAGGGACGTGCCAGTGACTCTTCTGGCAGCTGCTGCTGGTCCATAGATCACTTCATGCATTTTCCTTTCTCATCTGCACAGAGCCTGTTCCAGCAGCTCAGTTTGTGTTTTGGCTCATAAAGCTCAGCCAGACCCCTTGGCTCATCTCCACCAAGAAGGGGGTGGAAAACACCCTTTGCCTGCTCGCCCAGAACACCAGCTTCAGTTTACTGCAACACAGCCTGTCCCAATTGCCTTTCCAGCCTCCTCCCTCCCTCCCAGCTCCTTCTTCTTCCCCCCTGCACCAGGAGGGAATTGCTAAAGCAGCTGCTGGCATTGCACATTGCACCTCACCACGCATTTCCCCAGTGCCTGCTCCCCAAAACTCGGGCCAGCAGGACATGGATCCAGGGAACCATCGCTTTCCAGCCCTGCTGTGCTCTGATAGCAGCTAGGAAAGGTACAGTATTAGCTCTCCTGGAATGGAATTTGGGCCTAATTTTAACAAAATCCCCGCCTCAAAGCAAATAAACGCAGCAGAAACCCCACCACTTACACAGATTTCTGTTGGAGGAATTCAAACACTTCCATGCAGCCCCGTGTGCGTTTAGTCCAGGGAGTGAAAGCAAAGCCCTAACACTGGGACATGCAAAAGCCCGAAGAGCTACTGGAGCAAAGAATCAGCTTTTAAGGTTGCCCTGTTCTTGCTTTTTTTCCAAAGATGTCCAAAATTGTCTACAAGTTTCCTCAGATCAAAACATTTTCCGGTAGATTACAAAAGGCGTGCTTAACCTAAGACAGAAACACGCACCCCAACTGACCACAGCTTTCAACCCTCCCAAGTCAAAGCCCCAAGAACTGGCAAAGTGCTTACCTGCAGGTCAAAGAACTTGCTGTACCGCCGGTATATGACTTCTGTGGACCCATTGGACCAGGTGACTTTGATAATGTACACCTGTGGGGAACAGAGGAAGAAATCAGAGAGGAGTGACCCAACAACCCGCACTACAACCCAAATGCTGCTAAAGCTGCCAACACAACACCCCCAAGTTGGTTGTCAACCAGAGAAGTTCATGGGAGCAATCAAAGTCATTTCACCACTACCAGAAAACATATAAGATTAAAGTATTAAGCTCCATTGCTGCAGCTTAACTGTTGGCTAAATGCTTATTGATAGCTGGGCACTAAGACAGCTCCCTATCTTAAACAGGGGCATATATTGGATGTGAAAGGGCAGCTTCTATGTGAAAACACAGTTAAAGTCTCTCCAGACACAGACACATTACAAATTAAGAACTGTGCCCTGGCCATCCCACCGATTGCTGCAGCATCAAGTTCGATGTCAAGATGCCAAAACCACAAGCCCACAGTACCCGGCACCACCAGCCTGGGTCCGGGGCTGGCACTTGCAAGAACTCAAGCCCTCAGGGTTCAAATCTCTGTCTGTTCTTCCATGAGCAGCTCTGAGGTTCTGTTTACTTAAACTTGCTGGGGTGCAAATTACCCTCCTGTTCCTTAAAATGCTATACAATGAATCCTAGCAATTGCAGCTTATTCACGGACCATATGACCAGGCTTTGACTGGTGATGAATGCAAAAATAAAACCCAACCCAGTTTTTTTATTCTTCTATGAAAGACAACAAGCAAATAACAGAATTGGGCAATTATTTATCTAATGTACTCGTTTGTTTCTCACATAAACCAAAGATGACCCTTGACAAGATGCCAGTGTAACACTCAGATGATGCAAACCTCAGCCTTCACTAATTGATAACAGATTGACTAAGCAGAGTGAGGGTATGTTCATCTTTTTCTTCTAACTCTCACATCCTGCTTATTTCTAGCACAAATTCAACAATCAGTTCATTGAAGAAGGAACAAAACATTCCAAAGCTCAGGTGAGCGGACCTGCTAGAACTTAAGCTAACATAATGAAGTGTGATGGCTCTTAGGATGCTGATGTTTTGGTATTTAAAACAGAATCCCTTAGAGTTTCACAAGGTTTCCGGCAGAGACACACATTTTCGCAGATGCTGGAAAGTGACCAACATCCTGGTCCAACATCCAAACTCAATCACCAGAAGACTCGAACGGATAGCACAATGCTAAATTATTTGAGCTCAAATCTACTCAAACGCTGCACTAAACATGTAATGGAAAGGGCTGACCCAGCATGACCTACTAAGGTGAGGAGACTCCTGAGGAACTACAGACTCTTCCAGGGAAATCACTTCCAAATTAAGACAGAAAGTGAGGCAGCAAGATGAAGCAAGTTCTTACTAACAAAAAAAACAACTACGGCACTTTCAACACAGGAATTAAACGACCATTGTTCTTAAACCAGATGATCCGCCCAAACACCACTACAACCGCTTTGCTGGCTGGTGGTGAGCTGGTTGGGTGTCACAGGCACCACCAATCTCTCCCAGACAAAATCCGAATCTCTCGGTATTGCCTCCGAGGCCTTATTCAGCTAACCACAATCCCCTCCTTTCATTCACAAGCTCTTTGTTTTTCAGCTGAAGGACCTGTGCTTTCTGCATGTTAACACAAGGAAGACAGATGGAAGACAGCACCTGTAGCAGCTCTGGAGACCTGGATGGACCATGAATAGACTGCTCGCTTATCACCCAACGTGGCTTGACAAGTACTGTGCATGGAGTCAGGCACAACACCCATTCAAGAACATGCTTCTAGACCTCACCAGGTCAGGGACAAGTTGGCTGACCACAGTTTGCAACAAAAGCTGACAAAGTTGCATGACGTGGCCTCTGAAATACCTGACAGTCGCCACCACACCGTCAGCAAGCTAAGCGTTAACCTGACACTAACCAAGCGTCCAAGCTGCCTCTACCCTCACCCCAGGACTTGCCAGCAGGCCAGCATGAGCTCATTTTGGTTAGAAACTCAGCTGATATCCCAGATTTCTTACCAGTCTACAGCACTTCACGGGGTTATATCACTGCTGGCTGCCTGCCTGGAGAAAGCCTTCCACTGGGGCGGGACGAAGAGCCAACATTTCTTCATTGTTTATTTCTATCCTGCCTTTATTTGGAGTCAACAGCTTATTAGACGGGGAGTTTAACCAGGATGTGGATTTGCTCAAACCAAAATGAATTCAACGCTCTTGAAGGTAATAGAGCTGAGAGATTTGAGGGCACAGCACGCTTTATTATACCTCTGCAAACGAAGGAAGGAGCATTTCTCCCAACCCGTAAGCTCACTCCCGTTTTGCTGAAATGCAGATCTCGCTGGAGGCTGGATAACAGTTTCTTGCACATCTCATGTGAACAGCAGAAAGGTCTCCAGGGGTATCTCCTCACCCACTTGTGTAAAGCAGAAAATATAGGGAAGCTCACAGGAATGGGAGCTCCTCGATATCTACAAAAACACTGCCTCAGTAAAGCTGGCCGCCTCTCTCCTTGTGAATATCCCTCGTCCTTCACTCTGATGGCCCCATCCCACCAAGGTGTTCTGCTGGCCAAAACTGTCAAGGATCTTGGTCTCTGACAATATCCAAATCGATCCCTGTTGTCCTAGGGACAAAAAAGACACCAGAAAGGATAACTCAGGTGCTCTTCTCAGCTAACAACAGATGCACAGATTTGGAAGGGGATGAGCAATGCAGCTGGCCACCCAGCAATGGTTTGCACAGGAAACAGAGATGATGAGGCACCAAGCTCCCACAAACACCCACCCATCCTCTCTCAGCTCCTTTCGGAAGACACTTTAAATGATCAAGACAGTTTTGAAAACATTGCACTTGGCCTGAAGTTTCACCCCCTGGCATGATATTGTACCACGTCCTGCCAGGAGCACCCACCATGAAGCAGTGGCCCAAAAAACCTCTAATTTTCTCCCAGTAGGAGCCACCCCATCACCTGCTCCTGCAACCCTCCATCTTGCAGAGGCTGTTCCAAGAACAGATTTTTTCCCAGCCCAGCTGTGTGGGTGAGGGCATGTGGAAACAGTTACCTCATGGGTCTCCTCCAGCTCCGATTTCTACAGTCCTTCAAGAAATAACACAGAAAAACCACCAACAGGCCTTTTCCATAGCACGAGCGATGGGATCTCCCGGGGCTGCAGCTGGTGCTACCTTGGGGACACGCACCCACGGGGAGCACAGCTGGGGACGGGGTGGCCACCGCTCGCATCTCACTCCGCTGTGTCCTCCAGGGTGGGGAGAGCGGAGCAGATGGCGGGGAGGTGGCGGGCAGCCAGATGCAGGACGGGGGCTTTGCAACCCCATCATGTGGGCTGGGCCCCTGGCCAAAGCCAACAGGCTGAACTATCTAAATATTTACAGCCTCAGCCGGGCCAGCGGCGGGGTCTGCAGCGTGGAGGGAACTCGCTGACTCGGTGAAACCGGGACCCGGTGGCTCCCCTCCCTCCGGAAAGGAAGCCTTACCCTGCCCCGCTCCCAACCCAAGAGCCTCCATCCCTCGCTCAGCTCCAGCCTACGTTCCTGCACACGTGTCACACACCAAACCCCGCTGCAAGGTCTGATTCCTGAAGGCAAGCGGCCAAGCTGGGCTTTGGAGATGGAGAAATCACCGGGGCTGAACCCTCCTTAGCTTCATTTGAGCCAGGGAGCACAGCTGAAACTCATGCTCGTGCTTCTGAAAACCTGAGATGCAGCTCACTGCATTTGTCCCACTACAGCAGGGCATAGAGGAAGGGTACAGAGTTTCCAGGGTCACTCAAATACACTAAAAATCCTGCTTTTGGCATTAAAAGAACCCCACATGTGCAGCCTCGCCCTGTGGAATGGTCGGCCCACGCTGCAGCAAGCCCATGGTACGGAGCAGGAGGAGTTCCCGGCAGGACAACCTTGCCAGAGCTGCAGCAAAGACCAAAGCCAGGAAACAAGACTTGCCCTTCACTCCCCAGGGGCTTCTCACGGGGGTGCAGAGGCCCCGGGACAGGTTCGGAGGTGTGGGTGGATGATGTTTAATGCTGGAGGAGAGAAGCACTTCATATTTATGCCAAACGCTCCCCATGTTCCTGTCCCTTGGAGTGCAGAAGCAGATCAGATCCTTCACAGAAAATGGAACCCAGCAGACGCAAAAGGATGAACTCAGACAGACACCACAGGGATTTGGCTCCCAAACTCCCTGGTCCCTCCAAACTCACGACATTACAAGTAGCTGGCCATGTACCAACTACTTTAAAATTACCAATTGAGAAGTTTACCGTCAGGATCACCACTGCCCAACATGCTCCTTGGCCGTGTTTGAAACTGGGTGCCCTAAACAGAAATATAAAGATGGGGAAAAAGGGCCAGGGGATCCTGCAGCCCACCTGGCCAGGCACTGCGAGCTCAGCATCCCCCTGGTGTAACCCTGTGCCCGCCACTGCTCTCCCCCTCCCCAGCATCTCCGGAGAGGCAGTTCAGAGGGAAAACGGGCTGGTGGAAAGTGGGGCTGAAACCCTTCGTAAGGGAACTGTCAAAAAATGGCAGGTTGCTAAAAGAAATGCAAATGGCACCAGGCCAACTGTAACAGAGCTGTCAACGAGAGCTGCCAGTCAGCTCGCATGGCAGCAAAGGCTCCGCAGCCCTGGGGGACACACGCTGGACAACCACAGCGGGTGAATGGCGAGGGAGATCCCGGACATCCCTCCAGGCAGGACAGAACCCCAGGCAGGGAGCGAACTCCCATGTGGGCATCACCGGAGGGGCTGGGGGTTGAAGGAGCCACCTCAGCTGCGTATCAAGAGTGGCTGGAGTCACAGGGACCAGAGCACGGGAACAGAGGGGACAGGAAGCGAGCACGAATTATCTCTATCTGAAAGGAAAGCCAGACATTCGGGTTCTTTTTCTTTTTTATTTCCGCTTGAAGCAATGAAGTGGCAAGCATGAGCTCAAGGAGCTGTCAGGCCCCATAGGGATTTTTGCAGGGACTGATAAGAAAGCCTCGGTGCTGCAGATAGCAACAGCTCCTGGTGACTTCCACCAAGGGCTCCGGAGTCCTCCACAAACCCTCAGCCCTGCACCTTTTCCAAGAGGCATGTTGACCCATACGACAATGTGGCTAGAGAGAGGGGATCATCAATGTGGCCAGAGAGGGGATTCAAACTGCTGACCTGAGGCAATGGAATTGAGAACAGATACAAAAAAAAAAAAAAAAAAAAAAAAAAAAAAATTAAAAAAAAGAAAACCAGAAACAGTTTCCCATTCTGGAAACATGAGGCCGTGTGACCTCCTGGAAGAACCAATTCTGGACGCCTTGCATAAACACACTATGGACATGCACAAAACACAACATGAGAAGCAGCCTGGACTGCTTCAATTTGAGGAGGGAAAAGGCAGACTGAAGTTGCAGGAAAACCTAGAGCTACGGTTTCGGCCTCTCTCCTCCCACAGGAGGAATAGTTCCATGTTTGCAAGGAATTCGGTGCTGGGGGCTCACAAGTAAGGCTCTGGGGAGAGTCCAGCTGCTGGCTGGCACCCTGCACACCACTGAGCGAGGCAGCAAGTGCACCCCGAGCTCAGCACCATCCAGCTGTGCCAGTTCGAGCCCAGAGCAGCACAGCCATGCAAGCCAACGACCCGCCAGCAGCCCTGCCTGGCACAGCACAGCCCCCCTGGGTACAGAACAGCCCCCCTGGGTACAGAACAGCCCCCCTGGGCACAGCACAGCCCCCCCAGGTGGCTCTGCAGCAATTCCTCAGCTTCCCCAGCCCCGACACATCCCTGTGCGCAGACCCCTGGCACACCGAGACCCTCTCGTTTCCACATCAGCCACACCAGAGGCACGTGAATGATGGCAGGAGAGAACGCAACGCCACGGTCACTTGGGGAAAGACCTCCCTGGGGCTGCAGGGACACCAGCTCTGCCCACCCACCACTGATGGGCACCAGCACAGGTCTCCAGCCCCTCGGCAGAGCTCCCATGGCAAAGCCAGACATAACAGCCTCCAGCAGAGGTAGAGCTGTCTGTGCAGAGCTGTTTCCAATGGGTGTGCGCCTGTGTGGTCTTGAGTCCAGAGAGACCATGTACAATAAACCTCTCTGTGGAAAACTCCACATATTTAAAGCATCTTTTGCCAGCAAAGGGAAAAAAAGCATCAGTCTCTCTATTCCACCCACACCCCCTCCGACCCTGAAACACCGGGAAGCGACGCAAGATCCGCACACCCTGATTCAGCCGCCACCACCAGAAAAGACCGCTGAGAATTATAGAACATCCCAAGTTGGAAGGGACCCACAGGATCATCGAGTCCCACTCCCGTCCCTGCACAGGACACCCCACAGGTCACACCGTGTGTCTGAGGACGTTGTCCAGTCTCTTCTTGAACACTGTCAGGTTGGGGCCGTGACACCTCCCTGGGGAGCCTGTTCAGTGTCCAGCACCCTCTGGGTGAAGAACCTTTTCCTAATGAGAAATTCAAAGGGGCAGAGAAACCAAAGCAGCTGAGGGATCAAGCCAAACCCGAGCGGGTTTAATATAGAAAAGGGAGTGGGAAATTTTAAGAGGAAAAGAAAAAAGGGAGGGAGGTGGCTGGAAACAAAGAAAGTTCTTGGCAGAAAGCTGCTGTGCTTGGCCCCTCTCCATCAGCCTTCACCACTGCAGGCGTGCAGGGCTGGGGAGGGGAGTGCGGTGTCCTGTGCCATGGCACACCAAAACTTGGAGCCCCCAGCTCCGTCCCCAGCCACCTTGTCACCCCCTCGTTCCTGCTCTGTGGACAGGGAGAGCTGGGAGAAGGGTCGTGCTGGTTTGGACAGCACTGGGAAGGCTGGGGAGGCGATCCCAGCAATGGCTGCAGGGCATTTGGGGTGCTGCCGCGGTCCCTCTGGCCTTGCAGAGGAGAGAGGCGGCTGCAACAAGTCCAAGCTGGGTAAGAGGGATGCAGGCAGCGGGAGGACAGACATGTCATCATCACCACAGCAAACAACCCAAGTCACCCTGCCCAGGCACCCAGCACTACAAAGCAGCCACTTCCCTTCGCCCTGATTCATCCCTTCGACTGTGCCCTCCCTAAAACCCCAGCAAGTGACAGCTCTTCCCGCTCTGCTGTTGCACAGCTCACCAGGGCACAGCGCTGGGAGCACACAGCCAAAGCTGCTGGGATGAAAAACGCATGCACACGGGGTAACGTCAAGCACAGGGACCCCAAGGACAACCCACCGAGCCCCGCTCAGCTGTGTAGCAGACCCCTTGGTCAAACAACACATGCACCCGCTGTTTGCTCTGAGTCACGCTGAAGATCAAACATATGGATTCGTTTGTTTCCTATTTCCCACTGCTATGTGAAACGGCCGGAAGATAAAGATGCTCTCCAAAGCAAAGCTGTGAGGGATCAAGGTCGCCAGCCCTCCGGGCAGGCAGAGGCGATGGACGGCCCCGGTGCTGAAGTTCATCGCTGGAACAGAGTACGAGCAGCAGCGTCCCACACGGAGCTGCATCCGTCTCCATGGCCACATGCCAGGCAGGGTTTGGCCCTTCCACTGAACTGCGACATTCAAGGTTTTCAAGAGTCTTAAGTAACATGACTAAGGAAGAAAAACAAAGGAGTTTGCGTTTGGGTGTTGGTTTTCATCCACAAAGCTAACAGCTCTCCCTTGAGCCCCAGTTCTCCTGAGAGGAGAGGGGGAAAGAAGGGTTGGTCGGCTCTGTAATGCCGTGCAGCAGAGCAGGGGCAGGCGCAAGGATGGGTCCAAATTTCTACGAGCTATGGGCTCCAAATGCCCTGCCTGGAGCAGGAGAGCATCAGCTTCCGACAGGAAAGGGGATGAGATACAGCAGAACCACAGGCTACAGCAGTAAAACACCACTAAGGATGCTGAGAAAGCCCTCAAACCTCTCGAGGCCACTGATACTCAGAAACTCCTCACCACGGCAAAGACTCCAGCTTCCTGGGTTCAGCCTTGCTTCATACATTCTCATTTTGCTTTTGCTCTCTTTCATTTCTGGTTTTGTTAACGGCCCCTGCATAGGTTTCACACTATTCATCTTAACCTCCTGCTCCCTCAGTCTAAACACACCCAGCTCCTTCGGTTCCCCACAGGACATTCCCACCATACCAAGAGCGTGGTCACCCTCCCCAGAGTGTGCAGTACGGGGGGAGTCATCCTCTAATGCCCTTTTTAAGCCAAGCAACCGGTATGATTCACAACAGCAGA
Organism: Streptopelia decaocto; assembly: GCF_964273445.1. Lineage (NCBI taxonomy): Eukaryota > Metazoa > Chordata > Aves > Columbiformes > Columbidae > Streptopelia > Streptopelia decaocto. Next base: position 2,412,400 of record NC_138667.1, on the reverse strand, counting down.
AATAACGCGGCTGTACAGGGCGACTCTGTGCCAGGTCCCCACAGAGCTCTGCTCCAGCTGGGCATGGCAGGACCAGGGGACCATGACATGTGGGTCCATGGGGCATACGTTCTTCAGAAGACAATCTTCTGCTCTGAATTTATAGATCACTGAATTTGTAGATCAACAGCTCTTGTCCTCTTGCCATTTGAGCACTCTTCTCTGAATGCTCCATGATCAACTCTAGATAAGCAATGGCGTTGGATTGGACAACAAATTAAACCATGAACGGCCTCAGCACTACAAGTAACAGGACCAAAGACAACACCTACCATCACATCACAAATTACACACCAAAAATATAACACACCTACTTTTTTAGTGTGGTTTTCAAACTCATTTTAAAATATGTCTATAAATGCTATCAATTAGGCACCAGATTCCAACACTCGCTGTTAATTACTTTCGCAAGGCAGCTGCCACAAATGAGGTGGTTCAATATGCATGGGTATTCACCTTGCTTAAAAATTGCAATCTGGTTAACTGAGCTTCCAAAATAAATGTGCATGCTGCATACTTTGTTTAAATTTCCCTTTTTCAAAGTGATATGTGTGGCACAGAGGCTGGGAAAGGAAGTCCTGAGAGCATAGTCCAGGTTTCCAATAAACTAACACAACCCAACAGCATGCTGCTCTCTCTTTCCAGACGGATGTATATATATATATATATATACACACATACACACACACACACATATATATATAAAATTTTGGCTTGTGCTCTAGAGCAACCATTTAAAACTATACAAACTATGGAAATGTCCTTGGTGGACGTAATCGTAGAAATGAAGACACAATTCAATGGCATTGTTATTAACACATAGAACAACACACACGAGTTGCAGCTGTATTAAAATGAAAGGTACTGAAGTTTACCTAAGGGAAAAAAGCCCAACCAAAGTCTGGGTTTAGTAGGGCAAAGCTTTATTTTAGGGCTTCTACTAGAGAATAACAAACACAAACTTATAAAAAGATCCCATGTGAAGTCCTTTAAAGGAAAATTGAGTCTGTTTCAACTATGGCTTTGTTTTGGGTCTTTTCTGAATAAACATTCATTTATCAGAATTTGAGACTTGGCCAGACCATAGAAATGACAGTCTGCTACTCTGTCGCCCAGAATGATTATTTTTAAACTTTGCTCTTGGACTTTGCCTTTTCAGATTTGCGGTGTGGCCCTGGAGTCCTCGCTGGCAGCGTCCCCGAGGGGCACGAGCTGTAATCCCTTCACACAGGATTGTGTGGGAAATGTCACTGCAGGGTGACCCTCCAGTGGGCGCCCGAAGGCCGGGAGTCCCCTCCTTCCCTTGGACGATGGGCTGCCAAGATCACAGAGTCCCAGAATGTCAGGGGTTGAAGGGCCCTGGAAAGCTCATCCAGTGCAATCCCCCCATGGAGCAGGAACACCCAGCTGAGGTTACACAGGAAGGTGTCCAGGCGGGTTGGAATGTCTGCACAGAAGGAGACTCCACAACCCCCTGGGCAGCCTGGGCCAGGCTCTGCCACCGTCACCGGGAAGAAGTTTCTTCTCATATTTAAGTGGAACCTCCTGTGTTCCAGTTTGTATCCAATGCCCCTTGTCCTGTCCCTGGTTGTCACCAGAAGAGCCTGGCTCCATCCTCCTGACACTCCCCCTTTCCATATTGATCCCCAGGAATGAGTCCCCCCTCAGTCTCCTCTTGTCCAGCTCCAGAGCCCCAGCTCCCTCAGCCTTTCCTCACACGGGAGATGCTCCACTCCCTCCAGCATCTTGGTGGCTGTGCTGGACTCTCTCCAGCAGTTCCCTGTCCTGCTGGAACTGAGCAAGAGCCTTGCAGGGGCACCAGGCTGACTGCAGGGAGGAAAGCATGCACGGGGAGAGCACACCCCGCTGATTGCAATTTAGCCTGACCCCTGCCCAGCAGTGCTCACTGCAGTACACACCAAAGGGTTTAATACCTCGCTGAAGAGAAAAGCAATCAAGAAGCCATTTGTATTGTCCCTGTCCCCCAAGCAGGTTTAAACACACCCAGGCTACCTTGGAACAACCCACCCAGCTCCTCCTGCCCTCCGGTCAGGTACTGGGCTGTCACCAGGGTAAGGAGGATGGAGAGGAGATGGGACACGTGCACTGTTGTCCCAGTGTATCCTTCCAGGGGAGCACGGTCACAGACGTGCTGTGAGAAGCAGCACGACAGCAGCACACGGCACGGACGCCGTCTTGCACCAGGATTTGAGCCAGTGCCGTCCACAGGCACACACGCAATCAAGGGCATGGGGCTGAGTTCAGGTCCCCGGCTAAACCGCAACACCGAGCTCACCGTCTGTTTGAGCTGGCACCCGGCTACCCAAACCGTACCTGGCACCTTGCTGAGTCCTTTCCCAGCACGAGCCCCACAGTTTGGGGCAATACTGCGCCTCCTGCTCCAAATCAGAGCTGACAAAAAGTATAAGTTTTTGTCCCAGTCAATGCAACTCTTTTTGTATCAATTACCAAGGTGATGGGTGAACCACGCCGGCCTGAATAGAGCTGGCCTTTCCTATAGCCCCTCCCCACCGTGAGTGTCAATAAGGACTTTGAAACACCAGTTTGATCTCACTTTTCTGAGAAACTGGAATTTGGGACTTTCTGCTGTGGCCTCGCTGCAGCCAACACAACTGCATCTTTGTCCAGCAAACAAAAGCCTCTTGCTGGTGCAGAGCGCAGCCCAAGCCGTACGGGTCAGTCGCCGGTCAGGCCAGCACAGCAGCAATGGAAGGGAAAGTCGGCGTGGTCCTCCAGCCTCACTGGGACAGCCAGCAGCTGCCCCAGGGGATGGGGAGCACGTTTATGCTCAGCAATGAGAAGTCAGACAGCAAAGGTTTAACATCTACACTCCGTGGTTGACTTGGATTTGCAGTGTGCCAGTAGATACGGTCTAAAGTAAGATGACTCAGCCACTATTTGCTGCTCCTCCTCTGCCTCTCTTTGCAGGAGGAAGAAAAAAAAAAGAAAAAAAGAAAATATAGTTTTGATTCCATATAATTAACTGGCTTTGTGAATCTGCCTAGTTCCTATTGATTCCCTCAAACAAGGCAAGCGCTCCCATTCACTCCAGTGCTGCCCTGGGGAGGCTATTGCCTGCAAGCTGCCTTCCCCTTCCTGGGCTCAGCCCCGCTGCGAGCTGCCCTGGCTCGCGCTGCCGGGTTTCGGTCCAAGACAAGTACAGGGAAAGGTTAGAGGCAGAGGACTCGAGCTGCCAGGGAAGGGGGGAGCAGGCATGCGCTGCACAGCTGGCTGCAATGAGCTCTGTGCAGCCACCTTCTCCCACCGCCACAGGAGCTTCTGCTGCGGTCCCCCCACCATAAGTCTCTCTTTTTAGAAAACATCTCTGTCCCAGTTTTCCAGCCTCACAGGGGTTATTTGTGCTATGCCCAACTCCACCGGCCTCGCCTCTCAAGGTGGAGGACAAGGAGGCACGGTGCCCAAAACAAAACATGTCTGGTACTTGAGGTGCACATCCCAGCTGTGGGGACACAGATCTGGATGGGTGCAATGAGTCCCCAGCTCCAGCAAGCAAATGGGAAGGTGTAGAAGGGAGAATGGAGAAGCAGCTGCAGGCGAACCCCATCTGAGCCCCGTTACGGGACCGGACAGCGGTGCAACAGATCCGCCAAGACAAACAGCAGCGTGTGCAGCTCAGCAAACCTCCTCACGCACATGCTCCTCCAGATCGGCTGCATAACCCAGCTACAATGAGTAAGTCTGGGATGGACGCGGCAGGAAGGGGGGCATGTCTGGAGCTGGGGCCAGGCTCAGCCACAACTAATAAAACCACAGACAGGGCAGGAGAGGAAGAAGGGGTGATAAGGGGCTGGGCAGCAGCCACATCACATCCGTGGATGCAAGGAAAGGGTAACAGCCCCCCTTTACCTTCTCCTCCATCCTGGCTAGAGCTGACCTGTCCTCTCCTTTCTTTCAGCTGTTGCTCACTGCCACAAACCAGCCAGGGTGACCCAGAGAAGGCCCTGATCTCCCAAGAGCTCAAGGTGCTTGGCTCCACCAACACCACATTCTCCGGCCAGAGTGAACACCACAACCTCACAGCCCAAACTACCACAAACACTGTGTCACTGGGTCACCCCAGTCTAAGGCAAACAGGGTGGGGAAAACATTCTTGTCTTTGTTTTACAGTTGTTGCCAGGATTCATTCACAAGGTCTCCACGGGTGCTGGAAGCATACCAAAGTTCAAATAATAATAATTAAAAGAAAAGCCAACCTCTTCAAAAATACAAAACCCCACAACTGTTTGGAAGATGCCCCGGACCGTGCAGGAACACGCTCACTGTGCAGCTCATACAGAAGGGACACGGAACACCTCACAGGGACAGCAGCACCGTCCCAGGCGCAGAATGAAGCACCCGGGTGGTCCCTCCCTCGCCCGGGACGCTGCAGCCAACAGGTTTCAGAGCCCCTCCGCCAAACGCTGCTCCCTCGCGAAAGCAAAGGCGCTTCTTGGCGGTGCCTCCTCCTCCCTGAGCTGCTCTCGGAGCCCCTCCAGCAGAAACCCACCGCAGCCACTCCCGGCGGGTCCCGCACGGGGTCACCACCCGCGCTCTCCCTGCCCGTCCCTCCCGGGAGCAGGGGGCTGGGGAGGAAGAGGCAGCGCCTCCCCCCGCCGGCAGGGGAGAACCGGGTGATCCTCACGGGGAGACGCCGGGGGTGGAAGCGACAAATCCGGGAGCGCTGCCCTTCTCCTCCCTCCCGTCCCGGGGCTCCGCGGCCGCCTCCGGGCCAGCCGTGGGGGAGCGGGGCCGCCCGTGGGCCGGCAGCGCCCGGCCTTTGTTTGCCCAGGGCCGGGCGCGGCGGAGCGGAGCGCCCCGAGCCGAGCTGAGCCGCGCCACTCACATAGTGCTTGTTGGGGATGCGCCGTTTCTGCACGTCCAGCACCTTCACCTCCGCGATGCTCCGCCTGGGCATGCCTCTGCCCCTCGCAGCCCGGCGCCAGCGGCGAAGCGGGGAGCGGCGGAGGCGCAGGGGGAGGCACTGGCGCAGGCAGCCGGGACCGGAGCCTGCAGCGCCGCGCCGAGCCCAGCCGAGCCGCCCGCCCGCTGCCGGGGGCGGGAGGCGGCCCCGGCCCGCCCCGGCCTATCCCGGCCGGCGGGGCGGCCCCGCCACCGCCCGCTTAAAGGGGCGACCGGCACCACCCGCCCCACGCGTGTCCGCTGACAAGGGGTGTCCCGCCCCGCGGTCCCCCAGCCCACCATGGAGGGGGAAGGCGCCTCGGCTGTGCCTCGGGGAGGGCAGAGATTTTGGGAGGGTGCAGCTGGCTGTTTGCCCTTGCGGGGAGGTGGCTGCGGGGCCGGAGAGGATCTGGGCTTGCACATCGTGCTTGGCATTAGGGGGCTGTGCCTGGCCTCCCTGATTCGTCTCCTCACTCTTGTCCCATAACAACGGTTCCCACGGTGGTGTTGACTTGATCGCCAACAGCCACAACCCTAAGGATCCAGGAAACGAACTGAGCAGAAATCAGCAGTTTAGCTGGCTGTTGGTATGGTCAGATCAGCAGAACTGTCTTACCCAGGACAAGCTGGGTACCCCTGGGAGCTGAGCCATCGCACTCCAGCTCTCCTTCCTGGCAGCCCGTCCCCCCCAGTCCCCAGCTCTGCCCCCCATGCAGCAGGGCAGACAAGGCAGCAGCTGGGCACATCTCCACATCAGTGCCACCCACGGCCTCCGTGTTCCCAGCAGCTCCTCAACATGTGGCAATAGCACAGCTTGCTTCCCCCGTGGGCTGTTAATTACATTATAAAGTTACCCAAGGCTCACACTGGCAGGTCATTAGCTTTCACATGAATTTAATTTAATCATAAACAACTCATCTCACTCTTTAGCAGCTCCTTAAACATGGGTCCTTTGTTTACTGTTAACTTTGCTACAACTACCCCAGAGGATTAATGGAGGCACAGGCAGGCTGCCAGGGCTTCATTGGCCCCCCTGTCCTCACAAAGAGCTCATCTTCATCCTCCTCCCCTCACCTAAGCCCAGGACCACAGTGGCCCTACAGAGATGGCTGCAGGAAGGATGCTAGGTTGGCTGAAGGGGACACCACACCGCCCGTGACCCCCCGACACCTGCTGGTTCACTAATGGACCAGTTGCACATCACGCCCCTCTCTGCCCTGGCTGTTGTTGTCCCTCCTCAGTCAGACACTTTAGCACAGAGGCAGATGGCAGATTTGGGAGGGGAGGAACAAGTTCTGCCCATTCTTACAGCCACTTTGCCTGTTCCCTGCAGTCCCCTGCCACCAGGCCATCCCAGCTGCTGTGCAGCACCGCGCTGCTCTGCACCTCCATCAGCACCTTCATGCCAGCCTCCCCGTCCCCTTTAATCCTGGCCCTGCAGCCACAGCTGGGAACACACAAGGGACAGAATGAACACCCTGTGGTGACACTGTGAAGGGCACCTCACTCTTGAGCTTGAAGCAGCCTGGAGGAACACAGATGGTGCTCTGCTGCGGGAAGCTTTGTGCCCACCTCCCCTTCTCAGGGGTGCATGAAACCTTTGGGTATTCCCTTGCTGATAAGCCATTTCCCTGTGCCACAAGGTTCCCATGTGGAGATGCGTGACATGGAAAGGAAAAGGAGAATATATGAATGGGCTCACCTACCCGCTCCAGGAACCAGACCCTGGTGTCCTGCTGTCACCCTTCCAGCTCCTTTCTGTGTAGTGCCAAAGATACAGCCCCGCAGCACATGCTGCAGGGCTGCCGGGCCATTCCTTTAGCTCTGGTATAAATCATGTGCATCAGACAATCAGCTTGTTACACACAGGGGGTTACTTTATCTATGTCTTCCAGTGTAAACCCACTCCAGGCCTGCGAACGCTGGCAGGGAGCCAGGCAACTGCACAGAAATCAATCAGAAGTACTTAAGCATCAGCATCACTGCCGCAGCACTGTAACCTGCTGGAGTGACTCTGTCACGTTTGGACCTCAACAGCACCAGGCACTGGCTGCAGCCTGAGAGCACCCAAGAAACAGCAGAGGTTGGAGACAATGGCTGCTGTGTTTAATTAACGAGTTTGATGAGAGCTGTTGAGAGGAGCAGAGCCTGCTGACCTGATGGGAGGATGTACAGCCTGGCTTGGGCTCTGCTGCACCTTGGTGATTTATCAAGGAAACTGCCAAGCTAAGGGAGCCCAAACGAGAGTTTTGTCATTGTCTGGAGTCCCGTGTTTGGCCCACACCTCTGGTGATGTGGCTGCAGGAGCAACAGAGATCCAACAGCAGCACTTCCTATGATGGGATTTGTCAGCACAAGGGTACAGGTGCAGCTGAGGGGAGTTTTGGAACAAATGAGTCGTCTCCTGCTGCCCTAACCAAAGGTTGAAGTATTGTTAAGCCAAATAAAATAACCACACAGGTGATCTCACCACCTACTGAAGAGTCAAGATCTCCTCGACCCATGTACACTCTCCCTTCTCTATCAGGATCAGCTGAACAACTTAAAACAAGAAGGCAAATGAGTTCTGAAAAGCCAGCTGTCAGCTTGGATGTGCAAATGGCTTTCTGCTTGGCTATGAGCAGGAGCCAGCTGTTTGGGCACAGCTGGGCCATACCTGAGGTCTATTAGGTACCAGATCAAATGGAATGAGAAAGCAGTGCCCCACCATCACCCCTCAAATGTCAGAAAACACTATCTGCAGTCCTGTGGCACAGACTGTTGCTGCTTGCTTTTGAATTTAAGAATTACAAGCAAGTGCCAGGTGACAAAATGTTCCTGGTCCTTGCGTACAGGACAAATGCACCTGTGTCCCCTGAGCTCTCTCGTGAGGATTAGTCAAAAATGATGCTCCTACCACAACAGAGGGCAAATCTCTCCCGCTGAAGCCCAGCAGAGCAGCAGTTACTCTTCACCAGCTCAGGTTGCTCAGAGCCCCATCCAGCCTGGCCTGGGACGTCTCCAAGGATGGAGCATCCACCACCTCTCTGGGCAACCTGGGCCAGCGTTTACACTCATCGAGCAGCAGAGGTCTGGTGAAAGGTGTACCATGGTGAACGATGAATCCAAGAAAAAGAGCGAGCAAAGTTTTCAGTGCAAGGAGACAGCTCAGCTCCAGCTCTGCACTTGTGCAGAGCAGCTCGGCTCCGCAACCCAGGGCGGCCGTTTCAGTGTGCATGCCATCTAGTGAACAAGAGAAAGAAGAGCAGACATCACCCCTGCATCCCTTGCAAGCCTGGAAACCAGGCCCAGGAGCATCCCAGTGGGTGCCTGTGAGGGCACACGGGATGACAGGACAACGTGTCCCAGCCACCCGGCCCCATCCCACCCAGAAGAGGGACAACAACAAACCCCATAAGTGAGGCGGAGCCACCAGCCTCTGGAGAGGCTTGTTTTGCTCAAGTCCTGTGAGTAATTTGGCATTTGGAGAACTAAACCAGTGGCCAGCGCAGTAGGACCACATGCAACAGCATTTGGCTTAGCAGGGTGTAGGTTTCTTTTGAAGGACACGCCACCCTGCCCTCCTGCAGCGAGGGAGGGAGAGCAGCCCCAGCAAGAGGAAGGCAGCCAGGCACGAGCCCCAACCCCATGACTGTCCCTGCCTGCCCTGATTTTTCTTCCCCAGAGGGTTTCATTGTCCCCATCATAGCACGAATGCTGCAAAAGCCTTCGGGCAGCTCAGAGGAGGTAACGAGGAAAGCTGGGAACGCTACAGCTGCTGCAGCACCCGTAACTTTGCAGGGCTGTCATCTCTACTTTTAAAAATGAGGAAAGATTTTCACTTTTGCTCTGTTTTCAGCATTACACCAGGGTAGGTTGGTAGATAACAGTTATTTCTGGAATACACAGTACTTCCCACATATTTATAAACATTAAGTATCCTCAGTGTTGAAGCTGCCCTCAGGCACTGCCAAGGACATGCAGATGAAGTTAAATACTCCCATGACATCCTCTGCTTCACTGGGAGACATTGAATGAGGCCATTTTTGACCAGTGTGTCCCCAGGGGACAGTTCAGTGCTGGTACATGCAAATGAAGGAGATGGCTAATTGTGTGTCCTCAGCTACTTCATTTCTTCCTGTCTCATGGAGCGAGGAGATGGGCACCCTCGCGCTTCGCTCTTGTCCTCCTCTCACCCCAGGGCTGCCCATGCAGACCCCACCACCACCTTACAGCAACAACTCCCTCTTCCTTTCACCACCTCACACCTGAACCCATGGCCTGTGGTATTACCTGACCAGGGTGGACACAGGTAGCAAGACAACTTCCCACATGAAGCCCGAGGTGGAAGTTGGCAGAGCAACCTTCCAGAAAATGAGGGGGAAAAACCTACCAGCTCCCTGGGCTCGTGTCAAAGCTGCCCCTGCACACCGTGTGTCGTTGCTCGGCATTGGGTATCTAGATGAGCGAAATCACAATTAAACCAGCAGGTAAAAATCTCCAAGCACAAAATGAAGCCCACACAGACCCTGGGGTTGGTTATAGAGGTGGTGGGAGCTTTTCTGAGCAGCCCGGGAGAGCAAGCAGAGGTCTCCCCCTGCACTGACAGAGGAAGATGTGATCTGCATCTTGGTCTCCTAACGCATTTCCAGGATCCAAGCGCTCCTCAGCTGTGGGCAGAATGGGGAGGAGACAGGGAGGCATTCCTAGGACCCCCTTGACCCAAAAAAGCAAGGGAGCTGAGACATTTGACTCGTGTCTTCTGTTACAGCCAGACAAACTAATAAAAAAAGGAACAACTAATAAAAAAAGGAACAAAAAGCTACACAGAAGTGGTTTGCACTCCTCAGATGTCAGAATGCAATACTCCCTCTTCACCAAGCAGGGTCAGCCGAGCACTATTTTAATACATAAAGCCACAGAGAAAACTCCCGTTCACTAAGGTCTATCAGGGTTTCACCTTCTTGCAAAGACATTATTGCCACTGCGCTGCAGCAGAAAGTGCTTCTGAAGCAACCAGCTCTGTTTTAAAGAACTGGAAGTTCAGCCTGTCAAGGTTCACATGCCAGAACTGGCTCTTGAGGCTCCTCTAAGTCAGCAAAACCCAGACCAGGCGCTGAGCTGCTCTGAGGCCACAGCCAGTGATCACGCAGGAAATCAGACACTTGCCCAGGTTGCTCAGTCTGTTACTTTATTAGAAGGGTCTTTACATCGTCACGGTGGCCCCACTGAAGACACTTTACAAAATATTAAAAACCTCTTTTATTCAAAGCCACATTTGAAAAAATGGCATCTCCCACCCCCCTCAAAAATAACATGAGTTTATTCATGGTTACTTCTGAACAGGACAAAGAAATTCCTCTTTTGAAAGGGAGAAGAAAAGATAACCACCCACTAAGCATGACAATCAGAATATGTGCTCCCCTGCCCTCTTCTAGGGGAGGGACATGGTACCAGAGCCCCGGCGCACGGAGATGGAACAGACAACGAGCAGGGGACAAAACCATTCCTACCCTCCGTCACGCTGCCAGCTCCAGATTGAAAGCAAGCCAGACTGGAGAAAGAGAGAACTGATTTACCTTCGTCATGAACAGCATGCTGCAGGACACCCCTCTGCAAGTCACGCGTAACACGTGCAGGGACAGGCACCGGGTGCCGATTTCTGTGACAACAACCATTTCATAGAATACATCCAACCGGATCCTAAGGGGACCAGGAACATGAACCGTGCAGCTGCCAGCACACATTTCTAATACAATTTAAAGCTCAAATCAGCACATCGTTCAGGAGCAAGCTCCTGCGTTGACTCATTTTCCATCAGCTCCCAACCTGGTGCTATCGCATCTGAAAGGCATAGTCAGCGCTTTTGGAGGTGGGGCACATGGTCTTCCTAGAAGGACAGGCTAGTTACTGAAAAGTTGCTACACAGCCTTGTAAAGGGTCCCAGCCCTTAAGATCTCCATCTAGGCAATATTCATTAATAAAGACATCAATGGTGTGGATTCCGAAGAAACTTGGAATAGCCCAAATAGATGTAAGCCTTGTTAGTTTGCAGGAAGCTTATGAATATGTATCATGAACTCTAAATGGGTAGTAAATGTAAGGGCACTTCTCAGAAGAGGTGTTAAAGACACGGGGGCTGACTCCTTCACCCAGGTACCCAGAAGTGTAGCACATCACATTACCACCTTTTCATGCGATGCCACTGTCTCTAAAGCAACAGGGACACGGGGCCGGACCTGCAGCGGCTCTGCCGCTCTGCAGCCTGACTCCAACCTGAAAGCCAGGAGGACCATCCGAAAAACTGCGGGACATCACAAGGAGATGAGACGACAGTGGAGAAAGCAATGCTGAGATGAACAAGCCACCATGAGCTGTCTTTGCATCTCCTCTTCCCTTACACACCTTGCTTCAAGACTCCTTTATTCCTTCCAAATGATGCTTTGCAGCCCGTAGCCCTGACTGCAGAGCGGCCAGGCTGGCTGACCCACATGGCCCACACATATTTAGCACTCAAAAAGTAATCTCAAGCACATGTGTGATGATGAGAGAGCCCTGGCAATAATAGCCTTCGGCCTCTCACTTGTCCTTACCAGAAGGCACACAACTGTGACTGACACCTCCTTGTGTCACTGCAGGACTAAGCACCATTACCAACCTCCCGCTCTGCACATGCACATACACTTCTTTAAGAGACAAAAGCCTGCAGCCAGCTGAACAGTTTAATTACGCTATACTCCAGTCTCTCATAAGATAGTATTATTTAAGTGCCAGAGGGACTGTGGTGCCAGCAATCACGGTAAATGAAGAAGCAGAAGCATCTTTGGAAGGACATCCAGCTGGTCTCCTTTCTGTACAGTCTGTACAAGGAGGAAGAGGAAAGAAAAAACCCAATCCTCCTTCCTCCAAAGAAGCAAAAAAAATCCTTACCACTGTCTCTCCCTCGAGCAAAAAAGGGCCACAGTAGATAGAAATAAATCTAAGGCACATGTTGGGGGGGCAGAAGGCCAAGGTTAGCCCAAGGCAATACCAAAGCTGCTCTGCCCCAGACGAGTCCTTACAGAGGACCGAGAGGAAGAGCAGGCACAGGGGAGACAGAGGCTGATAACCCCTGTGCAGAGCGCAGGAGCCAATGCCTGCGTCTCCTGTCCGGAGCAGTTATTGCTTCAGTCTTTGCTGACAAGCCCGGTGAGCGCCAGGCTCAGGTGAGAGGCAACGCATCCAGCTCACAGTGCAAGTACGATTGCAGAAAGGGTCCTGCCCGGCCTCCCAGCGTGGAGCTGTGCCCAGCTCCCAGAAAAGCCACCAAAACTCGCAGTCAGCATCCCCCAGTGCAGGACAGACACCACGTTTATCCCAGACGGAGTGAGGGGACAGGAGGGTGCTGCTGTGAGGAGAGGCTGCTGGGATGGTCTTCTAAGTCCACATTGCCCAGGAGGGCACAGCCGGTGGCCTGCCAGCT